>NC_134688.1:263301654-263978154 GCF_050947455.1 Rhinoderma darwinii
TAATGGCCAGGATCGGAGATAACTCTGATCCTGGACGTTTAACCACGCATCTAAGCCGTGAGAAAGAGGCTGTGAAGACACTGGCGTGTGCTTTGGCAGAGTCACACCCCCACTTCCTACAGTCCGTCTACTCTGCCTTATAGCTAGAGCCGAATGTTGCTTGACAACGTGGGGTGGACAGCAGATTCGGGGAAGGGAGACACCTAGTAACAGTAACTTCCAACAAAATTTGCATGAATAAAACGAAATTTTAACAGCAAGTAAATTATAAAGTTGATATATATCAGGTATACTATTCGATTATTTATATATAGTTAAAAAAGTTATTGTCCGTTTAAAGTGAATGCAGGCAGCCAGTATATTGCACACAGGACTGCAGGAGAAAGCTCAGCCTTCCAAATATTATCGTAATGCTGCAGGGGTTAAGAGCAGAGATTCCAGTAATCATGTCAAATTAGGAGGTTGGTAGGAATGCAATTCACAAACAAATTTTTTAAGTAGCTTCAAACGAGAACTTCACCTCAAAGCATGCCAATGCTGAACCCTGTTCCCTCCTGCCTGTATTGGTGCTGGTTATCAACATCCGCATTTTTTTTACAAAAAATACCAGCTCAACAACAGCTCGGAGAATGCAGTAGACATCATTAGTTTATAGAGATAAGTTCAAGAATCAGTTAAAGAGGACCATTCATTTACACTTTTGTTTTCTTAGTATTCTGAATATGCTTATTATGTGCTTCATGGTCTCTACAGGGTAATGCAACAGTCATCTAAAAGGGTGTTTTAATTTGGAGTTTACCGGTGCCCTGGAGTCAGCAAGGGTTGCCAACCATTTGTAAATTCCTGGACAGTCCGTATAAATAGGGGACTTTTTTTTTCCCCAGTGTCCATACAAATACTGAAGGAGCTTGTGTAGGTTATTGTGATTGTAATTATCATCAGTTTATAGTTCACATTAAATGCTGCTAATGAGTTCATGTCGGTACATTGAGCTATAGACATTTGCAAAACGAATTAAGTATTGCAGGGCATTCTTTTAAATCAATGGACATTGATTTCTGTCCACAGATGTCTGCAGTCGTTGAGAGCGGAAATATCTCAGTTCTAGCTAATTCAAGAATATTCCTATCATGGACACCCACTATTAGCTCAGTAATCTATAAAAGACAACAATTGAAGAACACAAAAGTTTCTCAAAGTAATAAACATAGAGGGATTTATAAGAACATCATTAATTTTCATAGCCTATTTCTTATAGAAAACAATTTTACAGCTACAGGTCCTTACTCCTATTAGCCAAAATGGACCAACAAAAAAGTTGCACCCCATAGCTAATAGGAACGCTGAAAGAATACGAGTCCGCTATATTCATAAGGGGCGCACTCCCCCACCCGTCAGGCCGGTGAATGACAGGTTGCTGTGTATACATGCATACGCAGCAGCCTGTCAGTCACCGCAGAGAGGGTGAGGCGGAGAGCGGCAGGGAAAGCACTTCCCTCAGTAATACAGCGGACTATAACTAGGAGTCCGCTGTATTCTTTCAGAGCTCCTGTTAGTCAAACAGCACAAAATGGTTTTGTTTCTGTCATTTGCTGCCCTTATCTAGAGCAGCAGATCAAGCTGACAGATGTACTTTAACATGGTTCTGTAGCAGAGTTCCCAAAATATGTTTTAGGGGGGATTTACACGAGCGTGTGCGTTTTTGCGCACGCAAAAAAACACGGCGTTTTGCGTGCGCAAAAGGCACTGAATAGCTCCGTGTGTCATTAGATAGGATGTGCGGCTGCGTGATTTTCACCCAGCCGCCATCATTATGACACTCCGTTTGGATGTTTGTAAATAGAGGAGATAGAGAAGCACCTTGTATGGACTGAATTGTGGACGCATTTTTTTCATGTCGCCACAATCAACCGGGGGGATGTCAAGTGGATGTAAATTTTAATAAAAATGAAACTTGTTTGTCTAGTGAAATGGACATTAATGGCCACGAAAAAAATAAATAATCCTAGATAACCCCTTAATAATTCTATTAAAGAATGAAACATGCCTCTGAAATCAATTAAATGGTATATTTATTAGCAACCTATTACTAACGTAAATCAATAAAAACAGAACATGTTATCATTATATCCTTGTTACTTTATTTTATCCATACAACATTTTTTTCCTTACTAGAAGTGTTCTCGCTCCCTGTGAATTTCTTTTTCTCCTACGCTGTTTCAGGCAATTGAAGCACATCTAATCAAAAGATCTGCTGGAGGTCTCACATACATTGCTGAGTGGAGAGGTGGCGTCCTGGACCATAAAATGGGACATCTGACTTGCTTTGCTGCAGGGATGTTGGCACTTGGAGCAAATGATGCACTAGACAAGAAAAAAGATCATTATATTGAATTAGCAGCAGAGATTGCCAACACATGCCATGAATCTTATGTACGTACAGGTATGAATTATCCTTATCACGTCCATTAATGGTTGAATGAAACAATGTCAAACTATATTTTTTAATCTATCCTGCTACATTAATAGCTTAAAGAAAACATTGATTTCTTGAAAATTGGACATCTATTAAAGGGGGTTGTCCCATAATCTAATAGTTTGTTTTTTTAAAAACTGTAGCCTATTAGCCTATCTAAAGTAACCCAACCATGCTTTCAGATACTCACTAGCTATTTGCTTGCTTCTTGTTCTGGCTCCCATTTCTCCTTGACTCAGTGTGAAGTGGGCGGTCCTTCAGCGCTGCCAAAGTGACCGCGGTTTGAGTGTGAAAAACTACATTTCCCACAAGCACCTTGCTCCTCCTCTAGGGTCCCTGCACTCTCCTGGGTACAGGCATAAAATTGCATATTTCTGTGGGCTTTTTATAGACAAATTATCATTAGTGGTTTTATGATATTTCTGCGCTTGCTTGGCCTAACACACAACCGAACAGAGCAGACAAAGAGGAGTTGCTGCTTCCTGGACAGCAGTTGGTGCACAATGCCTATGGCCACCCTGTGCAGTGAGGACGGTGCAATGGGCATGTGCCGTCTCACTGCACAAATAGAAAAGGATACCAACTATAGAAGAAAAGCAGGTATCGCGCATGCTCAAGCGGGTCAAAAGGAACTACAGGAGGACAAAACCCTGGGCAATGCGCTATACACAAACTTTTAAGATGGGGCTTTGGGGGGTTATATCTCGAACAGCATGCATCATGGACAATAGTTTATATTTAAAAACTTTATTTATGAGTGTGGAACATTGAGTAATGAGTAAGATTGTGGGAATAACCCTTAACATTCATTAATAAAAGTAAGCTAGTGGGTGCAATCACAACAATTGCACTGCCCCTAAACTTCTGATTGTGGGGTCTAGAAGAGAGCATACAATGTATGTAAAAAAGCATGGCCCCCATGGCTAATTGGCTGGAAAGTCCATGTAGTCAGCCCATGGCACATTTACAAAAAGAGATTGGCTGGATTCACACGAGCATGTTCGGTCCGTAAAGGACGGAACGTATTTCGGTCTCAAGTCACGGACCGAACACACTACTGAAAACATGATTACAGTACGGGACAGTTGTCCCGCAGCGAGGCAGGGACTCCTAGCGTCGTACATAACTATGATGCTAGGAGCCCGGCTTTGGCGCCTCTGCAGGTTGAAACTTTTTTTCTCCAGGCGGAGGGAGTGCCCCCTTCTTTTTTGAGGGTGTTTTACATGAAACAGGATTTCACCATATTTTCTGCATGTGCCATTCATACATTTATAGAAGTTAATCATGTCCCCCCTTAGTTGTCTCTTTTCAAGGCTAAATAGGTTTAATTCTTTCCTCAGAACTTAGATTCTCCAAGCCCCTTATTAGCTTCGTTGCTCTTTATTGTATTTTTTCCAACTCCAGGGCATCCTTTCTATGAACTGGAGCCCAGAACTGGACTGCATATTCTAGATGAGGCCTCACTAATGCTTTGTAAAGTGGAAATATTATATCCCTGTCCGGCGAGTCCATGCCTCTTTTAATACACAACAATATCTTGCTGGCCTTAGAAGCAGCTGATTGACACTGCATGCTGTTATTTAGTTTATAATTTACAAGTACACCCAGATCCTTCTCAACAAGTGACTCGCCCAGTGTAGCTCCCCTAGGACATATGATGCATGCAGGTTGTTGGTACCCAGATGCATAACTTTACATTTATCTACATTAAACTTCATTTGCCAAGTGGATGCCCAAACACTTAGTGTGTTCAAATCAGCTTGCAATTTACAAACATCTTCCACAGACTGAACAATGCTACATAGCATCAGCCAATTCTCAATCCAATTACAAACTATATTTTCTAAACCTATAGTCCTTAATTTACCCATTAGACGTCTATGAGGGACAGTGTGAAATGCCTTTGCAAAGTCCAAAAACACTATATCCGCAGCTGCCCCGCTGTCTAGGCTTATATGTTTTCTTTTTTGTAGACAGCTGAAGGTTTCCTTAACTCTCTATAGCCTCTCTGCCTTCTTTCCATTGTTTCAAACCAACTATAGGGGACCTATGTATATGCCATAAATGTCTTTCGTTGGAATGTATGAGGAGTGTTGGAGATCAGGGCATAAGCAGGTTGGAGGCATGCTCGCTATTTTACAATGTAATCAAATACAGAGCCCAGGGCAGGACTTATTCTAAATACAGCCCTACACTCTACTGGAAAACAACACAATGTCCTTTACCTTCACTTATATTAAGGAGACTGTATATAGCATTATGTTCTCCTGTCTTGTTTTTTTATGAATTTTTTTACTTTTTATTCTTCTATAACCTTAGAAGGAAAATAAACATCCCTGAAATCTCAAATGTTCTTTGTCAGCTTCTTAGGAGTGTACAATTCACTGGTTGAATGGATGGCTCTCTATTTCACATGGAAAATGGACGTATATATCTTCCAGTAATAGAGTTTTGGAAAATTATCTCCTGTTTTCTTTTATTTCTTATATATTTTAGGACTATGATTATTTTTCTGGGAATTGTTTTAGTAATGTGATCATAAGTCTACCAGTAGAGATAGACCACTAGTACACTTGGAGGTTATGATTCCATGGAAAATATTTATTTACAAACCACAAATCTAACCAGACTGTCAAGAGACCATACTTGGTTTATCGGGAATAGTATTGTGTGCAATCTCTTAATACATTGTCATTTGTTTAATCTCTCTTGCTGGAAGTAGGGCAGACATAGTCAACTTAGTCTACGATTTAGAACATCAGTACTGTAAATATTGGGAGAGATAAACTATGCTATTTGCACCAGTTTCCTGGTGGAAAAAAAAGTCCAAAAGTTTGGCGCACACCTTCTTTCTTTTTTTGCGCAAAAATTTGCTACTTTTTTTTATTTTATCGCAAGTGAAGGGAGCTCTGCTGTGGGAAGGGGGGCTGATGTTTTTCTGGGGGATTAGAAGAATTATTTGACTACTGAGGGAAGAAGAGTACTGCTGTGACTGCTGTGAGAGGGGAGACACTTTTGTCATTACTCTGCTTCTATGTGATTGTTACTTCACTTGTGTTCCTTCTCCTACCATGTAATAAACTTTGAATAAAGATTTATAAAAAAAAAAAATTATCTATGGCCAGATTAAAAATTTAATAGTAATAGAATCTGTCATGGCAATTAACCTAAACATCTATCATTGATGTGCAATTTTCTTCTTCATTTTGAGAAAACATAAGAAACTTTAACACTACATAATTTGTATCCATTGAAAAAAATAATGTTGTTTGTACTTTACTCCTGTCATTGGAAAAAGTGGTCATCGTTATTTTGAAATACAGTTTCCTATTGTATTTTTATGAAGGGTATTAGAGCATGTTAAAAGGATCCTTGCCCTGGGCCATCTATCTGCTTACGTATTAAAGCATTCCTGCTTTGTGGCATCTGTCATTAATTAATGCCCTGCAGGACGCACTGGTACAGCACATTGTTTATGCACAGTTGCCTCACATTTACAGACCCATATTCTATTCTATTCTGTATTTACATGACTTGCATTAGAAGAGACCACAATTGTAGTGTATGTGATATACATATGATCAACCTAAAAAAAAACTTTTCATGTCAAATTCTCCTTACTTTAAAGCAGTTGTATCATAAAGACAATCCTAGTACATATGCCCAATGAGGACATATAAGATAAGATAAGAAGAAGATAAGAACGACTTTATTGATCCCCAGAGGGAAATTAATAGTAGTCATACAGTATGCTCCACAAAAAACCAACAACATGTATACAAGACACTCCTTAAACAAATAATACATACACATAACAAGTATAGTATAAATACATAGTAACAACATATTAATTAGCAGCATGCAAGTAGTAAAAGTTCATTCAAATAATTAGATAATAAATTAAGTAACCGAACCATTAAACAAAGAAATAGCTGGTGGCAGGAAAGACCTCCTATACCTGTCTTATGAGCACTTAAACAGAATATAGCGACTACTAGAAGAACAATGGCGACATTCCGCATAATTAAATAGAGGATGCTGCGGACACAACAATTAGTTGAAACTTCCTTAAAATACGTTTATTTGCCACAAAACTGATAGGATCAATCGTGCGTGCAACAATACTGCTCGCCTAATTAACAAATTTATTTACCTTATTTATATCCATTACTCTTGCGTTGCCATACCAGCACACCACAGCAAATGGTATTTCACTCGCTACCACTGAAACATCAAACATTTCTAGCATCTTTGTACAAACATTAAAAGATCTTAGTTGGCACAAAAACTAAAGGCGACTATTACCGATACAACCTTTCACAGTTCAGCTTCCAGTCAAGTTTATTATCGATGTACACTCCAAGGTACTTGTAATTATCCACTACCAAGACTGCCTGCCCCGCAATTGACAATGGAGTAATATCTTTCTTCATCCTACTTAAAGAGAACCTTTCACCTGCCCATACATGTGCAGCAGAGTATACATGTAATAGGCAGGGCTGCACAAACCGTGGGGCACTTTACATTTTCTTCCTATCCTCCGTTATTTAGATATCGGTGCCGTTATATTTGGCGCCCGATATTTAAATAAACCCCTGAATTGTCAATGGGGCGTGTAATTGGCAAGGGGGCGTGTTACTATCTCTGTGACACTGTCCAATCCGCTACGAACAGTGTCACAGCATGAGATGGAGAGGAGACTGTGTACTCCGCTGCCACCATTGAACAAAAGAAGAGAAGAAGAATGTGAAATCTTCTTCTGTTCCGTGGCAGCGGGAGTATCGTCAGCAGTGGCGTCGGAGCTGTGCGCGCACACGCTCTCACTCCTCAGCTCTCGGCAGACAAGAACGACAAGAGTGTGTGATCTCTCGCAAGAGATCACACAGTCTTGTCATCCTTGTCTGCCGAGAGCTGAGGAGTGAGAGTGTGCGCGCATGTGTGCACAGCTCCTACGGCGCGGCTGACAATACTCGCACTCGCTCTCCTCTCTCCAGCTCTTGCTGTGACACTGTCCGTAGCTGATTGCACAGTGTCACAGCCATGTTACACGCCCCCTTGCCAATTACACGCCCCATTGACAGTTCAGGGGTTTATTTAAATATCGGGCGCCAAATATAACGGCACCGATATCTAAATAACGGAGGAAGATAGGTAAAATATTTAAAGTGCCCCAGGATTTGTGCAGCCCTGCCTTTTACATGGTGCACTCAGCTGCACATGTATGGGCAGGCGAAAGGTTCTCTTTAAGTCAATTATCATTTCTTGTGTTTTAGTGATGTTTAACACCGAACAATTATTCTTTGATCATACACAAAACTCCACAACCTGTTCCCTGTACTCTTTATCATCATCATCGACAATAAACCCCACCACCACCACCACCAAATCATCCGAATATTTCTGCATATGACAAGTAGCTGAATTATATTGAAAATCAGAGGTGTACATTGCAAAAAGAAATGGAGCCAAAACTGTACCTTGAACCCTGCTCAGAACCCCCCTGTATGAGTCAGAACGGAAAGCTGCTCTATAAGAGCGGACTTGATGCGGCCGTGGCCGCCATGTAACACAACATTCCCCCCTACAACCATTGCTGTAGAGAAAATGTCTGGCTAGACAAGGCTTTCCCCAGAAAAATCAGCTGTTTGCTAGGGGTGCCGGTAGCCGCATTGGCAGCTGCATTTTGAAAAGTGAGACAACCCCTTTAACCTCTGCACAGCCCTCTTTACAGTTTTTTTTATTTATTGGTGCCTAAGCTTTACAAAAGCAATGATAGTTTGACAGTCATGGCCAGAGTCCTAACAAGGCGACCTAGCTAGAGTTCCACAAGAGACTATATTGATTTGGATCGGTTACAATAAATAATTTTAAAAGTTGTGCTGAAATACAGTGGGCATATTCTGTATTCTGGTATACGATATTATTGCCCATATCACTGGTATTCAGTCATATGGGCAATAATTGGCATTAGGCTAGGGTCTTCTTGCACGTAGTGATATGGGTTATGATGATATGGGCTCTTTGTGACTTTTTTTTAGCCATTAAGCTAAAAAGCTAAAAAAAATTTATGTGATGTAACAGGGTAATATTAAGGAAGATATATTAAAAAACTGTTCTCAGCAATGTAATAGGAGCACTGATCTGGAGATTCATAAGTAAAAGCAAACAGTCTGGACTGAACTACCGTAAGGGTTTTTTACATTTTGGAATGTGGGTGCATTATATTCGGACCAGTGAGACTGAGGAGGGGAGTGCATTATAGGTAAAGCATTTTATTAAATCCCAAATAATGTACTACTAACTCCTACTTTTCAGATACTAAGCTTGGGCCTGAAGTTTTCAGGTTTGATACTGGGGCTGAAGCCACATCGACCAGACTGAGTGAAAGATATTACTTATTACGTCCAGAAGTGGTGGAAAGTTACTTGTATTTGTGGAGGTTGACGCACAACCCCAAGTATAGAGAATGGGGCTGGGAGATCGTACAGGTAAGGAATGATGACAATAGTTCTATTTCCATGGCAAAAATATGTCAAAATAATGCAACATAAGGCATGTAATAAGTTCTGGATTACATTATGTTAGCTTGCTTCTTTAATTTCCAAAATGAGATGAGAATGTCTAATATAGACATGCAAAATCGAAAGATATTAACACCTTAACGCATATTCACATACATGCACTGCATGGAAAGGCAACCATTCGCACATTCTGCTGTGCATGTAGGTGATTGTAATTGTGCAGGCACAGAAGTGGTTTGACAGAGTGAGGGATCACCCTCTGTTGCCCATCGGCGGCCCTTGAACGTGATGGCCGGCCGCTAATGGGTTGCCATGGCAGCCGGGGGCCTAACAAAGTCATAACTTGAAGCTCCTGGATCTCAATACAAAATCTGTAACAGGGCCCCCAGCCTACCATGTGGAATTTTTAATACTGGTGGTATGTTATGTGGCAGAGGGACTTTTGAGCCCCCTCAATCACCAAGGCCTGGGTGCAAACTGCCACCTCTGCACCCCCTATAACTATGCCTCTGCTTGGCTTGGATTTGGTACCATATCTATGAAGAAGCTCTTCTACCCACTACACTTATCATATTCACACACTTAACCTAAGTATCAAAAACGTTGTTGCTGAAGGACAGAAAATGTGCGCGTACAGCACTCTATCCCCCCATTTCCATGAGGCACAACCTTACCAAATAGCCTGCACATACAGTACCTACTTTATGTAATAGCATCAGCTGCAGTGTATATACAAACTGAAGAATATATGTGTATAATGTGAAGAATAGAGGAAAATAGCAACAGTGTAAGTCACAGGTAGAGCTTTGATCATTCATATTGGGACTGGCTGGGGAAGGCTTATCGGTATCTGTATGATGTGTATCTCTGGAACATAGTAATACTGCATCATGAAACACAGATAATGATTCTTTACTGTATGTGACATAATCTCTTGTAACACACTGCATACTCTTTCTTCATTCCCGGCTATTACAAATATAAATTTTCCTTCGCTCATATCTTTGTTGCACTCATCCTCTTGTTGAATTTAAATGAAAATATTACTTTAAACTCAAACAAACCGCAGTTATCGGTCTGTATCACATTTGTCAAAAACCGGCCTGAAGAAAGGCCTCAAGTTACAAAAAAAGGCTATGCCTTGATGTTATTCATATTAACAGGAAATCAGAAATCATTACTAAGAACATCAGAAATGGCCGCAAGGAGAATGTCATGTTGAATAAAGTCAGTCTGCAAGTGTAATTAACTAGCTTCTTTTGCTGAGAATATTATGCACAATTTTGGTCGACTGCGCTATTGATTCTGTCAAAAACAACGGAACCCTGTCACAGCAGTGACAAACAGAAAACTTTAGCAATGTTTCTGTCACAATTGAGATCAATGGTGATACAAACAGAAGCTAAGGTTTCCGTTTGCTTTTCCTTTGAGGGGTTAACCCGACCAAAACCTCTGACGGAGCCCCTCAACGGAAGGGCAATGCTGATTGTCTACTTTTATGGTACTGTACCACACTGAGCAGGACCTCCCCAATCTGCTGATGTGAGTGAGTTAACATAATTCCAGTTGCCCCCATTTTGTAATCATGCCCTGACAGAACATCTGTCAACATGTAGAACTCATTCCATATGTTTTTGTACATAGAGTATATTTAGTCCAATTGGATGAGCCTTTGAAGGCCATCTCCACTGCAGCCAGCAAACAATCTCACCCTACCTATCTCATGCTCATCTTTCTGAGACAATGATTATCAATTGTGGATACCGTTAATATAATTTGATATATACTAGAA
Source organism: Rhinoderma darwinii (assembly GCF_050947455.1). Taxonomy (NCBI): domain Eukaryota; kingdom Metazoa; phylum Chordata; class Amphibia; order Anura; family Rhinodermatidae; genus Rhinoderma; species Rhinoderma darwinii. Next base: position 263,312,444 of record NC_134688.1, read on the forward strand.
CTGATACTAATGTTGGCCATAGATTTGCGATAACTGTCTATTAAACAACTGCCTGACTTTTCCATAAACATGCATGCTCAAATTGGCTGAGCATGCATGTTTATGTCAACAGAGAGAGAGAGAGAGTGATAACCAACATGTCATTCTTATTTTCCCCTTCAGTAAATATAAGGGGACCATTGACTAGGTACCAAAGACATGAGGTTGTTGACATTTCCTGACAAAACCACTTGGATCTGCAGTCAAAAATCGATGTCTACGGTAATAGATCTTTTACTGACCCTAGGGTTGGTAGAGCTCCTTCCACTTCCAGCACTCAGACCCCTCCATAGTGCTGGGTCTGATCTTTTCCTAGTGTATGAGAATAGTCAACAATTGGTTAATAGCAGATATTTTTCCAACATGCTGAGAAATGTCATTGTAATACTAAAAAGCTTTTGATTGGCAGGATTGTTTTCTAATGGTATGTTCTCGTTCTCACCCTGACTATTGCATGGCTGACGTCAGTAGAAGAAAAAAAGATTGCTGTCACTTGCTTCAGTAATTTTTATGAGAAGAACATATATAATATTTTGCTTTGTTATCACAAAACCTTTTGATTTTTAATTTTGTATAACTTACTGTTCCCCTCCATTCAGGCCTTGGACACATATTGCAGAATAGAAAGCGGATTTTCAGGCATAAGAGACGTGTACACCACAAATCCCAACCACGATAATGTTCAACAAAGTTTTTTCATGTCAGAAACATTAAAGTGAGTAGAATATGTTTATTCAGCTTTGCTTAGCATTACATATTAAGATTTTCTCACTGTTATTATATATGTGTATATTTTAAGTAATTTATTTTCTATATATATATATATATATATATGAGATTCACAAATATATACTATAGATCAATCAAGCTTTGAGACAGCTTTGAGACAGCTTTGAGACAGCTTTAGTTATTTGATATTGGATTGCTGGCTTAACCCCTTCCCGCTCCTGGACGTACTATTAGGTCATGGCAGCTGTATCGTTCGCGCTCCATGACCTAATAGTACGTCTCGGGAGTAACGGCCGTTTCGGCCGTCCTCCCGACACATACAGGAGCTGTGACAGCTGCTGTCTCGTACAGCAGCTGTCACAGCTCCTACAGCGGGGACCGATCGCTGATTAACCCCTTAAAAGCCGCGTTCTATAGAGATCGCGGCTTTTTAGGGGTTAAGCTGCAATCGCCGGCCTGCTACGCGATAGCGGCCGGCGATGGGGACTATGGCAACCGGACACCAAACAATGGCGTCCGGCTATGCCATAGACGGAAGCCTAGTGGGTCCTGACAACGTCAGGACCCACTATGCTTGCTGTCAGTGAGTAGCTGACAGTTCTAATACACTGCACTACGCATGTAGTGCAGTGTATTAGAATAGCGATCAGGGCCTCCTGCCCTCAAGTCCCCTAGTGGGACAAAGTAATAAAGTTAAAAAAAAGTTAAAAAAAGATGTGTAAAAATAAGAAAATAAAAGATTTAAAAGTATTAAAAGTAAAAATCCCCTTTTCCCTTATCAGTCCTTTATTATTAATAAAAATATATAAACAAACAAATAAACTATACATAATTGGTATCGCCGCGTCCGTAACGGCCTGAACTCCAAAATTATTTCGTTATTTATCCCGCACGGTGAATGCCGTAAAAGAAAATAATAATAAACCGTACCACAATCAAAATTGTTTGGTCACTTCACCTCCCAAAAAATGGAATAAAAAGAGATCAAAAAGTCGCATGTACCGAAAAATGGTACTGATCGAAACTACAGTTCGTGAAGCAAAAAATAAGTCCTCTCACGGCTTTATTGATTGAAAAATAAAAAAGTTATGGCTCTTAGAATAAGGTAACACAAAAAGTAAATGATTTTTTACAAAACGTATTTTATTGTGCAAACGCCATAAGACATAAAAAAAACTATAAACATCTGGTATCGCCGTAATCGTATCGCCCCGCAGAATAAAGTGAATGTGTCATTTATAGCGCACGGTGAACGCTGTAAAAAAAAAACAATAAAACAACAATAGTAGAATTGCTGTTTTTTAGTCACCACGCCACCTAAAAATAGAATAAAAACTGATCAAAAAGCCGCATGCATGACATGAAAACTGCAATGGATTCCTCAAGGGGTCTAGTTTCCAAATTGGGGTCACTTTTGGGGGGTTCCCAATGTTTTGGCACCACAAGACCTCTTCAAACCGGACATGGTGCCTAATAAAAAAGAGGCCTCAAAATCCACTAGGTGCGCCTTTGCTTCGGAGGCCGGTGCTTCAGTCCATTACCGCACTAGGGCCACATGTGGGACATTTCTAAAAACTGCAGAATCTGGACAATACATATTTAATAGTGTTTCTCTGGTAAAACCTTCTGTGTTACAGAAAAAAAATGAATAAAATTGAAATTCAGCAAGAAAAATGAAATTTGCAAATTTCACCTCCACTTTGCTTTAATTCCTGTGAAATGCCTGAAGGGTTAAAAAAAAACTTTCTAAATGCTGTTTTGAATACTTTGACGAGTCTAGTTTTTAAAATGGGGTGTTTTATCAGGGTTTCTAATACATAGGCCCCTCAAAGCCACTTCAGAACTCAAGAGGTACCTTAAAAAAAAAGCTTTTGAAATTTTCTTAAAAATATGAGAAATTGCTGTTTATGTTCTAAGCCTTGTAACGTCCAAGAAAAATAAAAGGATGTTCAAAAAACGATGCCAATCTAAAGTAGACATATGGGAAATGTGAACTAGTAACTATTTTGGGTGGTATAACCGTCTGTTTTACAAGCAGATGCATTTAAATTCTGAAAAATGCAATTTTTTCAAAATTTTCTCTACATTTTGCAATTTTTCACCAATAAACACTGAATATATCGACCAAATTTTACCACGAACATGAAGCCCAATGTGTCACGAGAAAACAATCTCAGAATCGCTTGGGTAGGTTTAAGCATTCCGACGTTATTACCACATAAAGTGAAATATGTCAGATTTGAAAAATGGGCTTTGAGCATTAAGGCCAAAACTAGGCTGTGTCCTTAAGGGGTTAAAGTGCAAACAGACTTGGAGTGACCGTTCCAGCATTCGGGTATTGCTTTCTTCGCCACTATCAAGCAGTGGACAAGCTATCTGGTATGTTGGCTATGCGGCACATTGTAAATGACCTTGCCTCAAGGTATCATGTTTGGATAGGTGGTTAAAGGGCCATTACCCTTATTGCTCAGAGGCCTGATGACTTCCAGTTCAACCCTGGGTACGATTCATTGAAGGATTGGAGAAAATGGTTTTCCACCAGTAAGATTGAGGCTGGATATATATGGCCAAATCCTAACATTTCATCTGACAGCCCAGAGACTATATAAATGTCTAGTGTAGTCATACTACTTGGGCTGTTTTCATGCTTTTAGTATGTTGTTAGAAGATGACCAAATATACAGCCACAATACGAGCTGTCAGTATATTCCAACTGGCTTACAATCTTAGTAAATATTATCAAAGCCAAGAATAGAATTATCAAGCATAATATTAGAGTACATGCATTAATACAATCACCTTAATGGTGTAAATCAAAATAATTTTTTTTTCAATGTTTTTTTTCCTAAAAGTGTTACGCATACCGTATATTTGTGGATGTCACTAGTCAATCTTTTAGTAAAAACAGGTAATCTAGTATAGGAGGCATCACTCACATTCTTGGCAGCCAAAAGTTCTGTTTATTTATCCAGTTTGATGAAGTTTTGCACCAAAAAGAGTCCTTGCCAATGTTTTTTGGTGTCTAAACGCTGCCAAGCTGGGTGGATAAACATAACTTTGAATGTCAAGAATGTAAGTAATGCCTCCTGCAGATTATACTTTGTGACATTGGGAAGGTGGACGATTCTTGTGGAGGCTCTGCAGGAATTACTAAATACTTTGAGGGAGATCTATTAAGACTGGGGGTTTTATTTATATGGCAGTCTTAAAATAAAGTGACATGCGCCAAATTTATTAAGAGATGGATGCCTCCTAATAAATTTGCCACATCTCGGATAGTCCTAAAGACAGAAAATAAAATCTATGTCTGCTATGAGCAGGAGTAGATTTGCGCTACCATTTGCACCATGTTCTGTCTTTAAAATTACTAATCTGTTGGAAACTTGCTGCCCCCCTCCCCGCTCCTGGTTAACCATGCCCACTTTTGAAAAATGGCAAGATGAAAGTTGAAAGTGATGCGGTGTGCCATAATTTTCAACTTTTTTACGCCGCAAAACTGTCACAAATGGCTTAATAAATTCCCCCTTTGTGTGTATGCCACTCTATCTTTTATGCCTTAAAAACAAAACTGTTGTGGTAAGCTAAATGTAGATATTTTTTGTTAAACTGGCGCATTGGAATTAATGGATGAAGTAATAGGTGATTTGTAATGCATTTGGTAAGCTAAGCAGTATTGATATAAATTACCATTAAGACAAATAGACACTCAGCTATATGTTATCTTTTACGTGCTGTAGACATCAACACTGGATTTCTATTAATTAATTCTCATCCCATCTCATTTTATTAGTCAGGAGACACATGGCCAATACGTTTATCTAGAAAAATGATCTCTGTGCTTTTTGGCTGCCAAATGCAGTAAAGCAGGTGATTCTATGAACTTACTGCTAATGAATCTGTTTGCATAAATAGCCGGATTTCTTTAAGTACTGAAGCAAAACAGCACAGATGAAATTAATGCTGCCCTAAGTGTAAAGGTCCTTCTACATGGCCCGATATGGGCTGTAAAAACAAGCACTGATCAACCAGACAGCTCGTCGATCAGCGTTCGTTTGCTCCTTTCAAAAGAAGCTGTGATCAGTAATGTACAGGGATGAATGATCGATACCCCTCATCAACAGCACATCTCCCTGTTTACACAGGGAGACTTGCTGCCAACTAGCGACCATTTATTTGGCCGCATAAACGAGCACATCAGCTAATGAACGAGTGTTTGTTAAATCATAGGCTGATCATTGCCCTGTTACACAGAGCAATTCATATGAACGCTTGTTTGCCCGATCATTGGCCCGTGTAAAAGGGCCTTAAAGAGGTTATCGGGGGACCAAAAATTATTAGCAGTGTACTCACTGCAGTATGTGAGTACACTCGCTAATATACATTCCGGTCCCCCGTCGCACTGATTCTGAGATTTTCATGGATTTGTATAGCGCTGCCGGGGGACCGGAAGTCTGGTTGCACAGCCTTCTTTGATGACTGTACGACTCTTCATCATACAACTCTTCACTGTACTCTATGTAATCGCTGTACTACTGCACTGCTTGTACATAGAGTTCAGCGGGGCCGGTCATATGACAAAGAGTCGTATCGTCATCAAAGAAGACTGTGCAACTAGACTTTCGATCCCCCAGCAGTGCTATGAAAATCTCTGAATCATCGTGATGGGATATTGTATATTAGCGAGTGTACTCACATGCTAAAGTGAGTACACTGCTAATCATTTTTGGTCCCCACATAACCCGTTTAACTCAGCTATGAAAGATACATTATCAGAGGTGAAACTTGAAGCTCATGGGCCCCATGAGCATCAAGAGCGGCGCTGTTTCTAGAAAATTAAAGCAGATCTTTCTTTTCTAATCGTGGTAGTAATTTATACGAAGTGATTTCAATGAAGAAATACATATACTATACTTTGTTACAATATGACTAATTGTATAACTGCATTATATATCTTTATGTGTGTTCTATAGATACCTCTACCTACTTTTTTCGGAAGATGACCTGTTGTCATTAGAAGACTGGGTTTTTAATACTGAAGCACATCCATTGCCAATAAATAAACTGAAACCCATTTGAAGCACAAGAAACCAATACATATCTATTCAGTGTTTTTATCTGAAATGTAAATTTTCATACAAAGGAAATTCTATTTTGTGAGCTAATTTGAGATACCAAGAGTTGCATAAAATACAAGAACCTGTTCCTTGTTCCATTTAAGCACTAAAAGAAATGGTGGCCTTTTGCAGAAATTTCTGCTTTTTCTTACTTATGTTATTATTATTTTTACAAGCAGAGATCTATGGTTTAGAAGAAAATCTATTTGGATATATGTTATATATCTGTTCAGAAGGTTTTGTAACCGTTGTACTGAGATTTCACTCATATTAAAAGGTAACCCCGGTTTACAATATCACTATCAATAATGCTCTAGGCAAAGAGAAGCAAAATAATACCGACCGCTGAGCTAAAGATTTTCAAATGTACCTAAAATTAGCCATAGACATGAGATTTAAACTGGCCATGAGACACATGACCGATTGATCTTCTGACTGTGCCCTTGGCCAATACAAACATTTATAGACATGCACAGAGAAAAAAACACTAGATACGGTGAGGAAAAACATAAAGAAACCTCTTCATAATGTCTGATTGGTGCCTGAGGCAAGAGTTCCAGAATGCGCCCCCCATACTTAGCAGTTGGGTGGACAATACCCTGTTCTAGCTTTTACCTCTCATATATTATATACATTATATGGACAGAAGTATTGGGACAGCTACACATTACACCTACAGGAGCTTTTATGACATCCCATTCTAAATCTATAGGTATTAATATGGAGTTGGTCTCCTCTTTGCAGCTAAAACAGCTTTCACTCTTCTGGGAATGCTTTCTACAAGATTTTGGATTGCGTCTGTGGGAATTTTTACCCATTCATCCAGAAGAGTATTTGTGAGGTAAGACACTGATGTTGGACTAGAGGGCCTCACTCACAATCTCCATTCTAGTTCTCCTAAAAGTGTTCAATGGGGTTGAGGTCAGGGCTCTGTGTGGACCAGTCAAGTTCACACCAAACTTACCCAACCACGTCTTTATGTACCTTGCTTTGTGCACTGTGGCACAGTCCTGCTGGAACAGAAAAGGGCTTTCCCCAAACTGTTCCCACAAAGTTAGAAGCATGCAATTGTCCAAAATGTCTTGGTATGCTGAAGCATTAAGATTTCCCTCCACTGGAACTAAGGGGCCTAGGCCAACCCTAGAGTCCAGTGGCGGCGTGCTTTACATCACTTCATCCGACGCTTGGCATTGTGCTTCGTGATGTAAGGCTTTCATACAGCTGCTTGGCAATGAAAACCTATGTCATGAAGCTGCTGGCGCACAGTTTTTGTGTGGATGTTAATACCAGAGGAGGTTTGGAACCCTGCAGTTATTGAGTCAGCACAGCGTTGGCGACTTTTATGCACTATGCGCCTCAGCACTCGGTGACCCCGCTCTGTAACTTTAAGTGGTCTGCCACTTTCTGGCTGAGTTGCTGTGGTTTCTAAACACTTCCACTTTGCATTAATATCTCTCACACTTAATTGTGGAATATCTAGGAGTGAAGAAATATACTGAACTGACTTGCAACGGTGGCATCCTATTAAAGTACCGCACTGGAATTCAGTGATCTCTTTAGAATGACCCATTCTACCACAAATGTTTGTAAAGACAGACTGCATGGCTAGGTGCTGAATTTTATACACATGTGGCAATGGGGCTGAATGAAACACCTGAATTCAATGATTGAGAGATGTGTCCCAATACTTTTTCCATATAGTGTATCTACATACACTGCTGCCAGAAGTACCCGGTCATACATTGAAAGTCTATTAGTTCCCTCATCAATGCACTAAAGGGAAGTGCTGGCACCTACAGCATTATAAGCAACATAAACACAGTATCCTCAAATTGTACTCCACCTCACCAATGGCATCCTAGCTGGCTACCTACACCACCTGCCTTTCGTCCAGGCCATGCTTTCAATTGTTTAATCTTACCATGGTCTTCAGAAACAAATCCAATACGATGGATCAAAATTTAGACAGATTGTTGAACGGTCACTTGCATTAAAAAACATGGCCAACTAATACAACATTATGGGGGGGGGGAATCGAAGTCCGCTATTTTGGACTATGTTTGTCTCATGTCTATGGAGTTCAGAGGTCAATGTGACTATTCATACAATAATATAAATCAGAGAGATAAAAGATCTACATAAAATCAGAAAAAAACATTCGTATGCCTAGAAGCACCTAAACTGAAGAATAAGGAAACCAAAATCAATCATGATTTTAAATGATAAAATAATTTATTGTATAAATAGTGAAAAAAACCCATAAAATAAACAAACATCCAACATGCAGTCTTCAAGGCTCATCTTTGTCTAATAGAGGGGCCCTCTTTGATATCAATGTGCCATAATAAGGCATAAGGACAGAGGTTGTCCTAATGGTACAAATTCTTCAAAGTGAAACACCACATTTGGAGGCGCTAGATTACATAAGGTAATAATAATGTTTTAAAATTCCACACCATTGTTCTACAGGAAAGCACATTACATTGCAGCTTTTAATATCTCAGTGCTATACTAATATAGGCTATCATGATGTGCTAACATACATCATGTGTGTGCAATACAGACTGCCGTAAATAACAGCCAGTATTCTGCTACTCAGCAACTACAGGTAATGATTAGATGATTCTAGTTTATAAACGGAGCAGTTCCATTCATTACATTACATTAAAGAAATGTTATGGAAATTCTAATCATGTGTTTCTAAATTAAAGTAGCTCTGAGGCCTCATTCACACGGCAGGGTTTCCCGGCCGGGTGCCGGCCGTTCATAAATCGGCCGGCACCCGGCTGCATTAGGAATAATAGACCCCTAATGGGGCTATTCACACGACCGATTTTTTGACGGCCGGAAAAACCGGGCATCAAAAAATAGGACATGCTCTATTTTCGGCCGGGTACCCGGCCGCCCGGCTCCCATAGAAGTCTATGGGGCCGGGTAATACACGGCCATCACCGGGATGTGTCCCGAGTGATGGCCGGGTTTTCCGGAGCCTGCGCTCTATCTCCTCCTCCTCACAGCGCAGAGTGCATGTGAGGAGGGGGAGTTGATGCCATTCTGACGAATGGCATCGCTGTACACGGTGTGGCAGGGCCGGGGTGTGCAGCAGGTGGAAGGGAGCGCTGCGCTGGCTCCCTTCCCCTGCTTGAAAAGCAGCCTGGCCCGGCGACACCTTCGATGGCGCCGCTAGCAGCTGCAGCTGCTGCGGCTGCTACTACTGCAGCGACGCCACTATAGCAGAGCAGGGAGGTATCTCCCCGCTCTGCTATGTGCTAGCCGCACTTTAGCTCCTTGAAGGAGCGGAATCCCCGTGTTTTCGGGGATTCGCTCCTGGACAGAGCGCTTGATGTCTCTGTCCATATCTGGGCAGTGACATCAGGGGAAACTCCTGAAGCGGAATCCCCTAACACATGGGGATTCCCCTTCAGGAGTTGCCGCTGATGTCACTGTCCGGATCTGCCCGGCCCGGCACGGATGCAAAACTGAATGCAAACCGGCCGGGCAAAATGGCCGATTTTACCGGCCGACACTCGGGCTCGGGAACGACCCGGTCGTGTGAATCCCGCCTAAAGGTGGAATACACTTTAATCCAGCTCTAGAGTGTTTAAAAGTAATCTTTCAAAGTGTGAGATATTTGAACAACATTACTAAGGCCCCTTGCACATCACTTATCCGTTCTCCCTTATGTCTTTTTAGATCAAAAGGAGGATCTTGGCACAAGGAAGGGAAATATTCCCTATTATTTTCTAACTCCACCTTCTGCAATCCAATCTTCCTTTTGATCTGAAAAGTCATAAGTGAGAATGGTTTTCCATAAGTGATGTGCAAGGTGCCTTACACAGTTTCTGAACAGAAACAGTTAATTTTTATCCAGCTCACCAACCAAGCAGATGCGCGGAGGGTGCAAATTGTAGCAGAAAAGGCAAGAAGGTTCCAGCATCAATATTTTAAAGAGGCTCTGTCACCACATTATAAGTGCCCTATCTCCTATATAAGGAGATCGGCGCTGTAATGTAGGTGACAGTAATGCTTTTTATTTCGAAAAATGATCTATTTTAAACCACTTTATGAGCGATTTTTAGCTTTATGCTAATGAGTTTCTTAATGCCCAAGTGGGCGTGTTTTTACTTTAGACCAAGTGGGCGTTGTACAGAGGAGTGTATGACGCTGACCAATCAGCGTCATGCACTTCTATCCATTCATGATAATGAATATACATCACTACCAGCCTGGACGTGATGTTTATTCAGAATCCTGACACTTCTGAATCTTTTCTGTGAGATTCCAGCAAGGCAAGCGTAATCTCGTTTGAAAGGACAGGTTACATCGTAATCTCGCAAGATTACGTTTGCCTTGCTGGAATCTCACAGAAAAGATTCAGAAGTGTTCAGGATTCTGAATAAACATCACGTCCAGGCTGGTAGTGATGTATATTCATTATCATGAATGGATAGAAGTGCATGACGCTGATTGGTCAGCGTCATACACTCCTCTGTATAACTATATCGCTAGTGCAGTGTAAATGAGAGAAGTGTATGACGTTGATTGGTCAGCATCATACACTCCTCTGTACAATGCCCACTTCGTCATATAGTAAAACACGCCCACTTGGGCATTAAGAAACTCATTAGCATAAAGCTAAAAATCGCTCATAAAGTGGTTTAAAATAGATCATTTTTCTAAATAAACAGCACCGCTGTCATCTACATTATAGCGCCGATCTCCTTATATAGGAGATAGGGCACTTATAACGTGGTGACAGAGCCTCTTTAAACAAAATGCAGCTTTTATTGAGGTTCCATAAAATCAGGGACAACACATGTGTTGTCCCTGATTTTATGGAACCTCAATAAAAGCCGCATTTTGTTCAAGATATTGATGCTGGAACCTTCTTGCCTTTTCTCTTACAGTTTCTGGTTTAAAAACAAAGGTTGTATCACCCACAACATACATGACTACAAAAACATATACTTGGCCTTGTAGAACTGAGTTCTGGGAATTAAAATGTATTTTTCATTTACTCATAAGAGGCCATAATTTTGCATGTTTTTGTGTTAAGCATGGCTGGCCGTTTTAGTTAGCATAATAGATCATCCCAGTTCACCATAGATGTAATTTTAGGATTCTAAAGTGTAGTTCATTTTGAATGCCTAAATGTATTGACTCTGTATCGTTCATTCATTTAAAGCTACCTGCAGTTTTATTGGAACATGACACGCACGGCATCTTTTGTTAGATTATTCTTGCACAAATTGTAAAGATATGCTTCTATACATGACGCCCCATGACAAAAGCATAAAGGGTGTGCTAAAAGCATAACAGCTGGATATTTTTACTTATGTATTTATGGAGTAAATTCGTAAAACAAAATTAGAAGACTGGTCTTACTAACTGAAAAAAGATATTTTACACAGTTTATTTTTTATTGACAGTAAAATATTTTTTTTGGAGAGCTTTATTGGCAGATAAAAATAAGCCAATTACTACTGAGATATGGGGGATATCATACCCTTATAAAAAAAAAAAAATGGCGTTTGGGTGTAGCTAAATAAGTATAATGAAATAAAGATGCTCAGATGCCCAACACCTTACCATTGCACTACATTGAGGGTATGTTCACACGCAGTGACCAAAAACATCTGAAAATACGGAGCTGTTTTCAGGCGAAAACAGCTCCTGATTTTCAGACGTTTTTGTAGCAACTCGCGTTTTTTGCGGCGTATTTTACGGATGTTATTAAAGCTGTTTTTCAATGGAGTCAATGAAAAACGGCTCCAAAATCGTCCCAAGAAGTGACATGCACTTCTTTTTCGCGGGCGTCTTTTTACGCGCCATATTTTGACAGCGACGCGTAAAATAACACCTCGTGGGAACAGAACACCGTAAAACCCATTGAAAGCAATCGGCAGATGTTTGTAGGCGTAATTGAGCCATTTTTTAGATGTAATTCGAGGCGTAAAACGCTCGAATTACGTCTGAAAACAGTGCGTGTGAACATACCCTAATAGTTATTAAACCCATTGCAAGAGTAAAATGAGAAAGCAATAAGACAAATATGCAGTATGATTGGTATTATCCTAAGCATTCACAGATAATACAGCTTAAGTTCCTTTTACACAGGCTAATTATCGGGAAAACGAGCGTCCACAGAACGCTCGCTCCTGTGTAAATTTGATCGTTCATCAGCTGATTGTATAATTTATGCCTATAACCTAAAATATTCTATCCTGTGCTGCCGACATGATAGAAATGTAGTAACGAGCGCAAGTCCCCATACGTAGCTTCTTGTGAAAGAAGCAAACGAGCGCCGATCAATGAGCAGTCTCGTTGATCGGCCCGTTTACACGGCCCACGTCAGGCCGTATAAGAGGACCCTTGCACTACCCTCTTCCATGAACAATTATGTTTCACAGATTATAATTTTTTTTTACAAGAGAGAAGGAACCGATCCATTAACATATCTCATTTATCTGTATGTTTGAATTAGGAGCCATTGTTTTACCAGATCAAAATACCGAGATCCTAATAATTTTTTTAAATTAAAATACAATGGTTTTGACACTTGATGCACAAAATTCAAAAAATTTATCAATTTTCACTCCATGTCCCCATATAATAACAAAAAAAACAGGAAATGTGTTTTAGTGGAAACACTAAGGGCTCATGTACAGCGGCACATGGTGTCCCTACTGGAGTTACTATTTATGGACCTGTAGGCACCTTTCGTTCTGCCATTTGGTGCCCCTAGGATACTACTAAAATGTTATGGGTTCCATGTTACGGATTCATGCAACACAGATCTATAATACATAAAAATCAAGAGTGACATAAACTTTTGGCCTCAATGATTCTGTAGAATCTTCGAACTATAAGAAAACATATTTAATACACAAATCAATTGGTCTGAAATCTGCATGAGGCCTGAAAATATTTTTGCATTATTATGACAATATTTGTGTTGTCAACATTACTTTCTTGTAGATGACTCAATGGAGATCACTATCGTTTGTATCCAACCATTATTCCCAGTTTTCTCTATAGTCAATTGAAAATTTGAGGGTTTTGCTTTCGGTTGCAATTTTTTTTATTTCAATTTTTTTATTTTTACATATTACTTTTTAACTGAATACTATATATTGATATATTCATATATGTATCCCAAATATAGGAACAGATTTATCCGATCTGTTTGCTGACTTTACAGCACATATAGAAGACTTCATGGAGAATACAATACATTAAAAAAAAATGTAAATCCAGCAGGCAGTTATCAGCCAATGAGCTTTTATATGTATAGCCATATTTGCAGCCCATTTCCCTCCGTAAATGACAGTAGGAAAACCTTTGCGAAAGTGAAATATGTATGGAAGTAACATGTACTACAAATATGGCCATGGATGCATCCTTGGACAAAGAAAGCAAGTGTCTGTTGGTTAGTATGTTCTTGTGAAAATCTTTTCAACTAAATGTAATGTTAGAATACCTGTCCATGTTCCATGTTCCATGTTCCACTGAGAACTCCATAATTTTCATGTGCATCTTAAAAAGTGCCATAATGACATGAGTGTACTTTTAAATGTATATTGATTCTATGCAGAATTGAAAATATTTTCATTTGTTGGCATATGTTATTTATTTCATGACAAAATTGAACATTGTAATGTATTGTGATAAAATAAATTTTATGGAAATGTGGCATTATTAACTACCAGAGTTGCATTTTATTAATGTCGAGTTTGTATAATGGGCAACCAGAAATTCTATTCAAAGGTGGCTTAACTAGAGCCTGCTGGGCCCCATGCCACACTTTAGAATGAGGTCCGAGATCAGACATAAAAAAAAACAGGCATTTACTCAACACTCCCCGATCCTGGCTTGTCTTGTCTTCAGTACAAAAGGCCCCCCTGCCACATGCGGCCTTGGCACACACTGTCTGTGCTGTGGCACATACAAGATCCTGATGCTGGGCAGCCCCAGCACATTGTATGTGACACAGCACAGATCAAGCACAGAATGACAGGGAATGACCTATGTAAGGTCTGCATGATGTGATGAGGATGGGAGTACAGTTGAAAGCGGCACTGGCCCAGGGATGCAGGATGACCACCCTTCCCCTACGGGTGCAGTCCTAGGGTGTGTGACCCCCTGCTATTGCTACGCCACTGTTATAAACTGTTATGACCATTGTGAGGCCCCCCCCTTGAATCCCTCTACTGCTGCTCCATAGCCGATCGAGACTTCTTAAGGGACCAGTGCACACCAGATGATTGATGTTAAGCCTATAGTTAAGAACTTCTGATTATTTAAACCTTCTCTATACATTTATTCTTTGCAGTGCAACAAGATTCTTTGGTTCCTGTGGTGTTATGTGATGATGTTTAATTTTCTATTTGGTACCACACTTTGGAAATACTTATCCACTATGAATCAGCAGATACTATTGGAAACTACTCAGGGGACGCAGCCTAAGGATTCCCATGTGTGGGGGGTTTATAGGTGAAGAACGAACAATCCCTTAGACTCCGGCAAATCTGATAGCAATGGTCCACTCTCTGTCCGCTGGCCTGTTTGTGATCATTTGTAATTGCAAAGTGCTAAACTTAAAATAACACCCTAGGTAAAACAGATGTACTGTGTAATGCTTAGCGCAGGACTTGAGGAGGAGGGGGTGGAGGAGACTCAAACATTTATAGAACAAATAGAGAAGTCGTGCCCAGCACCCTAATGCCCACCATTTAGGCATAAATGCTTTTTTTTCTGGAGTTTGACAAATTGACATCAATGATTCCAAAATATAAAAAAAAGATTACAATACATGCTTTGTTGAACTGCAAGCGAACTTTGTGGTCTCCGATCAAGATGTACATGGGCGTAATGTAAGGTGGGCCTAAGTGGTGTATGACCCCCTGTGTGTGTGTCGTGGAAAAGATGATATGAAGCAGTAAATTTGTTGCAACTCAACTTTACTGTGACTGTTTTTTTGGCACAACCGGCCACATCAGGAAAAACAAATAACACTTCTCAATATGAGAGGCACAGTTCCAAGACAAGGCTCAGGCTGGTAGAGGATGGCTGGCTGGCTCACTCAACTTGTTGCGGACAGGGCAAAGGGTGCCCTGCCTTGATACAGGGTTTGCCAATATAAGGCCTAGTAGGCCACAACTGGCTAGATGTTTGCTTGTGGGTAGGCTCCTGTCTGTACCCACCACCGTTCACACAACCCTCACACACAATCACAGGGAGACTTCTGCCCATCACCTGCAACACGCTCCAAGACCACAGACTCAGTACCAAGGTAAGTGCCTTATTTCACGTGCTGCTCCACACTCCTCACAGCCCTTCAGCAGCTCTTATTCTTTCTGTGATGGAGTCCGGGCTCCACCTCATACATCCAAACACGGAACACGCACTGCTGGGAACGCCACTGTTTTATAGCACAACCGCCACCCCTATAGTCAGGATGCGGTGTACTCACGCTGCATCGTCTGGTACTGTTATGGCGAGGCAATCCAGTCAAAATGCCGTCCGGGCCGTACATCCCAGAACCTACAATTTAGATTGCCATCAAGCAAACCACAATTTGCACCACAAATTAGCAGCCACAACATTACAGTGCATTAACATAACAGCAGCACATCCTACTGTTAGTATACAAAAGGCCGGACCGGCCGCTCCGCCTCTGGAACGCCACTTGGGGGGGGGCGCACATGTTAAAGCGACAGTGCATAATAAATTATATCACACTGGCAAATATACAAAGTGGACAAATTATACATTTAGGCAATACAAAGTCCCCTATCGAGTTAGGAATTCTCTCACACACTCTTACACTCTCATTGATGGCTGTGGCTCTTTTAGGACAGATGGGAATGTATTGAAATTCTGCAGACATAACTGTCTTCATGAGCACATCCCATATAGAAACTCAGCACCACCTATATCTATGTTCATTGTCATTTCATGAGATGCAAGAAGCTCTTACATTAGACCGTGCAACAAAACCTGCCTCCAAAACATTAAAAGAAAATGTGTCTGGAAGAGGAAAAATCCCTATTCATGAGTTAATCTTTACTGTTAAAATAATGGATGCTAGCAGTTCTCTTATTTTTTTTCATTTCTTTCTATAGACAGCATCACTGATGCATACAATTAATCAGATATGCCCTAACATAAGCCATTTTAGTGGTAATGTGAACTGGGCATTAGTGCAAAAAACTATCAGCTGGCAATACTAGGGAACAATTGCTCATAGTAACCGGGCCATAATGTGGATTATAGCTAATTCTTAACTCTAACAAATTACAAAGCAATGTAAGAATCCCTAGTTATTTTTTGTAATATGCCAAGAATTAATATGCTTGCTGTACATGCACCTGCCAGCTGCCCATCAGGGAATTACCGCTGTAGTCTAGAATTGGACTATAATTGTTTGTTTACCACCAAGAATAATTTAACGCATTTATGGAAATTATATATGGATTTTAAGTACACAAAAGTAGCAAAAAGACCTAGACTGAAATTCTCAAGCCAGTGGGCAGAGCAGAGGTGTAAAGCAATGCTGACTGTGAAGGTAGAGAGCTAATATGACAACGTTAAAAGACATACTCCAGGAGAAAGTTCTACATGCATCTTAATCACTGCAAGCATAATTGTTTACTTTATATTATTATCTATCTATCTATCTATCTATCTATCTATCTATCTATCTATCTATCTATCTATCTATCTATCTATCTATCTATCTATCTATCTATCTATCGATCTATCTAACCACACATGCACTTGTTACCTGTTACATGTGTCTCTATACTACTTACAATATGAAATAATGCTCTCACAGTGTCCATAAAGGGTCAAAATAATAGTACCATATAGTGCCCAAAACTAATTCCCATGCAATACACACATAATTGTCACGGTCTGTGGGTATGTGGACCCACTAGGCCACACCGCTGTAGCGGGGAGGCATCTGGCCCAAGAACAGAGCACCCAAGCAACACAAAGTCCCGCACTAGGGTACCTGAATAGTCCAGACAGTGGCTGAGGGTTTAGCACGGATCGAGGTGGGTGCAGCAGGTTGCGCCAGACGTGGCTGATGACACTGGACGTGGCAGATGACACAGGACGAGGCAGGTGACACAGGACATGGCAGAAGACAGCAGGTGCAGTAGGACACAACTCCAACACTAAATGGCTCAGGAACAAGGACACAGTACGGAATACAGGTAGCAGGCACGGGAATCAATGGGAACAGGATAACACTAAGGGACCATTTGCAAGACTGACATGGGAATACTAACAACGCTCAGGCTATGAGCAAAAGGGGCAGGGCCCTTCTTATAGTCCAGGGGAATCATGGGCTAATTGATGATGATTCCCATGTGCGCACGCTGGCCCTTTAAGGCTGGGCATGAGCATTCGCGCGCACCCTACGGAACACAGCGGACCGAAGCAGAAGTGAGCGCTGGTGTCTCATGGGAAGGAGATGCGAGCCAGCGCTCACAGATCCATGGCTGCGGCCGCCGGGGGGGTGAGTAATCCTGACAGTCCGCGGCTATGGTCACTACAATAATGCTGCCATATAGTGCCCAAATAAGGAACCATATTCAAATGATAGTTCTAGGTGGTCTTTAGTAATGAAATAGGATAAAGGTTCAGATAAGTTACTCCTTTATTAAAAAATAAAAATTGTCCTTTCCCAACATAAAAAGTCTCAAATGTACATATGTGGATTGTCCATTAACTATAGGAGTAAGAGTTCTGTTGGTTCCGCGGCTGGGACCAGCATTCTCTGTTTTCAGAGAGAAAGTTTATTTTAATAAGCATCCACATTGCTTATTGAAGTTATTGGTGTCTGTGTAAGTCACACAAGAACCTGGTTCACCAAAGTGGGGAGCATTTCATTTTGTGGTACTCTGTTCTGGGTAATAGAGGGGGATTCAAACAGAACATTCCATATATCCCCTGTATATGTCCTTTGCGTAACTTTGGTTCTAATACTTCGCCTGCTGCTGCACTTACCTGTATGGTTGATGTCCCTCTGCTTTCTGCATCACAGCAACATGCGTCTACTTAAAGGGTATGGCCGAGTACCTCTTATTATTTAAACGTGCTCAGGGGGTCCATACTTTGCCTGAGCCACAAGGTCCTTTGGTTCTTGTTCGTGTGTAAAGCTGTTATTGCATTTATTATTTTTTTTAATTGACCCAGACTGTTTTCTGACTACACTTCATGACCGCTGCCTGCCTTGACCCCTATCTGTGTTTCCATTTTGCAAGAATATTCTGCCAGCTTTGACCTGGGATTTGTTGGACAACGCTACTGCCTTACGATTTTGTCACGCTATGGAAAACCATCTGTCAGCTGTTGCTATTGGACACTACTCTACCTTAATAAGCAGCGTTTTAAAGGGGTTTTCCAACCAGTAAAAATTTTTGGCCTATCCTCAGGATAGGTCCTCAATAGCTGATGGGTCAGGGTGCGACTCCCTGGACCCCTGCTGAGGAGTTATTGTGAAGGGGCCGCAGCACTCGTACAAGCGCTGCTTCCCCTTCATTTCTTCCTGCTCACTTTGAATAGTCGACACAAATGTAGCGGAGATTCACAGGTACTGCAGCCTTCTTTTTCCATTGAAGTGAGTAGGAGAAAAGGCTGCGTTACCTGTGATTCGCTGAGCAAGTAGAAATGAAGGGGAAGCAGCACTCAGGCGTGCGCAATACCCCCTTCAAAACAGTTGATAAGCGGGGGTCCAAGGAGTCGGACACCGAGCCATCAGCTACTGATGGCCTATCCTGAGGATAGGCCAGAAATTTTTACTGGCTGGAAAACCCCTTTAAGCTAAAGATAAAACAATACCTTAGACTCGGCCCTAAGTCAACTCCAATAGTGACACAGTTTATTAGCGTGCTGTACTGACGCTGTCCATTACACTGATTCCTCCTCATCTTGAATCCAGCAGCCATATTGATAATTCCGTCTAATACACTAATTAATCTATTCTATCTTAGTTACTGTACCGTCTACCTATTAAATGCCAATTACAATGTAAAACCCATATTCCTCTCCTCAGTGCACTCATGTTAGGTCAGTAGGGGCTACTGGCACATTTAGAACTATTTGTAATCCTTGTTGTATTTATATGGGACTTGTCCACTGTACAAACAAGCACTTCTATCTATTGTATAACAACCCTAATTTCTGATTGGGGTTCTTTCCCTAGTTTCTCATAGTGTGACATTTTGAACGCACCTTGTGTTACCTGATTGCAAAGCTCTGCAGAATATATTGGCACTAAATACAGGACCATAAAAATTCTAAAAAAATTATAGTATGGTTAGTTACTGTATTTATTTTAACAACAACAACAACATAACTTCACCTAACTCAAGATGATAAGATAAAATCGCCATCTAGTGGAGGAAAAATGAAATGCAAAAAAAAATTCAATGCACAACATTGCACTACAAGTTTGAACAACCAAAATAATTGATGCATGTTTGCACTGTACATAAACATATAAAGTATAAATAGAGTCAAATTTTTCACCCCTGAAGCATGTCACACTATACACCAAGATGCCCCATATTTATGAAATTAATTCCACTATCTTACCCTATACTTCATTTTGTCTTCAACATCATTTAGATGCTTAAAGAAACATATTTTCTTGTGTTTAAAGAAATACTTTTCTATCACCACAAATAGGGCCTGTTACATCATTCTATGGTATTCTATTCCGCCTTGAAAAAGAAACTTTAAAGCAGCGCCTCAAGATCTCCCCCTTCACGCCCAGCTGCACCAAGGCCATGAGAACTGATACTGACTACAATGTCCATGCACTGGCTTCAGCTGGGAAAGGAGTTCTACATACAGAATTGTTTGTTACAGGAGTTCAGTCTTAGGCTGGGTTCACACGAGCACATTACGTCCGTAATGGACGGAACGTATTTTGGCCGCAAGTCCCGGACCGAACACACTGCAGGGAGCCGGGCTCCTAGGATCATAGTTCTGTACGACGCTAGGAGTCCCTGCCTCTCCGTGGAACTACTGTCCCGTACGGAAAACATGATTACAGTACGGGACAGTTGTCCTGCAGCGAGACAGGGACTCCTAGCGTCGTACATAACTATGATCCTAGGAGCCCGGCTCCCTGCAGTGTGTTTGGTCCGGGACTTGCGGCCAAAATACGTTCCGTCCATTACGGACGTAATGTGCTCGTGTGAACCCAGCCTTATTCTCTATAAATACTCCTTGTTATCGGATTATTTAGAAGTGCTTCATATATGCTACATGCAAGTGATACAATTCATGTCACCATAGTGCAGCTTTTTTCTTGCCTAAGCAATAAATATTCAAATAATATAAATTTATAACAAATGTTTCACTGTTATTTTATCCACAACAATTTGGTGCTAAAACCCGCTGGAACGGAACCAGGATGAGAACTGAAGACAGGAGACCGGACTGTGCCTGTTCCCGTCCCAGCCATTTTTGGATTTTCATTTAAATTTTTTCCTCCCCAACTTCCGAAAGCCTTGAGCTCTTATTTTTCCGTCGATAAAGCCATAGGAGAGCTTGTTTTTTGCGGCACGAGTAGAAGTTTTTCACAACACCATTTATTGGACCATATAATGTATTGGGAAACAATGTTTGTCTACTGTTACAAGGAAGAAACTGATTGTTAAAAATAAAATTTGTGTTTTGTAGATAGTGCCACACCCCCCCCATGTAGATAGTGCCAAACACACACTCCTGTAGATAGTGCCACACACACCTGTCGATATCACCACACACACACCCTGTAGATAGCACCCCCCCTGTATATAGCGCTATAACCCTCCCCCTGTAGATAGCGCCACACTCCCTCCATATATGGACAGTGAGGTCAGGGGCTCCTCCAGAAGAGGAATCCCTGGCCAGTGCATCGGCAACGCTCTGGCCGGGGATTCTGCTCCTAGACAGGAGCTCCTCTAGGAGTGGAATCCCCAGCCAGAGCATTGCTGATAAACTGGCTGGGGATTCCTCTTCTGGAGGAACCCCTGAACAATGGCGGATCATAATTGGGCATTTTGGGTGGCCGCCCGGGGCCTGAGACTCCCGGGGACCCATGGCCACCCCAAGTACAATGCGTTTTTGCCTCGATTTTGCCACGAATTGCTGCAGAAACTGCGGTAAAACGGCATTGTGTATTTCCTGTAAAGGACCTACAGACATAAAGGTCACATGGCCATATATCTGCAGTACTTGTTACTGATTAGAGACCTGCTGGTCACATGACAGCAGGTCCTACAACAGCAGCAAGAGAGAAGACCGTTAGGTGAGGTGAGCTGCTAGGTAAGTATAAGGGGATCATGGATTTGTTTAAGGTATCTGGGTCTGTGTTTAGTGGGTCTGCATTTAGGTGGTCTGGGGTCTGTATTTAGGTGGTCTGGTCTGGGGTCTGTATTTAGGAGGTCTGGTTTCTGTATATTTACGAGGTCTGGTCTGAGGTCTGTATATTTAGGGGGTCTGGTCTGGGCTCTGTATTAGTTTATAGGGTCTGTATTTAGGGGGTCTGGGTTCTGTATTAATTTAGAGAGTCAGGTATGTGGTCTGTATTTGTTTATGGGGTCTGTATTAGTTTAGGGGGTATGGTCTGGGGTATGTATTAGTTTAGGGAGGCTGGTCTGGGGTCTGTATTAGTTTATGGGGTCAGGTCTGGGGTCTATATTAGTTTATGGGGTCTGTATTTAGGGGTCTGGTATGGGGTTTGTATTTAGGGGGCCTGGTCTGGGGTCTGTCTGGGGTCAATATTAGTTTAGGGGGTCAGGTCTGGGGTCTGTATTTAGGGGTCTGCTCCGAGGTCTGTATTTAGGGTGCTTATTCTGGGGTCTGTATTTGTTTAGAGTGCTTCTTCTGTGGTCTGTATTTGCTTTGGGGGGGGGGTCTGGTCTGGGGATGGCAATAGTTTAGAAGTCTGGGGTACGTATGCATTCTAATTTATAAGACTGAGTAAAAGGGGTTGTCCGGGAACATCGATAGGACATCAGTATGAAAAACCGGTCCGTGCCCGGACAACCCCTTTTTAATGTATGGTCCTGGGCCTTGGTGTCTGAATTTTTGTGTTTCTATAGAGGCTGGAAATGGCTGCAGAAGTGAGGATCAAAGAAGTCTCATCAGGAGAAGTCGCCATACCGGTCTGTGTCAGATGGAGAAGAAACGAGAACGACTCCCATCAGAGAAGACGTCACTTGTGAGTCACTGAATCTATAGAGGATGTGTCCTTCTTCTGACCTGTCTATTGTAGGAGATCCTTGTATTCCACATAATGTCTTTGTGTACCCAGGACTAATACACCAATGCGTGTTACCATTCCCATTGTCAAGAGGATGTGTCCCTAAACAGTGTCATACTGTCAGTGATGGTTGGAGATTGTCAGTATGTAGGGACACAGCCCTTTGACAAAAGGATTCGTAACACCCATTTGTCAATGCTCGCACAAAAAGGGGGTGTTCAATATAGACACGACAAGTGCAAGTTTGTGGAGCAGCCCAGGGCCTATGGTCTACTTAATCCGCCACTGCCCCTGATGTCACTGTCCATATATGGACAGTGACGTCAAGGCCTACCTCTAGGAGCAGAATCCCCGGGCCAGAGCGTAGGCAACTCTCTGGACAGGGATTCAACTCCTGGAGGGGTGAATGACAGAGCAGGGAGCGGATAGCTTTCTGCTCTGCTCTGAGGACGCAGATGCAACTGAATAAGGCAGTTGCCAGGACATGTCCGGGACAGTAATTTGCCGGGGCTGTCTCTGTAAATTCAGGACAGTCCCGGCAAAATTCGGGACTGTTGGCAACTATGTTACTAATATAATATCATGTATGTGTGTGTGAGTGAATGGGGATGTTTGTGCATAAACCACCACATCAGGGAGGAAGAGGTCCTTTATGGCTGAGTGATTGTACTGCCTCAATATGCGCTTCCATGAAGAAAGCACAGTGGGGGCAGTGTATTAATAAGTAAACGGGACCCTATCCTCAGAAACGAGTGCCTCTATTGTCCAAGTTTGTCTTGTCTTAAAGAGAAGGTGTGATGATTTTTTTTAATTTTTTTTTTATAATATTGCTTTTAGTGTGATATTAAAATAAATTTTATTTATTTGTGTTCTTGTGTTCTACTTTTTACTTTTTTCTTAGGGGAGATACAGACGGACGTTGCGTTTTTGCGCGCGCAAACAACGCGGCGTTTTGCGCGCGCAAAAACCATTTGACAGCTGCGTGTGTCATCCGTGTATGATGCGCGGCTGCGTGATTTTCACGCAGCCGCCATCATAGAGATGAGGCTAGTCGATGCCCGTCACTGTCCAAGGTGCTGAAAGAGCTAACTCTTTCAGCACCCTCGACAGTGAATGCCAAACACAATATCGAAAACCCTGTTGAAAAAAAAGAAACAGTTCGTACTTACCGAGAACTTCCCGGCCGTTGCCTTGGTGACGCGTCCTTGGTGACGCGCTTCTCGACATCGGGCCCCACCTCCCTGGATGACGCGCCAGTCCATGTGACCGCTGCAGCCTGTGCTTGGCCTGTGATTGGCTGGAGCTGTCACTTGGACTGAATTGTCATCCCGGGAGGTCAGACTGGAGGAAGAAGCAGGGAGTTCTCGGTAAGTCAGAACTTCGTTTTTTTTCCTACAGGTTCATGTATATTGGGATCGGAAGTCACTGTCCATGGTGCTGAAACAGTTTAACTCTTTCAGCACCATGGACAGTGACTATCTCCTGACGTCGCGTACCGATAATTTTTTGGGTGAAGTTCGGTTCGCTTGTCCGGCTTCGCTCATCGCAAAGACACTCCGTTTGGATGTTCGGAAACAGAAAAGCACGTGGTGCTTTTCTGTTTACATTCATCCTTTTGACAGCTGGTGCGCTGTTTAAGTCGGTTCACACGGAAGTGCTTCCATGCAACCTGCGTGGTTTTCACGCACCGATTAACTGCAATGGGTGCGTGATGCGCGAAATACGCAGAGTTATTGAACCTGTCGCGCTTTTTGCGCAGCAGACAAACGCTGCGCAAAAAGCACGGACTGTCTGTACTGCCCCATAGACTTGTATTGGTCCATGCGTGCCGCGTGAAAACCACGCGGCCCGCACGGACCGAATACACGCTCGTGTGAATCCCCCCTTACTTTTATTTCTCTATGGGGGCTGCCATTTTTTTTTCATCTCTGTATGTGTCGATTAAAAATTAAGACAATGTGTAATCACTCAAATAATGATTGTTTAACTAAAAAAAAAATAATTATTTCTAGCGACACATTCCGTTTAAGCAGCCTGCATGGTGAAAGATAAAAGTGAAAGTTTATCAGTTAAACATTGTACACTGAAGGACGCGTCCCGCAGCTGCAGCAGGCTTGTCTCTCTCCCTACATGAAAAATCATACTGCAAGTGTAGAATACAAGAAGGTAAATTTGTTTTTGGGATTCTCTCTTTGCTGTCTATCATTTGAAAAATTTAGAAGGATCAAAAGGCAAGGATACCTAGAGTGGGACCTTCCCTAACAACCAAGAGCTATAGATTAGTGCTGTGGGAGCCTGCATGAGAAGAATACGAGTCCCCTCCATCACTGTGGGTAGTAGTGTCGCCAATTATAGTTGAAGCTATTACGGCAAATGGTGATCTGGCTGATGATCAGATTAGAGTAGTGGACATCTCCAGGCTCCTCTACGAGCAGGAGGAGATGAATTTGAGGTATGACATATGAGTCAGCAAGCACTTGTTAAAAATGGAGTAAGCTGACTAGGGGAATGGATCTGGGTCAAGGAAGAAATAATTGAGCTGGCCCATTATGCTTGTTTCCATAAAGATGGTAAGCCAAAAATGAGAAAGTAGATGGATTGTTGCATATTTTAATAAGCAACAAATTGCCCAAGATATCTTTATAGTGGAAATCAGAGCAGAACCTTCAGCGTGTCTGGCCTCCTTGCACTCAGGTCCATACTGGAAATCTGCCCAGATTCCAGGTTGGCCGGTTAGTTGGGGGTGGGGCACACATTACTTTTTAGGGGCGCAGGGGTCATTACTTTTTAGAAAGGCACAAAAGGAACACCGGGGGCATTATTACCTTTTAGGGGGCATTATTACATTCTAGGGTACATTCATTTCTAGAGGGCACATGTGACATTATTACTTTATACGTGTATATTTTTACTGTGTTGTGGCAGAAAGGGGTCGTTATTACTGTCTAGAAGGCACAAAGGGGCATCATTACTTTCTTGAGGGCACAACGGTAAACAAAGGGTTATTATTGCTGCGTGGGAGAAGAAAGTGGCACTAAAATGAGCACTATGACTGTTTGGTGCCCAAATAGGGCACTATTACTGCCTGGGGGCACTGAGAAAATCTTGATTACTGTGTGGGCTATAAAGGATGACACTTTTACTGTGCTGTGCTGTAAAGGATCTGCCAGGCACAGCTTCGCGGTTAACTCCCATAATTAATCAGTCAGCACCTGAATCTACATCCCTGAGACTGACTCCAGCTTCCCCCACTCAGGCTGGCAGGCTTAGGAGTGGGAGAGCCTATCACAACCTGGCCAGACTCAGCTAGCTCCCGCCCTCGGTCTATTTAAGCCTGCCCTTCCTGTCCCTCGGTGCTTGTGATTCTTTTCGTGTGGTTTCCTGGCCCAGCTACAGCTCCTTCTATTTTGATCCTGCTCCATACAGACCCTGGCTTACTGACTACTCTTCTGCTCTTCGTTTGGTACCTCGCACACTCCTGGCTTGACTCGGATCGTTCACCACTCTGGTTGCTCACGGTGTTGCCGTGGGCAGCTGCCCCTTTCCCTTGCTTGTATTCCCTTGTATGTTTGTCGTGTTTGTCGTGCACTTACTGAGCGCAGGGACCGCCGCCCAGTTGTACCCCGTCGCCTAGGGCGGGTCGTTGCAAGTAGGCAGGGACAGAGTGGCGGGTAGACTAGGGCTCACTTGTCCGTTTCCCTACCCCCCGTCATTACATAATCACAAGCCCATACCTAGTCTACCCTGGTCCCTGACACCACTATGGACCCCCGTGAGACCCTGGCTCAGCAAATGCAGGGTCTCTCCCTACAGGTCCAGGCCCTGGCTCAGAGGGTCAACCAGCCTGATGCTACCTTGGTAGTTCCCCTCACCTCACCTCTTGAACCCCACCTCAAGTTGCCCGACCGGTTCTCAGGGGACCGGAGGGCTTTTCTCTCCTTTCAGGAGAGTTGTAGGCTTTACTTTCGTTTAAAGCCTCATTCATCAGGTTCTGAGAGCCAGCGGGTGGGTATAATTATGTCCCGGCTCCAGGAAGGGCCCCAAGAGTGGGCCTTCTCCTTGGCTCCGGACGCCCCTGAACTTTCCTCCGTTGATTGTTTCTTTTCTGCTCTCGGACTTATTTATGACGAGACTGACAGGACTGCCTTTGCCGAGAGTCAGCTGGTGACCTTACGTCAGGGTAAGAGACCTGTTGAGGAGTATTGTTCTGACTTTAGGAAGTGGTGCGTAGCTTCTCGGTGGAATGACCCTGCCTTAAGGTGCCAGTTTAGGTTGGGTCTGTCGAATGCCCTGAAAGACCTGCTAGTTAGCTATCCCTCTTCTGACTCCCTAGACCAGGTTATGGCTTTAGCGGTACGACTTGACCGACGTCTCAGGGAACGACAACGTGAACGTTTATGTGTTTTCTCCTCCGACTCCCCCATGATGCCTCCCGAAGTTCCGTTGCTTCGTTCCTCCCCGAAAGACTCAGAGATACCTATGCAACTCGGGGCCTCCGTGTCCCCCCAACAACGTAGAGAATTCCGCAGGAAGAATGGTCTCTGCTTCTACTGTGGGGATGACAAGCATCAAGTGAACAACTGTCCTAAGCGTAAGAATGCAGCCAGAGAACTTCCGCGCCTAAGTGATCATCGGGGAGGTCACTTGGGCGCACAGGTATTTCCCGTAAATAGGAAACGTACTAAGATCTTGCTTCCCTTTCAGGTCTCTTTTGGTGGTAGGTCTGCTCCCGGCAGTGCCTACGTGGATTCAGGGTCCTCTACTAATATCATGTCTGTGGAATTTGCTATGTCTCTTGCTATGCCTCTGATTGATTTGCCTAAACCTGTCCCGGTAGTGGGTATCGACTCCACTCCTCTTGCTAATGGTTATTTTACACAGCATACCCCTGTTTTTGAACTCCTTGTTGGCTCCATGCATTTGGAGCAGTGCTCTGTACTGTTGATGCAGTGATTATCGTACGATTTGGTTCTAGGCCTTCCCTGGTTGCAGTTGCATAATCCCACGTTTGACTGGAATACTGGGGAGCTAACCAAATGGGGTAATGAATGTTTTACGTCATGTTTTTCTGTTAATTCTATTTCAACCCCTGAGGAGGCGAACACGCTACCCGAGTTTGTTCAGGACTTCGCTGATGTTTTCTCTAAGGAGGCCTCCGAAGTGTTACCTCCTCATAGAGAATACGATTGTGCTATCGAATTGGTACCAGGAGCTAAGCTTCCTAAGGGTAGGATATTTAATCTTTCTTGTCCCGAACGTGAAGCCATGAGAGAGTATATCCAGGAATGCCTGGCCAAGGGTTACATTCGTCCCTCTACTTCTCCGGTAGGTGCTGGCTTCTTCTTCGTAGGGAAGAAGGATGGTGGTCTTAGGCCATGCATTGACTACCGTAGCCTTAATAAGGTCACGGTAAGGAACCAGTATCCCCTTCCTTTGATTCCTGATCTCTTCAATCAGGTTCAGGGGGCCCAATGGTTCTCTAAGTTGGACCTACGGGGGGCGTATAACCTTATCCGCATCAAAGAGGGGGATGAGTGGAAGACTGCGTTTAACACGCCCGAAGGCCATTTCGAATACCTCGTCATGCCCTTTGGGTTCTGTAATGCCCCTGCGGTCTTCCAGAATTTCATAAATGAGATTTTGAGAAATTATCTGGGGATATTTCTTGTAGTGTACCTTGATGACACACTTGTGTTTTCCAAGGACTGGTCCTCCCACATTGAGCATGTCAGGAAGGTGCTCCAGGTCCTTCGGGAAAACAAACTGTGTGCCAAAACCGAAAAATGTGTGTTTGGGGTACAGGAAATACCATTTTTGGGTCAAATCCTCACTCCTCATGAATTCCGCATGGACCCCGCCAAGGTTCAGGCTGTGGCGGAATGGGTCCAACCTGCCTCCCTGAAGGCGTTACAGTGTTTTTTGGAGTTCGCTAATTATTACAGGAGATTTATTGCTAACTTCTCGGTCATCGCTAAGCCTCTTACGGACCTCACTCGCAAAGGAGCTGATCTCCTCCACTGGCCTCCTGAGGCTGTCCAGGCTTTTGAGGTCCTTAAGAAGTGCTTTATCTCGGCCCCGGTGCTGGTTCAGCCCAACCAAATGGAGCCATTTATCGTGGAAGTTGACGCATCTGAGGTGGGAGTGGGGGCTGTCTTTTCCCAGGGTACCAGGTCCCTCACCCATCTCCGCCCCTGTGCCTACTTCTCCAGGAAGTTTTCGCCAACTGAGAGTAACTATGATATTGGCAACCGCGAACTCTTAGCCATTAAATGGGCATTTGAAGAGTGGCGCCACTTCCTGGAGGGGGCTAGGCACCAGGTAACGGTCCTTACCGACCACAAGAATCTGGTTTTCCTAGAATCTTCCCGGAGGCTAAGCCCGAGACAAGCTCGATGGGCGTTATTTTTTACCAGATTCAATTTTTTGGTTACCTATAGGGCTGGTGTAGTGACCGGGGGGTAGGGAAACGGACAAGTGAGCCCTAATCTACCCGCCACTCTGTCCCTGCCTACTTGCAATGACCCGTCCTAGGCGACGGGGTACAACTGGGCGGCGGTCCCTGCACTCAGTAAGTGCACGACAAACACGACAAACATACAAGGGAATACAAGCAAGGGAAAGGGGCAGTTGCCCACGGCAACACCGTGAGCAACCAGAGTGGTGAACGAGCCGAGTCAAGCCGGGAGTGTGCGAGGTACCAAACGAAGAGCAGAAGAGTAGTCAGTAAGCCAGGGTCTGTATGGAGCAGGAACAAAATAGAAGGAGCTGTAGCTGGGCCAGGAAACCACACGAAAAAGAACAACAAGCAAGGAGGAACAGGAAATGCAGGTATAAATAGACAGAGGGCGGAAGCTAGCTGAGTCTGGCCAGGCTGCGATAGGCTCTCCCACTCCTAAGCCTGCCAGCCTGAGTGGTGGAAGCTGGAGTCAGTCTCAGGGATGTAGATTCAGGTGCTGACTGATTAATTAAGGGAGTTAACCCCGAAGCTGTGCCTGGCAGATCCTTTACAGTACCCCCCCTTTTATGAGGGGCCACCGGACCCTTTCTAAGTGGACCTGGCTTACTGGGGAAACGCAGGTGGAACCTCCTGACCAATACCCCAGCGCGAACATCCCGGGCGGGTACCCAAGTCCTCTCCTCGGGCCCGTAACCTCTCCAATGGACCAGGTACTGGAGGGAGCCTTGGACCATCTTGCTGTCCACAATCCTGGCCACCTCGAATTCCACCCCCTCAGGGGTGAGGACGGGAACAGGAGGTCTCCTCGAGGGAGCCAAGGACGGGGAGCAGCGTTTAAGGAGGGAGGCATGAAACACGTCGTGTATACGAAAAGACGGGGGTAACTCCAGCCGGAAGGAGACAGGATTGAGGACCTCAATGACCTTATACGGCCCAATAAACCGGGGAGCAAACTTCTTGGACGGGACCTTGAGACGCAAGTTCCTAGACGACAACCACACCAGATCCCCGACCATAAACAGGGGGTTAGCAGAACGTTTTCTATCAGCCTGAGTTTTTTGTACGCTCTGGGACGCCTCTAGGTTCTTCTGAATCTGGGCCCAGACTGTGCACAGTTCCCGATGAACGACCTCTACCTCGGGATTGTTGGAACTACCAGGTGAAACGGAGGAGAACCGTGGATTAAACCCAAAATTACAGAAAAAGGGAGAGACCCCTGACGAGTTACTGACCCGGTTATTAAGGGAAAATTCGGCGAGGGGAATGAATGAGACCCAATCATATTGACAGTCAGAGACAAAACACCTTAAGTATTGTTCTAGAGATTGATTAGTCCTCTCCGTTTGACCATTGGTTTCAGGATGGAAGGCAGAGGAGAAGGACAGATCAATCCCCAACTTCATACAGAAGGCTCTGCAAAACAATGAAACAAATTGTACCCCTCTGTCCGAAACAATATTGACAGGGACCCCATGGAGACGCAGGATGTGTTTGACAAACAAGGTAGCCAACGTCTTGGCGTTGGGTAGTTTCTTGAGGGGCACAAATTGGCACATCTTACTGAAGCGGTCTACCACCACCCACACCACCGACTTGCCTTGGGATGGAGGCAAATCGGTGATAAAATCCATGGAGATATGTGTCCAAGGTCTCTGGGGAATGGGCAACGAACGCAGTAAGCCCGCTGGTCGGGACCTGGGAGTCTTGGACCTAGCACAAACCTCACAAGCGGCGACGTAGGCCTTAACGTCTTTAGGCAACCCAGGCCACCAATAATTTCTGGTAATGAGGTGTTTGGTACCCAGGATGCCTGGATGACCAGATAGTGCGGAGTCATGATTTTCCCTAAGTACCCTTAGCCAGAATTGCAGGGGAACAAACAGCTTGTTCTCAGGAAGGTTCCCGGGAGCTGAACCTTGATCAGCAGCAATTTCAGAGACTAAATCAGAATCGATCGAGGAAATGATTATACCTGGAGGCAAAATACAAGCAGGATCTTCCTCCGAAGGAGGGCTGGCCATGAAGCTACGCGACAGTGCATCAGCCTTAATATTTTTAGACCCAGCCCTATAGGTAACCAAAAAATTGAATCTGGTAAAATATAACGCCCATCGAGCTTGTCTCTGGTTTAGCCTCTGGGCAGATTCTAGGAAAACCAGATTCTTGTGGTCGGTAAGGACCGTTACCTGGTGTCTAGCCCCCTCCAGGAAGTGGCGCCACTCTTCAAATGCCCATTTAATGGCTAAGAGTTCGCGGTTGCCAATATCATAGTTACTCTCAGTTGACGAAAACTTCCTGGAGAAGTAGGCACAGGGGCGGAGATGGGTGAGGGACTTGGTACCCTGGGACAAGACAGCCCCCACTCCCACCTCAGATGCGTCAACTTCCACGATAAATGGCTCCATTTGGTTGGGCTGAACCAGCACCGGGGCCGAGATAAAGCACTTCTTAAGGACCTCAAAAGCCTGGACAGCCTCAGGAGGCCAGTGGAGGAGATCAGCACCTTTGCGAGTGAGGTCCGTAAGAGGCTTAGCGATGACCGAGAAGTTAGCAATAAATCTCCTGTAATAATTTGCGAACCACAAAAAACACTGTAACGCCTTCAGGGAGGCAGGTTGGACCCATTCCGCCACAGCCTGAACCTTGGCGGGGTCCATGCGGAATTCATGAGGAGTGAGGATTTGACCCAAAAATGGTATCTCCTGTACCCCAAACACACATTTTTCGGTCTTCGCAAACAGTTTGTTTTCCCGAAGGACCTGGAGCACCTTCCTGACATGCTCAATGTGGGAGGACCAGTCCTTGGAAAACACCAGTATGTCATCAAGGTACACTACAAGAAATATCCCCAGGTAATTTCTCAAAATCTCATTTATGAAATTCTGGAAGACCGCAGGGGCATTACACAACCCAAAGGGCATGACGAGGTATTCGAAATGGCCTTCGGACGTGTTAAACACAGTCTTCCACTCATCCCCCTCTTTGATGCGAATAAGGTTATACGCCCCCCGTAGATCCAATTTAGAGAACCATTGGGCCCCCTGAACCTGATTAAAGAGATCAGGAATCAAAGGAAGGGGATACTGGTTCCTTACCGTGACCTTATTCAGGCTACGGTAGTCAATGCATGGCCTAAGACCACCATCCTTCTTCCCCACGAAGAAGAAGCCAGCACCTACCGGAGAAGAAGAGGGACGAATGTAACCCTTGGCCAGGGATTCCTGGATATACTCTCTCATGGCTTCACGTTCGGGACAAGAAAGATTAAATATCCTACCCTTAGGAAGCTTAGCTCCTGGTACCAATTCGATAGCGCAATCGTATTCTCTATGAGGAGGTAACACTTCGGAGGCCTCCCTAGAGAAAACATCAGCGAAGTCCTGAACAAACTCGGGTAGCGTATTCACCTCCTCAGGGGGAGAAATAGAATTAACAGAAAAACATGACGTACAACATTCATTACCCCATTTGGTTAGCTCCCCAGTATTCCAGTCAAACGTGGGATTATGCAACTGCAACCAGGGAAGGCCTAGAACCAAATCGTACGATAATCCCTGCATCAACAGTACAGAGCATTGCTCCAAATGCATGGAGCCAACAAGGAGTTCAAAAACAGGGGTATGCTGTGTAAAATAACCATTAGCAAGAGGAGTGGAGTCGATACCCACTACCGGGACAAGTTTAGGCAAATCAATCAGAGGCATAGCAAGAGACATAGCAAATTCCACAGACATAATATTAGTAGAGGACCCTGAATCCACGAAGGCACTGCCGGTAGCAGACCTACCACCAAAAGAGACCTGAAAGGGAAGCAAGATCTTAGTACGTTTCCTATTTACTGGAAATACCTGTGCGCCCAAGTGACCTCCCCGATGATCACTTAGGCGCGGAAGTTCTCTGGCTGCATTCTTACGCTTAGGACAGTTGTTCACTTGATGCTTGTCATCCCCACAGTAGAAGCAGAAACCATTCTTCCTGCGGAATTCTCTACGTTGTTGGGGGGACACGGAGGCCCCGAGTTGCATAGGTATCTCTGAGTCTTTCGGGGAGGAACGAAGCAACGGAACTTCGGGAGGCATCATGGGGGAGTCGGAGGAGAAAACACATAAACGTTCATGTTGTCGTTCCCTGAGACGTCGGTCAAGTCGTACCGCTAAAGCCATAGCCTGGTCTAGGGAGTCAGAAGAGGGATAGCTAACTAGCAGGTCTTTCAGGGCATTCGACAGACCCAACCTAAACTGGCACCTTAAGGCAGGGTCATTCCACCGAGAAGCTACGCACCACTTCCTAAAGTCAGAGCAATACTCCTCAACAGGTCTCTTACCCTGACGTAAGGTCACCAGCTGACTCTCGGCAAAGGTAGTCCTGTCAGTCTCGTCATAAATAAGTCCGAGAGCAGAAAAGAAACAATCAACGGAGGAAAGTTCAGGGGCGTCAGGAGCCAAGGAGAAGGCCCACTCTTGGGGCCCTTCCTGGAGCCGGGACATAATTATACCCACCCGCTGGCTCTCAGAACCTGAGGAATGAGGCTTTAAACGAAAGTAAAGCCTACAACTCTCCCGAAAGGAGAGAAAAGCCCTCCGGTCCCCTGAGAACCGGTCGGGCAACTTGAGGTGGGGTTCAAGAGGTGCGGTGAGGGGAACTACCAAGGTAGCATCAGGCTGGTTGACCCTCTGAGCCAGGGCCTGGACCTGTAGGGAGAGACCCTGCATTTGCTGAGCCAGGGTCTCACGGGGGTCCATAGTGGTGTCAGGGACCAGGGTAGACTAGGTATGGGCTTGTTATTATGTAATGACCGGGGGGTAGGGAAACGGACAAGTGAGCCCTAATCTACCCGCCACTCTGTCCCTGCCTACTTGCAACGACCCGCCCTAGGCGACGGGGTACAACTGGGCGGCGGTCCCTGCACTCAGTAAGTGCACGACAAACACGACAAACATACAAGGCAATACAAGCAAGGGAAAGGGGCAGTTGCCCACGGCAACACCGTGAGCAACCAGAGTGGTGAACGAGCCGAGTCAAGCCGGGAGTGTGCGAGGTACCAAACGAAGAGCAGAAGAGTAGTCAGTAAGCCAGGGTCTGTATGGAGCAGGAACAAAATAGAAGGAGCTGTAGCTGGGCCAGGAAACCACACGAAAAAGAATAACAAGCAAGGAGGAACAGGAAATGCAGGTATAAATAGACAGAGGGCGGGAGCTAGCTGAGTCTGGCCAGGCAGCGATAGGCTCTCCCACTCCTAAGCCTGCCAGCCTGAGTGGTGGAAGCTGGAGTCAGTCTCAGGGATGTAGATTCAGGTGCTGACTGATTAATTAAGGGAGTTAACCCCGAAGCTGTGCCTGGCAGATCCTTTACAGCTGGGTCTAAAAATATTAAGGCTGATGCACTGTCGCGTAGCTTCATGGCCAGCCCTCCTTCGGAGGAAGATCCTGCTTGTATTTTGCCTCCAGGTATAATCATTTCCTCGATCGATTCTGATTTAGTCTCTGAAATTGCTGCTGATCAAGGTTCAGCTCCCAGGAACCTTCCTGAGAACAAGCTGTTTGTTCCCCTGCAATTCCGGCTAAGGGTACTTAGGGAAAATCATGACTCTGCACTATCTGCTCATCCAGGCATCCTGGGTACCAAACACCTCATTACTAGAAACTATTGGTGGCCTGGGTTGCCTAAAGACGTTAAGGCCTACGTTGCCGCTTGTGAGGTTTGTGCTAGGTCCAAGACTCCCAGGTCCCGACCAGCGGGCTTACTGCGTTCGTTGCCCATTCCCCAGAGACCTTGGACACATATCTCCATGGATTTTATCACCGATTTGCCTCCATCCCAAGGCAAGTCGGTGGTGTGGGTGGTAATAGACCGCTTCAGTAAGATGTGCCACTTTGTGCCCCTCAAGAAACTACCCAACGCCAAGACGTTGGCTACCTTGTTTGTCAAACACATCCTGCGTCTCCATGGGGTCCCTGTTAATATTGTTTCGGACAGAGGGGTACAATTTGTTTCATTGTTTTGGAGAGCCTTCTGTATGAAGTTGGAGATTGATCTGTTCTTCTCCTCTGCCTTCCATCCTGAAACCAATGGCCAAACTGAGAGGACTAATCAATCTCTAGAACAATATTTAAGGTGTTTTGTCTCGGACTGTCAATATGATTGGGTCTCATTCATTCCCCTCGCCGAATTTTCCCTTAATAACCGGGTCAGTAACTCGTCAGGGGTCTCCCCCTTTTTCTGTAATTTTGGGTTTAATCCACGGTTCTCCTCCGTTTCACCTGGTAGTTCCAACAATCCCGAGGTAGAGGTCGTTCATTGGGAACTGTGCACAGTCTGGGCCCAGGTTCAGAAGAACCTAGAGGCGTCCCAGAGCGTACAAAAAACTCAGGCTGATAGAAAACGTTCTGCTAACCCCCTGTTTATGGTCGGGGATCTGGTGTGGTTGTCGTCTAGGAACTTGCGTCTCAAGGTTCCGTCCAAGAAGTTTGCTCCCCGGTTTATTGGGCCGTATAAGGTCATTGAGGTCCTCAATCCTGTCTCCTTCCGGCTGGAGTTACCCCCGTCTTTTCGTATACACGACGTGTTTCATGCCTCTCTCCTTAAACGCTGCTCCCCGTCCTTGGCTCCCTCGAGGAGACCTCCTGTTCCCGTCCTCACCCCTGAGGGGGTGGAATTCGAGGTAGCCAAGATTGTGGACAGCAAGATGGTCCAAGGCTCCCTCCAGTACCTGGTCCATTGGAGAGGATACGGGCCCGAGGAGAGGACTTGGGTACCCGCCCGGGATGTTCACGCTGGGGTATTGGTCAGGAGGTTCCACCTGCGTTTCCCCAGTAAGCCAGGTCCACTTGGAAAGGGTCCGGTGGCCCCTCATAAAAGGGGGGGGTACTGTAAAGGATCTGCCAGGCACAGCTTCGGGGTTAACTCCCATAATTAATCAGTCAACACCTGAATCTACATCCCTGAGACTGACTCCAGCTTCCACCACTCAGGCTGGCAGACTTAGGAGTGGGAGATCTTATCGCAACCTGGCCAGACTCAGCTAGCTCCCGCCCTCGGTCTATTTAAGCCTGCCCTTCCTGTCCCTCGGTGCTTGTGATTCTTTTCGTGTGGTTTCCTGGCCCAGCTACAGCTCCTTCTATTTTGATCCTGCTCCATACAGACCCTGGCTTACTGACTACTCTTCTGCTCTTCGTTTGGTACCTCGCACACTCCTGGCTTGACTCGGCTCGTTCACCACTCTGGTTGCTCACGGTGTTGCCGTGGGCAACTGCCCCTTTCCCTTGCTTGTATTCTCTTGTATGTTTGTCGTGTTTGTCGTGCACTTACTGAGCGCAGGGACCGCCGCCCAGTTGTACCCCGTCGCCTAGGGCGGGTCGTTGCAAGTAGGCAGGGACAGAGTGGCGGGTAGACTATGGCTCGCTTGTCCGTTTCCCTACCCCCCGTCATTACATGTGCACTCTTATTTATTTATTTATTTATATAACTTATATCATGTCTGTTATGGTATATCCTGGTATTACCCATGAGATAGCAAATCAGGAGCATTCTTACTTAGAACTCTGTGTTGTGACGTTCCTCTGTTATTCCTCCTGGATATGAATATATATATATATATATATATATATATATATATATATATATATACACACACACACACACACACACACAAGCAGAGAATAGCGGTGCTCAAAAAGGATTCAAAGCGTAGTAACAGGTGCACAGCAGGTAATCCTGATCCAAGGATTATAAAATATTTACGAAGAAATCCTGCAGCACTCCAACAGTCACATGAACACACTATAACGCTACTCATGTGTCATGACATTGAATATACATTACCTCCAGCCAGGACGTGATGTGTATTCAGAATCCTGACCACTTCTGTAGCGTCTGTGAGTTACAGCATAGCAGGCGTAGTCTCACGAGATTACGCTGTAAACTGTCATTCACAGCGAGATCTCGCTGTGCTGTAAATCACAGAGACGCTACAGAAGTGGTCTGGAGAATGAATACATTCATTGTCATGACACATGAGCAGCGTTATAGTGTGTTTATGTGACTGCACATAGCGATATAGCTATATCGCGATCTGCAGTGTAAATGAATGGAGAGAAGTGTATGACTCTGATTGGTCAGCATCATACACTCCTCTGTGCAACACCCACTTGGTCATATAGTAAAATACGCCCACTTGTCCATTGAGAAACTCATTAGCATAAAGCTAATATAGGTCATAACTCCGTCAAAAATTATCATTTTTCTAAATAAAAAACACTGCTGTAATCTACGTTAGAGTGCCGATCACATCATGTACAAAATAGGCCACTTATAATGTGGTGACAGAGCCTCTTTAAATACACAGCCAGCGGTCGGGAACCGGTTAAATTCTGTACGAAGATGTGGAATTGGCTGCTACAATCCCCAGGTCGGTAAAGCCCAGAGTAGTCTACGTTGGCCATGGCTGCCGTGGACAGGCGTGGTACAATAATAGCAGGCAAGATGCCGGGTCCGGCATAGCGTAGGTCACGGCAGGTGGCAGGCTTTTACTCACAGTTAGCAAATCCAGGGGTCAGGGCCCACGGCAGACGTTCGACATGGTAAACAGGCAAATGGTCAAGACAAGAAGCAGGTAAATGAGGTCAAGTTCAGGCAGGGTTGGTAACAGATAATCCAAATACAAATATTAGGAGAATACAAATAGCAAGCTAAAGTATATAATCTAATTGCTCAGGTATGGAGCAAAGTGAGACGTACCTTTTTATACTTAGGAAAGCAGGGTGGAATTTGGCACGTGCTGGCCCTTTCAGAAGAGAAAGAGGCAGCAGCAAGAGGGACAGGAAGAAAGTGGCGTCAGAGAAGGCCGGCTACAGCAAAACCCGACAATTGGCACTCTAATATCCTTGCAGAAACATGGCGGTCCCCAAACACACAGCAAATGGAGGAACACAGGTTGCAAACCAGAAAATGGGGTTTGGAAACATAATGCTGGTTGATTGTGTGCTCCCTGGCTCTATATCCTCTTTTAGCAAATGTATCTCATCTCCCATCTCATGTTTTCAAAAGGAGAGATGGTTGCTATTGTTAATAAATTTTGGTTTGCATCAGGTTTTCTACAATTTGCAACAGATTGGTGCAAGAAAGGCAATATCTATGTCAAACACAATTCATGCAAAATTAATAAGGTACAGATGAGACACTGTACTACACGTTTAAAGGGAACCTGTCACCAGAATTTCACCTATTGAACTCTACTCACCCTTTGTTGGCCGGTGCTATCAATAGTTCATTACCGTTATCCCATCTTCTAAACTTCTCCTTCGGCCGTA
Source organism: Rhinoderma darwinii (assembly GCF_050947455.1). Taxonomy (NCBI): domain Eukaryota; kingdom Metazoa; phylum Chordata; class Amphibia; order Anura; family Rhinodermatidae; genus Rhinoderma; species Rhinoderma darwinii. The sequence continues at coordinate 263,350,361 of NC_134688.1, forward strand.
AATAACGGTGTGCAAACATTTTGCGCCTTTTATGGTAATAATCTGTCGGTCTTGTTCGTTCCTCTTCATATTCCCGTTCACCGCTGAAAACTGGTCCGCCCTGAATGCCAAAATCTCACCTGAGATAGCGCGCATGTCATGTATGGTCCAACACCCTTCCCTGCTATGTCAGGGCCTCAATGCTAGTTACTGCAGATGTGCCGCTATGGTGTCTCGTTGTGCGCACGCACCACAATGGGACATTGATGCGCAAGCGCGGGATTTCGTGTGTGCTGGGGGGAGGTGAGAAGCTGTCAATCAAAAGTAAGGAGGCGGGGTTAACTCCGAAAGGCTTGAGGAATGAAGATATGACAAAAAACTGAATACTAAATGTACAGAGCCAGCTCAGAAGATGATTATAGGTTACATTGAAATGATTTTTCACCGACTTCCACCAGGTATTGCTGGTTTAATTGGTGAAATTCTGGTGACAGGTTCCCTTTAAGGACTTCAGATAGCCTATATTCAGCTACCTAAATGTGGTGTATTTGAGTATATCTTAGCTTGTGTAGATATTTTCTACTGTAGGCCTGGGGTCTGGGATTGCATGTAGATCTGACCTACCTGAGACAGTAGAGAATTTGCAAAACTGTTGAATGGATTGTAAATTAACCAGCACCTACATGCTACCTAAAACCCACAGTGATCAGGGAAAGTTGAGACAGCAAATGATGTCTTAAAAAGAAAGATAGGTCATTCCTCAATATGTAGGATCCAAAGCCGTTTCTATGGTTCATATATGTAATTCTTTAACCCCTTCCCCCTGCTTGCATTCTGGGCCCTAATGACCAAGCAAAGTTCGTCACATTCGAAGAGCTATAACTTTTTTTATTTTTGCGTCGACATAGCTGCATAAGGTCTTGTTTTTTGCGGGACAAGTTTTTTTTTTTAATAGCACCATTTTGGAGTAGATGCGACTTTTTGATCACTTTTTATCAAATTTTTTTAAAGTCAGGATTCACAGAAAACAGCAATTTTTCCATTGTTTTTTATTTTATTTTTTTTACAGCGCTCACCGTGCGGGTTAAATAATGTAATAGCTTTATAGTCGGGGTCATTACAGATGCGGCGATACCAAATATGTGTAGCTTTTTTGCTCTCTTTTGTTTGTTTTTTTTTTATCAGTAAAGCATTTTGTAAGGCGAAAAAGTGGGTTTTTCATTTTTTTTTGTCACTTTTTTTTTTAGCACATTTTTTTAATTAACTTTATTAAACTTTTTTTTACTTTTTTACTAGTCCCACTAGGGGACTTTAATATGCGATCCTCTGATCGCTTTTATAATACACTGCAGTACTTTTGTATTGCAGTATATTACTGCCTGTCCGTTTAAAACAGACAGGCATCTGCTAGGTCATACCTCGGGCATGACCTAGCAGGCATTCACTACAGGCAGACCTGGGGGCCTTCATTAGGCACCCGGCTGCCATCGGAGACACAGACACTCGGCGAAAAGATCGCCGAGTGTCGGTGGGATGAGAGGGAGCTCCCTCGCTCTCTCCAAAACCACTCAGATGCATCTGAGGGGTTAAACAGGTGGGATCGATACATGGTAGCTGAGAGCAGGGAGATTTAACGGCTCCCTGCTCTGTTTATTTATTCTGATGCAGCGCCGTAAAAAGCCTTATACATCAGAATAAAGCCCATTAGTGGCCTCCGTGAAAAGGCTATTGCATCAGAATAAAGCCCACTAATGACCACTGTGAAAAGGCTTATCGGCGGTCATTAAGGGGTTAAGTACCTTATCCATACATGACCTGTTGAATACAAATGAGGTTCCAGATGAACCTTCTTTCAAACACATGGTGGTTTCTTCTCTGGACCCTACCTTTCTTCACTACCAACATTTTAAAAGGTATTGTTCTCTTTTTTTGAAGTCACATGTTGTTAATAGACCTCTCACTGAGTTTGAGAAAGTGACTGTTGCCAAGTCCAAAGTTTCTAAGAAGATATCGAATTTATATCACAGTTTCTTGGTTATTCCTACAGCTGGCAAGCCGAATTTCTTGTTGGCATGGGAAAAGGAATTAAACATCACCTTATTGGATTCTGAGACCAAATTTATCTTATCTTATCTCATGCTCATGGTTTCTCTACTTTTGTGCTGTTGCTGGAGAATCATTACAAATTATTGACTAGGTGGTACAGAACCCTGGAGTTTCTATTGAAATGCAACATCTCCGCCTCCAATCTATGCTGGAGGTGCAGAGGTGACATTGGTTCCCACTCATATTTGGTGGAGTTGTCCATGCATCACTCATTTCTGGGAGTGGATTACACAGACTATTCGTACTATTCTTGGTTCCAATTTTGACTTAACGGTAGACATGATGGTGTTGGCTAGACCAAGTAATTTTTTTACTCCCTCCAAACACAATTTGGTTACCCATCTTATTACAGCAGCCAAGACTTTAATACCCCTACATTGGCTACAGACTCAACCTCCCACTCTACAACACTGGCAAGCTAAAGTAAACCAACTTTCTAGATTTTAAGAACTGTCCAGTTGGACAAATGGATCACATGATAAATATGACTGCAAGAATACATTACCAACCTTACCTGCCCAGGACCTTACACCATTACTTAACTTATAATAAAACTCAGACATCTTCTTTGTGGAAATGTGGAAGTGGCCACAGCTTTATTAATTATACACAAATCGGCATGAAGACATCCTTATCTCCTTTCTCCTCTTATTCCTGTAATGCAGATGATCGCTGTCATCCATCAGGCATGTAGGGTTCTAAATCCGCCTTCATAGCCGTAATTTCCACCAAGGAGGGGAACTCAGATCCCTACTCAGTTCCCCCGACCACCCCCACAAAGCAATGCAAATCCTCTCTCGGCACCATCCAATAAATCCAAAAGGAAGATATCAAGCCCAATATCGTTCAAATGTACCCCATCTGGCGCCAGCAAATCCGCGTTATCCCCTTTCAAGGACTGATTCCGCAGTCCCACTCTACCTATGGAGCGAACATAGCGCCACACCCGCACATTCAGCATTCGGCACACGCTGTCCAATGCCGCCATGTTCGTGGCACCCCGCCAAACTGTACGCGCCACAATTTCGGACCATAACACTATACAACGTGAAAACAGATGCTAAAAACGCGCTTAATCGGTCCGCGTTAATGACAATAATTCAGCCATTTTTACTTGACCGATGTCATTTCCCCCCGCATGTATAATAAGTACAACAGGTCCATCAGTGTGCCTGGTAACCGCCACTACTTCTGGCAGACTCTGCACCCACTGTAGTCCCCGGACACCTTTCCAGTGGACATCGGCCTGGGAAAGGTCTAGATTCGGGCCAAGATGCCTCCGTACAGCACAGACAGCCACCCAATGCACGTAGGAGTGCCCCATAATCCATATCTGGGGGGCGGCGAGACCCTGATAAAAAAGAAAATTTAACTCAATATATGAAAAGACGGAAAGCGAATGACACAGTCGGAGATAGAAATAAGCTGAAACAAAGTATGAGGTGGAGGGGGTCAGAGAGGGGAGGGGGAAGATAGAGAAAGAATATAAAAACCATAACAGAAAATTTATTGTAACGTCTATGGCCACGGCCCGTCCTTCTGACTTAGTTCCTTGAATGACCACGCCCCCAAGGCTTCCTGGGATTCGCCAACTTCTACCGGCTGTTCATTCCCAACTTCTCATCTTTGACTGCTCCCATTTCTACCCTCACTAAAAAGGGTGGACTCCGGAGGCAGAAGCCACATTTGAATCCTTAAAAAATGCCTTCACGTCAGCCTCTATTCTTCACCACCCTGATGTATCCCTAAAGTTTTCGATAGAGGTGGACGCTTCCTCTGTTGGTGCTAGTGCACTGTTGTTCCAGAGAGGTTCGAAAGGCAAGGCTGTGGTATGTGGCTACTATTCCAAGCTGTTTTCTTCCGCTGAGCGCAACTACTCGATTGGGGATCGGGAGCTACTGTGTAATGATGGGGGTGGGGAAACAGACAAGTGAGCCCTAATCTACCCGCCACTCAGTCCCTGCCTACTTGCAACGACCCGCCCTAGGCAACGGGGTACAACTGGGCGACTGTCCCTACGCTCAATAAGTGCACGACAGAAAAACAGACAAGGGTACACAGAAGCTAAGGGAAATGGGGCAGTTGCCCACGGCAACACCGTGAGCAACAAGAGTAGTGAACGAGCCGAGTCAAACCAGGAGTGTACGAGGTACCAAACGCAGAGCAGGAGAGTAGTGAACAAGCCGAGTCAAACCAGGAGTGTACGAGGTACCAAACGCAGAGCAGGAGAGTAGACAGTAAGCCAGGGTCAGTATGAAGCAGGGGCAAATAGTACAAGAAGCTGCAGCAGGGCCAGGAAACCAAACGAGAAGAATCACAAGCAAGGAGGAACAGGAAAGGCAGGTATAAATAGACAGAGGGCGGGAGCTAGCTCCGTCTGGCCAGGCTGTGATAGGCTCTCCCACTCTTAAGCCTGCCATCCTGAGTGGTGGAAGATGGAGTCAGTCTCACAGACATAGAAGCAGGTGCAGACTGATTACCTATGGGCGTTGACACAGAAGCTGTGCCTGGCAGATCCTTTACATACTGGCCATCAAGCTGGCTCTGCAGGAGTGGAGACATCTTCTGGAGGGCGCAGTCCATCCTATCCTGGTCTTCACGGATCACAAGGACTTGACCTACCTACAGACGGCCCAGCGGTTGAATCCTCGTCAAGCCAGGTGGTCGTTGTTCTTTGCTCGGTTACGGTTCGAGCTCCACTACCGACCTGCCGACAAGAATGTGAGGGCCGATGGCTTGTCTAGGTCATTTGAAACTGAGGACACTGTGGAGTCCCCACAGAATATTATTGACCCTTCCTGCATCTTCTCTGTGAACCCCCTGCAAGTTAGAGACATTCCTTCGGGAAAGATTTTTGTGCGTCTGGCAGACCTTCGCTGGGGTCACAGTTCCAAGCTGGCAGGTCACGCAACTGCTTGTAAGACCCAAGATCTAATTGCCCGACAGTTCTGGTGGCCCATGCTGCCCAAAGATGTTATGAACTTTGTCTCTGAATGCACGGTATGTGCAGCAAATAAAGTTGCTCACTCCAGACCTGCTGGTCTGCTCCAACCACTGCCTGTGCTCCTTGCTCCATGGCAGCATGTCGCAATGGACTTTGTCACGGATCTCCCTCCTTCTGCGGGTTGCAGTGTGATCTGGGTGGTGGTGGATCGATTTTCTAAGATGGCTCATTTCGTTCCCTTGACCGGTCTGCCTTCTGCTACATGATTGGCTGACCTCTTCATTCAACACATCCTCCATCTGCACGGCTTGACTCTGCATACTGTCTCGGACCGAGGTGTCCAGTTCACCTCAAAGTTTTGGAGAGCACTCTGCAGTGTCCTCGGTGTAAAGTTGGACTTCTCTTCGGCCTATCATCCCCAGTCCAATGGGCAAGTCAAGAGGGTTTACCAGATTATGGAGAACTATCTGCGTCACTTTGTTTCCAGGCGACATAATGACTGGGTGCAGCTGCTCCCGTGGGCAGAGTTCTCCTACAATAACCACACTAGTGAGTCCACCACTTCCAGTCCGTTCTTCATCGTCTACGGCCAACATCCTCGTATACCTCTTCCTGTCTCTACTATGTCCCAGGTGCCTGCAGCTGACGCTACCTTCAGGGACTTTCTGCAAATATGGCAACAGACCCGATCTTCTATCCTGCTGGCGGTGGACCGCATGAAGAGAAAGGCAGATACAAGAAGACAGGCTCCTCCTCAGTTTCTTCCAGGTACAAAGGTCTGGTTGTCTTCAAGGAATAATCGGCTGAGGGTGCCATCCTGCAAATTTCCCCCTGGTTCCTCGGACCCTTCGAAATCCTGCTACAGATCAACCCGGTGTCTTACAAGCTGCAGCTGCCTCGTACCCTCAAGATCCCTAACTCCTTCCATGTCTCCTTGCTGAAACCAGTGGTCCTGAGCCGCTACTCCAGGACTCCTCGTTCCGCAGTGGTCCCTGGCGGCTCATCTGGGACTTTTTAAGTAAGGGAGATTCTGGCCATCAAGAAGGTGGGAGGAAGGACGTTTTATTTAGTGAATTGGAGGGGGTTCGGTCCAGAAGAGAGGTCTTGGGAGCCAGAGGAGAACATTAATGCCCCTGTGCTCATGAGGAAGTTTCTCTCCTGCTCTGGTCCCAAGAAAAGGGGGTGTAAGAGGGGGTTACTGTAACATCTATGGCCATGGCCCGTCGTTCTGACTTACCCCTCGACGGCCATGGCCATGGACATCCGATATCGAGAACGTCTCCGGAGGGCGCGCGTGCCCGCGCGTGCATGGTCTTAAAGGGCCAGTGCGCGCATAATTGCAGGAAGTCTGCAATATAGCCCAGGATGATCTGGGCTATAAAAGTCCTCTTGTTCCCTGCCAGAGCGTTGTTCGTTACCCAAAGTTTGTCTTGCTAATGGTCCCCTAGTGTCTTCCAGTTTCCTAGTCTTCCCTGTTCCTGTATCCTGTATCCTGTTCCCGTACTATCCTGATCTATTGCCGCGCTGAGTTGTTGTCGTGTTATGCTGCATTCCATGCCTGTTCTGCTATGCCACGCCTGATGTCTACCTGCCGCCTGGTCCCAGCCGTGCCTGCCTTGCTACTGTCTACATTGCCTCAGGTATCCTCTCTAAACTATAGACTCTGTACTTTACCTGTTTGACCAGCTGCCATCCCGCTACGCGGTACAGCCCAGTGGGTCCACACCCCACACCATTAGCTTGGCCTGATGAAGACATCAGTTCGATGTCGTAACGCGCAGCCTATCTATTAATAAAACATATTTATTTATTTATTTATATACTTCGATGTTTTAAACTTCATCTTAGCAGCGCCGTTATAGGTCCAATTTTGGTCTTTTTCTCACTTATTCTGGTGGTAACAATCCCTGTTCCCGGATCGGATCTTGGCAGCAGCTATTTCCATATTTACCCATGCACGCATCAGAGTTGTGCCTGACCAAGCACAACTTTTATAGGTGAGCTTATACCTCACCTTTTGTTGTTTTTTTCCTTTAAACATTATTTTATCTGCACTATGGTGGCGCCGTGCATTTTTTTATTATTCTCCCCTACAGATTACCACACCCCGCATCGTGACTTTTATCAACTGCAAACCAAAGCTGGCCTAGCATAAGACTTAGAGCTATAGGAGCTCCATCTACTCAGTGGCAGCGCCAATCCGGAAAGAATGAGTACCAAATTTGCTAGGCGGCAGCCCCAGTTGTCTTAAACTAGCCTTAAAAACCGCTTCAAATTGAAAACGCGACAAAGGAGAACCGTTTTGGTGTATCAAAAATTGTGATCCGGACGCCCGAACCAACAAAAATGTCTTAACCAATGCCACAGGACAATACGGGCCCCCAACACTCCCTACAGGCATCCAGGAACCCCTCCCAACTTGATCGGTCTTAGATCGCCTGACACAAACCTGAAGAGAATCACCCAAAACCATAACATCAGGCCCATAAAGCCCACCTCGTTTGTTTACACTAGGCGGGACTAACTCATTAACTCTCAACGCTGCAAAGAAAGCCAACGAAAACGCCGCGCTAAACAATGAACATTCATACGCATCCCGGCAAATGTAACATCCGGCCCAACAATGCAAAAGATACCGGCCGTCTTGTATCGCGTGAAACCACCTCCTTTTTCCAACCCTTCAGCGTCTGCCTAACTACAAACTCTTTTGTAACATCCCTAACTCCCCACAATTTTAACATAAAGGCCACCCCTGCTAAATGTTTACTAGCCGTGGCCGCACTACACCCCTCCTGACACAATCTGACCAAAAAATTAAGAGTATAATCAAGGTGACAATGATCTTGTGATGGAAAATTACCCCCGCAGATTCCAACCACTGATCCCACGCTCTGCAATGAGTCCTCCAAGTCGCTGGTACTACCGAACACCACAACAGACTCACAAGTTCTCCTCGACCAGGGCCCATAAGTGAAGAGGGGGGAACTCCACTTCTGCCAAGGCTGCCGGGTGCCATTCCCGGAAAAAGGACATCTGCGAACGAGATAAAGCATCGGCAATCACATTACAAACCCCCGGAACATGTTTCACACTAAACCATACGTTCAGTTGTAAACATCTCAAAACCAAGAAACGTAATAATGCTAGCACAGGTAAAGAACTAGACGACAAACCATTCACAGCATGCACAACCGCCATATTATCCGTCCAAAATATAATCCGCTTATTCACCATCCTGTGTCCCCACAAATCTATAGCAACTATGATTGGAAATAACTCTAACAACGTCAAATTTCATACTAACCCCAAATCACTCCAATGAGAGGGCAAAGGGGACCTACACCAACTCTGGCCCAAAATGGCTCCAAACCCATCGCTCCCAGCCGCATCAGTGGACACTTGACACTTCAGGGTCCTGACAAACTGCCCGCCCATTGAACAAATTAAAAAAAAAATGGCACACCTACAAATTCTTCTTCATGCAGGACGTTACCCAAATAAAATGATCTGGTCTCTGTATTCCCCTAGTTGCTAATGACAAACGCAGAGAAAGAACACGACCCATGGGAATGATATGACAGGCAAAAACCAATAAGCCCAACAATGACTGTAGCTGCTTCAACGTCACTTTTTTTGGACCCCATTACCTGGTCGATTTGGGAAACCAAACTCGCCAACTTATCAGGCAAATGAAAAATCATCTGTACGGTATCTATTTCAATACCCAAAAAGGACAAAACAGTCACTGGACCTTCCGTCTTTTCTTCTGAAATGGGTACACCAAAACTAGCCATCATCTGGCGAAAAACCCGCCGCAACGTACTGCACAAACCAGAGCCCTTAGGGAAACAGGAAATCATCAAAATAATGAATGTCCGAAGAAAAAACAGACTCAAAACGAACTACCCATTCCAAAAATGAACCAAACATTTCGAAATAATTGCATGATATAGAACATCCCATGGGAAGGCAGATGTCGACATAAAACGAACAGTCTATACAACAACCTAGCAAGTGAAAGCACTCCGGATGAACCGGCAACAAACAGAACGCAGCTTCGATATCAGACTTTGCTAAGAGCGCGCCCTGGCCTGCTGACTGCACTAACCTAACCGCAACAACAAAAGAATTGTACGAAACCGCCGAATCCTCCCTGGAGATCCCATCGTTGACCGATCTCCCACGGGGGAAAAGAAAGGTGATGAATAAGCCTAAACTTCCCCTGCTCTTTTTTAGGAATCAGGCCAAGGGGGGAGACCCTCAGATTAGGATAAGGCGGCTCGCTGAATGGACCAGCAATTCTCCCCAACTCCACTTCCTTTGCCAATTTTACTACGTCAACGATTGATCGACTTCAAATTGTCGGCCAATAACAAGGTTGAGGAATACTCAAATGGAATAACAAAACCATATGAAAAAACACTAATGAGCACCTCTGCCTCCCGCCTCCTGTGGTAACACTCTAACCACGGTTCCATCTCAAGAATGTTCACCGGCGTTCTCCGTTGGGCTGGAAAGAGGAGCCTTGGTAGGCTGCTTACCTCTCCGGAAACACCTGAGCGCCGAATGAGCGTCCCCACAGACGGAGCATTCATGTCAGAATTTGCACGTGGCAAAGAACCGACAATGACCCTCGTTGTAGAGCCAACAGGCTCCAGTGGGTCGGGCGGCCGCAGCTCCGGGGGTGGATACCGGAGCCGCGGCCGCACTAGGAAAGGGGCGAGACTGTCTACTACCTTGCGCTAAAATGAGCTGCAACCAAACATCAGCTGCCTTTGACGCCCAAATAATATCAGATGACAAAGCCAAACGACGTCGAAATTCCTTGTCGTAGCGCCACCAGGATGCACCACCGTGCAACCTGTGGGCACTGAAAATCGTATCTAATATACAAACAAGTCCGCCCCCTTTTCAGGTTAACGCTGGCAAATAACATGAGCCAGGGTAGAATAACCCTGCACCCACTTGACAAAAGTCTTTGTAACCCTAACCTTCTTGTCCGAACCTCTCTCAAATACACGCTCCTTATCGACAGTCACCTCCTCAACGGAAACCAAAGACCAAATATCCACAAATTAATTTTTCCAAATTTTTTCTTTGGTCTCCGCTGACAAATGAGTCCCGAGAGGAGCGACCGCACAGAACAAAAAATCCCTAAACGTCAAACTCGTCAAATTAGCCTCTTTCTCAGACGGGGGCTTCACCCCCCTTGGTGGAACAGAGGGAACTGACGCTCCCTAATTTGCACCTAAACCAGCCACTACGGCTTTCAAAACAGAAATCAAATCATTAGACAGATTTTTTTTAAGCCATGTATCACCGCATGCTGACTCACCGTTCCCAGAGGTCCCGCCGAGTCCAGTAATTCGCCCGCTTGCAGAGGCACCGGAACCATGGCTTGAACCTCACCGACCAATCCGGCAGGAGGAACAACCTGGGATGACTGATCGCACTCTGCAGACAAGCGATGCACCTTCTGACGTCGACTGCGTCTCTGCGTCCGTGACGATTGTCGTGAAGAACACTGCAGCGAATCGGATGAGGAGGATGATGAAGAGGAGGAGAGTACATCTCTGGAAGAAGAGGAAGACCGCCGACCATGCCCCCTCTCTCTACCGGACCTGCGACGTCTCCGATGGCCATGGCGACGATGCTTTCCAGAACGACGTTTCCTCCCTCGTCTGGAACGCTCCCTCACCGGACCTGCAGAAGAAAAATGAGACAAGGCAGGAGAAGGGCAAACAGTACAAGTACTCTCCCTGACACTACCGTCCATAGAACCTGCCCTACTCCGCGTCAACACCTGTGGGAAGGAGCTAGTAAGACCTGCCTGCAAAGTATGAGTAGCGACCCATGCAGCGGAAGCCCCAGCAACAGAGACGGGCTGAACACTCACCGCTCGCTTCCTTGTCTCAGGATCCCTTTTATTTCTATGGGCGCCGTCATCTTGCTTCCTGGCTGACCTAGGCTGAACAGGAAGTCCTGCCTCTGCCCTCTCTCCAACCACTTCCGGTTGAACAGATGACAGAGCAGAGAGCGATGATGTAATCACCGGCTGAAGCAAGGCCCAGCTCCCGCACACAAGCCTCGTGGTAGGCAACCATGGCGGACCAATGCCCTGGACCTACCATTCCCACCCCACTGTCAGGTAAGCTGAACGCCACATCCCGTTCCGCAGCTGCTGGTTGAGGTGGGTTGTGCCGGGCAGAAGCCGGTTTAAAAGCAGCCCTCTTAGCGCTGTGGGGAGGGATGCCAGCGTGACGCAGGGGAGGGCAGAGGTTTGCACTATATCCACTGACAAAGTGGTGGATGAAACAGGCTTAGGGCCTGTGCTGATCCCAGTATGCGGCAGCGCAGCACCCACTGCACCACCATGGGCATAAACAGGGCTAGGGCTCAAACGGGCAGGGGGGCGGATTACACGCTGCGGCCTACCTCGGGTAGCCGCGGCAGGCTGTTCCATGACCGGATCCAACTCTCCCCTTCTTCCACTTGCCAACAGGGATTCCAGCCAGGCAGTCCCTTCTGAGGCCACCCGCTGTGTCACCTGGCGCAAGAGATCATCAGCCATCAGGAAATATGACGTCCACCGAAGCATGAAAGAAAAATGGAGGCTCAAGAACTCCCAGCTCCAACTGAAGGATGTTCCTCACGCTGCAGCTGAAGGTAAGAGGGCGTTCTGCCCCAAGTCCCACACTTATATCACCTTTACCACGCCCCTCTTACCCCTTGTACACCAATCCTGATCCTGGGCATCTTTCCCTAAGCGGTTCAGTGTCTACAAATCTCTATGTGGGCTCCATGGCTCAAATTTACTAAAATCTCCCCTTAATTACTCTTCTCCATGGTTGTTATGAGTTTGGTCTGACAGCTGGAGGGCTTCCGATATTCTGATATCCCGATATGCTGATATGATGTTACTTTGATAATATGTATGTATTGTATATTGTCTTACCCTTATCCCCCCTCTCTCCCCCCTCTTGTATAATTTTTAGTTTTTTGCTTCTTGTGTAAGATATCCATTTTGCTGTGCTATCTCAAGTCCTTTCTGCATGAACGATCTGTTATATAGTTAACTGTTGTCTTTACGTGTAAATACGGATGTACGCCACATGTAAAACGGCTTGTTATCTTTTTTGTGTGTATTACAAAATTCAATAAAACTTGAATTAAAAAACAAAAAAAGCAAGATAGCTAAAATCTGTGAACAAACTAAACTTACTTGGTTGCAAGCCCTACCATTAACTCTATTTGCAATGAGGCATACCCGAAAGGGAGTGCATCGACTTTTACCATTTTAAATATTGCTTAGCAGAAAAGCTCCGTAAGCAGCTGACTAATTCACGTGGCAAGGTCTTTCCTTCTTTACCAGATTCCCAAGACGTAACTGGTACTTACCACCTACAACTTGGAGACTGTGTTGTGATAAGGAGATGAGGAGGCCTCTAGAACCTTGATTTGATATATCACTGATGTTCTTGAAATGCACCCTGGGGAGACTAGATACAAATGAGAGTGGTTTATAAAAGCAGATGAAGCCTGGATGTGGTTCCTTTCCTGGACAGGCTGGGGAGTTGGATTAGCAAATACATTGAACTAATTTGCTAGTGTCATGGATGGGATAATGCATGAGACCACCAGTTCTATTCATGCATTCAATGAAGTGTTATCCCAAGTTAGAAAAGTTGCCCTCCAAAACAGAATGGGTCTTTATTACCTGTTAATAACAGTGGTTGAACTTGTTCTGCTATAGGTAAGGATTATTGCACATGTATTGAAGACTCACATGACCACATAGAGTCACACCATGAGCAAGGTAAAGGAATTGCAGCGAGTACATCATCTCTTAAAAAAAGAGAGATGCACCCAGCAGTTTGAGCAATACGTAGAAGAGTCAATGCTCTGAGAGAGATCTCGTCAGATATTACTTCACAATGATGCTTGTGTTGTGTTGCATTTGTGTGAGCAGGGCCGATTCTAGCTTTTCTGCTGCCTGAGGCGAAAATTGAAATGGCTCCCCCAGATGTTGATTGAAATTCCCATGGCTGTTCTACATCACTAGTAGCCTTCTCCAACTATTGCGGATTCGCCCGTTGCCAGGTACTCCCCAGGCACGCACGGTGCAGCGATGAAGCTGGGCAGAGTAAACCTCGCTGCACGTTGCGTGCCCTAGTAGTACAAGGCAAAGGCGCATCCGAAAAAGTTGGAGGAGACTGCTAGTGATGTATAAGAGAGGGATGCCAATCACGCATGAAAAAGTGGGTTTAGAGGCAGGGCTATGTAACTCTTCAGGATAACGGCACCATGACCCTTTAATGAGTAATTAGTGTGCGTCGTTTTAAAAGTTGATTTTTATAGATTTTCTTGCATCTGAAAAAAAAGTATAAGGGAATGTTTGGAAATATTGTCAGGTCATGTATTAGTGCATTGTGGCGTTTCAAGTGGTTAAAACTACCTGACAGGTTCCCATTAAATATATAATGAATTATAAACAATTCCATCTGTTATTATAAGTATATCCTATATAATAACAGCTTCAGAACCAAGCTCATACCTATATACAGTACCAGATACAAGCTCAATACATATATACAACACCATATCCAAGCTCAGTACATATATACAGCACCGGAAAACAAAGCTCAGTTCATAAATACAGCTCCAGAACCAAGCTCAGTTCATAAATACAGCTCCAGAAACAAGCTCAGTACATATATACAGCACCTAAATCAATCTCAGTACATAAATACAACACCAGAACCAAGCTCGGTACAGAAATACAACACCAGAACCAAGCTCAATACAAATATACAGCACCAGAGCAAAACTCATACATATATACAGTACCAGAACCATGCTCAGTACATACAGTGGAGGAAATAAGTATTTGATCCCTTGCCGCTTGCATTGTTGAAAGGCGCTGAATAGCAGGGCACGAAACGTTCCCTGCCATTCAGCGCCTATGCAGCACTTATGCATGTAATTGCATCTGCTTCCTATAGACGCAGATACAATATAGTGCAGGAGGGGGTGGCGGCGGCTGGTTTCAGTGGCGCTGCCGCCCCTTGAGAGAGGCAGCAGGCCGCCGCCTGATGCGAGAACCTCATCACGCCTCATGGATGGTGCGGTCCTGTGTGTGAGACATAAATAAACTCAAAGATCCACAACTGAATAGATGAAATAGCCGCTAGGAGGAAGATGTCTAACATCTTATGGTCTATGTAGCCTATATGTATACTCTGTGAAGTAGTATGCTGAAGCATTAAGATTTCCCTTCACTGGAACTAAGGGGCTTAGGCCAACCCCTCGAAAACAACCCCATAGCATTATCCTGCCTCCACTAAACTTTACAGTTGGCACAATGAAGTCAGGCAGGTAACATTCTCCCAGCATTCGCCAGACCTAAATTTGTCCTTCAGACTGCCAGATAGTGATTCACCACTCCACAGAACAAGTTTTTACTGCTCCAGAGTCCAGTAGCGGCGTGCTTTGCACCACTCCACAAATGCTTGACATTGTGCTTGGTGATGTATGGCTTGCATGCAGCTGATCGGCCATGGAGTTCCTGGCGCACAATTCTCACGCGGATATTAATGTCAGAGGAGGTTTGAAACTCTGCAGTTATTGAGTCAGTAGGGCTTTGGTGACTTTTATTCATTATGCGTCTCAGCACTCGACAACCCTGCTCTGTAACTTCATGTGATCTGTCCCTGCGTGGCTGAGTTGCTGTGGTTCCTAAACACTTCCACTTTGCAATAATACCACTCACAGTTTTTATTTCATTACCGCGCTGAAATTCAGTGAGCTCTTTAGAACGACCCATTCTTTCACAAATGTTTATAAAGGGGACTGCATGACTAGGTGCTGGCTTTTATACACCTATGACAATGGGACTGAATAAAACACCTGAATTCAATGATTATCCCCTTCGCGCACCCGGACGGGTGCGGGGAGTGATATTTGGAGCACGCTCATGCGCTCAGCACGCTCCCAATGCTGCGGGTGTCAGTTGTATTTTACAGCGGACCCGGGACTAACAGCCGGGAGCAGCGATCGCGCTGTTCCTGGCTGTTTAACCCCTCAAATGCTGCAGTTAATCGCGATCGCAGCATCTGAGGCTTTGAAAACAGGGGGGGCGGCCCCCTCTGACAGCTCATCGCGCAACCCGCAGAGAGATCGGGGGGTGACGACGGTTGTTATGGCAGCCCAGGGGCCTAAGGAAGGCCCCCAGTGATGCCTTCACTCTGCCTCTGTTAAGCCCTGCGTGTGGCATGTTCCCTAGGGGACTAATAAAGTGTGTAAAAAAAGTGAAAAAAGCTTTTAGTAGTGAAAAAAAAAAAAATATTAAAAGTTTAAAAAACCCCCCTTTTCCCATTTTCCCCCTGAAGTAATGTTAAAAATAAAAAAAGTGAACAAAATTGGTATCGCTGCGTCCGTAAAAGTCTGAACTATTACAATATAGCATTATTTAATGCGCACGGTGAACGCCGAAAAAAAATAAAAATGTAATGCGCCAAAATAGCAATTTTTTTGGTCAACTTAGCTGTAAAAAAAATGTAATAAAAAGTGATCAAAAAGTTCCACGTACCAAAAAATGATACCAATAAAAACTACAGTCCCGCAAAAATAAGCCCTCACATCGCTCAATCGGTGAAAAAATAAAAAAGTTATGGCTCTCAGAATGTGGCGACACAAAACATTATTGTTATTTTTTTAACAAAAAGTTTATTATCAATAAAAGTAGTAAAATATAAAAAAAAAAACGATATAAATTTGGTATCACCGTAATCGTATTGAGCCACAGAATAAAGATAAGTTGTCGTTTTTACCGAACGGTGAAAGTCGTAAACAGGGGATAGATGGCACCCTGTGCGAAATGATCTTTCGGCGCCCCACCCCATCATCAAAAAAAAAATGCCCCATAAAAAAATTATAATGCCCCTATAGTGCCCCCATACAGTATAATAATATTTAATAATATAATATATTACAACCCCTTCAAGGACACAGTATTTTGTCCTCTAATTGTGCCCACAGTATTATGCCCCCTGCAGTACCCCTACACAGTATAATGTCCGCTTAGTGGCCCCCGCACAGTATAGTGCCCCCCTGTAGATTTTGCCATATAGCCTCCCTGTAGACAATGCCATATTCCCCACCTCCTTTTTGTAGATCGTACCATACAGCCCCCCCCCCACCTCCCCCCTGTAGACAGTTCCCTCAAACAAAAACAAAAATTGTACTCACAACATTTCCTCAGGGCCCCCCTACCAAAAATTGTTTCAAGAAAGACAGAAAATGTTCACACACGTTTTTGTAAGGCAAAAAAAATCTGCCTCAAAATTTCTTCAGGAACTGACAGCGATGTTTGACCTTTTTTTTGTGTTTTTTCTTAAGCTGTTGAAGCGAATGCAAAAGACGCAGGAAAAAAAGTTCCAAACGAGCGCCGCAGGTATTTTCTGCCTCCTAATCATTTCAATTGGAGGTCAGAGGTGGAATCCACTTGAAGACTATCAGCCCCCCACTCACAGTAAAATGACCATCAGCCCCCCACTCACAGTAAAATTACCATCAGCCCACCACTCACAGTAAAATGACCATCTGCCCCCCACTCACAGTAAAATGACCATCAGCCCACCACTCACAGATTCCCCCTGTAGGTAGCGCCACACAGCCCCTTGTGGCTAGCGCCACACAGTCCCCTTGTGGGTAGAACCACACAGCCCCTTGTAGGTAGCACCACACAGCCCCCTTGTAAGTAGCACCACACAGCCCCCTTGTAGGTAGCGCCAGACAGCCCCCTTGTAGGTAGCGCCAGACAGCCCCCTTGTAGGTACCACCAGACAGCCCCCTTGTAGGTAGCGCCACACAGCCCCTATGTAGATAGCGCCACACAGCCCCCTTGTAGGGAGTGCCACACAGCCCCCTCGTAGGAAGTGCCGTACAGCCCCCTGCTATGGAGTGACGCACAGCACCCTGGTAGGGAGTCCCGCACAGCCCCCTGGTAGGGAGTTCCGCACAGACCCCTGGTAGGGAGTGCCACACAGCCCACTGGTAGGGAGTGCCACACAGCCCCCTGGTTGGTAGTGCCCCACAGCCCACAACCCCCCGGTTGGTAGTGCCACACAGCCCACAACCCCCTGGTTGGTAGTGCCACACAGCCCACAGCCCCCTTTATGGTAGTGCCACACAGCCCACAGCCCCCTGGTTGGTAGTGCCACACTGCCCACAGCCCCCATGTAGTGCAAGGACTGCGAAATGATCCTGATAGCTGGTGGGCAATAGACCGGGCAATACCCAGCATTCCCGGCTATCAAATATATGTGTGGAAATAAAATAAGATATAACTTTTATTTAGTCTAGCTAAAGGATTAATCGTTTTAGCTAGATTAAATAAAAGTTATATCTTAGTTTCTTTCCACACATTTATTTGATAGCCGGGAAAGCTGGGTGTTTTGTGTGCTCCTGCACAGTTGTCCTTTTTTGTAGGTAGTGCCACACAGCCCACAGCGCTCTTGTAAATAGCAAACCCCCCCCCATACCCCCCGTTCCAGTATAGATAGCACCACTGTAGCTCCCTGAAAGAGCGGAATCCCCATGTGACCGGGGATTCTGCTCCTGGAGTGCTGCTTGATGTCTCTGTCCATATATGGACAGTGACATCAGGGGAAACTCCTGAAGCGGAATCCCCGTCCACAGCGTTGCCGACGCTGTAACCGTCGATTCCACTCCAGGAGAAGCTCCTGTCGTCTGTGTCCATGACGTCATTAGCTTCTCCTGGAGTGGAATCCACGGTCATAGCGCCTGATGTCACTGTCCATATATGGACAGAGACATCAAGCAGCACTCCAGGAGCTAGTAAATAGCAGAGATACCTCCCTGCTCTGCTATAGTGCTGTCGCTACTGCTATAGCAGCCAAAGCGCCACCGCCCTCATGCCCGGTGTCACCACTAGCAGCCGCTATGGCTGCTATAGTGGTAGCGACGGCCACTAAGTGAAGAAGCGCCCGGGCGGAAAGCGACTGCCTTAGGCCGGCCCTGGGTGCAGTTAGTGAGTGGCACCTGACCCGCTGGTAGTTGCAACCGCGCAGGGATACACACACCCGCTGGCGCCCCTCTTGCTGTGTGGCGGCTGGCGCCCTGTGCGACCACACTGGTCGAATGTATCTAAGGCCGGCCATGGCCGTAAAACGAAACCCAAAAACCTATTGAGGAATCGTAGTTTTTTCAAACTTCAGTTTCCCAGTACATTATATGGAACTATAAATGGTACCAAACAAAACTACAACTCCTCTCGCAAAAAATAAGCCCTCAAACCACTCTGGAATGGAAAAATAAAAAAAAGTTATGGCTCTTGGAATGCGGGGAGTGAAAAACGAAAATGAAAAATCAAATAATGGCTTCGTACCGAAGGGGTTAAGAGGTTTGCCCCAATACTGTTATCCATATAGTATTTTATGTATGTTACTTAGGTTTCGTTCACATCTGCGTCAGGGCTCCGTTCAGGGGTTCCGTCTGAGCTTTCCGTCAAGGCAACCCATGAATGGAAAACTGACTGAGACAAACGGAAACCGTAGGTTTCAGTTTGCATCCCCATTGATTTCAATGGTGACAGATTCGGTGCAAATGGTTTCCATTTATCCCTGTTGTTTAAGGGTTCTGATGGAATGAATAGCGCAATTGAGTACGGTATTGATTCCATCAAAACGACGGTACCCTTGCACATCGAAGACAAACGGAAACCATTTGCACCGGATTCATCACCATTGAAATAAATGGCGATGCAAACAGAAACCTACATTCTCCGTTTGTCTCAGTTATGGTTCCGTTAATGGATTGCCCTGACGGAAAGCTCCTCGGAACCCCAGAACGGAGCCCTGACGCAGATGTTAACAAAGACATAGTAGTGTTAGAAATGTGAAAAATATTAAATCCACCATCTAGCCTGGTACCTCATTTTGTCTTTAATGTCATTTAAATGCTTCAAGAAACATATATTGCTGTGTTTAATAAAAAATGTTGCTATGGCTGTGTTCACATCACCGTTCCTTTCCGCTGAGGGGTTCCATCATAGGTTTCCGTCGGGTTAAGCCCTCAATGGAAAGGCAAATGGAAACCTAAGCTTCCGGTTGCATCACCATTGATATCAATGATGACGGAAACATTGCTAAAGGTTTCCGTTTGTAATCGTTGTGACAATATATATTGATTCCGTAAAAACAGCGGAACCCTGTCACAACGGTGACAAACGCAAACCTTTAGTAATGTTTCTGTCACCATTTCTGTCACCATTGATATCAATTTGATACACAAATACTTTTCTATCACCACTAAAATGGCCTCTTACATCATGGTAACACAAACCCTAACATATAAACATACAAATAAATGACAACCACAACTTTATAATTGGAAATATAGGCCGCGATGTTTATTAAGAGTTACCCAAGAATAAATAATTCAATCCAACATAACCATAAAATTATTGAAAATTCATTAATCAATCATCATCAAATTATTGAACCAAGTCCCCCCAGCATTAGCTGGGAGACTAAACCCCACAAGCCATGAATCAACGATACATGCCCCCCCCCCCCAAACATCGCAGCCATTTTTCAATAAAATTTTGCAGACCTAAATTAAAAATATCAATCCCCACTTCAGAAAGATGAATATCATCTGACCTATAAAGGCCTGATGTAAAACCCTCCAGATCAATATGTCTGTATGAAAAACCCCCTAAAGAGGGTAAATACTTCTCCATTGCTCGATTGACTTTCTTTCTTATTTTCTCTAAATATGAACATACCTTACCTGTCCATAATAATCGAGGAACAATTTCCGAAAAAATTAAAACAGAACTGGGAAACATACATTGTATTACAGCTAAAACCAAACATTTTAAAAACATTCGGATCAAAAGATAAATTCTCTTAATAACTACGCTTGCTTGCTCTCTTCTGAGCCCAATAGATAAAAGAGTGGCCAACTATCCAGACCACTAATTTTTTACCTAAAGGAAATAATAATTAATTCATAATCAACAAGTCAGGTCTAATATATTGTCTAAATCTGTTTGATTCCCATCTACCTATACGCTTAATTATTGATTCATCCAAACCTAATCTGGCTGCTTCCGTAGCAGCCCCAATTCTAAAAGAATGGGATGAAAATTTAAAATCACCCAAGTCTAATGAAACTAAACATTTCTTAAAAATTGAAGTAAATTGTAACCTAGTTAATGGAGACATATCCTGGTGTAACAAAAAGGGGCCTGTAACTGCAGGTCTAATTTTAAACCATTCCTGAATATTTAGTACCGGACAAATTTCAGAGCCTTCAAACTTATTTAGACGAATCCAGAAACCACGACCAGTCTGATTCGTTTTTGATTTTCTCAAGAAAACAGATGCAAACGAACTTCCCAACTGAACATCTTTACAAACTAAACCAGAACTAACTTTTTTATTAATCGATACTAATTCACCTATTCTTAATGCTGCAAAGAAGGCGACTACAAACGCTGTGCGAAATAAACAAACTTCAAAACTGTCAAAACAAATCTGCTCCAAAGCAGACCACAATTTACTCAAAAGATCAACAGAAATAGGTCTCCTACCATCTGAGCAAGAAAAATTCCTCCGATAACGCTTCAGTAATTGCCTGACTGGAAAATAATTGATTTGTTGTGAACCCAATAATTTCCTAAAAAATGAGATTCCTGCCAGGATTTTTGAAATGTAAGTCGCAGAAAATTCATTCTGAATTAAATCACAGATAAATAATAAAAATAGACCAACATCATCATGTAAATAATCGACCTCTAAATTTGCACAAAAGGAAAGCCAATCATTCCATGCAGCTGAATACTCAGCCCATGTTCTAGGTGCTAATGAATTTCTAATATTAGAAGAAATCAATCCCAGATCAAGTCTCACAAATGAATTGGGCATGGGATCCCTTCTTCCTCTGCCTCCGGAGCCAGCTCTCGAAACTTCTGCCACTGACAACGAGACAGAGAATCTGCTAAATTATTACTTCTTCCTTCAATATAACTCGCTTTCAACCATATATTAAAAGATAGACAACACAGTACCAAATGTCTTAACAGCTTAGTGGTAAGATCACATTTTGGTGACAACGTATTTATAGCAAATACAACTCCTTTGTTGTCTGTAAACAAACGAATTCTTCTATCTTTAAATTCAAAACCCCAAATTACAATAGAAACTAGCACAGGAAAAAGTTCGAGTAACACTATATTCTTGTTAACTTTATTCAATATCCAAGAATCCGGCCAAATCTCTGCCGACCATCTACCACACCAGTATGCTCCATAGCCACTACTACCGGCTGCATCCGTGAATAAACAAAGCGAGTCAGAATCTTCAAAATCTTGCTGCCAGCAACTGTGACCATTGAATTTGCTCAAAAATTCAAGCCAAATTCCCAGATCGTCTTTCAAGTATCTCGATAATCTGATATGAGCCCTAGGCGACTTCAAACCCCGCGTAGCAAAATAAAGTCTCTTAGAAAAAAACGCGTCCCATTGGAATAACTCTGGTAGCAAAATTTAATAAACCAAGTAAAGATTGTAGTTCCTGTAGCGTAGTTTTCTTTTTTGCTGACAGCTCAACCAACAAAACTCTGATTTTTAACAACTTATCTACTGGTAATCTAAATTCTATATTAACCGAATCTATAACAATACCTAAAAACTCTAAACAATAACAGGGCAAAACAGTTTTTTCTTTAGCAAGTGGAACTCCAAAATAACTAGCAACTTCAATAAATTTATCTAATAACTCTAAACATGAAAACGAATCAGCGTAACCAACAAACAAGAAATCATCCAAATAATGTAATATACCTCCATTAGGCACCTGTTCCTGAACTACCCAATGCAAAAAAGTAGAAAAAGCTTCAAAATAATGATAGGATACTGAGAATCCCATCGGGAGGCATTTGTCAAAATAAAATGCATCATCAAACTGGAAACCTAAAGCGTTAAAGCCACTAGGCTTAACTGGTAATAATCTAAAAGCTGATTTTATGTCAGCCTTGGCTAATAGAGCTTTGTGGCCAAACTGTCTTAAAGGAACAGTGTCATCACAAATTATTTTTTTATATGTTAAAGATGTTAGTGCTTTATTAAAAACGTTTATATTCATTTGTGTGTTTGTGTTTTACTTTTTCTTATTTTTACACTTTTTCTTCCCTATGGGGGCTGCCATTTTTTGTTCCATTTCTGTCTGTGTCGATTAACGACACAAATAGACATGGAATACGGCAGCCACAGTCCCATAGGGACTGTGAACGGCTCCCGTCCCGTTGACTTCCGTGTACGGCGTCTGTGTGGGAACTGCGCATGCGCCGCTCCCACACAGTCCAATTCGAAATTGGCGCCGTCCGGCGCCATTTTCCTGTGGACCGGAAGTCGCGGCCGGACAGTAATATTACTACTTCCGGTCGCGGCTTCCGGATTTGTGCACTTGGACCAGCGGCAGCAAACGGAGCGGACGGGCCGGAGGGAGCCGCGGCGGCAGGAGCAGGTAAGAGATTTCAATGTATGTTCGTGTTTGTGTGTGTTTACTACTGTATGTAAACCTACTACGCTGTGTGTTAGCTCAAAAAATGGCGACACACAGTGTAGGAGGTTACACCGTTCAAACCCCTCGTTTATCCCGGCACTAGCCAGGATAAAGGAGGGGGGGATGCTGAGAGCTCACTAGAGCGAGGGCTTTTAACCCAATGTTGCAATGCTGCAATTTTGGGAACTAGCTCCATCTAGTGACCAAAAATGGGTAGTATTATAAATTAGAAATAATTTATAATATTTCCTGACTCTCGAAAAAAATAAAAAAAATTTGAACAATGTTTAATCACCCACACACTAAATGTTTAATCTTTAAAAAAAAAACATGTTTTTCTGGCAACACATTCCCTTTAATAAAGCCACTGCCTGATCAAATGAAGCGTACGTAACTGAGGCTCTTCCTTTATCTATCTCGTCATTTAAAGACGACTTCTCCGGGTAAGAAAGGTGATGAATTAGTCTAAAAGACCCAGCCTCCTTTTTAGGAACTACACCTAAAGGTGATAACCTGAAATTACTAAATGGAGGAGTACTAAATGGGCCAGCGATCCTGCCTGACTCTAATTCTTTACACAACTTTTCCCTAACAATAGCTTTATGCATATCTAATGATTTCAAATTTTCAACTCAGCAGCAGCCATGACCAATAAACATTGGAATTTCAAAACCTTCATTGAAACCCTTAAAAATGAGCTCCGCTTTCTCCCTGTCTGGGTAACGCTCGAGCCATGGGCACATTCTTATTAGCATCACTGGCGTCCATGCTTTTTGATAACAACTCCTTGGTACTTGGCTGTTGCTGCGCTGACTGACTCGCTTTCTTGAAACATCTACACATGGGGTGAGCGCCCCCACAAAAGGAACACTCGTGTTTATACCTACAACTACTAAACCATTTGCAAGTTGTTTCATTAAAAGCGAAACATACCCCTTTCCTAAGGTTACCTTGAGCAGCATTTTGCTGTTTAACCGGCGCAGCTCTTTGTGGTAACATTAGATTGAGCCAAAGACCCACATCTTTAACCACCCAATTAATGGACGGGTAAACTGCCAACTTCTGTCTAAACATTTCGTCATAGTTATACCATGCCATACCGCCAAAATTGCGATAAGCCTCAAGAATAATGTCAATATGTTGAAATAAACCACAACACTTATCCGGATATTTCTCACCTAAAACTGCAGAATAAATACAAAACGCCTGTAACCAATTATTAAAAGATCTTGGCATACTACACTTCCTATCATCCTCGTACTTTTCATCTTTCTTATCACTACGAACAATATGTTCCTTAGCTGAGGGCAATAGTGTTAAGACTTCAATAAATTCATTACGCCAAATGCGCTCCTTAATAAACAAATGAAAACCTAAAGGTGACACTTCACACGAAATTGCCTCCTTAACACAAGTCTCTACAACTCCTGCACCTCTGTCTAATAAAGGAACAACACTCCTGTGGCAAAATGACAGAACTATTACCATTACTCTCTGTCACTTTATCATTTGAGCTGTTCTGTTCACTCCATACTCCAGCTGCTGTACTAGGAGCTGCAGCTTTAGTAATAAAATCTGATAAAACCTTCATAAAATTAAAAAGATAGACATTTTGGTTAGCATTCATCTCACCACTCGCTGGGTCCGTTGCAGGCTGATTTTCTCCCGACCTTGAACCGGCAGGTGGAGCTAAGCCCTGCTGGTCCTGACGAAATCCCTCTCTAGGCTGTGCAGCTCGTCCTGAGGAAGCTGTACTGCGCTGCTGCTGTGAGGCGCTTTCCCGCCCTTCTGACTCTGCAGGACCCTGGAAACTCTGCCTCGTCACTGTCCCACGTCGTTCTGACGACACTGACCGCTGACGCTGTCTTCCCTCTGCTGACAGGCAAAACTCCGCCCTTTGGCCGACTGAACGACCACTGCTTCTGCTCCTGCTGCCATGAGGAGGCGGTGAGTAAATTACCCGGCTCCTCCTTGTCCTCTTGGTCGGCCTACTGTCAGTCTCCGTAAGGCCCGGCTCCTCCTCTGTAAGCACCGCCTCACTCCACTCCGTTACATCCTGTGGTAGTCTTCCTCCTTGTTCCGGTGGCAGCTCTGCTACATTAAGGCATCTTCTTAGCCATTCCTCACCTCCCGCTGACTCCGCTCTCTGTAATAGCTGTTGCATAAGGTCCTCCATGGCTTGTCTTGAATCTTCTTCAAATGGCCCGGAACACTGCCGGACACCAGAATTTAAACAGGAAATCTTCCCGCCGTTGCTGCTCGTTATCCAATCAGTAAAAAGCACGGGCTTCACGAGCGCAAGGTGGAAAATTCCAGAACCTGCTCGTACATTCCTGTACAGCTGACCTGAACCTGACCCATGCAGGTAAATACCAACTGTAATAATAAAAGAGGGGTGGGGAGGAAGAAACCAAACCAGAAACCACCAACCTTTAAATCATAAAAATTATGTGGGGCTGTGATGCCATGTGTCCCCCAAGCGATTGCTATGGGGGGCCCTGGCATTCTGTGGTATCATATTTGGCCTTAGAAAAAAAACTTTCAAGCATGACTGACGAAGGCCTCAAGATCTCCTCCTTCACAGCCAGCTGCACCAAGGACATGAGAAATTATACTGACTACAATGTCCATGCGCCGGCTTCAGCTGGGAAAGGAGTTCTACATACAGAATTATTTGTTACAGGAGTTCAGTCTTTTAGGGTATGTTCACACGCTTACTAAAAAACGTCCGAAAATACGGAGCTGTTTTCAGAGAAAACAGCCTCTGATTTTCAGGCGTTTTTGAAGCTGAAAATGAAGCTTCTTTTAATTCGGAGCTTCTTTTCAGGTGTTTTTTGAGGCGTTTTTTAAGGCGTTTTTCATAGTGTTCAATGGACAATCAGCTCCAAAAAACGCCTCAAGAAGTGATATGCTACTTCTTTTTACGGGGCGTCTTTTAACACTCCGTTTTTTGACAGCGACGCGTAAAATAAAGGCTCGTGGGGACAGAACATCGTAATTCCCATTGAAAGCAATGGGCAGATGTTTGTAGGCATATTAGGATTGTTTATTCAGGCGTAATTCGAGGCGTAAACGTCTGAAAACCGTGCGTGTGAACATACCCTTAGGCTGGGTTTACACGACCTATTTTCAGACGTAATGGAGGCGTTTTACGCCTCAAAATACGTCTGAAAACACGGCTCCAATACGTCGGCAAACATCTGCCCATTACTTTCAGTGGGCTTTACAACGTACTGTGCCGACGACCTGTCATTTTACGCGTCACTGTCAAAAGACGGCGCGTAAAATTACAGCCTTGTCAAAAGAAGTGCAGGACACTTCTTGGGAAGTAATTGGAGCCGTTTTTCATTAACTCCAATGAAGAACAGCTCCAAATTACGTCCGGAAAAGTCGCCCCACAAAACGTGAGTACATGCAATTACGTCTGAAATTCAGGAGCTGTTTTCTCCTGAAAACAGCTTCGTAATTTCAGACGTAATTGCAGTTATCGTGTGCACTACCCTTAGGCTGGATTTACACGAGCATGTTCGGTCCGTAAAGGACGGAACGTATTTCGGCTGCAAGTCCCAGACCGAACACACTGCAGGGAGCCGGGCTCCTAGCATCATAGTTATGTACGATGCTAGGAGTCCCTGCCTCTCCGTGGAACTACTGTCTCATACTGAAAACATGCTTACAGTACGGGACAGTTGTCCCGCAGCGAGGCAAGGACTCCTAGCGTCGTACATAACTATGATGCTAGGAGCCCGGCTACCTGCAGTGTGTTCGGTCCGGGACTTGTGGCCGAAATACGTTCTGTCCTTTAAGGACCGAACATGCTTGTGTGAATCCAGCCTTAGGGTATGTGCACACACAAAATCAAAAACCTCTGAAAATATGGAGCTGTTTTCAAGGGAAAACAACTCCTGATTTTCAGAAGTTTTTTAAGCCACTCGCGATTTTTGCAGCCTTTTTTTACGGCCGTTTTTGGAGCTGTTTTTCTATAAAGACAATGTAAAACGGCTCCAAAAACGTCCCAAGAAGTGACATGCACTTCTTTTTCGTGGGCGTCTTTTTACGTGGCGTTTTTGGAAAACGAGGCGTAAAAAAAGTCCTGTCGGAATCAATGGGCAGATGTTTGAAGGCGTTCTGCTTCGGTTTTTTCAGGCATTTTTTGAGGCGTAAACACTCCGTGTGAACATTCCCTTATTCTCTATAAATACTCCTTGTTATCTAATTAGTCAGAAACGCTCCATATATGCTACATGCAAGTAACACAATTCATGTCACTGCATTTTTACTTCTATTTGCTATAGCAATAAATAATCAAATAATGTTAACCCATCAAGACCGAGCTTATTTTGGCCTTCAGGACCAGCCCCATTTTTCAAATCTAACATGTGTCACTTTATGCGGTAATACCTCTGGAATGGTTTTACTTATCTAAGTGATTCTCAGATTGTTTTTTCATAAATACATTGTTCTTTATGTTAGTGGTAAATTTTGTTTGATATGTTTACTCTTTATTTATAAAAAAAAGTCTAAAATGTAAAGAAAATTTAGAAAAATTAGCTTTTTCCAACATTTTAAACCCTCTACTTCTAAAATGGATATCAGTGCCACACAAATTAGTAAATAAATAAGGTTTACTATATGTATTTTTTATGTAGGCATAATTTTTTTTCTTTTATTTAATTTTTTTCAGGACGTTATAAGGCTTATAAGTTTACTAGAAGTTTTTCAAATATTTAACAAAATTTGCAAAACATATTTTTTTAGGCACCACTTCAGTTTTGAAGTGGCTTTGAGGGGACAATATACCCTTCCACAAGTCAATATATTTTAAAAACTGCAAACCTCAACGTATTCAAAACAGCATTTAGGAATTTTGTTAACCCTTTCACAGGAAAGGTGTTTCACAGGAATTAAAGCAAAAAGGTAATATTTACAGATTTCATTTTTTCTGGCAGATTTTTTATTTAATCTATGTATTTCAGTAACACAGCAGGTGTTAACAGAAAAACACGATTCAATATGTATTACACAGATTCTGCAGTTTTCAAAAATATCCCACATGTGGCCCTAGTGTGCTACTGGACTCAAACACAGGCCTCAGAAATGAAGGAGCACCGAGTGTATTTTGGGGCCTCCTTTTTATTAGGATGTTTTCCAGACACCATTTCATGTTTGAAAAGGCCTTGAGGGGCCAAAACATTAGATACAGCCCAAAAAACATCCCATTTTGGAAACTACACCTCTCAAGTAATGTATCTAGGGGTGTAGTGAGGATTTTGACCCAACGGGTTTTTCATACAATTTATTAGAATTGGGCCGTGAAGATATAGGTTTAACTCAAATTTCTTTATTTTGACAAGGAAAAAAGGAAAAAAAAGCATCTCAACATTTGAAAAGCAATTTCTCCCGAGTAAGGTAATACCCCATATGTGGTCATAAACTGCAGGTCTCAGAAGGAGCGCCATTTAGCTTTTAGAATGCAGATTTTGCTGGATTGATCTATGGGCGCCAAAATTATTTTGTTTCCAATCTAATGTAGTTTTAGCTCTAAATTTTAGGGATAAAAGAGAACAAGCACCGCAACATTTGTTAAGCAATGCATGCTGAATACAGCAACATCCATATGGTCATAAACTTCTGTTTGGACACACGGTAGGGCTCGGAAGGGATGGAGAGACATTTGGCTTTTGGGGCGCAGGTTTTGCTGTATTGGTTTCTAAGTGCCATAACCAGTGGCTTACCTAAAGGCTCATTGGCCCGGGTGCAAGAATTCAGCTTGGGCCCCCCTACCCCTCCCCAACACCACCCGCGATGGGCACTACGAATACTTAGTGATGCCCTTCGGACTGTGTAACGCTCCCGCAGTATTTCAGGAATTCGTCAATGATATTTTCCGAGATCTTCTCTATGTCTGTGTTGTTTATCTCGATGATATTTTGATTTTCTCCCCAGATCCGATGACCCATCGGAGGCATGTCCGTCAAGTTCTTCTGCGACTAAGAGAGAATCGCTTATATGCCAAGTTGGAGAAGTGCGTCTTTAAAAAGAAGTCTTTGCCCTTCCTGGGCTACGTCATCTCGGATCAAGGTCTTAAGATGGACCCTGAGAAGCTAAAGTCTGTCCTGGAATGGCCACGTCCTCAAGGCGTAAGGGCCATACAAGGGTTCCTGGGATTCGCCAATTTCTACCGGTAGTTCATTCCAAACTTTTCATCTCTGACGGCTCCCATCTCTACCCTTACCAAGAAGGGTGTGAACACCAAGGTATGGACTCCAGAGGCAGAGTCCGCATTCATTAGCCTCAAGAAAGCCTTCACTTCAGCTTCAATCCTCCATCACCCTGACGTATCTCGACAGTTCTCACTGGAAGTGGACTCTTCCTTGGTGCAGGTGCACTTCTGTTCCAGAGGAGCTCCAAAGGAAAGGCAGTAGTATGTGGCTACTACTCAAGACTGTTTTCTTCTGCTGAGCGCAATTACTCTATTGGAGATCGGGAGCTACTGGCCATCAAATTGGCTCTGGAGGAGTGGAGAGATCTTCTAGAAGGCGCAGCTTGCCCCATCTTGAGCTACACCGACCACAAGAACCTTACCTACCTTCAGTCCGCTCAAAGACTGAATCCTCCTCAAGCCAGGTTGTCGCTGTTCTTCATCCGTCTCCAGTTTCTGCTCCACTACCGTCCCGCTGACAAGAATGTGAGGGCCGATGCCCTGTCCAGATCGTTTGAGACGGAGGACACGGTGGAGTCCCTTCAGACTATCATAGACCCGTCCTGCGTTGTCACCGCTAATACGCTGCAGATTAGAGACATCCCTCCGGGGAGAACTTTTGTTTGGTTGGCAGACAGGAGAAAAATTCTCCGCTGGGGACACAGTTCTAAACTGGCTGGGCACGCTGGTGTCCGTAAAACCCAAGACCTGATTGCTCGTCACTTCTGGTGGCCCACGCTGCCTAAAGATGTTCTGGACTTTGTCTCTTCTTGCACGGTGTGTGCCTCTAACAAAGCTTCTCACTCCAAGCCTGCCGGCCTGCTTCAACCTCTGCCTGTACCCAATGCCCCTTGGCAACTCATTGCAATGGACTTCGTCATAGACCTTCCTCTCTCAGCAGGATGCAACACCATCTGGGTGGTGGTGGACCGGTTCTCTAAGATGGCACATTTTATCCCGCTGACCGGCCTACCTTCTGCTCCCTGACTGGCGAGTCTCTTCATTCAACACATCTTTCGCTTACATGGCTTGCCTCTTCACATTGTGTCCGACCGGGGGGTTCAGTTTACCTCTAAGTTCTGGAGAGCCCTCTGTAAACTCCTGGATGTGAGTTTGGACTTTTCCTCAGCCTATCACCCCCAGTCCAATGGGCAAGTTGAAAGGATTTAGACATACAGGCAAATATACATACGCACATTCAGGTAAATAACCACACCAGTTCAAAAGTTTAGGGTCACTTCGAAATTTCCTTATTTTTGAAAGAAAAGCACAGTTTTTTTCAATGAAGTTAACATTAAATTAATCAGAAATACACTCTATACATTGTTAATGTGCTAAATGACTATTCTAACTGCAAACGTCTGTTTTTTAATGCAATATCTACATAGGTGTATAGAGGCCCATTTCCAGCAACCATCACTCCAGTGTTCTAATGGTACATTGTGTTTGCTAACTGTGTTAGAAGGCTAATGGATGATTAGAAAACTCTTGAAAACCCTTGTGCAATTATGTTAGCACCGCTGTAAACACTTTTGCTGTTTAGAGGTGCTATAAAACTGACCTTCCTTTGAGCTAGTTGAGAATCTGGAGCATTACATTTGTGGGTTCGATTAAACTCTCAAAATGGCTAGAAAAAGAGAGCTTTCATGTGAAACTCGACAGTCTATTCTTGTTCTTAGAAATGAAGGCTATTCCATGCGAGAAATTGCCAAGAAACTGAAGATTTCCTACAACGGTGTGTACTACTCCCTTCAGAGGACAGCACACACAGGCTCTAACCAGAGTAGAAAGAGAAGTGGGAGGCCCCGCTGCACAACTGAGCAACAAGACAAGTACATTAGAGTCTCTAGTTTGAGAAATAGACGCCTCACAGGTCCTCAACTGGCAGCTTCATTAAATAGTACCCGCAAAACGCCAGTGTCAACGTCCACAGTGAAGAAGCGACTCCGGGATGCTGGCCTTCAGGGCAGAGTGGCAAAGAAAAAGCCATATCTGAGACTGGCTAATAAAAGGAAAAAGATTAATATGGGCAAAAGCACACAGACATTGGACAGAGGAAGATTGGAAAAAAGTGTTATGGACAGACGAATCGAAGTTTGAGGTGTATCACACAGAAGAACATTTGTGAGACGCAGAACAACTGAAAAAATGCTGGAAGAGTGCCTGACGCCATCTGTCAAGCATGGTGGAGGTAATATGATGGTCTGGGGTTGCTTTGGTGCTGGTAAAGTGGGAGATTTGTACAAGGTAAAAGGGATTTTGAATTGATTGGAGCCAATTTCATCCTACAACAGGACAATGACCCAAAGCACACCTCCAAATTATGCAAGAACTATTTAGGGAAGAAGCAGGCAGCTGGTATTCTATCTGTAATGGAGTGGCCAGCGCAGTCACCAGATCTCAACCCCATAGAGCTGTTGTGGGAGCAGCTTGACCGTATGGTACGCAAGAAGTGCCCATCAAGCCAATCCAACTTGTGGGAGGGGCTTCTGGAAGCATGGGGTGAAATTTCTCACGATTACCTCAGCAAAGTAACAGCTAGAATGCCAAAGGTCTGCAATGCTGTAATTGCTGCAAATGGAGCATTCTTTGACAAAAGCAAAGTTTGAAGGAGAAAATTATTATTTGAAATAAAAATCATTATTTCTAACCTTGTCAATGTCTTAAAGAGGCTCTGTCACCAGATTTTGCAACCCCTATCTGCTATTGCAGCAGATAGGCGCTGCAATGTAGATTACAGTAACGTTTTTATTTTAAAAAAACGAGCATTTTTGGCCAAGTTATGATATGACCATTTTCGTATTTATGCAAATGAGGCTTGCAAAAGTACAACTGGGCGTGTTGAAAAGTAAAAGTACAACTGGGCGTGTATTATGTGTGTACATCGGGGCGTGTTTACTACTTTTACTAGCTGGGCGTTGTGTATAGAAGTATCATCCACTTCTCTTCACAACGCCCAGCTTCTGGCAGTGCAGACACAGCCGTGTTCTCCAGAGATCACGCTGTGTCGTCACTCACAGGTCCTGCATTGTGTCAGACGAGCAAGGACACATCGACACCAGAGGCTACAGATGACTCTGCAGCAGCATCGGCGTTTGCAGGTAAGTCGATGTATCTACTTACCTGCAAATGCTGATGCTGCTGCAGAATCAACTGTAGCCTCTGGTGCCGACACGATGCAGGACCTGTGAGTGACGTGGAAGAAAAAAGCAATGGAACCTCGGGAGCCATCATGGGGGAGCCAGAGGAGAAAGCACAAAAACGTTCAAGTCGTCGTTCCCTGAGACGTCGGTGAAGACGTACTGCTAAAGCCATAACCTGATCTAGAGAGTCTGAAGAGGGATAGCTAACTAACAGGTCTTTCAGGGCGTTCGACAGACCCAATCTAAACTGGCACCTCAAGGCAGGGTCATTTCACCGAGAAGCTACACACCACTTCCTAAAGTCAGAACAGTACTCCTCAACGGGTCTCTTACCCTGACGTAAGGTCACCAGCTGACTCTCGGCAAAGGCAGTCTTGTCAGTCTCGTCATATATGAGCCCGAGAGCAGAAAAAAAAAGATCAACGGAGGAAAGTTCAGGGGCGTCAGGAGCCAAGGATAAGGCCCATTCTTGGGGCCCGTCCTGGAGCCGGGACATAATTATACCCACTCGCTGGCTCTCAGAACCTCAGGAGTGGGGCCTTAGACGGAAATAGAGCCTACAACTCTCCCGAAAGGAGAAAAAAGTCTTCCGGTCCCCTGAGAACCGGTCAGGCAACTTGAGGTGGGGTTGTCCCTCTGAGCCAGGGCTTGGACCTGTAGGGAGAGGCCCTGCATTTTCTGAGCCAGGGTCTCAAGGGGGTCCATAGTAGTGTCAGGGACCAGGGTAGAAAAGGTATAAGGGCCTTTGATTATGTAATGACGGGCTAGGGAGACAGGCAGGTGAGCCCTAATCTACCCGCCACTCAGTCCCTGCCTACTTGCACGGCCCGTCCTAGGCGACGGCGTACAACTGGGCGACGGTCCCTACGCTCAATATGTGTACGACAGACAAACAGACAAGGGTACACAGAAGCTAAGGGAAATGGGGCAGTTGCCCACGGCAACACCGTGAGCAACAGGAGTAGTGAACGAGCCGAGTCAAACCAGGAGTGTACGAGGTACCAAACGCAGAGGAGTAGCGTAGTCAGTAAACCAGGGTCAAAATGAAGCAAGGTCAATAATAATAGCAGGAGCAGCAGAGCCAGGAAACAGGAAAGAATCACAGGCAAAGACAAGCAGGAAATGAAGGTATAAATAGACAGAGGGCGGGAGCTAGAACCGTCTGGCCAGGCTGTGATAGGTTCTCCCACTCCTGAGCCTACCAGCCTGAGTGGTAGCAGATCAAGTCACTCTATCAGACCTAGGAGCAGGTGCAGACTGATTAACCACGGGCGTCGACACAGAAGCTGTGTCTGGCAGATCCTTTACAGCAGCAGAGTATATAGGGGAAAGCAGGGTATATAAGGGGCAGCAGGGTATATAGGGGGCAGCAAGGTATATAAGGGACAGCAAGGTATATAAGGGACAGCAGGGTATATAAGGGGCAGCAAGGTATATAAGGGGCAGCAGGTTATATAAGGGGCAGCAGGATATATAGGGGCATCAGTGTATATAGGGGAAGCAGGGTATATAGGGGCAGCAGGATATATAGGGGCAGCAGGATATATAGGGGCAGCAGGATATATAGGAAGCAGCAGGGTATATAGGGGCAGCAGGGTATATAGGGGCAACAGGATATATAGGGGCAGCAGGGTATATAGGGGCAGCAGGGTATATAGGGGGCAGCAGGGTATATAGGAGGCAGAACAGATATCTTCATTTTATCTGTTCTACATTATTATTGAACACTCTTTTACAGAGACATAAACACATGCAGAGACAGAGAGACACACACTGTAACATATACACATACAAACACAGAGACACATACTGTATATACAGACACACATACTGTATACACACAGAGACACACACACTGTATACACACAGAGACACACATTGTATACACACAGACTACTCCCCATCTCTCCTTGCTGACAGGATTACAAGGCTTCTTGCCGGATGGGCTGTGGGCAGGGCATCCTCCTCTGCTTCTCGGCTCCATGTGTGTAACTAAGAGCAGAGCACAGAGTGGAGGCAGAGCCCGATGGCGCCCCCTACAAGCTGGGAGGGTGCAGCGCCCTGTGCGCTGGCACACCCCTAAGGCCGGCCCTGCCTGCAGCCTATAGTATTCATTTGTATGTTCGTCCTAAGGACGCATATACAAGTGAATGTGGCTGTCACTAACACCAGAGCCCCCTCCGGTGCTAGCGACGCCACTGCATCCGCCCACCGCTCGTGACAGTGCGCGGGCTTTAAAGTTAAGTGAGCAGGCGGATCGTAGAAGGTGCGCAGACGCGCACCTTATAGGGAAGTCTGCTCACCTTACTAGAGCTGTAACTTTTTTTTTCTTTTCCATCGATATAGCCATATGAGAGCTTTTTTTTGTGGTGATGGGCTGTAGTTTTTATTGGATTCACTGGTGTGATATATGAGTAAAATATAACATTTATTTATAACTCTCTAAAAACAGGGGTACAATCACCACTGTGAAAAAGCCCCACCGTGTGTATAAAAACGTATTAAATAATAAACTCTGAGTTCTAATTCAATTGTGAACCTACTATAGCTCAGTGTTCAACAAGAATATCAATACGGAATCAGCATTTGAAAAATGGGCATAACAATAGTCTTGACCCTAATTCACACTAGAGTCCGTGATAACCGCACCGGAAGCTCATAGTGTTGAGGTATACAAACAATGCTAGTGTTCCCAATGCTAAAAAATTCCTATTCACAACCGACCCAACGCGTTTCAATACTCATCATCAGGGGTCTGTAGCTTGGTCACTCTGGCCAGGGATGCCAGCGATATTTAGTTCAGCAGCAGGTATTCTGCTGTACTCCACGGAAGCATGCTCGCATAGATGTCAGTGGCATGCTTCATTCTGGGACTCTGAGTTATTTAAAGCATCTGACTCCTCCCCCTGTCCTCGGCACCGCCAATCGAAACAGCCAAACACATTCACCAATCGAATTCGTGACACCTGTCCATGTGACTCCCGGCCATCAGCTGACAGCCAGGAACCAACATCGACCGCATCAAAAGCCGAACGCGCAGGTGCAGTAGAGGCCACAATCGAGTCGCCCATGCTGCCGGGAACTCACCACTGCAAAGAAGTAGTATATCGATATTTAAGAGTTTGGGTAAGTGTTGCGGATGAGCTCAAAACCCGCAGCTGGAGTGCCATTGATAAAACAACTACACTGATAATACATATTGTGTAGATAAATGAATGTCTACCCCACTACAAGGTGTCATTGGAACATCTACTGAATAAGGAACCATAGCCAGACTGCCCACATGATGATCATTGATAATTAAGAGACCACCTGTCATGACGACCATGTGGGTCTCTTGCTATCCTGAAGGGAAAACTGGCCATGGAAATGCATGTTTATTTTCAATAGATTTTTATTTGAATTTTCAAACACAAAACATAACACGTATGTAAAGATCTCTAAACATTTCGAGATCTGTCAATGTTACATGTACATGTAAAACATGAAAATTACAAAGAAATTATAAAGAATAAACCAACAAGAAATAAACAATACCTCCCTGTAGGGAGTATCCCACTACACAACAATCCTGCTGTTTTATTTGAAATGTTTAGACTTTAACCACATTTCCCATAACTTCCTAGTACAGTGAGGAAATGCATGTTTAAATGAATGTTCAAATAAAACATGCATAATTTGTCTGCTCATTTAAACCCCCTGGTTGTCTGCACGCCAATCTATAGATCCACTGGGCTTCCTTTCGTAGTATGAGGTTATCCCAGTCACCTCCCCGTTTGGGAGGCCTAATGAGTTCAATTGCTTAAAATTTAAGACATTCTGCACGACCCTGATGTGTAGCGTGTACATGTTTGGATATAGGAGTATCTCTAGAATTCGCAATATCGCCAACATGTTCTCTGATCCGGCGCCGAAACTGCGGCACCGTTTTTCCCACATAATTCAGTGGACATGGACATGTTATCAGATATACCACCCCTGCTGTTTTACAATTGACAAAATCACGAATGTCATATTCCAATTGCGTAACGACACTCCTAAACTTGTCACCTTTTTGAATAAAATCACAAGCCTTGCACCTGCCACATCTGTGTGTGCCTGGTATTTGTCTGTCCAGCCATGTTCCTTTAGGTGCAATGGGGTCAAAACAACTATGCATAACTCTGTCCCTGATCTTTTTCCCTCTCCGGAATGTGACTGAAGGCCATTGCGTAATCTGATCTATCAAATCTGCATCAGTACTAAGAATACGCCAATATCTCTTCAGGATCTGCATAATTTCACATTGTTTAGAATCATAAGTGCCTATAAGTCTCGTAACGCTCTCTTCCCTTCATTGTCTAGGAACAAGAAGACTCTGCCTGTCCGCATCTCTCGCTCCCACATAGGCCTTTCTGATTACTCCCTTAGGGAAACCTCTATCCTTCAATCTGGTTGTAAGTTCCTTTGCCTGTCTCTCGAAGTCGTCCATGGAGCTGCAATTCCAGCGTACTCTCATGAACTGACCCTTGGGAATACCACGTTTAAGGGGATAAGGATGACAACTGTTCCATTGCAGGAAACTATTGGTTTCGGTTTCCTTACGATGTACTTGAGTACGGATTGTACCCTCTGATGTTTTTATAATTTTAAGGTCTAAGAAAGTCAGTTCCTGATTGTTGATTTCACATGTGAACCTTAGCCCTAGATCGTTCTAGTTAAGGGCAGCCACAAAACTATTGAATTCTTCCACTGTTGAATTTCAGAACAGCAGCACGTCATCAATATATCTGATCCAGATTCCTATTGACGAAGTCCACTTGGAAAAACTCTCCCCAAAAACAATTGTCTCCTCCCACCAGCCAAGAAATAAATTTGCATAGGTGGGAGCAGTTGGACTTCCCATTGCAGTACCACATTGCTGGTGAAAAATCCTGTCTTCAAAGATAAATACATTTTTCTCCAGCACAAAATGTAATAACTGCAGAACTAGCTGGTTATGAGCCACAAATTGAGTACCTCTAGATCTCAAGAAGTACTCTACCGCTTCACAGCCAAGTTTGTGTGGAATGGAGGAATACAATGCCTCTACATCCAGGCTAGCCAGAAAAGTACTGCGTTCCAAAGTGATACCTTCAATTTGTTTCAAAACATCCATGGTATCACGTACATATGATGTTAAACCCAGTACAAACGGATGCAGCACCTGATCAATATACGTGCTTACATTTTGAGTTAGATTGTTTATGCCTGAAACAATGGGTCTGCCACGTAAGGGGGGGTACCCTTTGTGGATTTTGGGCAGACTATAAAAACATGCCATGATGGGAAATTGTGGAAATAGGAAATTAAATTCACTAGCACTGATCAAGGACCTGCTTTTTGCATCACCCAGAATGCCCAAAAGCTCCTTTTTGAACAGTGCTGTGGGATTATCCTTTAAAATGGTATAACAGTCAGGATTGAGCAAAATGTCTTCACACATTTTTTTGTAGTCTTCCCTGCTCATAACCACGATGTTCCCACCCTTATCGGATGCTTTCAGAACAATATTTTGTTTTTTCTCCAATGTGGTTAGGGCTAGCCATTCAGACCTAGACAAATTGTTGTCAATACCCCTCATATCCTGACTCAATAGTTTAATCTCCTCTCCCACCATGTCAACAAATAAGTCTACATTAGTGAAATCTCCTATTGGTGGCAGCTTCCTACTCTTAGTCTTTAAATTAGTAAACGGGCCTTGTCCAGGGGCTCTACTTGACTCCTCCAATAGCCCCTCCAAGGCCTCAAGGCCTTCCAGGTCGGATATCTCTAAACCCATCTCCATACATTTTTTTCTATTATGATGTTTAAAAAATTTAATCCATTTGAGTTTACGAGCAAACAAATTTAAGTCCTTTATCCAGGTGAATGAATCAAACCTCACTGTGGGGACAAATGAAAGCCCCTTCTCTAATAACATAGTCTCGGATGCGCTAAGATTATACTCAGAGGGGCGTGGCCTAGCAGCAGATGTAAGAGGACGTGTGTGGCTGGAGCTCCTGCTGTATTCATCCTGAAAGTACAGATTATCCCTGAATTACCCGGTAATATTCACCGATCTGGAGGCTGGGAGGCTGGAGGAGTCGGTACCGCTTAATACAGCCACAATGACCCGTTCTAAGAAGCAAAAAACACCGCCGGCGAGTCCGGGGCCGAGGAGGCAAGATGGCGCTGAGGAGACTGAATGCAGGAGCAGGCACATGCGGTCTGAGGCGGCAGACAGGCTGGAGAGATTTGCAAGAACCCCTCGTGCGAGCGGATCTGCAGCAGGCAAGACGCCGGTGGCTGGCAGTGGGAAGGCAGACAACATGGCCTCCGGTTCCAGATACTCCGTGCTGGGAGAGGACACGGTGAGTGAGGAGGAGGAAGAGCTGGGGAGTCAGCGGCGGGACAGGCATGTGGAGGAAGATGGCGGCAGAACGCATAGCAGGAGAGACCAGGTGAAGGAGCCTTCCCTTGCGGATATATTCGCTGCGGTAAAGCAGAACTCCTCAATTTTATCTGTGCTGACCGGGCAGGTGGGAAGCCTGAAGGAAGATATACTGCTGTTACGTAATGACTTACAGAAAGTGGCAGAAAGAACCACAGTTATTGAGGGGAGAGTGTCTGAAGTGGAAGATGTTCTGCCGGAGCTCAGGCGGGATGTGCAGTCTCAGTCCTTGGCGGTGGTGGCCCTGCAGGCTAAGGCGGATGATTTAGAGAATCGGCTACGCAGAAACAACGTGCGTTTGGTCGGAGTGCCGGAAAAAACGGAGGGCAATAACTCGGATGAGTTTTTTGAAAAATGGCTGCTGGAGCAGTTTGGCCGGGATGAATTGTCTCCTTTATATGCTGTTGAAAGAGCGCACAGAGTGCCTACCAGACCGGGACCACCGGGGAGGCCCCCGAGGCCGGTCTTAGTGAAGCTGTTGCACTACAAGGACAGAGATAAGATCCTGAGGAAGGCAAAGGAACGGCAGGATATCTCCATCAATGGCGCCAAAATATCCTTTTATCCGGATTTCTCCGCGGAGGTACAGAAGAAGCGGCTGCAATATTGGGATGTAAAGAAACGTCTGAGGAACTTGTCCATACCATATTCCATTATGTATCCGGCCAAATTGCGGGTGGTTGCTTTTGGGACTGCTTCATTCTTTGAGAACCCCAGAGAGGCTGCAAGATGGCTGGATAGCAATGAGGCACGGTTGCGGAGACCGGCTGGAGAAGAAGATGCGTGAAAGCATATTATATGTTATTATGCAGTTCTCCGAAGTGTGTGAACACCCTTGTCTGAAACACCGCAGGGTGGTATCCTTTTAACAAGAATGGCCGCACCTGACGGCAATGTTATTGAGGGAATGTTATTGGGTACCTAATGTATCTGTAAAATCTGCTGATTGTGTGGGATTGTTTAATACATGCGAATAGCAGTGGGAGCCAGCGCTCACTGGAAGTGGTGAGAAAGTTAAACGGTTCAAAGATGCCAGTAGGGCAGGTTAAAAGTTCGCACTATGGTGCGTTTCTGCTGGATAGGAGAGACAGTACATGTCGCTCTGACCCTTTTCGGAGGGGAGGTTTTGTTGGGGGGGGGAGGGGAGGAGGGAGGGAACGCACGGCCTAATATCTTGACTGGAGCAGGCTGGAGGAGTAACAGATTTCTTAAAGATATGACGCCTGATGGGATCGGTTAAATGTCTATCCTGGAACGTCCGGGGAATACGGGAAGCTAGGAAACGGCAGGCAATCTTTAACTGGGTTAAACAGCAAAATGCCCTGATAGTGGGGCTGCAAGAAACGCATCTGACTAGAGAGTCTGTATCATTATTGCAGAGAGTGTGGATCGCATATGGGTTTTACTCATTTCACACGACTTATTCCAGGGGGGTGAGTTTGCTGATACACAGGAGTCTTCCCTTTGTCTGTCATTCGTCCTTTTCTGATGAGGAGGGGAGGTATGTGGGAGTGCATTGTACTATATATCACTGGGAGTGTATTCTGGTAGTGCTGTATATCCCTCCGCCATATTCTAGCACTGTACTGAAACGAGTTACGGAGAAACTCTCCAGGTGGCCTGAGGTACCGCTAATTGTGATGGGGGATTTTAATGCAGTGATGTCTGAAGGGTTGGACAGGTTTCATAGAGGAGGAGGAGGGCAAAGAGGAGATCTGACCGCCTTTCGAAGATTAATGGAGGAATTGGGTCTGCGGGATATTTGGAGAGATAAACATCCAGGGGTGAGGCAGTACTCATGTGCATCATCCACATTTCTGTCACTTTCGCGAATAGACTTGGTAGCATGCTCAGCTTCAGCGGTGCCGTACATAGCGCAAATAGAGTACCTACAGAGGGCATTGTCAGACCACTCTCCGATGGCGGTGACGCTGGAAGTGGGTGTAAGATATACCAGGAACCCCGGGAATTGGAAGCTGAATGCGTTTTGGTTAAGATTGATGGATGGCGGGGAAATACGGAACCTGATAAAAGAATATTTTAATTTTAATACTGAGTCAGTGCCGCGGGGAGTGTTATGGGATGCCATGAAAGCCTGGCTGAGAGGAGTATTCATTCAAAATATTAAACGAATTAAAACTAAATCCAGGCAGTTGGGAGAAAGTTTAGAGGATCGGGTGACAGAAACAGAAGGGAGACATGTAGAAGAGGGATCCGAGGAGACACTTAGACATTGGGTGGAGGCACAGACGCTGTTAAAAAATCACCAACTAACAATGGCGGATAATAAACGACTATTCCTTAAACAGCAATATTATGAAGAAGGGGAAATGGCGGGGAGATTACTCGCTAGGATGGCAAAGCCGCATGGGGGCAATAATTTCATTCATGGCCTTAGGGGGGAGGGGGGGAGGGTGGAGACAGACACGGGGCAAATCCTGCAAATATTCCAGCGGTTTTACACTGACCTATATACATCCAAAGTGCATTACGACACACAGCAATTGGACGAGTACCTGGGAAACATTAATTTGCCTACCTTGGGACGGGAGGACCGTGAAAGTTTGGAGACCCCTATTTCACTAGAGGAGTTGGAACAGGCGATAAGAGATATGGCAAATGAGAAAGCTCCGGGTCCAGATGGGTTACCGGGGGAAATCTATAAGGAATATGGGACGGAACTAGCGCCAGAATATTTGAGTACTTTGCAGGATAGTTTTGACAGAGGTAAACTACCAGACTCCCTATATGAGGCTACGATAGTGGTTCTCCCAAAAGAGGGGAAAGACAGTCAATTACCGGAGTCCTACAGACCAATATCCTTGTTGACATCGGATGTCAAGATTTTGGCAAAGATATTGGCACTGCGGCTGAACAGGGTGGTACAGCATGTTGTGCATGAAGACCAATCGGGGTTCATGCCCTCCAAATCGACAGCGGACAACCTCAGGCGGCTGTTTTTAAATCTTCAGGCGGCACCGGATGAGCAAGGAGGAAGGGTGGTGCTAACGTTAGATGCTGCAAAAGCGTTCGACTGCGTAGAATGGGGGTATTTATGGCGGGTGATAGAAAAGATGGGATTCGGCCCTAACTTCGTAAAGTGGGTACAGTTGCTGTATGTGGCCCCTACAGCCCGCATACGGGTGAATGGTGCAATGTCTGAGAAATTTTCACTGGCCCGGGGTACACGACAGGGGTGCCCACTGTCACCATTACTATTCGCCTTGGCGGTGGAGCCACTGGCATGCCTCATAAGACAGGAGGAGCGTATAAGAGGCTTGCAATATGGGGAAATGGAGGAAAAAATTTCATTATATGCAGACGACATTTTAATATATATGACGGACACGGAGAATACACTGCAGGTAGTAATGGATACGATCACAAGGTTTGGGGAGTTCTCGGGATTAAATATTAACTGGACCAAGTCTGCTTTGATGCCACTTGATACAGTGAATATTGTAGATACTGGAGTGGGAATCCGGATTCCGATAGTCTCTGAATTTACGTATCTAGGGGTTAAGGTGACGGCTAGGGTCCAAGACTATATGTCTTTGAATGTCTCACCACTGCTGCTTAAGGTGAAACAAAAGGTGGATGCCTGGAACAGGCTCCCGCTCTCTGCTCTGGGGAGGACTAACCTAATCAAGATGATCCTTATGCCTCAAGTTTTATACATTCTTCATAACTCCCCAGTATGGATACCTAAGCAATGGTTCAGACGATTGCACAATCTCTTTCGGGATCTGGTATGGAAAAAAGGGGTTCCAAGGATTGAATTGGAGAAATTGCAATTGCCCAAAGATGAAGGGGGGGTCGCGCTGCCAAATGCCTGGATATATTACCTGGCTGCCCAGAGCCAACAATTTAAGGGATGGGAGGACACAGAGACTTGGGGTGCCAGTGCACGTTTATTGTCATACATGGGGGGAGGACACAATTCACTAGAGAGTCTGGAAGCGCATACCTTTAAGAGATTGGCGAGTGCTAAACCAAAGTTACTCCTGATACATAAAGTATGGTGGCAATGCAAACAGATCCTGGGAGTGGGAATGTGTACCAAATATACTCCCCTATGGCATAATCCGGTCCTGTGGGAATTATACCAATTAGAGGGCATGCAAAAATGGGAGTTGGCAGGGGTTAGACGAATACAACACTTATATGATGATAACGGGCTGAGATCATTTCAGCAGTTGAAAGACCTATTTCCACTAGAGCACAATATATTTTATCAATATTTGCAGATCCGTCATGCCCTACAGGCGCAGGCGCATGTGGTGGACCTGACGGTCTGTGCTCTTGGGGTCCTGGAGTATGTGGGAAGGGCTGACACGACCAAAGGCCTGATCTCAATGGCGTACAGGAGCTTACTGTCCAAACACCTGGGAAACCCAATGATGCTGGTAAAAGCGAAATGGGAACGGGATGTTGGTCCATTGACTGAGGAGGAGTGGGAGGAGATATTAGCATCCACATGTCACTTATCGCTCAGTCTGGCGCAGAGGAGATCACAACTCTTCCTGATACATAGAGTGTATCGCACCCCGTGCGTATTAAAACAGATGGGAATTAGAGCGGATGCTAAATGTCCTAGGTGCACGGAAGAGAAAGCGGATATACTGCATATGTTTTGGTCATGTGAGGCTCTGAGGACCCTATGGGGGGAAATATTGGATCTGATAAAACAGGTGTATGGTCGGGAATTGGCGGCAGACCCTAAAGTTATGTTGTTGGGAGCAGTGGGAGAATTGGAGAGTGACAGAATGGCAAACCTGGCAATTGCCAAGATATTATATCAAACCAGGAAATGCATTGCTAAACACTGGCTGGATGAGGAGCCACCAGGGATGAGGGAAATTGTAGGAATGGTGAACTATAATATCCTGATGGAGCATAAGATATTTTCTAAAAGGGGCACGTAAATTTTTTTGGAGAAACAATGGAGCAGATGGATGGCCTGTCCTGAGGTGCTGACACCTGAACTGAGCAGAATAAGGGCGAGAGTCGTCTGAGGAACTGGAGGTGGTAGAGTCTGGAGCAAAAAGGGGTGGTGGGGAAACTTGATAAGAGAAATGTGCTCTGGCCAGGATTGGTACTAGAAACAAAGGGCAGAGATATAGTGGGGGGCCGTGCGGGGAGGGGGGAAAGGGGGGAAGTTGGGGATTTCCTGATATGTTGTCATTATTGTATACGATGTTGGAAAATTGAAATGTGAATGTTACTATGTTATTTCTTTTCTGTGTTCGTATCAATAAAATTGGTTTGATTTAAAAAAAAGATTATACTCAGATAAATTGATGATTTGTAACTTATCTGTATCTGTATCTATTCCCTTCACTAATCCTTTTGTCCCCTTAGCATGTAGCGGGAAATGGGGGGATTGTTGGCTAAAAAATTATTGCCACTATTGGAAGAGGCTCTGGCCCTACCTCTACTCCTGCCTCTAGCACCGCCCCTAAATCTCTGTCTACCACCACCCGTCCCAAAGAAAGGACCCACTCTTTCAGAGTCTGTTGTCTCACTCTCAGATGTAGATGGGTCAGAGTCTCTTGGTCCCCTATTAGGTTGTTGGTGTTGTTGTTGCTGTTCGTTGACAAAATCGTAAGCTTTTTTCTCCCTAAATTCCTGCAAATCTCTCTGAAACTGAAAGTGCTTACGCTCTTTTAAATTATTGGTAAACCTCTCTAGA
The DNA here is from genome assembly GCF_050947455.1 of Rhinoderma darwinii. Lineage (NCBI taxonomy): Eukaryota > Metazoa > Chordata > Amphibia > Anura > Rhinodermatidae > Rhinoderma > Rhinoderma darwinii. Next base: position 263,394,469 of record NC_134688.1, read on the forward strand.
GTTTGTTGTAGGATTTTATCTTTTTTTCTCAAAGCCAGGGGTATCGACCAGAGTCTTAGCCGTCTCAATTTCTTTTTTAAGGTCAGCACTAATGTGATCAAACTGGATTTTCTCTTCCTCAACCAAAATTTGCATTAGTCTCAGTGAACTCCCTGTGATCTCCTGTTCCCACCTCTCTTTTATATTAGATGTTTTTAATCTGGAAGCAGGGGCAATAGGTATTCTTAGGCCTCTAGGTACTATTTTATTCTTGAGATAGTTCTCCAGACTCTGGATCTCCCACCAACTCCTTGTATAATCCTTGTGTAGTCTAGTCAGGTTTTTAAAAGAGGATTTCAGGGACACACCCTGCGTTGTATACACCAGTTCACACTCAGAGAAGACACTTTTTGCTTCACTCATCCATCCCTCTGTACTCAAATCAGAGAGTGCAAAGGCTGCCATACCCAGATGAAATGTACTATATAAAGAACTGTATAATTTGTATGAATTCACTGTATTTCAAAGATACATTCAATTGTGCTCCCACAACATAACAATTTTAAAGGATTCACTGGTGTGATATATGAGTAAAATATAACATTTATTTATAACTCTCTAAAAACAGGGGTACAATCACCACTGTGAAAAAGCCCCACCGTGTGTAGAAAAACGTATTAAATAATAAACTCTGCGTTCTAATTCAATTGTGAACCTACTATAGCTCAGTATTCAACAAGAATATCAATACGGAATCAGCATTTGAAAAATGGGCATAACAATAGTCTTGACCCTAATTCACACTAGAGTCCGTGATAACCGCACCGGAAGCTCCTAGTGTTGAGGTATACAAACAATGCTAGTGTTCCCAATGCTAAAAAATTCCTATTCACAACCGACCCAACGCGTTTCAATACTCATCATCAGGGGTCTGTAGCTTGGTCACTCTGGCCAGGGATGCCAGCGATATTTAGTTCAGCAGCAGGTATTCTGCTGTACTCCACGGAAGCATGCTCGCATAGATGTCAGCGGCATGCTTCATTCTGGGACTCTGAGTTATTTAAAGCATCTGACTCCTCCCCCTGTCCTCGGCACCGCCAATCGAAACAGCCAAACACACTCACCAATCGAATTCGTGACACCTGTCCATGTGACTCCCGGCCATCAGCTGATAGCCAGGAACCAACATCGACCGCATCAAAAGCCGAACGCGCAGGTGCAGTAGAGGCCACAATCGAGTCGCCCATGCTGCCGGGAACTCACCACTGCAAAGAAGGAGTATATCGATATTTAAGAGTTTGGGTAAGTGTTGCGGATCAGCTCAAAACCCGCAGCTGGACTGCCATTGATAAAACAACTACACTGATAATACATATTGTGTAGATAAATGAATGTCTACCCCACTACAAGGTGTCATTGGAACATCTACTGAATAAGGAACCATAGCCAGACTGCCCACATGATGATCATTGATAATTAAGAGACCACCTGTCATGACGACCATGTGGGTCTCTTGCTATCCTGAAGGGAAAACTGGCCATGGAAATGCATGTTTAAATGAATGTTCAAATAAAACATGCATAATTTGTCTGCTCATTTAAACCCCCTGGTTGTGTGCACGCCAATCTATAGTTCCACTGGGCTTCCTTTCGTAGTATGAGGTTATCCCAGTCACCTCCCCGTTTGGGAGGCCTAATGAGTTCAATTGCTTGAAATTTAAGACATTCTGTAAAGGATCTGCCAGGCACTACGTCTGTGGATACTCCCAGGATTAATCAGTCGACACCTGAGGCCAGACCTCTTAGACTGACACCGGCTCCCACCAATCAGGGTGGCAGGCTCAGGAGTGGGAGAGCCTATCGCGGCCTGGTCAGTCAGAGTTAGCTCCGCCCCCTGTCCATTTATACCTGCCGTTTTCTCTTCCTCATTGCTTGTGATTCTTCTTGGATTCCTGGCCCCACTGCTGCCTTGCTCCAGCCTGCTTCTGCCGTGCTTCTGCCTTGCTTCAGTTCCCGCTTATCCTGCTTCGCTCTGCCCCTGGCTTGCTTCCTGCTCCGTGCTCTGCGTTTGTATACTCCACTACATCCTGATCCTGACTGGCTCGTTCACCACTCCGTTTCCTCACGGTGTTCCGTGGGCTACTGCCCCTTCCCTTGCTTGTTCCCTGTTTGTATCCCCTTGCACTTAGTCAGCGTAGGGACCGCCGCCAAGTTGTACCCCGTCGCCTAGGGCGGGTCGTTGCAAGTAGGCAGGGACAGGGCGGTGTGTAGATTAGGGCTCACTTGTTCCCTTCGCCTCCTTCCTGCCATAACATAATCACAAGCCCATACCTAGTCTACCATTTCTCTTACGCTGACGCTATCATGGACCCCCTTGAGACCCTGACCCAGCAGATGCAGGGCCTCTCCCTACAGGTCCAGGCCCTGGCTCAGAGGGTCAACCAGTCTGACGCTGCCATAGTAGTACCCCTCACCTCACCTCTAGAACCCGACCTCAAGTTACCTGACTGGTTCTCAGGGGACCGTAAGACTTTTCTCTCCTTCCGGGAGAGTTGCAGACTTTACTTCCGCCTAAAACCTCACTCCTCAGGTTCCGAGAACCAGCGGGTGGGTATCATTATATCCCGACTCCAAGAAGGGCCCCAAGAGTGGGCCTTCTCCTTGGCTCCTGACGCCCCTGAACTTTCCTCCGTTGATCGTTTTTTCTCTGCCCTCGGACTCATTTACGACGAGACTGACAGGACTGCCTTAGCCGAGAGTCAGCTGGTGACCTTACGTCAGGGTATGAGACCTGTTGAGGAATACTGTTCTGATTTTAGAAAGTGGTGCGTAGCTTCTCGGTGGAGCGACCCGGCCCTAAGGTGCCAGTTTAGGTTAGGATTATCTGACGCCCTGAAGGATCTGCTTGTTAGCTACCCCTCTTCTGACTCCCTAGACCAGGTTATGGCCCTAGCAGTACGACTTGACCGACGTCTCAGGGAACGTCAGCTTGAACGTTTCAATGTTTGCCCCTCTGACTTCCCTGCGATTCCCCCCGAGGTCCCGTCTCCTCGCTCTTCCACGGAAGACTCGGATGTACCTATGCAACTCGGGGCCTCCATGTCCCCTCGACAACGTAGAGAGTTCCGCAGGAAGAATGGTCTCTGCTTCTATTGTGGGGATGACAAGCATCTACTGAACACCTGTCCCAGGCGCAAGAATAAGCAGCCGGAAAACTTCCGCGCCTAAGTGAGCATCGGGGAGGTCACTTGGGCGCACAGGTATTTCCCGTTAATATGAAACGCAATAAAATTTTGCTTCACTTTCAGGTCTCGTTTGCTGGCTGGTCTGCCACTGGCAGTGCCTTCATGGATTCTGGCTCATCTGCTAATATCATGTCTGTGGAATTTGCTATGTCTCTAAAAATGCCTTTTATTGATTTGCCTTATCCTGTCCCGGTAGTGGGTATCGACTCCACTCCTCTTGCTAATGGTTATTTTACTCAGCATACTCCTGTTTTTGAACTCCTTGTTGGCTCCATGCATTTGGAGCAGTGCTCTGTACTGGTGATGCAGGGATTATCGTCCGATCTGGTATTAGGTCTTCCCTGGTTGCAGCTGCATAATCCCACGTTTGATTTGAATACTGGGGATCTCACCAAATGGGGTAGTGAATGCCTGACGTCATGTCTTTCGGTTAACTCTATTTCTCCCCGTGAGGAGGTAAACACGCTACCTGAGTTTGTTCAGGACTTCGCTGATGTGTTTTCTAAGGAGGCCTCCGAGGTGCTGCCCCCTCATAGAGATTACGATTGCGCCATCGATTTGGTACCTGGTGCTAAGCTTCCTAAGGGTAGGATATTTAATCTTTCATGTCCTGAACGTGAAGCTATGAGGGAGTATATCCAAGAATGCCTGGCCAAGGGTTTCATTCGCCCATCGACTTCTCCTGTAGGTGCTGGCTTCTTCTTCGTGGGGAAGAAGGATGGTGGTCTTAGGCCGTGCATTGACTATCGGAACTTGAATAAGGTCACAGTAAGGAACCAGTATCCCCTTCCTTTGATTCCGGATCTTTTTAATCAGGTTCAGGGGGCCCAATGGTTCTCTAAGTTCGATCTGCGGGGGGCATATAACCTTATCTGCATCAAAGAGGGGGATGAGTGGAAAACTGCGTTCAACACGCCCGAAGGTCATTTTGAATACATGGTCATGCCCTTTGGGTTGTGTAATGCCCCTGCCGTCTTCCAGAATTTTATTAATGAAATTCTGAGAGATTACCTGGGAAATTTTCTTGTAGTGTACCTTGATGACATACTGGTGTTTTCCAAGGACTGGTCCTCCCACGTGGAGCATGTCAGGAAGGTCCTCCAGGTCCTCCGGGAAAATAATCTGTTTGCGAAAACCGAAAAATGTGTGTTTGGGGTACAGGAGATACCATTTTTGGGTCAAATCCTCACTCCTCATGAATTCCGCATGGACCCTGCCAAGGTTCAGGCTGTGGCGGAATGGGTCCAACCTGCCTCCCTGAAGGCGCTACAGTGTTTTTTGGGGTTCGCTAACTATTACAGGAGATTTATTGCCAACTTCTCGGTCGTCGCTAAGCCTCTTACGGACCTCACTCGCAAGGGTGCTGATGTCCTCCACTGGCCTCCTGAGGCCGTCCAGGCTTTTGAGACCCTCAAGAAGTGCTTTATCTCGGCCCCTGTGCTGGTTCAGCCCAACCAAAGGGAGCCATTTATTGTGGAGGTTGACGCGTCCGAGGTGGGAGTGGGGGCCGTCTTGTCCCAGGGTACCAGCTCCCTCACCCATCTCCGCCCCTGTGCTTACTTCTCTAGGAAGATTTCGCCCACGGAGAGTAACTATGATATTGGCAACCGCGAACTTTTAGCCATTAAATGGGCTTTTGAAGAGTGGCGTCACTTCCTGGAGGGGGCCAGACACCAGGTAACGGTCCTTACTGACCACAAGAATCTGGTTTTCCTAGAATCTGCCTGGAGGCTTAATCCTAGACAAGCTCGATGGGCGCTATTCTTTACCAGATTTAACTTCTTGGTTACCTATAGGGCTGGGTCCAAAAATATTAAGGCTGATGCACTGTCACGTAGTTTCATGGCCAATCCTCCTTCTGAGAAGGATCCTGCTTGTATTTTACCCCCTGGTATAATCGTTTCTACCACTGATTCTGATTTAGCCTCTGACATTGCGGCTGATCAAGGTTCAGCTCCCGGGAAGCTCCCTGGGGACAAGCTGTTTGTCCCCCTGCAATACCGGCTAAGGGTACTCAGGGAAAACCATGACTCCGCACTATCTGGTCATCCTGGCATCTTGGGTACCAAACACCTCATTACCAGAAACTATTGGTGGCCTGGGTTGCCTAAAGACGTTAGGGCTTACGTCGCCGCTTGTGAGGTTTGTGCTAGGTCCAAGACCCCTAGGTCCCGACCTGCGGGCTTACTACGTTCTTTGCCCATTCCCCAGAGACCTTGGACCCATATCTCCATGGATTTTATCACCGATTTGCCTCCATCTCAGGGCAAGTCGGTGGTGTGGGTGGTAGTAGACCGCTTCAGCAAGATGTGCCACTTTGTGCCCCTTAAGAAACTACCTAACGCCAAGACGTTAGCTTCTTTGTTTGTTAAACACATTCTGCGTCTCCATGGGGCTCCAGTCAATATCGTTTCTGACAGAGGGGTACAATTTGTTTCCTTATTTTGGAGAGCTTTTTGTAAAAAGTTGGAGATTGATCTGTCCTTCTCCTCCGCCTTCCATCCCGAAACTAATGGCCAAACGGAAAGGACTAATCAATCCCTGGAACAATATTTAAGGTGTTTCATCTCTGACTGTCAATTTGATTGGGTCTCATTCCTTCCCCTCGCCGAATTTTCCCTGAATAACCGGGTCAGTAACTCGTCAGGGGTCTCCCCGTTTTTTTGTAATTTCGGGTTTAATCCAAGGTTCTCCTCCGTTTCTCCTGGTTGTTCCAATAATCCCGAGGTAGAGGACGTTCATCGGGAACTGTGCACAGTCTGGGCCCAGGTTCAGAAGAACCTAGAGGCGTCCCAGAGCGTACAAAAGATTCAGGCTGATAGAAGACGTTCTGCTAACCCCCGGTTTGTCGTCGGGGATCTGGTGTGGTTGTCGTCTAGGAACTTGCGCCTTAAGGTCCCGTCCAGGAAGTTTGCTCCCCGATTTATTGGGCCTTATAAGGTCATTGAAGTCCTCAACCCTGTATCCTTCCGTCTGGAGCTGCCCCCATCCTTTCGCATACACGACGTCTTTCATGCCTCCCTCCTTAAACGCTGCTCCCCGTCCTGGTCCCCCTCGAGGAAACCTCCTGTTCCCGTTCTCACCCCTGAGGGGGTGGAATTCGAGGTGGCCAAGATTGTGGACAGTAGGATGATCCAGGGCTCCCTCCAGTACCTGGTCCATTGGAGAGGATACGGGCCGGAGGAGAGGACTTGGGTACCTGCTCGAGATGTTCACGCTGGGGTATTGGTCAGGAGGTTCCACCTTCTCTTCCCCACTAAACCGGGTCCTCTTAGTAAGGGTCCGGTGGCCCCTCATAAAAGGGGGAGTACTGTTAGGGATCTGCCAGGCACTACGTCTGTGGATACTCCCAGGATTAATCAGTCGACACCTGAGGCCAGACCTCTTAGACTGACAATGGCTCCCACCAATCAGGGTGGCAGGCTCAGGAGTGGGAGAGCCTATCGTGGCCTGGTCAGTCGGAGTTAGCTCCGCCCCCTGTCCATTTATACCTGCCGTTTTCTCTTCCTCATTGCTTGTGATTCTTCTTGGATTCCTGGCCCCACTGCTGCCTTGCTCCAGCCTGCTTCTGCCGTGCTTCTGCCTTGCTTCAGTTCCCGCTTATCCTGCTTCGCTCTGCCCCTGGCTTGCTTCCTGCTCCGTGCTCTGCGTTTGTATACTCCACTACATCCTGATCCTGACTGGCTCGTTCACCACTCCGTTTCCTCACGGTGTTCCGTGGGCTACTGCCCCTTCCCTTGCTTGTTCCCTGTTTGTATCCCCTTGCACTTAGTCAGCGTAGGGACCGCCGCCAAGTTGTACCCCGTCGCCTAGGGCGGGTCGTTGCAAGTAGGCAGGGACAGGGCGGTGGGTAGATTAGGGCTCACTTGTTCCCTTCACCTCCTTCCTGCCATAACACATTCTGCACGACCCTGATGTGTAGCGTGTACATGTTTGGATATAGGAGTATCTCTAGAATTCGCAATATCGCCAACATGTTCTCTGATCCGGCGCCGAAACTGCCGCACCGTTTTTCCCACATAATTCAGTGGACATGGACATGTTATCAGATATACCACCCCTGCTGTTTTACAATTGACAAAATCACGAATGTCATATTCCAATTGCGTAACGACACTCCTAAACTTGTCACCTTTTTGAATAAAATCACAAGCCTTGCACCTGCCACATCTGTGTGTGCCTGGTATTTGTCTGTCCAGCCATGTTCCTTTAGGTGCAATGGGGTCAAAACAACTATGCATAACTCTGTCCCTGATGTTTTTCCCTCTCCGGAATGTGACTGAAGGCCATTGCGTAATCTGATCTATCAAATCTGCATCAGTACTAAGAATACGCCAATATCTCTTCAGGATCTGCATAATTTCACATTGTTTAGAATCATAAGTGCCTATAAGTCTCGTAACGCTCTCTTCCCTTCGTTGTCTAGGAACAAGAAGACTCTGCCTGTCCGCATCTCTCGCTCCCACATAGGCCTTTCTGATTACTCCCTTAGGGAAACCTCTATCCTTCAATCTGGTTGTAAGTTCCTTTGCCTGTCTCTCGAAGTCGTCCATGGAGCTGCAATTCCGGCGTACTCTCATGAACTGACCCTTGGGAATACCGCGTTTAAGGGGATAAGGATGACAACTGTTCCATTGCAGGAAACTATTGGTTGCTGTTTCCTTACGATGTACTTGAGTACGGATTGTACCCTCTGATGTTTTTATAATTTTAAGGTCTAAGAAAGTCAGTTCCTGATTGTTGATTTCACATGTGAACCTTACCCCTAGATCGTTCTGGTTAAGGGCAGCCACAAAACTATTGAATTCTTCCACTGTTGAATTCCAGAACAGCAGCACGTCATCAATATATCTGATCCAGATCCCTATTGACGAAGTCCACTTGGAAAAACTCTCCCCAAAAACAATTGTCTCCTCCCACCAGCCAAGAAATAAATTTGCATAGGTGGGAGCAGTTGGACTTCCCATTGCAGTACCACATTGCTGGTGAAAAATCCTGTCTTCAAAGATAAATACATTTTTCTCCAGCACAAAATGTAATAATTGCAGAACTAGCTGGTTATGAGCCACAAATTGAGTACCTCTAGATCTCAAGAAGTACTCTACCGCTTCACATCCAAGTTTGTGTGGAATGGAGGAATACAATGCCTCTACATCCAGGCTAGCCAGAAAAGTACTGCGTTCCAAAGTGATACCTTCAATTTGTTTCAAAACATCCATGGTATTACGTACATATGATGTTAAACCCAGTACAAACGGACGCAGCACCTGATCAATATACGTGCTTACATTTTGAGTTAGATTGTTTATGCCTTAAACAATGGGTCTGCCACGTAAGGGGGGGTACCCTTTGTGGATTTTGGGCAGACTATAAAAACATGCCATGATGGGAAATTGTGGAAATAGGAAATTAAATTCACTAGCACTGATCAAGGACCTGCTTTTTGCATCACCCAGAATGCCCAAAAGCTCCTTTTTGAACAGTGATGTGGGATTATCCTTTAAGATGGTATAACAGTCAGGATTGAGCAAAATGTCCTCACACATTTTTTTGTAGTCTTCCCTGCTCATAACCACGATGTTCCCACCCTTATCGGATGCTTTCAGAACAATATTTTGTTTTTTCTCCAATGTGGTTAGGGCTAGCCGTTCAGACCTAGACAAATTGTTGTCAATACCCCTCATATCCTGACTCAATAGTTTAATCTCCTCTCCCACCATGTCAACAAATAAGTCTACATTAGTGAAATCTCCTATTGGTGGCAGCTTCCTACTCTTAGTCTTTAAATTAGTAAACGGGCCTTGTCCAGGGGCTCTACTTGACTCCTCCAATATCCCCTCCAAGGCCTCAAGGCCTTCCAGGTCGGATATCTCTAAACCCATCTCCATACATTTTTTTCTATTATGATGTTTAAAAAATTTAATCCATTTGAGTTTACGAGCAAACAAATTTAAGTCCTTTATCCAGGTGAATGAATCAAACCTCACTGTGGGGACAAATGAAAGCCCCTTCTCTAATAACATAGTCTCGGATGCGCTAAGATTATACTCAGATAAATTGATGATTTGTAACTTATCTGTATCTGTATCTATTCCCTTCACTAATCCTTTTGTCCCCTTAGCATGTAGCGGGAAATGGGGGGATTGTTGGCTAAAAAATTATTGCCACTATTGGAAGAGGCTCTGGCCCTACCTCTACTCCTGCCTCTAGCACCGCCCCTAAATCTCTGTCTACCACCACCCGTCCCAAAGAAAGGACCCACTCTTTCAGAGTCTGTTGTCTCACTCTCAGATGTAGATGGGTCAGAGTCTCTTGGTCCCCTATTAGGTTGTTGGTGTTGTTGTTGCTGTTCGTTGACAAAATCGTAAGCTTTTTTCTCCCTAAATTCCTGCAAATCTCTCTGAAACTGAAAGTGCTTACGCTCTTTTAAATGATTGGTAAACCTCTCTAGAGTTTGTTGTAGGATTTTATCTTTTTTCTCAAAGCCAGGGGTATCGACCAGAGTCTTAGCCGTCTCAATTTCTTTTTTAAGGTCAGCACTAATGTGATCAAACTGGATTTTCTCTTCCTCAACCAAAATTTGCATTAGTCTCAGTGAACTCCCTGTGATCTCCTGTTCCCACCTCTCTTTTATATTAGATGTTTTTAATCTGGAAGCAGGGGCAATAGGTATTCTTAGGCCTCTAGGTACTATTTTATTCTTGAGATAGTTCTCCAGACTCTGAATCTCCCACCAACTCCTTGTATAATCCTTGTGTAGTCTAGTCAGGTTTTTAAAAGAGGATTTCAGGGACACACCCTGCGTTGTATACACCAGTTCACACTCAGAGAAGACACTTTTTGCTTCACTCATCCATCCCTCTGTACTCAAATCAGAGAGTGCAAAGGCTGCCATACCCAGATGAAATGTACTATATAAAGAACTGTATAATTTGTATGAATTCACTGTATTTCAAAGATACATTCAATTGTGCTCCCACAACATAACAATTTTAAAGGATTCACTGGTGTGATATATGAGTAAAATATAACATTTATTTATAACTCTCTAAAAACAGGGGTACAATCACCACTGTGAAAAAGCCCCACCGTGTGTATAAAAACGTATTAAATAATAAACTCTGAGTTCTAATTCAATTGTGAACCTACTATAGCTCAGTGTTCAACAAGAATATCAATACGGAATAAGCATTTGAAAAATGGGCATAACAAAAGTCTTGACCCTAATTCACACTAGAGTCCGTGATAAACGCACCGGAAGCTCCTAGTGTTGAGGTATACAAACAATGCTAGTGTTCCCAATGCTAAAAAATTCCTATTCACAACCGACCCAACGCGTTTCAATACTCATCATCAGGGGTCTGTAGCTTGGTCACTCTGGCCAGGGATGCCAGCGATATTTAGTTCAGCAGCAGGTATTCTGCTGTACTCCACGGAAGCATGCTCGCATAGATGTCAGCGGCATGCTTCATTCTGGGACTCTGAGTTATTTAAAGCATCTGACTCCTCCCCCTGTCCTCGGCACCGCCAATCGAAACAGCCAAACACACTCACCAATCGAATTCGTGACACCTGTCCATGTGACTCCCGGCCATCAGCTGACAGCCAGGAACCAACATCGACCGCATCAAAAGCCGAACGCGCAGGTGCAGTAGAGGCCACAATCGAGTCGCCCATGCTGCCGGGAACTCACCACTGCAAAGAAGGAGTATATCGATATTTAAGAGTTTGGGTAAGTGTTGCGGATGAGCTCAAAACCCGCAGCTGGACTGCCATTGATAAAACAACTACACTGATAATACATATTGTGTAGATAAATGAATGTCTACCCCACTACAAGGTGTCATTGGAACATCTACTGAATGTAGCTGTAGTTTTTATTGGTAGCATTTTAGGCCACCAGCAACTTTTTGATCACTTTTTATTCTATTTTATGGGAGGAAAAGTGACAAAAAACAGACATTTTGGCATTGTTTTTTTTTTGTTTGTTTGTTTTTTAATGGTGTTCACCGTTCAGTATAAATGACATGTTAACTTTATTCGGTGGGTCAGTACAATACAGCAATACCAAATTTTTATTGTTTTTTTGTTTTACTACAGGAAGGAATGTTTCCCTCATGTTTTTTCAGCCCCACCTTACTAGAATCCTAAGGCCTGATGCACACGACCGTGTTCGGTCCGTGATATACGGTCCGCATGTCGGCCGCTTGTCCCGGACCGTACAAAGTACAGGGAGCCGGGCTCCTAGCATCATACTTATCTATGACGCTAGGTGTCACTGCCTATCCACGTAACTACTGTCACACACTAAAACATGATTACAGTACGGGACAGTAGTTCCGCGGACAGGCAGTGACCCCTATCGTCATAGATAAGTGTGATGCTAGGAGCCCGACTCCCTGCACTGTGTTCGGTCCGGGACATGCGGCCGACATGCGGACCGTATATCACGGACCGAACACGGTCGTGTGCATGAGGCCTAACTTTTTTTATTTTCCATCAATGGACCTGTGTGAGGGCCTGTTTTTTGTGGGACAAGCTGTAGTATCATTGGTACCATTTCAGGACTCATGCGACTTTTTGATCACTTTATAGTTTATTTTTTGGAAGAGGAGATGACCAAAAAACAGCAATTCTGGAATTGTCTAATTTTTTTGGGCGTGCATCATTCGCCATAAATAACATGTTAGCTATATTCTGCGGGTCAATACAATTACGACTATACCAAATTTATATAGTTTTTTATGTTTTACAGCTTTTGCATAATAAAATCTCTTTTTTTAAATCATTTGTTTTCTGTCGCCATATTCTAGGGGCCATAACTTTCTTTATTTTTGTGTTGACAAAGCTGTGTTTTTTCGTGGAAAGGGCTTTTGTTTTTATTCATAATTTTTTGGGGTACATGCAACTTTTTGATCACTCTTTATTCCATTTTTTTGGGAGGCGAGGTTGTCCCAATTAATATCTGAATAGTTGAAATATGGACCCCATTATTATTTGCTGCCTTTTTTTTTGTAGCATTTCATCCTCAGCTTTTTCAGCTATGTTCAGTGGCTTATAACAAACTTTAACTAGTAATGTACCATTATAGCCCTCTCCATGGATATTTATCCATAAAAACACCCCCTTTTTCATCTTTTCTATCATTTCTAAACACTGTTTAGCCCTCCACATTAGTTACCTAATCATGGCTCTCATCAAGCCAAGTTTCCGTTATGCCAAATTTCTCATTACTCATGTCCGGCAGATTACCCTGTCTGTTCACCTAATAATAGAATCCCCTACCACGATCATCTATCTGACCTATTCTTCACTCATATTCCCATCTTTCCCAATAGCAGATCCCCACTTAGGGCGGCCATCTGGGACCAGAGGCTCCCGTGGGGGAGGATGGCTGCCCAAAAAATAAAACCACATCACAGTTTTGTAAATTTTTTGCCGTGAATCAGGGAAAAAAACACGACAAACTGCTTTGTGGTTGGGTCAGAAAGCTCCCTGTGACAAGGGCCTTCCAGCCCTTACATAGGACTTCATTGGACGCGGATGCAATTGACAGCATTCAGCGCTTTTATGTCATGCAGGCAGCGCGATGACCTTATCGTGCCACCTGCTGCGCTCTGCTGGATGAGGCCTGGTCAGAAGAGACAAGGACAGGTGAATGTGGCACTATCTACAGGGGGGCTGTGGCGCTATCTGCAGATTGGGGTGTGGTGCTATCTACAGGCGGCGTCAGGCATTATCTACAGGGGGTGTGGCACTATCTACAGGGGGTACTGTGGCACTATCTACAGGGTGCGTGTGTGTCACTCTATCTACAGGGAGTATTTAGCACTATCTACAGGGGGTGTGTGGCACTATATACAGGAGGTTTGTGACACTATCTACAGGGGGTTGTGTGCGGCACTATCTACAGGGGTGTGTGTTGCACTATCTACATAGTGCCACACAGTGCACTATCTACAGGGGTGTGTGGCACTATCTACAGGAGTGTGCGTGGAACTATCTACAGCGTGGTGTGTGGTACTATCTATAAGGGGTGTGTGGCACTATCTACAGGGGATCTGGCACTATCCACATGCGGCACTGTGGCTCTATCTACAGGGGGCACTGTGACACTATCTACAGGGGGCTCAATGGGGGGGCACTATCTACAGGGGGCTCTATATGGGGCACTTTTTACAATGAGCATTGTGAATGACACTATCTACAGGGAACACTGTGAGTGGTGCTATCTACGGGGGCATTGTGAGTGGCACTTTCGACAGGGGGCACTGTGTGTATGTGTGCGGTGCTTTACTTTACAGTGTTTGACACAATTGTATTCAGAGGCACAGTGTATGGTACTATTATATTCAGGGGTGCAGTGTATGGTAGTATTATATTCAGGAGTGCAGTGCATGGTGCTATTATATTCAGGTGCATAGTGTGTGGCACCATAAGAATTTTTTCTTTGTACTTAGGTGCGGAAATGTTGCAAAAGTGAGGAGTTGAAGACACCCGAGTGGCAAATTCTGCAGAAATTAGTAGTGGCCGGGAGAAGTCGTCATGAGGTCTGGACCGGATGGAGAAGAAAAGAGAAAAATAACTACTATAATCTTAGAAGATGTCACCTGTGAGTCACTCGATTTATAGAGAGTCTGTCATCTCTCCTGACATGTCTATTATAGTAAATTCTTGTATTCCACAAAAAGTCTATGTAGTCCAGGTCTAATAGATAAATGGGTGTTACTATTCCGCTCGTCACGAGGATGTGTTCCTACACAGTGTGATGCTGCCAGTGATGGTTGGAGACTGTCAGTATGTAGGTACACAGCTCTGAGACAAGTGGAATTGTAAAACCTATTTTTCAATACTAGCGGCGGTGAAGGGGCGTCCAAGTTTGAGGATCAGCCCAGGGCCTATGGTCTACTTAATCCACCACTGATCTTTCCTACAGTAGTCATTCTTCTGGTTGATGGGAGCAGAGCCTGGTTGTACTGATGCGAGCCCTGGACATTTATCTCTAAAATCAGCTAAATAGGCATTTACTAGGGTCCACCAGCTAAGGCCCCCCCCCCCCCCGGCACTTTCCCCCTACTCCTGCTTTTAGCTCTTACCCAGCTACTGATCTCTGAGTCCCGAGCTTGCTCACCACCACCCACGTCCTGACTGGAGGAATTGCTGGCTTCTCAAGCTTTATTCAACCTTATAAAAAAACAAAAACATTGACACCTAATTTTGGTTGTAAAGGCCACATTAGCCAGTTTGCTTATCATTCAACATTCGTCAATATTAAAACAAAACAATAAATACAAATTAATAACGTATTTAATTCAATATGAATAAAAACATCTAAATTGACAGGAAGAGTTCTTGGAGGCCATAAATAAAATAGTTTGGACCACTCAAATTTTACCCATAAGGTGGGTGGGATACATAGATGAGGTCCTCCTCGAGAGTGCGCATTTAAATGTTCGCATATGTCGGCAATATGTTCGAACCTGTAGCGGTTCCTTGGCGTTGAACATAAAACTGATCACGGAAAATAAAATAATTTTTTGTTAATATGATTTCTAGTAACGATAATAACAAGGATCTACATTCAGAATTGACCAACATTTTCTCCACCGCCCTTTAATGTATAAAGATTATACATTAAAATTTGGGATGGCATCTTTTTTGATCGCATATACAACCTCCGTAGAAATGTGGTTATTAATATAGGCCTTGTATAGGCTTCTAACAGATATACCCTGTATATAGGATGAAGGGTGGTGGATCAGTCATCTAGACATATTATAGATGTATAACCTAGAGAAAAAGATGCCAAAAGACTGAAGATGTAGAAAAATGAAGAAACACTTTATTAGAGAATGACACATAATATACAATGATTAAAAAGAATCCATAAACCAACAGGTAAAAAAGACATACAAGCCATGCAATTTTATATAATGAATAAAGTCTAAATAGACAGAAGGTACTGAAAGCCAAATGGCTTAACCTGGCACTGAATATATCGACAAGCTGTATACTAATTATAATGAGTACAGGAAAATAGAGGTATATACCATGTATAATGGTCAAGGAAAGAGTACTCAAATACGTAATAACAGCGCCGCAAAAACATGGGTGATGCTAGAGTATAAAAAGTAGTCACAATGAATAATGACAATAGACATACCCATTTAAGAGCCCAGGTTTAACATGCACAGCGAGATGTCTGCCCCAACGCGCGTTTCGGCGCAACTGCCTTCGTCTGGGGGTAGCATTGAATAATGTATATTCCACTTCTTATAGGGAGCGCTGACCAATCAGGGAGTATCCTAATCAGGGATCCCAGATGTAGCAGTGTAATAATAGTGTAACGCCGCATAATTACCGATCGCTTCCTCGAGGTGAAAACAAGATGGCCGCGCCTACCGGAAGCGCCGATCACGAGGGGCCGGAGCCGGACACACGTCACCGCGTCAGCAGACGCGGTCACGTGGGTCCGGAGTCAGGCGCGTCATGAGCGGCGGAACGGAGGCCGACCACCTGAGCACCAATCAGAGGGAGCGATGCAGCGAAAAGGTGGGTAACCCTGGATACACAATGTTTGTGAACAGCGACCGTGATCCCTAATAAGGTTTAAAGCGCCAGTGAAGAAAATTAGATGTAACTCTACTGCAAAGAGACATATGAACATAAGACAGTATTATAAAAAATGTGTCACAAGAGTAACATGAGTACAACAATCATAAATATAAACCTGAATGAACGTGAAGAAGAAGAAAATGAATAATAAAAAAATGAATGAGTGCAATGTACGTGAAAGTGAGGATATGTGTACAATTAGTGAAAAAGGTGACAGTGACAAAGTAAAAAGATAAATGAATGAAAAAAATATATAATAAAAGTGAGAAAACAAAAAAGGGTAATGTGAGGAAGACATGAATCTTGATTGGACCATAAATCCATAATATAAGAAAGAAACATTGTGTTGTTTGAAAAGATACATAGTGACATGCAATGAATGCTTAGTGAATAATATGTTTATTCATATACAGGTGTCGATGTGGAAAATCTTTTTGCATGGGAAAATAGTAATAAAACACTAATTATTTGGCAGAAAAATGACCATAAAGCCATAAAAGTACACACAGAGATAAATTTGCATATACAGGTGTCGTTATAAAAAGTCTCTTTTTACATGGGTGAGCAGTATGAATAAACATATTATTCACTAAGCATTCATTGCATGTCACTATGTATCTTTTCAAACAACACAATGTTTCTTTCTTATATTATGGATTTATGGTCCAATCAAGATTCATGTCTTCCTCACATTACCCTTTTTTGTTTTCTCACTTTTATTATATATTTTTTTCATTCATTTATCTTTTTACTTTGTCACTGTCACCTTTTTCACTAATTGTACACATATCCTCACTTTCACGTACATTGCACTCATTCATTTTTTTATTATTCATTTTCTTCTTCTTCACGTTCATTCAGGTTTATATTTATGATTGTTGTACTCATGTTACTCTTGTGACACATTTTTTATAATACTGTCTTATGTTCATATGTCTCTTTGCAGTAGAGTTACATCTAATTTTCTTCACTGGCGCTTTAAACCTCATTAGGGATCACGGTCGCTGTTCACAAACATTGTGTATCCAGGGTTACCCACCTTTTCGCTGCATCGCTCCCTCTGATTGGTGCTCAGGTGGTCGGCCTCCGTTCCGCCGCTCATGACGCGCCTGACTCCGGACCCACGTGACCGCGTCTGCTGACGCGGTGACGTGTGTCCGGCTCCGGCCCCTCGTGATCGGCGCTTCCGGTAGGCGCGGCCATCTTGTTTTCACCTCGAGGAAGCGATCGGTAATTATGCGGCGTTACACTATTATTACACTGCTACATCTGGGATCCCTGATTAGGATACTCCCTGATTGGTCAGCGCTCCCTATAAGAAGTGGAATATACATTATTCAATGCTACCCCCAGACGAAGGCAGTTGCGCCGAAACGCGCGTTGGGGCAGACATCTCGCTGTGCATGTTAAACCTGGGCTCTTAAATGGGTATGTCTATTGTCATTATTCATTGTGACTACTTTTTATACTCTAGCATCACCCATGTTTTTGCGGCGCTGTTATTACGTATTTGAGTACTCTTTCCTTGACCATTATACATGGTATATACCTCTATTTTCCTGTACTCATTATAATTAGTATACAGCTTGTCGATATATTCAGTGCCAGGTTAAGCCATTTGGCTTTCAGTACCTTCTGTCTATTTAGACTTTATTCATTATATAAAATTGCATGGCTTGTATGTCTTTTTTACCTGTTGGTTTATGGATTCTTTTTAATCATTGTATATTATGTGTCATTCTCTAATAAAGTGTTTCTTCATTTTTCTACATCTTCAGTCTTTTGGCATCTTTTTCTCTAGGTTATATATTTATGCTTTGGATGCCTTATGGGTATACGCCCTAGGATCTGGCTCTTACTTGAATACATGCTTGCTGACGGCCGCATTTTACTTTTTCTGAGCCATTTCAGATCCATGCTGTGTTTTTTGGTTATATATTATAGATGTGCTTAGTGTGCGTCTCCATTACCTGGGCACGATCGACTCTTTTCCTTGTAAATAAGGGGAAGGTAGATAGTGCGCTCCTCTGGGGTACGGTGTATATACATACATATTTCTTCTGCAAGTGTGTTTACACTCTAAGGCCTCATGTACACCGTAGTGGTGTGCACCACGGGCCGTGACTTGCGGCTCGGACGGCCGCGGATTGTCACCTGCAGCTGCCCTCAAATCACAGGCCGTGCACATTGCCATGTGCATTTATTTCAACAAGCCTGGACCGCAAGATGCGCCCGTAATAAGACATGTCCATTCTTTTTGCGGTCCAGGCTCCTGGGCAATGCACGGACTGTGGGAACCATGGTCGTGTTAATGGGCCCATTGAAGTGGGGCCGCAATTCAATTGCGGCTGCAAAAATATGTTTGTGTGCATGTGGCCTTAAGGTTTTTCCTCATTATATTTTACAATACTTGTAAGGATTGTTGATGCTATCCCAAGTATATGCTATTCTATTATGAAATCATCTTATGGTATAAGGGTTATTTACCTAGGTCTATGTGTTATGCCTTGTGTAGAATGAGTTCAGACAATGGCCGTTATTTATTCTCCTGCCTCTCCTGTGTATTCATACTTACGTCATTCATTTAGGTATGCCCTGTTCCAGTATGGCCGCGTTGCGCAGTTGGTTGCATTTGCGCATGTGTGGACATGCGCAATAGGGTGACATCGTTTTTACAGCCCTATCGGTCCAGGCATGAGCAGTTGCACTTTAGGGACGCCGCAAAGAGCACGTTTTTTTTCAATACACAACTGATCTGGTTCCTTATTATGGTGAGGCTCTCACATCTTATTAGATTTTTTTACAGGTGTATTTTATTGGTGATTATGTATAATTATAGCACTTACACTTTACTGTTACATTTTCTGA
Source organism: Rhinoderma darwinii (assembly GCF_050947455.1). NCBI lineage: Eukaryota > Metazoa > Chordata > Amphibia > Anura > Rhinodermatidae > Rhinoderma > Rhinoderma darwinii. The sequence goes on from NC_134688.1 coordinate 263,413,175, forward strand.
ACAGCGGTGTTTTTGTACATGGCAGGAAATGTTTAAGTGTATTAACTAACACCTTACAATTGCAGTTTGCTTTTTCTATTTATATGAAAACTGTATATATGAATTTATATTTTATTGCCACTTTTGTATATCTAATTATTTCTTATATATATGTTGTCATCACATGCCATTACTTGCTTGAGAAAGGCTCTATTGCAGAGCTGAAACGTTGCACTGACTGATGGATTAATAAAGAACCACCACTTTTCCAATTTTTTTTGCAAATTACCTTCAGAGTACTGCCTGATTTTCTGTATCTATATATTTATCTCATATCTATCTATCTGCGAGGGAGTGCAGCGAGGGGGACGGGATGCCGTGAAAGAGGGGCAGGGGGTGCCGCGAGGATGGGAAAGCGCAGCCAACGGGGAAAGTATTGTATTCATTGTGACAGGTTGTCACAATGATCACATGCCCAGAGACCACGCTGATTGGTCTCTGGGCAGAGCTCCGTTATGTCACTTGTCTAGAGACAGCTGTATCACAGAGCTAAATGTCACCACAGAGCGGAAAAAAGTATAAATCTGCAGGACGTTCTGCTTTGTCCCTGCAGAGTTAATTGCAGACCGCCCGGACGTTTACAGTCTTTGTGCGGTCCACAAGTGTTTAACCAGAGGCGTAGCTAGGTTCTCCAGCACCCGGGGCAAAGATTCAGTTGCGGCCCCTTCTAAACAGCTGATCGGCGGCGGAGTCGGACCCTGACCGATCACATATTAATGGCCTATCCTGAGGATAGGCCATCAATTTTATGGGACTGGAAAACCCCTTTTAAAGCTATACCACACTAGCAATCAATACGCATATATTAACCCTTTAGACTACCTAAAACCAAATCTATAGGCCTTTATCAAGCCGCCTCCTCCGATATACCTTCGCTTCCACTGCCTGGCTCTCAATCTGGCTTGCTCAGTGAGCTCTAAACACCTCTCCAGGTTTGCAATGCTCCAGAAGAGGCTGGACGCAGCTGCAGGCTTGAGGGAAGCCGACATGACCGTCCTGGTAGGGAAAGGGTTAATGTTAAGAGGTGAGGGAAAGGTGAAGAAGCTGAAGGAGGGACGGGGAGGAGCTAGGGGGGACGGGGGGGCCGTTACTGCGCTTCCCGCTGTTTCTCGGCATTGAGCCGGAAGCAGCGGGAGGAGTAGTACACAAGAAGCAAAGCTCCCACCCTCCCACCCTTGTTTTGTTACTCCTTAGGTCTTCTGTACGTCCGTATATGAGCGTTGTGTTTTATTTTGTGTGTTTATTTAACATGTTTTTCTTTTTTCCGGAGTAGGTTCTGTTGTCATGGCAGCTGGCGGGGGGAGTCCTTGAGGCCAGTCAGTACAAAATGGTGGGGGGGTCGCATCGGGGGTATGCGTCCCCCAAAAAAGGTACATGGTTGAAGACTTCATCGGGTGTTATCCCTTTGAAGTGGTCTTCTGGTAGAAGGTATGTCACTTGAAGGCTTCATCGGGTGTTATCCCTTTGAAGTGGACTTCTAGTGGTCGGTATATCACTTGAGGGCTTCAACGGGTGTTATCCCCTTGAAGTGGACTTCTAGTGGGTGGAGCCATCTGCAGAGGTGAACGGTGCTTCCGAGCTGGTTTACGGCTGGAGGTAATTAGTGGTTTGCAGATGGCTAATTCGGTGTGTTCTTGAAAGGAACATCTGAAGGGGCTTCAAGGACTTCCTCTGCTCGGGTTAATGTTAACGTTTAATGGTTATTTATGATTCTGACCCATGTTGGGTCATGTGAATTATTAGGAGGAATTCTCTGGTGGATTCCTAACTAGTTATCCGAATGTTTCGGATTTAAATTGTTTTTATAAAACTGTGAAATTAATAAACGGCTGCTGTGGCCATTTCACATCCAACCTCGGTGTCATGTGTCGTTACTAAATGGGGGTGGGGGATAGTATGGTTTAAGGTTAACACACGACTCTACCTAGGCAGGTCATGAGTGTTACAAGCTGCATATTTAGAATTGAAACTTTGGCTTCCAAACACACAAAATGCATCTAGTGCAAAGATATTCACCCTCAAACAGCTGTTCAAGGCATGCATACATTGCACGAAACACACACCTATTACCATTGTCCATGGAATACACAGAGTTAAACAGGATCCTGCTATTATCGATCTGATCTACAACAGCTGGATCCTGCGTGTCAGAGCCGTCAGTCTCATTGACCTGATGGATTCGGCTTTGACCACAAGATACTGCTTCTGTATCATAGAAGATGTATCTAAAAAAGTAATTTTTTGTTTTTAAAATAAAACTCAATTCAAAACTTATTCAAAATAAAATAAAACATGGATTTATTAATAAATTGCCTTTAAAGGTGTACATAACCTTTAAGAGTAGAGGTGCATTTGCAATACATCTGTCAGCACATTGCCTCCTCCACACTCCTTCAAAGCATGATAGAGGAAACATAAATAACACCTGTATACTGTTGATAAACTGTAGCCTTCTGTGTATACTGATAAACAAACATGAAGACTGAGTAACTGACCGAAACACTGCTTAGGCTTCGTTCACATCTGCGCTAGGGCTCCGTTCCAATGTTGTGTCTGAGGTTTTCGTCAGAACGGAGCCCTGACAGACACAAACGGAAACCATAGGTTTCCGTTTCCATCACCTCTGATTTCAATGGTGACGGATCCGGTGGCAATGGTTTCCGTGTGCCTCCATTGTGCAAGGGTTCCGTTGTTTTGACGGAATCAATAGCGTAGTCGAGTTGCTTCCTACCTAGGTTTCAGTAGAAGTTTATATCGCTGCACCCCTGACATTTATGAAAAGAAAGGTAAGAAAAGTGACATACCCTGAACTGTTTTATATATATATATATATATATATATATATATATATATATATATATATATATATATATATATATAAAAAGGTAAACTGTAATTGGTTACTTGGGTTGTACTATGGTAGTACTCTGTTCTGTTGCACTCTGTCCTAATTTATAGGGACTATATGGTTGATACTATTATGAGGGCTATGTAGCTGGCACTTAAAGGAGGGTATTATTTTCAGGTTGCCTTATAAACACCCTGGCTTGTTCTGTTATGGAGGAATTGTGGCCCATTTTGTTATGGAGAATTGTAACTGAATATGTTATGGGGCACTGTGGCTTGCTTTATTATGGGGGACTGTGGCTATCATCAATGGGGGCACAATAGCTTGTTCTGTTATAGGGCATGTAGCTTATCTAGAGAATTTACTGCAGCACACACACACAGCAAACTGGATATACCTGTCCCTCATTCTCATCTCAGAAAGTTGGAAATTATGAGTTTGTAGTCTGTTGCTCAGGAGAATCTGACATTATTTTAAATGTTTCTGTAGGAAAATCTCATTGAAATACAAATTTTTCTTTCAAATTGTGTGTGCATAGAACTGCATTTTTGTATTCCTATAGCTGGCTACACACAATAAATAAATATTTGCGTTTCCCACTTATTAACCTGATGCGGCATGACTGTTTGGGCATATTGGATTTCAACATGCATGATTATTTGCTCCCCTGTCAGCAAGGGCTTATATTATATACCATAGAGGCAACTAATGTGGCTGCTGCAGGGCCTTTAGATTGAAGGTGTTGGGTTGAAAAAAAATCTGATGTTAATTTGGCATTAGTTTCTAAATTAGTTTAGATCGGATGCAGAGTAAAAACACATACTACATGATTGTACAAAGCGGAGTGTGTTGTACACCGTTTACACCGCTCAGCGATAAGAGTAAAGCCACCTGCTTAATATTGCAAAGGTCCCCCTCATGCTGTCAAAACAGTTCTGACCCGTGGAGTCATGGACTCCACAAGACCTTTGAAGGTTTTCTGTGGTATCTGGCACCAAGACGTTAGCAGCATATCCTTTAAGTCTTGTAAGTTGTGGGGGGGGGCCTCCATGAATCGACTTGTTTTTTCAGCATGTCTTACAAATATACGATCGGATTGAGAGCTGCGGAATTTGGAGGCCCAACACATTGAATTCTTTCATGTTCCTCAAACCAATCCTGAAATTTTTTTGACAAAAAGAGGTGTACTCGGTCTGCAACAATATTTAGGTAGATGGCACATGTCAAAATAACATCCACATGAATGCCAGGAACCAAGGTTTCCCAGCAGAACATTGCCCAGAGCGTCACACTGCCTCCGGCGGCTTGCCTTCTTCCCATAGTGCATACTGGTGCCATCTCTTCCCCAGGTAAGCGATGCACATGCACCCGGCCATCCACATGAGATAAAAGATTCATCAGAACAGGCCACATTCTGTCATTGCTCCATGGTCCAGTTCTGCTGCTCACGTGCCAATAGTAGGCGCTTTCAGTGGTGGACTGGGGTGAGCATGGGCAGTCCAACCGGATTGCTACAGCTACTCATCTCCAAACTTCTGTGGGATCGGACCAGACAGGCTGCCCTTTTCTCCCCACAGGCATCAATGCGTTTTTAGCACGTATGACCCTGTTACTGGTTCATTGGTTTTCCTTCCTTGGACCACTTTTGGTAGGTACTAACCACTGCATACCAGGAACACCCCACAAGACCTGCCATTTTGGAGATGGTCTGACCAAGTCGTCTAGCCATCACAATTTGGCCTTTGGCGCGGTTGCTCAGATCCTTACACTTGCCATTTTTCCTTCTTCCAACACATCAAATTTAAGAACTGCATGTTCTCTTGCTGCCTAATATATTCCACCCCTTGAGATGCCATTCTGAGTAGTTAATCAATGTTATTCACTTGTCAGTGGTTTTAATGTTTTGGCCAAATGGTGTATGTTATAGTCTTGGATCTTTGGTGATATATGCTAAAAGTTGAAAAAAAATAAAATACAGCAAAAAACATACAAGTGTGAACAGCGCCTAATCCCTTTCTTCCTATGGCATGCTTGCCTGACCTAAGAAAGCATTTTTTTATGGTGCAGCAAAGCCAGGGTTTGGATGACAGCATTCTAATGTATAGTGTTTAGTCAAAAGCGTAAACGCGTCTGGTCCACGTTGTCCGGTATCAAAGATGGCTGCCACTGTTTCAGACTTGCATAAGGACAGCGTTGTCTGCACTGATGACATCAGCAATGTGTCCATCCGAGGGCAGTGGAGTGGGTGGGTGACTGTCTCAGACTTGCAGGCAGCACTCTTCATATGCAAGTTTGAGACAGCGGCGGCCATCATGGATACCGAACAAAAGTGACCAAAACACAAGAACGGGGCCAGGAGCAAGCAGCAGGTATGTGGACTATAATTTTGCGTTTTATAGTTCATTTTTTGTTTTTGACTGGAGGGTCGCTTTAACTCAGAAACCATTGTGAAATTCGGCCATGTTTTTTGGGGAGAAAACTTTCAGCTCTAGAAGGACCTAGTATGACTATCCATTCTCGTCCACGTCCAGTATTAAAAGACCATGTGTTTTAAACAGAAGCAAAATGAGCATATATTTAATTTCCCCATAGGTGGTAGAAAATAAAATATGTTTTTCTTATGCAAGACATGCCCCTCTGCAGGCCATGCCTCTTTTTGCAGGCCACACCTTTTTACAAGGCATGCTATCCTGGGTTTTCAGGCTGACATAATATTAAAATTAGAAATGGGCCTTGTATTGATTTTATATTTATATCAGTTGCCTACAGCAAACATTAAGATCATAACGGTACCTTTCCAGAGCTGTAATATGTGAAATTTGATTGTTGCTATGGGCAACTGCTGCACTTTTTCTATTAGGCTGGATTCACACGAGGTCATTACTCTCAGTAATTGACGGACGTATTTCGGCCGCAAGTCCTGGACCGAACACAGTGCAGGGAGCCGGGCTCCTAGCATCATAGTTATGTACGATGCTAGGAGTCCCTGCCTCGCTGACGGACAACTGTCCCGTACAGAAAACAAGATTACAGTACGGGACAGTTGTCCGGCAGCGAGGCAGGGACTCCTAGCATCGTACATAACTATGATGCTAGGAGCCCGGCTCCCTGCACTGTGTTCGGTCCGGTACTTGCGGCCGAAATATGTCCGTCAATTACGGACGTAATGACCTCGTGTGAATCCAGCCTTACAGATACCAGAACAGACTCCTTAAATAAATACAGACCCCAGACCAGACATCCTTAAAACAGGCGGCAGACCAGACTCCCACTAAATAAAGACCCTAGACCAGATTGCTTATCCCCATACAGACCCCAGACCGGAATCCTATTCCCTTAGACAGACCCCAGACCAGACTACTATCTCCTATACAGACCCCAAACCTGACATACAGATATTCACCTCACCAGTTGTCTGCAGTGGCGCCCGGGAGTGCAGGAACGGGGAGAAGTGAGCATTTGCGGTGCCTGGGAGATTTGCCTTACATTCCGGGAGATCGTCCCTTCTTTCAGGAGTTTCCTGGACATTTTGGGAGAGTTAGCAAGCCTGGACATGAGTTAGAAACCATGACCTGTTGATGGTACTTGAGTACTTCAGTTGAGATGCTGATATGCTGAGAGCATGCAGACCACCAGCCTTTCCCTCTCACTGTACAGTCTAATCGAATAACTTTGTTTACAGTGCTATACAGTGAAGTCAATAAGGGCCTACTTTATGGACATCTGACAGATGTTTTCTGGTTTCTTGGGTCCCCCGTCACGGTTTGATAGCAATTCTGCGTGACCACAGCAGCCAATCACTTTGGACAAAATGACAACAGAGTGGAGAGGGCCAGTAAATTGGTTAGGTAAGGCTATGTTCACATCTGCGTTCTTCCATTCCGTTGTTCTGCTCCGTCAGATGAGCAGAGCAAGGGAATAACGGAACCAAAGGTTCCGTTGCACAACGGATACCGCCGGTTGTCGACGGAACCCATTGACTTTAATAGGTTCTGTCAGCTCTCCATGATTTTACCGGAAACAATAGCGCAGCATACTGCGCCATTGTCTCAGGTAATCCCTGCCGGATCTGTGGCGGAGGCCCCTAACAGAGTATTCGACGCAGATGTGAACGAAGCCTAAGTACATTAGAAAATGTATTATTTTTTGTTTAATATTTAAGGTCCATTGAACAGTATTTTAGAATCCTGGAAAAACACCTTTAAGTGCTGGGGGAGGGTAAATTGAATAATTACTCTAAATAATCTCAGCTGGTGGCTATCCCTGGAGTGCAGACAACCCCAATTTTCTGAGTGCTTCTCAGGTTCAACATTCAAAGTACAATGCTAGAACAGTTCAATGTAAGGAGACGGGAACATCAGGTATAAATCGACACATCTTTTTTTTATGCCATAAAGGTCTTGTCCTATAGGATATGCTGTGTATATAATTATATATTACATAAGATGTGATGTTCAAGGGGGTCTTCCAGTTTTACGTAAATAGAACTTAATTACAGTATATGAAAAATTCCACAACTTTCTAAAATAGTTTGGAGTAGACGTATCAACGTTTTTACAGAAGCTTCCTGGGATAAATATATTACAAAATATGTCAAACACAATATTTATGAAGCTCCTGTGCCACTTTTCTTTTCACAAATCTGTTGTCAGGGCTTCAGAGTCTTGCCGAGAACGACTAATTTACCAATCATTTTCTTTGTAGCAAAGTGTTGAAAAACAACGCCAGGTATGGCTAGTGTATTACGTTTTTCCTAGTGTATCTTGATTATTCACCGTTTTTAAGATCTTGGTTTGCTGTTTGTGAATGGGAACATCCAGAAACGTAAAGCTCATACAACCTTGTAGTTTATAGCTAAGGCCTAATGCCCACGACCGTAGTGATTTTGCGGTCCGCAAAGATACGTTGCCATCTATTTTTCCGCAAAAAAACCTTCTGTAGTGCATTCGTGTGTCGTCAGTATTCATGAATCTGCAAAAGAACAAAAATGCATTGACTATCCAGCATGATTGGCGAGTCTGTGCTGCAAATACGGACCATAAAGTGACATGTCCTGAATTTCTGTAGCCCCAATTCGCAGCCCCCACACGGATTTGTGAACATCACGGTCGTGTGCATTGGGCCATAAAAATGAATGGGTCCGTGTTCTATCCGCAAAATTGTGGATAGGACATGGACAAAAAAATCAGTAGTGTGAATTACTCTTATGAGTTTGCTGCAATGGTAGACCCTCCTCTGTGATGAGTTAGGCTCTATTCACACGACCGGGTCCGAGTGTCGGCCGATAAAAACGTCCATTGTGGACCGTTTTTCCCAGCCGTTTTGCTTCCATTTTGCATCTGTTACGGGACGTTTTCAATGGCCGATTTTGACCCGTTTTGCATCCGTTTTTTTTTCCCTGTCTGTTTTAAAATCGGATGAATTTCATTTGTACGTTTTTTTCCACACACTGCCCCCTGTAGATAATGCCACACACTGCCCCTGTAGATAATGCCACACACTGCCCCCTGTAGGTTGTGCCACGCTGCACCCGTAGGTAGTGCCACAAAGCCCCCCGTAGGTAGTGCCACAAAGCCCCCCATAGGTATTGCCACACAGCCCCCTGTAGGTAGTTCTACATAGCACCTCCCCCTACCTGTCTGTAGATAGCGCCACGGTTCCAGGAGAAGTCCCTGACCTCAATGTCCATATTTGGACAGTGAAGTCAGGGACTTCTCCTGGAGCGGAGACACCGGCCACAGGGTCGGGTATTCCGCTTCAGAAGTACCTGACGTCACTGTGTCCATATATGTCCATATGACGTCAAGCACTTCTGAAGCAGAATCCCTGACCCTGTTGCCGGTGTTTCCGCTCCAGGAGAAGTCCCTGACTTCACTGTGTCCATATATGGACACAGTGACGTCAGGCATTTCTGAAGCGGAATCCCCGGCCACAGCGTTGTCTAAACTGTGGCCGGGGATTGGCGATTCTGCTCCTACAGGGAGCAAAAAAAATACCCTCCTCCTCCTCCTCACATGCACTTCACACCGTGAGGAGGAGAAGGAGAGAGAGAGAGCGAGCAACAGAAGACACGGCCGTCACTCGGGACACATTCCAGTGATGGCCGTGTATTACCCGGCCACATAGAATTCTATGGGAGCCAGGCGGCCGGTGGAACGGCCGAAAAAGGCCATGTCCCATTTTTTGACGGCCGGGTTTCCCACTCCGTCAAAAAATCGGTCGTGTGAATAGCCCCATTAGGGGTCTATTGTTCCTACTGCGGCCTTGTGATGGCCATTTTATGAACGGCCATTTTATGAACGGCCATCACACGGCCGGGAAACCCTGTCGTGTGAATAAGGTCTTAAAGTTTTCAGCAGGATAAATTTCTTTCCTGTTCTGATAGTTTGCCACAATGTATCAGTGTAGGTAAAATGTATCCGCTTGTAGTCCAGGCTGTTTAGTTTACAGATGCATAAAAATTGTAGCTAATTCTCTGCTGTGAAATGTAAACACGAATGTTCCTATTCATTGACAGTAAACAGAGATCTTGAAAATAGTGAAAACGGAAAAACAAACTATAATAAGTTGCATAACTTTCCTTATAGATTAAGTAATTGTAAACCACGTATACTCCATTAACACCCATAAGGATCACAAATTTGCCTGCATTCACACTGCTTTTGGGAGATAGTTTGGTTCTGTATTCACCCCATTTTGCAGTGATGAAGTAATAAGGCGCCCCCCCCCCCCACCATGTTTCACTTATAATACTGGTGCCTTCTTATGTGGCAGCCACACAGGCGGCAGGACCTGGGTGTGACTGATACCTTTTGCACCTCCTATAGCTACACCCCTGGTATTGTCTTTTGTAGTGCACTCATTGGTGTGCATGAGGCCTTGCAGAGGACGCATTCAATAACAGGATGTTGGGGTAAATAGTATAGTATGATTGCTGCAGACCCGTGAGAGTCTTTTGAGGTGTGGTGTAGTGTTGACTGAATTTAAAAATTGTTATGCAGAGTCTTAGAGGGAAAAATGTAACGGTACAGTGGCATCGATGACAGAGAAGTTGGTGGATGGCACATAAAGATGATTTCAAGGATCTGGGCTGTAGACTGAGCATGCTTACTCAACTGTTTATATGGAGGTCAGCGGAGACATTTATCTGTTGAATGAGCGTTCGGCCGGCAGTTATTTTTTGTGTATGGCCAGCTTTAGGAAGGAAGAAAACGGGAATAGTTCCATGTTAACTAGTTTAAAGTCAGTCTATACTAAAGTTCATGTATGACTGCTATTATGCCAGTTGCACACGACCGATGTGCTGCTCGGGCCGTTTTGAATGGCATCCGAGTGGCACTTGATAGTCTTCACGGACCCATTCACTTTAGCAGGTGAATCAGGTCTGTGAAAACTGGACCGATTCTCCGATCTGTGGAAAGATAGGACATGTCGTAACTTTCCACGGATCACTGACGGGACTCGGGCGGCGTACACGATCGTGTGCATGAGGCATTACCCCAGTATTCATCCACTCCAATCGGAGTGACACTCACACTAGGTCCAGAAAGTTCAGATATGGGAACTTGTTTGCCAGGGTTCTCGCACTGGACGAGTTTTCGGACACCAAAGGTAACTTTTGGTGGTTTTAACCCTTCAAAGAAGCCATTTACTAGACAGAGCTGTGTTTAGTAGGTGTACTATAGCGCAAACAGGACCACATTTATTATCAGTTTACGTCCATTTTTGGCATAAATTGAGCCCAAGAAAGTCACTAGGTGCACTCCATTTTCGAGCAAACATTTTTTACTTTTCTTGGCCCTCGCCAGTTTTAAAAAGTGGAACTGGTTTACTGTTAGTGGGCATGGCCTGTAACTTTTAGACAGATTTATTAATACTAGAAAATGGTGCAAATTTTGGCGCAAATCCATGCCTGCTCAATGCAGGTGTAGATTTCATTTTCTGACTATTAAAACAGTCCATTATGTTCCAAAATTATTATGAGATCTGTGCCTTTTAATAAATTTAGCGCAATTCACACAGTAAGGATTGTCCAATGTGGAGAGCCCCTTTAACCATTTCCTAAAATTTGACATCCAGGTCGGGAAGGGGTTTACCACACAGTTCCATATATGTACAGCACACTAAGCGCACAAGCTCTGAAGCTGAACCACACCATCAGCAGCAGGTGTCAGCTTATAGTAGAGCTGACACTGCTGTATCGGCCGGGATCAGAGCTAGCTTAGATGCCGCATTTAATAGCAACCTTGGTAGCTAAATGCTTTGTACCCCATTGGCCCCTCACAATGCGATTTGTAGGGAGCCAATGGGTTGCCATGGCAACTGTATGCCTAACTATGGCCTCCTTGCCATTTACGAAAGACTTTTAGGCCCTGCCCTTAATAGGCTGCCTGTCAGTGTGAAACTGACAGGTATAATACAGTGCACTATAGAAGTAGTGCAGGATACTATACCAGCCATCAGATGTTTAGATATTCAAGTCCCTTAGTGGGATTAACCCCTTAATGACCAGCCTATTTTAAACCTTAATGACCAAGCTATTTTTTACGTCTTTCCATCATCGCATTCCAAGATCTATAACTTTTTTACATTTTGCGTCGACGTAGCTGTATAAGGTCTTGTTTTTTTGCGGGAGAAGTTGTATTTTTTAATATCACCATTTTGGGGTACATATACATTATGGATTCACTTTTTTGGGGGATAATGGAAAAAAACAACAAATTTTTCCACTCTTTTTTGCGTCTTAGATTTACGCAGTTTACTGTGTTATAAATAACGTAATAACTTTATTCAGTGGGTTATTATGATTGTGGTGATACCAAATTTATATAGATTTTGTATGTTTTACTACATTTACACAGTAAAAACACATTTTTTTTCAAAATTATTTGCTTTTGTGTTGCCGTGTTTTAAGTGCCGTAATTGTTTTATTTTTATGCTGATGCAGCTATATGAGCGCTTGTTTTTTTGCGGGATGACTTCTAGTTTTTATTGGTACCATTTTGGAGTACATGTGACTTTTTGATCACTTCTTATCAAATTTTTTTAAAGGCAGGATTCACAGAAAACAGCAATTCTGGCATTGTTTTTTATTTTTCGTTTACGGCGTGCACCGTGCGGGTTAAATAACATAATAGCTTTATAGGTGGGGTTGTTTTTACGGACGCGGTGATATTGAATATGTGTAATTTTTTGTTTGTTTTTTCATAATAAAGTATTTTATAAGGGAAAAAGTGGGGTTTTCATTTTTTTTAATTTGGGATTTTTATTTATTTATTAACTTTTATTAAACTTTTTGATACATTTTATTTTTAGTCTCACTAGGGGACTTCACTATGCGATCTTCTGATCACTTTTAGGGTATGTTCACACGTGCTTACCGAGAACTTCCCGGCCGTTGCCTTGGTGACGCGCCTCTCGACATCGGGCCCCACCTCCCTGGATGACGCGCCAGTCCATGTGACCGCTGCAGCCTGTGCTTGGCCTGTGATTGGCTGGAGCTGTCACTTGGACTGAATTGTCATCCCGGGAGGTCAGACTGGAGGAAGAAGCCGGGAGTTAACGGTAAGTCAGAACTTCGTTTTTTTTTCTACTGGTTCATGTATATTGGGATCGGAAGTCACTGTCCATGGTGCTGAAACAGTTTAACTCTTTCAGCACCATGGACAGTGACTATCTCCTGACGTCGCGTACCGATAATTTTTTGGGTGAAGTTCGGTTCGCTTGTCCGGCTTCGCTCATCGCAAAGACACTCCGTTTGGATGTTCGGAAACAGAAAAGCACGTGGTGCTTTTCTGTTTACATTCATCCTTTTGACAGCTGGTGCGCTGTTTAAGTCGGTTCACACGGAAGTGCTTCCATGCAACCTGCGTGGTTTTCACGCACCGATTAACTTCAATGGGTGCGTGATGCGCGAAATACGCAGAGTTATTGAACCTGTCGCGCTTTTTGCGCAGCAGACAAACGCTGCGCAAAAAGCACGGACTGTCTGTACTGCCCCATAGACTTGTATTGGTCCATGCGTGCCGCGTGAAAACCACGCGGCCCGCACGGACCGAATACACGCTCGTGTGAATCCCCCCTTAGACTAAGGCGACACAAAAAAAGAGGTTTTACAAAAAAGTTAATTTGTTGTAAAACTTAAAAAATATATAAATTTGGCATCGCTGCAGTCCTACTGACTCGCACAATAAAGTTAACATGTCATTTATATTGCATGGTGAAGGCCAAATTAAAAGAAAAAAAAAAAAAAAGCAATGCCCGATTTGTTTTTTTGATCACCTTGCCTTCTAAAAAATAGAACAAAAAGGGATCATAAAGTCGCATGTATGTGTATGTAAGTCATGGCTCTCATAAGAAGGGAATGAAAAAACATCCCAATGTGCAGGACAGAGAGAACATTCCTTCTGTTTTTAAGAGGTGGTTATTAAGGCCCTAATATTTGGGAACAAGTAAGGGCCCAAGCACATCTGCTGGAAGCGAGGATGCCCGTATTGTATCAAAGCAACACTTTCCCAGCGAAGTTCCTTAACGCCTTCAGGACCCAGCCTGTCTTGGCCTTCAGGGGGACACAGCCGATTTTTTCAAATCTGACGTGTTACTTTATGTGCTAATAACTTCGGAATGCTTTTACCTATCCAAGCGATTCTGAGATTGTTTTCTCGTGACATGTTGTACTTTATTAGTGAAAAAATGTGGTCGATAAATTTGGTATTTATTTCTAAAAAACACCAAAATGTAGAGAAAATTTGCAAAAATTAGCATTTTTCTCAATTTAAACGTATCTGCTTGTAAAACAGATAGTACTACCACACAAAATAGTTACTAATTAACATTTCCCATATGTCTACTTTCTGTTTGCATAGTTTTTTGAACATTCTTTTATTTTTCTAGGACGTTACAAGACTTAGAACTTTAGCAGCAATTTCTCATATTTTAAAGAAAGTTTCAAAAGGCTATTTTTTCAGGGACCAGTTTAGTTCTGAAGTGGCTTTGAGGGCCTTATATAATAGAAACCCCCATAAATCACCCCATTTTGAAAACTGCATCCCTCAAGGTATTCGAATCAGTATTCACAAAGTGTTTTAACCCTTTAGGCGTTTCACAGGAATTAAAGCAATGTAGAGGTGAAATTTACACTTATTTTTTTTTTGCCAAAATTCAGTTCTAATATTTTGTTATTTTTTTTGTAACACAGAAGGTTTTACCCGAGAAATGCAAATCAATATTTTATTGCCCAGATTCTTCAGTTTTTAGAAATATCCCACATGTGGCCCTAGTGCGCTAATGGACTGAAACACCGGCCTCAGAAGCAAAGAAGCATCTAGTGGATTTTGGGGCCTCCTTTTTTTTTAGAATATATTTTAGGCACCATGTCAAGTTTGAAGAGGTCTTGTGGGGCCAAAATAGTGTAAACACCCATAAAGTTACCCCATTTTGGAAACTACACCTCTCAAGGAATTTATCTAGGAGTATAGTTAGCACTTTGACCACACAGGTTTTTCGCTAAATATATAGGAATTAGTCTGTAAAAATCAAAATCTACTTTTTTCTGAACAAACATAGAAATGTTTAATTTTTACAAGGAAAAAAGGAAAAAAAGAACCACAACATTTGTAAAGCATTTTCTCCTGATTTACGGCAATACCCCATACGTGGTAATAAACTGCTGATTGGACCCATGTCAGCTCTCAGAAAGGAAGGAGTGCCATTTGCATTTTGGAGCACGGATTTTGCTGGATTGGTTTTCGGTGCCATGCCGTTTTTGCAACGCCCTGGAGGGCCCAAAACAGTGGAAAGCCCCGAAAAGTGACCCCATTTTGGAAACACACTTCAAGGAATTTTTCTAGGGGTATAGTTAGCATTTAGACCACACAGGTTATTTGCAGAATTTATTCGAATTAGGCTGCGAAAATGAATATCACAATTTTTTTCCACTAAAATGTTGATTTTTCTCATTTTCACAAGGGATAAAGGAGAAGAAAAAAAATTTGTAAAGCAATTTTTTCCGAGTATGGAAATACCCCACATGTGGTCATACGTTTTTTTTTATTAGAAATGAATTAACCCTTTCAGGACTGATCCATTTTTTGCTTTCTTATTTTCGTTTTTCCCTCTCCGCCTTCCAAGAACCATAACTTTTTTGAGGGCTTATTTCTTGCGGGAGGAGTTGTAGTTTCTATTGACACCATTTAAAGTACCATAAAATGCAATGGGAAAATGCAAAAAATTATTTGCGGGCTGAAATTGGAAAAAAATCTGATTCCATTTTTTGGGGGTTTCGTTTTTACAGCTTTCGCCGTGCGGTAAAAACGAAAACTTTACTTTCTTCTGCGGCTCAATACAATTACGGTGATACCAAATTTATATATATTTTTTTATATTATACTACTTTTACAAAGAAAAATCTAATTGTTAAAATAAAAATTGTTTTGTTTCACCACATTCTGAGAGCCGTAACTTTTTTATTTTTTTGGTTGATTGAGCGGTGGGAGGTCTTATTTTTTGCGGGACGAGCTATAGTTTTTATTGGTACCATTTTTTGGTACACAAAAAGTGATCAAAAAGTTGTATTACATTTCTTTTTTTGAGAGCTACGGTGAAAAAAAAAAACAATGATTTTGGCGGTTTAAATTTAGTTTTTTTTTACGGTGTTCACCGTGCGAGTTAAATAATGGTATATTGTAATAGTTTGGCCTTTTACGGACGTAGTGATACCAATTTAGTTTATTTTTTTACATTACTTTAGAAGAAAAATGGGAAAAGTTTTTT
Source organism: Rhinoderma darwinii (assembly GCF_050947455.1). Lineage (NCBI taxonomy): Eukaryota > Metazoa > Chordata > Amphibia > Anura > Rhinodermatidae > Rhinoderma > Rhinoderma darwinii. The sequence continues at coordinate 263,428,833 of NC_134688.1, forward strand.
TTTTTTAAGCTGGTACAATATACTGCAATACTAATGTATTGCAGTATATTGTTATTTTTACAGGCTCCTGTAACCGCACGATCGCTGTTCCTGTCCGTTAGTCCCGGGTGTCAGCTGTAATACACAGCTGACCCCCGCAGCGTATGGAGCGGGCTCAGCACGTGAGCCCGCTCCATACATCAACCCCCGCACCATGACATGCAATTAAGTCAGTGTGCAAAGGGGTTAATGCACAGCGGATGGTTCAAAGTGAATATTGCAATTTTCCACTGATATGCCATTTTAGTGCATAATATGTTGTGCCCAGTTTGTGCCACTGAAGACAAATACCTCATAAAACGTTAAGGCAATGCCATATATGTGGGCGCAAACTTCTATTTGGCTACGCTGCAGGGGTCAGAAGGGAGGCAGCGCATTTTGCTTGGTAGTAGTTGTTTGGAGTTTTACTGGTATTTCAGTTTTATATTGTGGGGGCATATGTAATCTGTGCGGAGTACATCAGGGTATAATAATGCGGTAAATAAATAATAATTCATAGATATGTGGCCGGTGTCGCACTGATAAATGGCGCCCGATCTTATCTGCTTTTTGAACACTCTGCACATTTTGCATCGCCATATTCTGAGAGCCAGAACTTCTTTATTTTTTTTCTCCACCGGAGCTGTGTGAGGGCTTATTTGTTGCGGGACAATTTGCAGTTTTCATTGGTACCAATTTGGGGTACATGCGACTTTTTTGATCACTTTTTATTCCAAGTTTTTGCAAGCCGAGTGACCAAAAACAAGCAGTTCTGACAATGTTTTTTAGTTTATTTTTTTGCGGCGTTCATTGTGTGCTATAAATGACAATTTTACTTTATTCTGCGGGTCGGTACGATTACGGCGATACCATATGTATATAGGTTTCTTTATGTTTTGCAGCGTTTGCGCAATAAAATCACTTTTTTTTTATAAAATTATTTATTTTCTGTGTCAACTTTTTTTATTTTTTAGTCAAAAATGCTGTGTAAGGGCTTGTTTGCGGGACGGGTTGTCATTTTTATCGGTACTATTTTCGGGTACATGCGACTTTTTGATCACTTTTTATTCTCTATTTTGGGAGGAGTGGTGACCAAAAAATAGCGATTCTGGTATAGTTTTTCTTTATAAATTTTTTTTTTTTTGGGGTGTTCATCGTGCGGAAAACATAACATTATAGTTTGGGTCGTTACGAACGCGGTGATACCAAATATGTGTACTTTTTTTTAACGTGTTCATTTTTTTCCTATAATGAAAGTCTTATTATAGGAAAAAAAGCACTTTTGGTTTATATAACGTATAACTTTTATTTTTACACTTTTTTTTTTTAAAACCTTTTTATTACCTTTTTTTTTACTTTTATTACTTGTCCCACTAGGGGACATTTAGACTTGCAGCTTTGATCGCTGCAAGAGTACATTACACTACCTACGTAGTGTAATGTGTTCTAACTGTCATTGTGACGTGACACTCACACTGACAGGAAGCCTCCTCCGAGGCTTCCGTACATGGCAACCCAGAGGCCATTGTCTGGCCTCCGATTGCCAGGACAAGCATCGGCAGCCCCCACAATAACTTCATGGGGATTGCCGATCTGCTTCAAACCCCTTAAATGCGGCGATCGCAATCGGTCGCCGCATTTATGGGGTTAATTGCGGAAATCGGCTCCGATGGTCCGCAGACCGGCAAGACTGGAGTGTTAGCTGTCGGGGACAGCTGACCTCCCGGACATTGTCCGTTAAGACAGTGTGCGCCGTGAACCGCTCCGCAACTGTCCGACCTGGTGCGGGAAGCAAGCCCTCCCCAGGACGTATAGTTGCGGCGCAGCGCGGGAAGAGGTTAAACTGCAAAGGCGCAGACTGTGTTCTGATTGGGGGTTAAGAAAGGACACAATTTATCAGTGCAACACCTGCCCCAAAAAACTTGGCCTGTGAATAACGGATTGCTTTAAAGCGTACCAAACCTCTATGGATTATTCATTTTTTTATTTACCCCATTATTATACGACCTTTTTATGCCCTGATATACTCTGCACAGCTACCAAGCAAAATCCGCACTCCAAAAGCCAAATGGCTTTCCTTCCATTCTAGCCATGTATTGTGCTCATATCGCACATATATGGCATTACCATACCTGGGAAAAACCCGCTTAACAGTTTATGGGGAGTATGTCTACAGTGACACAAGCTGGGCACAACATATTGAGCACTGAACGTCTGTGGGAAAATTGCAATGTTCACTTTACATACACCATTCGCTGTGCATTCATTTCTTAAAAACACCTGTGGGATCAAAATGCTCACTACACCCCTTGATAAATGCCTTGAGCCATTATAGTTTCCAAAAAGGTGTCCCTTCTTGGAGGTTTCTTTTTACTATTTGACATCAAAGCCCCTAAATTTGTGGGCCAATGGGGTGTGAATCGCCAAATTAGATCTCTAATGCGCATTTTGGTCTTTTTTCCTCCTGAGCCGTGTCGTATGTCCATTGAAAAAATTAGGGCCACATGTAGGGTATTTCTAAAACCAGGAAAAAAATGCATAATAATAATAATTAGAGAACTGTTTTTTCAAAGTGGCTCAAGCGGGGACAACATATGAGGCACTGAAATGGCATATTTGTGGAAAAATTCCACTATCTGCTGCTCATTATTTTTCTGGGAAACAACCGTGGGGTCAAACTGCTCACTACACCCCTTGATAAATGCTTTGAGAGGTGTAGTGTAGTTTCCACTATATTGGCACCTCATGGGATCTTCAAATGTGACATGGCGCCTGAAAACAAATCCAGCAAAATCTGCGCAAATGCCTTCTGAGCCATGCTGTGTGCCAAAACAGCAGTTTATGACCTCATATGGGATATTGCCATACACGGAAGAAATTGCATAACAAATTGTGGAGTGCCTTTTGTCTTGTATTTCTTATTTGAAAATGAAAAATTTGGAGCCAAAACTACATACTATTAGAAAAAAAGTGTTTTTTTTATTTGCCCGGCCCAATTAAAATACATTCTACAAAACATCTGTAGGATCAAAATGCTCATTACACCCCTAGATAAATGATAAATTCCTTGAGGGGTGTAGTTTCCAAAGTGGGGTCACTTTCTATAGGATTTCTACTGTACTGGTATCCCGGGGTATTGCAAATGCAACATGGTGTTCACAAACTATTTCTGCAAACTCTGCACTCAGAAAGGAAGGGGCACCATTTGGCTTTTAGAGCCCTACTGTGTGCCCAAACAGCAGCTTATGACCACCTTAAGGCTTTTGTAAACCTATGTTGGTGCCCGTAAAACATTCCAATAAAAACAAGGCCCCAAAATTCACAAGTAGCTCCTTCCTTTCTGAGGCCTGTGTTTAAATCAAGTTATGAGATATTGCTAAAAAACTGCTGAATCAGGGTAACCATTATTGAGTTGTCTCTCTGGTTACATCTGCTGTGTTACAGAGGAAAATAGATTAAAGTTTAATTTCTGCAAAAAAATACGCTTTGCTTTAAAAAAGATTTTAAATATTGTGTTGAATGCTTTGAAGGGTGCTTATTTAAAATAGGGTGACTTATGTGGAGCTTCAAGTATATAGGCCCCTCAAAGTCACTTCAGAACTAATTTGGACCCTAAAAAAAATAGGTGTTGAAAATTTTCTTGAAAAATTGCTGCTAAACTTATAAGCCTTCTAACGTCCTAAAAAATAAAAGATGCCAATATAAAGTAGACATATGGAAAATAATAATTAATCATACAACAAAAGTTACTGTTTTACAAGCGCAAAAATTAAAACATTGAAAAATACAAATTTTTCTACATTTTCTATAAATTTTGGTGTTTTTCAAACCCTAAATGTATCAACCAAAATTTACAACTAACATAAAATACAATATGTCACGAAAAAACTGTCTCAGAATTACTTGGATACGTAAAAGCATTAAAATGTTATTCCCGCATGAAGTTACATGTCAGATTTGAAAAATGGGGATTTGTCAGGCCAAAACTGACTGCCGTGGTAATGGGTTAATAAGGCATCTGATGGAGCATGCCACTTGGAGGTAGTATGGGCCTGTAAGGGTGCAGTCACACATGGCATCATTTTCTGTATTCCTATGGGTAGAATCAAAATCTGCAACACGTTTTAGGGTATGTTCACACGGCGGGGGTCCGTAACGGCTGAAATTACGGGGATGTTTCAGCCTGAAAACATCCCCGTAATTTCAGCCGTACCGGCATGTGCAGGCGCTTGAACGCCGCGTCAATTACGGCCGTAATTAGCGCTGCTATTCATTGGAGTCAATGAATAGCGGCTCCAATTACGGCCAAAGAAGTGACAGGTCACTTCTTCTACGCGGGCGTCTATTTACGCGCCGTCATTTGACAGCGGCGCGTAAATATACGCCTCGTGTGAACAGACAAACGTCTGCCCATTGCTTTCAATGGGCAGATGTTTGTCAGCGCTATTGAGGCGCTATTTTCGGGCGTAATTCGGGGCAAAAACGCCCGATTTACGTCCGTAAATAGGCCGTGTGAACATACCCTTACATTTCTTTGTAGAATTTTTCCGCTGCAGAAATCCTTTTCGCATTTTCTTTGTATGTGTTGTGGATTTCGTATGCAGAATTTCATCATAAACTTTAATGCTATGTAAAATTCCGCACTGTACAAAAATATGCAGGAAATTTGCCACAAAATCTGCTTAAAGAGGCTCTGTCACCAGATTTTGCAACCCCTATCTGCTATTGCAGCAGATAGGCGCTGCAATGTAGATTACAGTAACGTTTTTATTTTTAAAAAACGAGCATTTTTGGCCAAGTTATGGCCATTTTTGTATTTATGCAAATGAGGCTTGCAAAAGTCCAAGTGGGCGTGTATTATGTGCGTACATCAGGGTGTGTTTACTACTTTTACTAGCTGGGCGTTCTGATGAGAAGTATCATCCACTTCTCTTCAGAACGCCCAGCTTCTGGCAGATCACGCTGTGACGTCACTCACAGGTCCTGCATCGTGTCGGCACCAGAGGCTACAGTTGATTCTGCAGCAGCATCAGCGTTTGCAGGTAAGTAGCTACATCGATTTACCTGCAAACGCCGATGCTGCTGCAGAATCATCTGTAGCCTCTGGTGCCGATGTGTCCTCGCTCGTCTGACACGATGCAGGACCTGGGGAAGTGACGTCACAGCGTGATCTCTCGAGAACACGGCTGTGTCTGCACTGCCAGAAGCTGGGCGTTCTGAAGAGAAGTGGATGATACTTCTCGTCAGAAAGCCCAGCTAGTAAAAGTAGTAAACACGCCCTGATGTACGCACATAATACACGCCCAGTTGTACTTTTACTTTTCAACACGCCCAGTTGTACTTTTGCAAGCCTCATTTGCATAAATACAAAAATGGTCATAACTTGGCCAAAAATGCTCGTTTTTTAAAAATAAAAACGTTACTGTAATCTACATTGCAGCGCCTATCTGCTGCAATAGCAGATAGGGGTTGCAAAATCTGGTGACAGAGCCTCTTTAAGTAATACCGCTGCAAAATGTGCTGCAGAGTTATTGTTTTGTCTTTTGTAGCGTATATTTTTACACCACGTGTGACTGCTCTCTAATACAGCCTTAGGTCCCATAAACACGACCGTGCCTGTAATTACGAGCAAGGCCGGCCGCGGACAGCCGTCCGCATTTACAGACTTTGCTCCCATTATAAAGTATGGAAGCCCGCCTATTTTTTTCGGAAAGTTTCTATGGCACGGACACCTTCCTGTAAATATACGGGAACGAGTATGTCGGCTGTAGAAATGAATGTTTACGGGCAAATTTACGGTCGTGTGCATGGGGCCTTGGTAAGGGGCCCCATGGGGCGTTCATTAGGTCTGACTTAAAGGAAAGGTGTCGCGAAAAAAAATAATTTTATATCAATATGCTTTTAGTGTTTTATTAATATCAATTTTATGTATTTGTGTGTTTGTGTTTTACTTTTTTTTTCTAACTTTTTCTTCACTATGGGGGCTGCCATTTTTTTTTCATCTCTGTATGTGTCGATTAACGACACATACAGAGATGGAATACGGCACATGATTCCCCATAGAGAATGCGAACGGGAGCCGTTCCATTCACTATTGTGTACGCCGTCTGCGCCGCTCCCACACAGTCCAAATGGAAGGTCTTCAGCCAAGCGACATCCAGTGCCATTTTCTTGTGGACCGGAAGCCGCGGCCGGACAGTAAGATGACCACTTCCGGTCGCGGCTTCCGGACATGTGTTCAGAAGCGAGCAGACGGACCGGAGGGTGCGGCGGCGGCAGGAGCAGGTAAGTTATTTCTGTGTATGTACGTGTTTTAGTGTGTGATTACCACTGTATGTAAGCCTACTACACTGTGTATTCGCTCAAAAAATGGCGGCACATACATCCCCATAGATAATGCAAACCGGAGCCGTTCCATTCACTATGGTGTACGCGTCCAAATGGAAGGTCTTCGGCCGAGCGACATCCGGTGCCATTTTCTTGTGGACCGGAAGCTGCGGCCGGACAGTAAGATGACTACTTCCGGTCGCGGCTTCCGGACGTGTGATTAGAAGCAAGCACTAGGAGCGGACGGACCGGCGGCGGCTGGAGCAGGTAAGTTATTTCTGTGTATGTTCGTGTTTTAGTGTGTGATTACTACTGTATGTAAGCCTACTACACTGTGTATTCGCTCAAAAAATGGCGACACACAGTGTAGGAGGTTTGAACATTCAATCCCCTCCTTTCTCTTGGCACTAGCCAGGATAAAGGAGTGGGGATTGTTTGAGGCCGCTAGAGCGAGTGTGTCTTCTAAAATTTTGCAGCATAAAGCAATGTGGTTGCCAATGCTGCAATTTTGGGAATTGCTCCCTCTAGTGACCAGCACAGGGAAATGTTATAAATTAGAATCTAATTTATAATATTTCCTGACTTGTGAAAAAATTAAAAAAATTAGAACAATGTCTAATCATGTATATAATAACTGTTTGACTAAAAAAAAAAATTTCTAGTGACACATTCCCTTTTAATGTGAGAAAATCAACAGTAACCACCAGTATGAGGGCCCTACCCAGTACCTCCCATATCTCGGCACACTTTGGGAAACTGGAATTAACTGACTATTCGGGAATATTTAGTGTATGTTCACACATACAAACCACTTCCCATTGATTTCAATGGGAAATACACTGTGCTGTTAAGATAAGGCGTATTTTTATGCTGCTGAATTTAAAAAGCAATTCACTGAAGTGACTAATGAGTAGAACTTTATAATTTTTATTGAATAACTTGCTAAAAACAGGGGTACAATCACCACTGTGAAATGAGCCCACCGTGCTTGTTAAAAAAAATATTAAATATACTGCAATTTCTGGTTCATTTGCGAAACCTCCTATGCATGAGTATGTTTAAATATATGGGATCAAACAACATTTAACCATTGGTGTTTTAGCGAGTGGGACCCTACACCGCACCGGAGCCTGCAGTTACCGCTCCTATGTACCCCAGTACTGGGGTTGCCCAACGATAACGCTGCCACCTACGCTAAAAACCCCTCTCTCATCTGACCCTACGCATTTCTATATATAACATTTCATCAGGGGTCTATTCTTTTGTTAAACTGAGGACTGCGCCAGTAATATAGATTTGTAACAGATATTCTGTTACACACACGGAAGCGTGCTCGCATTGATATCAGCGGCACGCTTGCCTAAGGACTCCAAGTTTATATAATTAATACTCCTCCCCTAGGGCTGAGGCTAAGCCCCAATACTGACTAATCAAAATCGCCCACGTCATCCGTGACGTATGGTCATGTGACACCCGGCGCGTCATTTGACGTACCCGGAACTCATCACCATCGCCTAGACGAACGTGCATGCACAGAGAGAGGCAGCAGAGTGCATCTCATTAACACCTCTAGCCCTAGCGTCTAGGGGGCGGAGTAAAATATTGACGTGAGAATAAAGATTGCTGTCCAGCTCAAAACTGCAATCTGGCAACCCCTAATCTAACATACACTCTGGTCACACACTATGAGATGTGGATTAGTAAGTAAATAAAAGTGTTTTGTACAATAGTACATTTTGTCCATGATATGGGACAACTTTACCAGTTTTGAGAATTAAAGATTAATTACTCTAGATGAATAGATGTTTAGATAAAGCAGGTATAATTTGTCTGCTCATTTAAACCCTCTGGCTGTATACATGTCAGTCTATAGGTCCACTGGGCCTCTTTTCTCCGGATTAGATTGTCCCTGTCCCCTCCCCGTTTCGGAGGACAGACCAGTTCAATTGCCTGGAATCCTAAACATTCTGCTCTTCCATGATGATGTTTTTCATGTATGTGCTTAGATATGGGAGTATCTCTAACATTTATCACATCCCCTACATGTTCTCTAATTCGGCGACGAAATTGGCGAATAGTTTTACCCACATAATTCAGTGGGCATGGGCATGTAATAAGGTACACCACCCCTGTTGTTTTACAGTTCACAAAATCTCGTATATCATACTCTATTTCGGTGGTGACACTTTTTTGAATTTCCTCCCATTCTCGATAAAGTTACAAGCTCTACAACTGCCACATTTGTATGTACCTGGAATCTTCCTATCTAGCCATGTTCCTTTTTGCAGTATAGGATCAAAGCAACTATGCATCACTCTGTCCCTGATATTCTTACCCCTTCGGAACGTCACCGATGGCTGATGAGTGATCTGATTCGCCAGGTCCATATCTGCACTAAGCATACGCCATTATCTTTTTTGTATTTTCATAATTTCTGATTGTTTGGAGTCAAAAGTGCCTATGAGTCTTGTGATATTTTCATCTTTTCTTTTTCTTGGAACTAAGAGACTCGTTCTATCTGAATCTCTTGCCACCTCATAAGCCTTTTTGATTACCTCTTTGGGAAAACCCATCTCCTTCAATCTAGTAGCAAGATCATGTGACTGTAGCTCAAAATCATCTAAAGAGTTACAATTTCGGCGTACCCTCATGAACTGGCCCCTGGGGATACCTCATTTGAGGGGATAAGGGTGACAACTGTCCCATTGTAAAAAGCTATTTGTAGCTGGTTCTTTACGGTACACTTTAGTTCGAATCGTACCTTCCTTTGTTTTGGTAATCTTAAGATCTAGGAATGATAGTGAATAATCGCTGATCTCACTAGTAAATCTCAGCCCTAAAACATTCTCGTTTAGAGCTGCCAGAAAGGCATTAAACCTTTCAACTGTGGAATTCCAGAGTAACAGCACGTCATCAATATATCTTATCCAGAGACCTATAGATGAGGTCTACCTGGAAAATTTGCCTCCAAAAACTACAGTTTCCTACCACCAGCCAAGGTACAAATTAGCATATGTGGGAGCAGTGGGACACCCCATTGCTGTGCCTCGCTGCTGATGAAAAATTCGAACCTCAAAGACAAACATATTTTTTTCCAATACAAAATGTAGCAATTGCAACACAAGTTGATTGTGGGCCACATATTGGGTACCTCATGATTTAAGGAAGTACTCCACTGCTTGGCAGCCAAGCTCATGCGGTATAGAGGAATACAACGCCTCTACGTCGAGGCTTGCCAGCATTGCACCCCGTTCCAGCGTGATACCATCAATTTGTTTCAATACATTCATGGTGTCACGGACATAAGATGTCAGACTCAACACCAAGGGACGCAATACTTCATCTATATATGTGCTCACATTTTGGGTTAGATTATTTATGCCTGTTACAATAGGCCTACCACGAAGGGGAGGATACCACTTATTGTTTTTTTGGTAGACTATAAAAACATGCCATAGTAGGAAATAGTGGAAATAAGAAGTTGAACTCGCTAGAACTAATCAGTGCTCTACTTTTTGCATCTCGAAGGATACCTAAAAGCTCCTTCTTAAATTGGTCGGTGGGGTTCTCTGTGAGGATTGTATAGCACTCAGGATTGAGTAGTATACCTTCACACATCTTTTTATAATCCTCCCTACTCATAACTACAATGTTCCCACCCTTATCGGATGCTTTTAACACTATATTTGGTCTCTTTTCCAAAGTAGTCAGAGCCACATGTTCAGACCGGGACAGATTATTTTGCATTCCACTCATATCCTGATCCAATGCTTTTAACACATCTCCCACCAACTCAACAAATAGATCAACATTTGTAAAGTCTCCAACTGGCGGCAATTTCCTACTTTTAGTTTTTAAGCTAGTAAACGGACCTTGTCCTGGGGTTCTATTCGATTCCTCGAGTAACCCCTCTAGCACTACGAGGCCTTCCAGATCAGACTCTTCTAAACCCATTTCTATACATTTTCTTTTTATTGTGATGCTTAAAAAACTTTATCCATTTTAATTTGCGAGCAAATAGGTGTAAATCCTTCACCAAGGTAAATGAATTAAATCTTACTGTGGGGACGAATGAAAGCCCCTTCCGGAGGATGCGGCGGCGGCAGGAGCAGGTAAGTTATTTCTGTGTATGTACGTGTTTTAGAGTGTGATTACCACTGTATGTAAGCCTACTACACTGTGTATTCGCTCAAAAAATGGCGGCACACAGTGTAGGAGGTTTGAACATTCAATCCCCTCCTTTCTCCTGGCACTAGCCAGGATAAAGGAGGGGGCATTGTTTGAGGCCGCTAGAGCGAGTGTGTCTTCTCAAATTTTGCAGCATAAAGCAATGTGGTTGCTTTACCACATGCCAATGCTGCAATTTTGGGAATTGCTCCCTCTAGTGACCAGCACAGGGAAATGTTATAAATTAGAATCTAATTTATAATATTTCCTGACCTGTTGAAATAATTAAAAAAATTAGAACAATGTATAATCATGTATTTACTAACTGTTTAACTAAAAAAATAAAAATAAATTTCTAGCGACACATTCCTTTTAAAGACAATAACTATAAAAGAGAGGTGGGAACAGGAAATCACAGGGAGCTCACTGAGATTAATGCAAATTCTGGTGTAGGAGGAGAAAATTCAGTTTGAGCACACTAGTGTAGAATTGAAAAAAGAAATCGAGACAGTGAAAACCTTAGTAGATACTCCAGGTTTTGAGAAAAAAGACAAGACCTTACAGCAATCTCTAGAGAGGTTTACTAATCATTTAAAGGGAATGTGTTGCCAGCAAAACATGTTTGTTTTTTTTTAGTTAAACAATTAGTGTGTAGGTGATTAAACATTGTTCTAATTTTTTTTATTTTTTTCACGAGTCAGGAAATATTATAAATTGGATTCAATTTATAATATTTCCCAGCACTAGTCACTAGATGGAGCAATTCCCAAAATTGCAGCATTGCATGTGGTAAAGCAACCACATTGCTTTATGCTGCAAAATTGGGAAAAAAATCCCTCGCTCTAGTGAGCTCTCAGAATCCCCCCCTCCTTTTATCCTGGCTAGTGCCGGGAGAAACGAGGGGTTTGAACGGTCTAACCTCCTACACTGTGTGTCGCCATTTTTTGAGCTAACACACAGTGTAGAAGGTTTACATACACTAGTAAACACACACTGAAACACGAACATACATAGAAATCACTTACCTGCTCCAGTCGCCGCCGCTCCCTCCGGTCCGTCCGCTGCCGCTGTTCCATGTGCACAAGTCCGGAAGCCGCGACCGGAAGTAGTAATCTTACTGTCCGGCCGCGACTTCCGGTCCACAGGAAAATGGCGCCGGACGGCACGCATTTCAAATTGGACTGTGTGGGAGGGGCGCATGCGCCGTTCCCACACACACGGCGTACACCATAGTGGATGGAACGGGCCCCATTCGCATTCCCTATGGGACTGGAGCTGCCGTATTCCATGTCTGTATGTGTCGTTAATCGACACATACAGAAATGGAAAAAAAAATGGCAGCCCCCATAGGGAAGAAAAAGTGTAAAAATAGAAAAAAGTAACACACAAACACACAAATATAAACGTTTTTAATAAAACCCTAACATAAAACTGATATAAAAAAATACATTTTGGTGACACTGTTCCTTTAAAGGAACTTAAAGAGGCTCTGTCACCAGATTTTGCAACCCCTATCTGCTATTGCAGCAGATAGGCGCTGCAATGTAGATTACAGTAACGTTTTTATTTTAAAAAAACGAGCATTTTTGGCCAAGTTATGACCATTTTTGTAGTTATGCAAATGAGGCTTGCAAAAGTCCAAGTGGGTGTGTTTAAAAGTACAAGTCCAAGTGGGTGTGTATTATGTGCGTACATCGGGGCGTTTTTAATACTTTCACTAGCTGGGCGCTCTGATGAGAAGTAACATCCTCTTCTCTTCAGAACGCCCAGCTTGTGACAGTGCAGATCTGTGACGTCACTCACAGGTCCTGCATCGTGACGGCCACATCGGCACCAGAGGCTACAGCTGATTCTGCAGCAGCATCAGCGTTTGCAGGTAAGTCGATCTTACCTGCAAACGCTGATGCTGCTGCAGAATCAGCTGTAGCCTCTGGTGCCGATGTGGCCGTCACGATGCAGGACCTGTGAGTGACGTCACAGGTCTGCACTGTCAGAAGCTGGGCGTTCTGAAGAGAAGAGGATGTTACTTCTCTTCACAGCGCCCAGCTAGTACAAGTATTAAAAACGCCCCGATGTACGCACATAATACACACCCACTTGGACTTGTACTTTTAAACACACCCACTTGGACTTTTGCAAGCCTCATTTGCATAACTACAAAAATGGTCATAACTTGGCCAAAAATGCTCGTTTTTTAAAAATAAAAACGTTACTGTAATCTACATTGCAGCGCCTATCTGCTGCAATAGCAGATAGGGGTTGCAAAATCTGGTGACAGATCCTCTTTAAGCACTTCCAATTCCAAAGAGATCTGCAGGAATTTAGGGAGAAAAAAGCTTATGATTTTGTCAGCCAGCAAAAACAACAGCAGAATAGGGGGCCAAGGGAGTCTGATCCTTCTACATCAGAAAGTTAAACTACAGACTCAGAGAGTGTACCCATATTGTGGGGCTACTGGTGGGAGACAAAAATATAGAGGAGGTGCCAGAGGCAGGAATAGAGGTCTTGGCAGTAATTTTTTATCCATATCCAACAATCCCCCGATTTCCCGCTATATGCTGAGGGGGCAAATGGATTTATAAAGGGAAGAGGAACGGACAAACTACAAATTATTAATCTATCAGAATATAGTTTAAAGACATCTGAGATCATGCTCTTAGATAAGGGGCTTTCATTCGTCCCCACAGTAAGATTTAACCCCTTAAGGATGCAGCCTAGTTTGGGCCTTAAGGCTCAGAGCCCATTTTTTCAAATCTGACATATTTCACTTTATGTGGTAATAACGTCGGGATGCTTAAACCTATCCAAGCGATTCTGAGACTGTTTTCTCGTGACACATTGGGCTTCATGTTCGTGGTAAAATTTGGTCGATATATTCAGTGTTTATTGGTGAAAAATTGCAAAATGTAGAGAAAATGTTGAAAAAATAGCATTTTTCAGAATTTAAATGCATCTGCTTGTAAAACAGACGGTTATACCACCCAAAATAGTTACTAGTTCACATTTACCATATGTCTACTTTAGATTGGCATCGTTTTTTGTACATTCTTTTATTTTTCTTGGACGTTACAAGGCTTAGAACATAAACAGCAATTTCTCATATTTTTAAGAAAATTTAAAAAGCCTTTTTTTAAGGTAACTCTTGAGTTCTGAAGTGGCTTTGAGGGGCCTATGTATTAGAAACCCTGATAAAACACCCCATTTTAAAAACTAGACCCCTCAAAGTATTCAAAACAGCATTTAGAAAGTTTTTTAACCCTTCAGGCATTTCACAGGAATGAAAGCAAAGTGGAGGTGAAATTTGCAAATTTCATTTTTCTTGCTGAATTTCAATTTTATTCAAATTTTTTTTCTGTAACACAGAAGGTTTTACCAGAGAAACACTACTAAATATGTATTGTCCAGATTCTGCAGTTTTTAGAAATGTCCCACATGTGGCTCTACTGCACTCGTGGAATAAAACACAAGCCCTAGAAGCAAAGAAGCACCTAGTGCATTTTGAGGCCTCTTTTTTTTATTAGAATATATTTTAGGCAGCATGCCAGGTTTGAAAAGGTGTTGAGGTGCCAAAACAGTAGGAATCTCCCAATAGTGATGTAATGACGGGGGTGGGGAGACAGACAAGGGAGCCCTTATCTACCCGCCACTCAGTCCCTGCCTACTTGCAACGACCCACCCTAGGCGACGGGGTACAACTGGGTGACGGTCCCTACGCTCCATAAGTGCACGACAGACGAACAGACAAGGGTACACAGAGCTAGGGGGAGAAAGGGACAGTTGCCCATGGCAACACCGTGAGCAACAAGAGAAGTGAACAAGCCGAGTCAAACCAGGAGAGTACGAGGTGCCAAACGCAGAGCAGAAGAGTAGTAAACAAGCCGAGTCAAACCAGGAGTGTACGAGGTACCAAACGCAGAGCAGGAGAGTAGTCAGCAAGCCGGGGTCAATATGAAGCAAGGACAATAGTACAAGAAGCTGCAGCAGGGCCAGGAAACCAAACGAGAAGAATCACAAGCAAAGGAGGAACAGGAAAGGCAGGTATAAATAGACAGAGGGCGGAAGCTAGCTCCGTCTGGCCAGGCTGTGATAGGTTCTCCCACTCCTAAGCCTGCCACCCTGAGTGGTGGACGATGGAGTCAGTCTCACAGACATAGAAGCAGGTGCAGACTGATTTCACACTGGCGTTGACACAGAAGCTCTGTCAGGCAAATCCTTTACACTATAAATAAAGAAAAAATTCTCATTATACCACACACTACGCCCCTAAATATAATATCACCATACATATCTATGGGCGTTAACCCCGAAGCTGTGCCTGTCAGATCCTTTACAAGTGACCCCATTTTGGAAACTACACCCCTCAAGGAATTAATTTATGGTTGTTGTTACCATTTTGACCGCACATTTTTTTCACAGCACGTATTTGAATTGGGCTGTGAAATGAAAAAAATGTCATTTTTTCCAATAAAATTTCATTTGTGATCAAAATTTCTTATTTTCACAGGGAACAAAATACCCCATTTTGTTGCCCAATTTGTCCTTAGTGCGGCAATACCCTATTTGTGGTGATAAACTGCCGTTTTGGGCCCATGGGAGGGCTCAGAAGGAAAGAAGCGCTATGTGTTTGTTGGAGTCCAGATTTTGCTGGATTGGTTTTCGGGTGCCATGTCGCATTTGCAGAGCCCCAGAGGTATCAAAGCCATGGAAACCCACCAAAGTGACCCCATTTTGGAAACTACACCCCTCAAGGAATTCATTTATGGGTAATTTGAATTGGGCTGGGAATTTAAACAAAATTATTTTTTTCCAATAATATGTAGTTTTGGCTGAAAATTTCTTATTTTCACAAGAAACAAAATACCCCATTCTGTTGGGCAATTTGTTCTGAGTGCCGCAATACCCCATTTGTGGTGATAAACTGCCGTTTGGGCCCATGGGAGGGCTCAGAAGGAAAGGACCACCATTTGGCCTACTGGGGATTTTCTAGTGCGAAGTCATGTATGCAGAAGCCCCTGAGGTACCAGTACAGTTGAAACCCGCAAGAAGTGACCCCGTTTTAAAACGACACCTTTAAGGCATTCATCTAGAGGTGTAGTGAGCATTTTGACCGGAGACCTACACCCCATAAACTGTAATGTGGGTACTCCTGGGTACGGCAATACCCTACATGTGGCTGTTATCAGCTGCCTGGGCACACAGCAGGGCCCAGAGGGAAAGACGAGGGGGGATAAGCTGTGCGGAGTGCATCAGGGTAAGTAAAATTGGGGTAAATTATAAACCAAGGGATGTATGATAAATTTTAAAACACTCTTTCATACAGAGCTCTGGTTATTCGGGACACGTGTCACATTGATATATTGTGTCATCCCTTATCGCCCTCTTCTAGCAGACTTTGCACCTCTTTTGACTTTTTCCCTTCTTGCCAGTTTGGGGAACTTCTCCTGGAAAGTGTTGCCGCCCTGGTACGATGCGTGTGGCCTCACTTCCAGAAGTACTGGGTGCCCCCCCCTTCTTGGTCCCTAAAGATTAGGTTCTTGATAATCACCTCTTGAAATTCCAGGAAAGTTCCCCTCTGGCCTGTACATCGACGTAGCACGTACACATTGTACAATGCCATCTGTATGATGTGCACGGCCAGCTTCTTATACCACACCGCATGGCGCTGTAGGGCTTCAGGACTTGATCTGACAAGTCCATCCCTCCCATGTACCTATTGTAGTCCAGGATGCAGTCTGGTTTGGGGGTGGCCTTTCCTTCATATATCCTAAATCTGTAGGTATACCCTGATGCACTCTCGCACACCTTATACATCTTCACGCCATACCTTGCCCTCTTACCCGGCAGGTACTCGCGGAATTGAACCCTCCCTTTAAAATGTACCAGGGACTCATCAATAGAAATACACTTCTCGGGGGTGTATGCTTGGGAAAACCAGGCACTGAAACGGTCTAATAGGGGTCTCCGTTTATACAAACGGTCAAAATTGGGGTCATCTCGGGGTGGGCACGGCTCATTATCAGTATAATGTAAGAAGCTAAGTATTGCCGAATTTATTAATTTTTTTTAGGTTACAGTTCAGTTCTGAAGTTGCTTTGAGGGGCCCATATATTAGAAACCCCTATCAAATACGCCATTTTAGAAACTAGACCCCTCAAAGTATTCACAACAGCATTTAGAAAGTTTATGAACCCTTTAGGTGTTTCACAGAAATTTAGAGCAAAGTAGAGGTGAAATTGACATATTTTTTTTTTTGTCAGAAAATCCTCTTTATACCATTTTTTTTATAACACAAAAGGATTTATCAGAGAAACGCAACTTAATACGTATTGCCCAGATTCTGCAGTTTTGAGAAATATCAACATGTGGCCCTAGTGCGGTAATGGACTGAAGCACCGGCCTCCGAAGCAAAGGAGCACCTAGTGGATTTTGAGGCCCCTTTTTTTATTAGGCACCATGTCCGGTTTGAAGAGGTCTTGTGGTGCCAAAACATTGGAAACCCCCCAAAAGTGACCCCAATTTGGAAACTAGACCCCTTGAGGAATCCATTGTAGTTTTCTTGGGGTGCATGCGGCTTTTGGATCTGTTTTTATTCTATTTTTAGGTGGCGTGGTGACTAAAAAACAGCAATTGTACTATTGTTTTTTAATTTTTATTTTTTTTTACAGCGTTCACCGTGCGCTATAAATGACATATTCACTTTATTCTGTGGGGCGATACGATTACGGCGATACCCTATGTTTATAGTTTTTTGTTTTTATGTCTTATGGCGTTTGCACAATAAAATACGTTTTGTAAAAAATCATTCACTTTTTGTGTTACCTTATTCTAAGCGCCAGAACTTTTTTATTTTTCAATCAATAAAGCCATGCGAGGACTTATTTTTTGCGTAACGAACTGTAGTTTTGATCAGTACCATTTTTAGGTACATGCGACTTTTTGATCTCTTTTTATTCCATTTTTTGGGAGGTGAAGTGACCAAACAATTGTGATTGTGGTAGGGTCTATTATTTTCTTTTACGGCGTTCACCGTGCGGGATAAATAACGAAAAATTTTGTATTTCAGGCCGTTACGGACACGGCGATACCAATTATGTATAGTTTATTTGTTTATATATTTTTATTAATAATAAATGACTGATAAGGTAAAAAGGGGGATTTTTACTTTTAATAGTTTTAAAACTTTTATTTTCTTATTTTTACACATCTTTTTTTTACTTTATTACTTTGTCCCACTAGGGGACTTGAGGGCAGGAGGCCCTGATCGCAATTCTAATACACTGCACTACATGCGTAGTGCAGTGTATTAGAACTGTCAGCTACTCACTGACAGCAAACATAGTGGGTCCTGACGTTGTCAGGACCCACTAGGCTTCCGTTTATGGCATAGCCGGACGCCATTGTTTGGTGTCCGGTTGCCATAGTCACCATCGCCGGCCGCTATCGTGTAGCAGGCCGGCGATGGCAGCTTAACCCCTAAAAAGCCGCGATCTCTATAGAACGCGGCTTTTAAGGGGTTAATCAGCAGGGACACAGCGATCGGTCCCCGCTGTAGGAGCTGTGACAGCTGCTGTACGAGACAGCAGCTGTCACAGCTCCTGTATGTGTCGGGAGGACGGCCGAAACGGCCGTTACTCCCGAGACGTACTATTAGGTCATGGAGCGCGAACGATACAGCTGCCATGACCTAATAGTACGTCCAGGAGCGGGAAGGGGTTAATTTACCTGGGTGAAGGATTTACACCTATTTGCTCGCAAATTAAAATGGATAACGTTTTTTAAGCATCACAATAAAAAGAAATGTCTAGAAATGGGTTTAGAAGAGTCTGATCTGGAAGGCCTCGTAGTGCTAGAGGGGTTACTCGAGGAATCGAATAGAACCCCAGGACAAGGTCCGTTTACTAGCTTAAAAACTAAAAGTAGGAAATTGCCGCCAGTTGGAGACTTTACAAATGTTGATCTATTTGTTGAGTTGGTGGGAGGTGTGTTAAAAGCATTGGATCAGGATATGAGTGGAATGCAAAATAATCTGTCCCGGTCTGAACATGAGGCTCTGACTACTTTGGAAAAGAGACCAAATATAGTGTTAAAAGCATCCGATAAGGGTGGGAACATTGTAGTTATGAGTAGGGAGGATTATAAAAAGATGTGTGAAGGTATACTACTCAATCCTGAGTGCTATACAATCCTCACAGAGCACCCCACCACCCAATTTAAGAAGGAGCTTTTAGGTATCCTTCTAGGTGCAAAAAGTGGAGCACTAATGAGATGCACTCTGCTGCCTCTCTCTGCGCGTTCGTCTAGGCGATGGTGATAATTTCCGGGTACGTCAAATGATGCGCCGGGTGTCACATGATCATACGTCACGGAAGACGTGGGCGATTTTGATTGGTCAGTATTGGGGCTTAGCCTCACCCCTAGGGGAGGAGTATTAATTATATAAACTCCGAGTCCTTAGGGAAGCGTGCCGCTGATATCAATGCGAGCGCGCTTCCGTGTGTGTAACAGAATATCTGTTACAAATCTATATTACTGGCGCAGTCGTCAGTTTGACAAAAGAACAGACCCCTGATGAAATGTTATATATAGAAACGCGTAGGATCAGATGAGAGAGGGGTTTTTAGCGTAGGTAACAGTGTTATCGTTGGGTAACACCAATGGTTAAACGCTGTTTGATCCCATATATTTAAACATACTCATTCATAGGAGGGTTCGCAAATAAGCCAGAAATTGCAGTATATTTAATAATTTTTTAACCAGCACGGTGGGCTCATTTCACAGTGGTGATTGTACCCCTGTTTTTAGCGAGTTATTCAATAAAAATTATAAAGTCTTACTCATTAGTCACTTCAGTGAATTGCAATGCTCAATACTTTGTGGGAGCACAAATAAAATATCATTAAAAAAACAGTGAAATATGCATTTAAAAAGCACCCCGTAAAAAGAAGCCTCGCAAAAAGTAGCATGTGACTTCTTGAGGCGTTTTTTAAGCTGATTTTCCATTGACCCTATGAAACGCCTTAAAAGAACCGTAGGCCTAGTTCACACTGTTATTTTGGTGCTGTTTTTGACGTGGAAACCGCGCCAAAAAACTGCCAAAATCAACTCCCATTGATTTCAATAGGAAGCGGAGGAGTTTTTTTCCCACGAGTGGAAAAAGCGACATGCTCTTTCTTCCCACGGTTCCGTCTGTATGAAATTAATGGGAGGCAGAGAAAGCGTTTTTCACAGCGTTTTTTGCCTGTAGCACTCAATGGCCGTGGCAAGAAAAACACAGCGAAATCTGCGGCAAAGATTGAAAGAATTTTGAGGCAGTTTTTTTTCTGCCCGCAAAAAAACTCTGTGCGAGCATACCCTAGAATTAAAAAAATCTTCATTTTCAGCTTCAAAAACACCTTGAAATCGGAGGCTGTTTTCCCTTGAAAACAGCTTCGTAATTTTCAGCCATTTTCTACGTGTAAACATCACCTTACAGTTAAGTTAGACTTTAAAGATATTGCTGAAGTTGGATGGTATTAAGGCCTCATGCACACGGGACAAATTCCATAGTGTTTACACAAAATAGACCAGCTACAGATTGAAAATTAGCACTGCGGGTCAATTTCCGTACTTTTTCTGCAGATTTTTATTTATTTATTTATTTATTTTTTTCGATTTGATCAAATCTCATCCGCTTTGCTACTACTGTAATACGCTGCAGAATTTCATCCTGTGTGCAAGTGGTCTAATGGATTATGCAAAGCCACTGAAAAATTGTGAAAAGGATTTACTATATCATGAACTATTGCTGCATACATAGACGTTTTATTGTTGCTCAAATGGTATGGGAACAAAATTAAGAAAAGACAGGAAAGTTTAATTAAGATACTGGAATTTCTAGTTATTTTTCATGAATTCTAAGGCTAGGTCTACCAGATGGAGTCGAATTATCACAGTAAAATCATGGTTTCAATGTAACAAATTATTCTCTATGGGGAAAAAAAAGTTCAATCCATGTTTTCGAAAAATAAAAAACATATCTTTTTTTAGATTTTCGCCCATTACTAATATTGTTCATTCTTTTTCTTCATTCTTTTTCGTCATTCTTTTTAGTATGTCCCCTATATAGGGGCCCTTATCTACAGGGAATGCCACAGGGGGCCCTATCTACAGGGTGACGCCCCATAAGGCCCCCTGTGGCGTTTCCTGTAGATAGGGCCCCCTGTGGCGTTTCCTGTAGATAGGGCCCCCTGTGGCGTTTCCTGTAGATAGGGCCCCCTGTGGCGTTTCCTGTAGATAGGGCCCCCTGTGGCGTTTCCTGTAGATAGGGCCCCCTGTGGCGTTTCCTGTAGATAGGGCCCCCTGTGGCGTTTCCTGTAGATAGGGCCCCCTGTGGCGTTTCCTGTAGATAGGGCCCCCTGTGGCGTTTCCTGTAGATAGGGCCCCCTGTGGCGTTTCCTGTAGATAGGGCCCCCTGTGGCGTTTCCTGTAGATAGGGCCCCCTGTCGCGTTTCCTGTAGATAGGGACCCCTGTCGCGTTTCCTGTAGATAGGGCCCCCTGTGGCGGTCCCTGCAGATAGGGCCCCCTGTGGTGTTCGCTGTAGATGGGGCCCTATCTACAGGGCCCACCACAGGGGCCCTGTCCGCGGGGGAACGCCTCAGGGGGCCCTGTCCGCGGGGGGAACGCCTCAGGGGGCCCTGTCCGCGGGGGGAACGCCTCAGGGGGCCCTGTCCGCGGGGGGAACGCCTCAGGTGGCCCTGTCCGCGGGGGGAACGCCTCTACCTACAGAGGGCTCTACTGGGAGCACTATCTACAGAGGGCACTGTGTGTGGTGCATTACTTTATAGTGTTTGACGCCATTTTATTCAGGGGCACAGTGTATGTTACTATTAGATTCAGGGGCACTGTAATGATGGGGGTAGGGAAACAGACAAGTGAGCCCTAATCTACCCGCCACTCAGTCCCTGCCTACTTGCAACGACCCACCCTAGGCGACGGTGTACAACTGGGTGACGGTCCCTACGCTCAATAAGTGCACGACAGACAGACAAGGGTACACAGAAGAAAGGGAAAAGGGGCAGTTGCCCACGGCAACACCGTGAGCAACAAGAGTGGTGAACGAGCCGAGTCAAACCAGGAGTGTACGAGGTGCCAAACGCAGAGCAGGAGAGTGGTGAACAAGCCGAGTCAAACCAGGAGTGTACGAGGTACCAAACGCAGAGCAGAAGAGTAGTCAGTAAGCCAGGATCAATATGAAGCAGGGTCAAATAGTTCAAGAAGCTGCAGCAGGGCCAGGAAACCAAACGAGAAGAAATCACAAGCAAGGAGGAACAGGAAAGGCAGGTATAAATAGACAGAGGGCGGGAGCTAGCTCCGTCTGGCCAGGCTGTGATAGGCTCTCCCACTCCTAAGACTGCCATCCTGAGTGGTGGAAGATGGAGTCAGTCTCACAGACATAGAAGCAGGTGCAGACTGATTACCTATGGGCGTAGACACAGAAGCTGTGCCTGGCAGATCCTTAACAGGCACAGTGTGTAGCGCTATTCGGGGACACAGTGTATGATACTATTATATTTGGGGGCATAGAGTGTGGTACCATTAGAATTTACGCTTTGTTTTTAGGTGCAGAAATGTTGAAAAAGTGCGCTTCCGAAGACATCTGAGCAGCAAATTTACCCATTTCCGCAGAAATGGGTCATGGCCAGGAGGCATCATAGAGTTCTGGACCAGATGGAAAAGTAAAGAGAACGACTACAATCTGAGAAGTCGTCACCGGTGAGTCACTAAATGTAAATGTTTATTCTCCCTGTGACTGCTCAGTACTGTAGTCACTGTATGATCTGCAGCGAGATAATGTGTGTATCGTTCTTTTTTGTGAAACAGCAACTCCCAGCATATCCTTACTATCGTTCTGGCTACACTGGGAGCTGTAGTTTTATACCGTACAAACTTATATGGCAGGGGTTAAACTAAATTTTCAAATGATCTCTGTACTGAGCTGTATTTGTACTGGTGCTGTATATATGTACTGAGCTTGGTTCTGGTGCTGTATGTGTGGGTGTGTGTATATATGTGTATGTGTGTGTGTGTGTGTGTGTGTATATATATATATATATATATTACATATACACTGAGCTTGGTTCTGGAGTTATATTCATCATAACAACCAAGCTCAATACATATATACAGCACCAAAGAGGAGCTCAAAACATATATACAACTCCAGAACTGAGCTCTGCATATAAATACAGCACCAGGACCAAGCTCAGTACATATATACAGCACCACAACAAGGCTTAGTACATATATACAGCACCAGAACAAAGCTCAGTACATATATACAGCACCACAACAAGGCTTAGTACATATATACAGCACCAGAACCAAGCTCAGTACAGATATACAACACTAGAACCAAGCTCAGAACATATATACAACTCCAGAACTAAGTTCTGCATATAAATACAGCACCAGAACCAAGCTCAGTACATATATACAGCACCACAACAAAGCTTAGTACATATATACAGCACCAGAACAAAGCTCAGTACAGATATACAACACCAGAACCAAGCTCAGAACATATATACAACTCCATAACAAAGCTCAGTACATATATACAGCACCAGACCAAAGCTCAGTGCATATATATCAGAACAACCAAGCTCAAAACATATATGTATGTAATGAGCTTGGTTCTGGAGCTGTATATTTGTACTGAGCTTTGTTCTGGTGCTGTATATATGTACTGAGCTTGCTCCTGGTGCCGTATCTGTGCTTTAGCAGGGAGAGTTGTCGTGGCTTACTGTGTACGCCGCACTGTCCTCCACCCGTCTCCTGTACACAGCCTAACTAAATATGCTGAGCACGCTTAGGATATTGAATGTGCGCATGTAGGCCTATACGTAATGGATGAGATTAATATAATGTGTGGGTAGGTCTGTATGGTTATGTAACTATATAAATAGTGTGGCAATCCACACTAAAACATTCTGGACAGGGAATTTCTTGATTTAGAGTCCACTTTAATGTAGGGGGTATTTGGAATATCATAATTGTTTTATTTTATTATTAGAATCATTTTCAATGACCCGATACACCGCAAAACACCGTGAACCCATCCCCCCGCATGTCTTCGTCCGAAAAACAGGGAACCTGTTGTTAAAAATTTGAATCCCATCCCTGATAGTAAGCACTAGCCAGGGCCCACCCAATGCATTGTTGCCAACATTTGAATTTTTTTTTCCAAGGACACAGTGTGTGGCGTCTTTGGTGGGTGTGTCTTACGTAGCGTGGCCGGTATGTCTCTGGTTATCTGGTTGTTTACAGGCAGGTGATGTCTCGCTTTATCACTAAGGCTAGCCGATATGTGCTGTCCACTGCTGGTAGCTTAAAAACCAGCGTAGATAGTCCCACACTCTGCCCCTTGTAGATAGTGCCACACTCTGCCCCTTGTAGATAGTGCCACACTCTGCCCCTTGTAGATAGTGTCACACTCTGCCCCTTGTAGATAGTGCCACACTCTGCCCCTTGTAGATGTAGCCACACTCTGCCCCTTGTAGATGTAGCCACACACTGCCCCGGTAGATGTAGCCACACACTGCCCCCGGTAGATGTAGCCACACACTGCCCCCGGTAGATGTAGCCACACACTGCCCCCGGTAGATGTAGCCACACACTGCCCCCGGTAGATGTAGCCACACACTGCCCCCGGTAGATGTAGCCACACACTGCCCCCGGTAGATGTAGCCACACACTGCCCCCAGAAGAGAGCAGGTCTGCATTGCCACCGGACGGCGCGGGAACGGGATCATGTGAGTATGTGAAGTTTGGTTTTTTTTCTAATAAAACTGTGAGTGGCATTATCTACAGGGGGGTATATATGTGTGGATGTGGGCCACTATATACAGGGGGGTCTATATGTGGGGATGTGGGCCACTGTATACAGGGGGGTCTATATGTGGGGATGTGGGCCACTGTATATGTTCTGGTGCTGTATACATGTATGAGCTTTGTTCTGGTGCTGTATACATGTATGACCTTTGTTCTGGTGCTGTATATGTAAAGGATCTGCCAGACACAGCTTCTGTGTCGACGCCTGTGGGTAATCCGTCTGCACCTGCTCCTAAGTCTGAGAGAGTGACACGATCTTCTACCAGTCAGGCTGGGAGGCTGAGGAGTGGGAGAGCCTATCACAGCCTGGCCAGACGGAGCTAGCTCCCGCCCTCTGTCTATTTATACCTGCATTTCCTGCTCCTCCTTTGCCTGTTATTCTTTTCTGTTTCCTGGCTCTGCTGCTCCTGCTATGATTATTGACCTTGCTTCATTTTTGACCCTGGCTTTACTGACTACGCTCCTGCTCTGTGATTTGTACCTCGAGAACTCCTGGTTTGACTCGGCTCGTTCACTACTCTTGTTGCTCACTGTGCTGCCGTGGGCAACTGCCCCATTTCCCTTAGCTTCTGTGTACCCTTGTCTGTTTGTCTGTCGTGCACTTATTGAGCGTAGGGACCGTCGCCCAGTTGTACGCCGTCGCCTAGGACGGGCCGTTGCAAGTAGGCAGGGACTGAGTGGCGGGTAGATTAGGGCTCACCTGTCTGTCTCCCTACCCCATCATTACAGTATACATGTATGACCTTGGTTTTGGTGCTGTATACATGTATGAGCTTGGTTCTGGTGCTGTTTTTATGTACTGAGTTTGTTCTGGGGATGTATATGTGTACTGAGTTTAGTTCTGGTGCTGTATATATGTACTGAGCTTGGTTCTGGGGCTGTATATATGTACTGAGCTTGGTTCTGGAGCTGTAATTATATAGGATATATTTATAATAACAAAATTGCAGGGCAGATGGAATTGTTCACAATTCACTGTATATTTCATGGGAACCTGTCTGGTAGTTTTAACTCCTTGACCCGCCACGATGCGGTAATACATGACCTGACAATATTTCCAAATGTATGTTTTTTTCAGAAGCAGCAATATCTTTAAAATCCACTTTTAAAACGGCGCACACTATATGCTGTTTACTCATTAAAGAGTCACTGGGCGGTGACTCTTTCCTGAAGTCACATAGTCCTGCCTCCAAACTCACCTTTCCATGTTTGATTGACATCCCCCTGGCTGATACAACTTTCTCGGATGCGCCATTGCTTTGTGGTGATTTAAACAAGGGGTGGCAGTGTGGCACTATACACAAGGGGGAGCTGTGTGGCACTATACACAAGGGGGAGCTGTGTGGCACTATACACAAGGGGGAGCTGTGTGGCACTATACACAAGGGAGAGCTGTGTGGCACTATACACAAGGGGGAGCTGTGTGGCACTATACACAAGGGGGAGCTGTGTGGCACTATACACAAGGGGGAGCTGTGTGGCACTATACACAAGGGGGAGCTGTGTGGCACTATACACAATGGGGAGCTGTGTGGCACTACTAAGGGGGGCTGTATGGCACTATTTACAAGGGGAGGGCTGTGGCGCAATCTACAGGGGTCTGTGTGTGGCACTATCTAATAAGGAGGGCTGTATGGCACTAAATACAAGGGAGGGAGGCTGTGTGGCACTATATACAGTGGGAGCTGTATAGCGCTATCTACAGGGGGGGCTGTATGGCGCTATCTGCAAGCGGGGTGTGACACGGTCTATAGGCGGGGCTGTATAGCACTGTCTACAGGGGAGCTGTATGGCACATGCTACAGGGGACACTATCTATAAGCGGGGCTGCTTGTGGCACCTGGGGGGCCCCAGTCAAGAGTTTGCTATGGGGCCCAGTCTTTCCTAGTTACGCCCCTGACCGTTACTATAACAATAAAAAAAACAATTCTATCACCAGTAATCTGGTGTAATTGGATTGAAAAGAATAGGATTCAAGATGAACATCATATTAAGCCCCCGATACTTCTTCCAACACCTACAACAGTTCTTCCAACACCTACAACATTTAGAAAAATGTGAATGGGCTTTCTGTCCAATAAAGTTGCGGAGTACTACACTATGTACAATCGGTATTAGTAAATGTATCAGAGTATCCAGGGCCCACATTTGGTTGGATGGTGCCCTGTGCAGTCATAGTGTACAAATTCAAAAAGAAAAAAACAAAAAATATTTTCCAAAACATACCAGGCTCTCTTTGGGATAAGAATAATTTTGTATACATTTTTATTAAATTCCATATAAAAATATATTTTAAAGATTTTTCATATATAAATATATCTCTTTCCTCTTTTATCCATAATACAAAGATTTTTTTATAGGAAAAGAAAAGGGTTTGAGAAAACACATTTGTTTCAAACTAGATGTACATAATTTAAAAAAATGTCTCCTGGCCAGGATACCAACACAGACTTTTATAACATTACTTCCATTAATTTATCCCCCTCTAAACACAATGACATGTCATGATGAGATATCTAGGTAATAGGTGTTCTATACATAAGCCATAATCAGACCCATATAAGAGATTAGCTATAAGAACCGGTTCTGGAGATTTTTTTTCCAGACACTATTGGTCTCCGTTCACACTTGCGCTTTTTTCTTTTTACTACCTTCTTTTCTAATTTTGGTCCAAAGATTTTGAATTATTGCTCTCTGTGCTATATATGGATTGCATATTTGGGGATTTCTATTAGGTATGGTTTATAACCATTTTTTGTGGTTAGCTCATAGTGTACAAATACTATTACTGTAAAATGTCAAAATAATGCTGCCAAAAAGTTGCCTAAATAAAACTACCCAACAAATAAATAAGGGCATCAGATGGAGCTGCCATACCATAGATTTAGGTACAAAGTGTCATCAATGCCTGTGGCACCCACTTTAGTAATGAGATGTTGCACAGACTGCACACCCCTACGGCCAGCCCTGTGAAAATCTGTATTGTTTTTTTTTCCCCTTGGGGCTGTTTTGAGAGTTGTCAAGCTGTAAATGGCTTTCTCCCCTGCTGCTGTGTGTCTTGTGATAAAATACCACACAGCCATAAGCATTGTAAAATTTAATTTACATGGCAAATTTAGCAGGAGGTTTCCTAGTGCCCAGAAATTCATCTCTGAGAAGAAAACCGTTGGGGAATATATCAACAGATTTACGCCAGTTTTCTGGCATAAAAAAGTTGCAAATTTTGCGCATGCCGTAATTGCGTTAAAATTTGCAACCTTTTCTTGACACTTTCCACTTCCTTAATATATTTGGTGCATTTTCCACCAATGTAAATTAGTCTAAGACTGGCGTTTGAAACGCCAATCTTAAAGGTTAACTAAGCTTTTAACCCCTTCCCGACATACGTCGTATATATGCGCGCTGTCGGGAGGTGCTTCCTGCAAAGCACCGTATAGGTATTGCGCAGCGGGAAGTGGTCACCGGTGCTAATTGAGACTAATTGAGACAAAGTAAAGATGGCTGCTGTCCCTGACAGCAGGCCATCTCTACTACTCGCCCAGGGTGCCGTTTTGGCCCCCCGCATCGGCGATCACTGCTATTGGATGGTCAATTCTGATCGGCCAATCGCAGGAATTTTTGTTAAAACTGTGCCCTGGAGTCACAGGGCACAGTTAGATGGTGGTGATTGGTGCTGTCTAAGATGGCACTGCTCTGCACTCCGCCATTCCGGTTTGAGGCAGCATGCAGTGGTTGAGAGGCTGTCTGCTGTAGCTTTGCTGCATGGTTTGTAGTGCTCATCGCACTAAAATAAGAAACTGCTTTTTTGCTACTGCTGTCTGATCACCACAAAAAAAAAAAAAAGACTGCTGATCAGTCAGATTTTTTTGTCCCTTTCCCTGGCCATGGGACTGTCCCTGTCCCAATCCACCCCCCCCCTTTCCCACACCAACCCCCTACCTGTCCGAATCCGCTCAATTTTTTGCACAGGATTATTTTTTTTTGTCATTTGCACCGTCTCCCTGTGTGCGCCCTTTGGCCACACTAATACGCATCTATGGCTTTTTTTTCCCGCAGTTCTTTTATGGTATTTTTTTTTTTCGGCATCTGTGCTTAATTTTAGCAGTGGCGTAACTACCGCCTTAGCAGCCGTAGCGGCACGGGCCCCCACCGGCACGGGCCCCCACCATAGCCGGAGGCTCCGCTAGCTGCTGCTATGGTTGCTACAGCGCGACACCACTGAACACTACGGCAGAGCAGGGAGGTATCTCCCCGCTCTGCCATTAAAAAAAAGACATGTATCCCCTATCCACAGGATAGGGGATACATGTGTGATCGCTGGCATTGATAGGGAGAACGGGGGACTGAAAGTCCCCTGAAGTTCTCCATCACAAACCTCGGACTTCCGGGGTCTGTGTCGGCAGCTCCGTAGAAATGAATGGAACGCCGGTCGCGCTTGTGCGCATGCGTGACCAGCGTTCATTTCATTTTTATTGAGCTGCACAGACGCCGGAAGTCAGAGGTTAGTCATGGAGAACTTGGTGGACTTTCGGTCCCCCGTTCTCCCTATCGCTGCCAGCGATCACACATGGGGATAGGGGATACGTGTCTTTTGTAGGACACACTGTAGGTCGCATTTTTTTTGGTGGTTGGGGCTGCATGGCGTTCCCTACAGGGGGGGGGGCTGTATGGCGTTCCCTACAGGGGGGGCTGTATGGCGTTCCCTACAGGGGGGTGCTGTATGGCGCTATCTACAGAGGGGGCTGTATGACGCTATCTACAGTGGGGGCTGTATGTCGCAATCTACAGTGGGGGCTGTATGGCGCTATCTACAGGGGGGGGGCCTGTAAAAAAGGCACTATTTACAAGGGGGGGGGGGTTGTGTGACACCCAGGGGAGGGGAGGCCCCCAGTCAAAAGTTTGCTATGGGGCCCAGTCTTTCCTAGTTACGCCCCTGACTGTTAGTTTACAGTCTTCTTTTTTTATTTTTTATTTTTTTTTAATAGATGGTCTCCGTTACTGAGGGATGTTCAGTTTTGTTTAACTGACATTCGTATAGTAAATTTGACATAAGGGCCTGTTCACATCACCATTCGCTTTCCGTTCCGGGGTTCCGTCTGAGGTTTCCGTCAGGTGAACCCCGCAACGGAAAGTGAAAGTGAAACCACCGCTTCTTTTTCAGTCACCATTGATCTCAATGGTGACGGAAACCTCGCTAATGGTTTCCGTTCGTCACCATCCCGGCAGGTTTCCTGTTTTCCGACGGAGTCAATGATGACTGAAACGGAAGCTGTGCTTTCACTTTCACTTTCTGTTGCGGGGTTCACCCGACGGAAACCTCCGACGGAACGGAAAGCGAACGGTGATGTGAACAGGCCCTTACGTAGATTTACTGTTTTCGTTTAAAAATTTATTCTAATTTACTCTTACTTTTTATATCCGCCTATTCTTTATTTTTTATTTTTTAATTTTTCTTATCTTCTAATTTCTGTTCACTATACACGTGTAAAAACACTAAGCACACACACCCCCTGTATAAAAATAAAAGTTGATTACATGTGTTAAAACACCACACACCCAACTATAATCAATCAAAATGTCTCAATCGTCCAGAAGGATGTATTCAGTCGAGGAGACATACGCCATCATTGCCTCTGACACTCCTTTTTGTTTCCTCCTCTTCCTCCTCATCCAGTGATGAGGAACCCCCCAAAGGCGACCTAGGAGAGAAGTTAAGGCAACCCCAATGATTGATCCCGTGTGGGCTCCACCCCACGAAAATTGAGCCTCAAATTCCGGGTTTTATAGGCAGCTCAAGAATTGGGTTTGAGACTGCAGGCCTCACAGAAATAGATTTTTTTTCAAGGTCTTTTTCTCTGAGGTGTTTGTTAATTTAATGGTAGCCCAGACAAATCACTACGCCCAACAATTTGTAACCAAAAACCCCACTTCATCATTTGTTAGATGGACCCTTGTATATGCAGCGGAGATTATGACCTTTTGGGGCCTTGTGCTGCATATGGGACTAGTGCGTAAGCCAGAGGTTAGGCAATACTGGAGTGCGGATATTTTGTACAACACCCCAATTTACCACATGACCATGACCCGGACACGCTTTGAAGTGATTTTAAAATTCTTGTACTATAATGATAATGCACAGTGCCCGCCCCAGGACGACCCCTCATTTGACCGTCTATTTAAAATCAGGTCAGTCATTAAACATTTCAGCACCATATTTTCACAAGTGTGCACCCTCGATTTAAATATATTTCCATAGACGAGTCCCTTGTTCATTTTAAGAGGAGGCTTAAATTCCGCCAATACCTGCCCAATAAGAGGGCAAGGTATGGAATTAAATTGTACAAACTGTGTGAGTACATGTGGGTATGCACACAGGTTTCGGGTTTACGAAGAGAAGGACTCTATTATTGAGCCCCAAGAATGCCACCCCGTCCTGGGAGTTAGTGGGAAAATAGTGTGGGATTTAATACACCCATTGCTGGACAAGGATTATCACCTTTACGTGGATAACTTCTATACCAGCATCACATTATTTAGGTGCCTTTCTGCCAGAAGTACTGCAGCACCCGGTACTGTGCGAAAAAAAAAAAAAAGAGGCCTCTCTAAAACACTGCTTAGACAAAGCCTCAGAAGTGGTGAGAGCAGGGAACTATGCAGCGAGAACATGTTGTTCATCAAATATAAGGACAAGAGGGATGTCCTTCTATTGACCACAAATGATCGCAGCGGCAGCACCACTGTCCCTGAACGAGGTACCACCACAGTGACCCACAAGCCAAATTGCATCCTCGGCTACAATAAGTACATGGGCGGGGTTGATCTCTCTGATCAAGTACTAAATATAGATTATAGATCCCTGCGGAAAACAAAGGCATTGTACAAAAAGCTGGCCGTGCACATTGTACAGATGGCAATGTATAATGCTTACGTGCTATCCCAATGTGTAGGCCGGACAGGGACATTCCTTAACTTTCAAGAGGTGGTTATCAAGGCACTTCTATTTGGGAACCAGGCAGGGGAGGGCCCAAACACACCAGCTGGTATCGATGGTCTACGTATTGTACCAGAGCAACTTTTCCCTAATGAAGTGCCCCAAATTGCAAAGAAGGGAAGGAGACAAATAAGGTGCAGAGTGTGTTCCAAAAGGGGAATTAGAAAATACACTATTTATCACTGTGAAACCTGCCCTGAAAAACCAGGCCTGTATATCAAGGATTGCTTCAAAGCGTACCAGTCATAAATTTGTAATTTCATCCTTCATTTACCCCTTTATTATACCAAAGCAACATTGTGTCCACACACACATCCAGCTAAATCAGGGGTCTCAATCACGCGGGCCGCATGCGGCCCCGGGTGCTGTCATCTGCGGCCCGCGGGACACAGAGCCGCTAGACTCTGGAATTCCCTGACATCGCTGTCCACATATGAACGGCGATGTCTGGGGCTTCCCCAGAGCCGGAGTCCCGTGCAGAGCGCTAGTATTGGCTCTGCTCCAGGACTCTGTGGAATTCCCTGGCATCACTGTCCATATATGGACAGTGTGTCAGGGTCTTCCCCAGAGCGGGAGTCCCAGTGATGTCAGGACCACAGCTGGAGTCCCAGGAAGAGCCTACTAGCGCTCTGCCCGGGACTCCAGCTCTGGGGTTGCCCCTGACATCTCTGTCCATATATGGACAGTGATGTCAGGAGCAGAGCTGGAATCCCAGGCAGAGTGCACTCCACAGGCAGCATCCACAGAGGGCACTGCGGCAGCATCCACAGAGGGCACTGTGGCAGCATCCACAGGGGGAATTGTGGCACTATCTAAAAAGGGGCTGCCCAATCTTGACATGTGTGTCTGCCTAACGCTGCCAACTGAGCCGCCGGACTGCATTTAGCGACACTTAAACTGGAAAACTGGATTGTTGAAATAAGCACGTGGAGAAATATCTCATTTTAAACCTACCGGTATTATTATAGTAATGTAGTATTGATTTTATAGTAATGTAGTATTATTATTATAGTAATATAGTGTTATAGTGTTATAGTAGTTCAAATAAGTAATTTATTAGCAATAATTTTGTGTTGTATCAAATTTCCCAGGCAGAGTGCACTCCACAGGCAGCATCCACAGAGGGCACTGCGGCAGCATCCACAGAGGGCACTGTGGCAGCATCCACAGGGGGCATTGTGGCACTATCTAAAAAGGGGCTGCCCAATCTTGACATGTGTGTCTGCCTAACGCTGCCAACTGAGCCGCCGGACTGCATTTAGCGACACTTAAACTGGAAAACTGGATTGTTGAAATAAGCACGTGGAGAAATATCTCATTTTAAACCTAGCGCTATTATTATCGTAATGTAGTATTGATTTTATAGTAATGTAGTATTATTATTATAGTAATATAGTGTTATAGTGTTATAGTAGTTCAAATAAGTAATTTATTAACAATAATTTTGTGTTGTATCAAATTTGAAAGTAATGCGGCCCGTCAACTTCCCATTTTTTCTATATGCGGCCCACTTACCCAGCCGAGTTTGAGACCCCTGAGCTAAATCCTAGCTCCAAAAGTCAGTCTAATTGGGCTCTGAGCCCTGTTGTGTCCAAACAGCCATTTATGACCACATATGGGGTATTTTTTTACTCTGGAGAAATTGCTTTACAAATGTTGTGGTGCTTTTTTCCCTTTAGTCCTTGTGGAAATGATAAAAAAATAGCTAAACCTACGTTTTCTTTGAAAAAAATGTTGATTTTCATTTTCACTGCCTACGTCCAATAATTTCTGCAAAACACCTGTGGGGTCAAAATGCTCACTATACACCCTAGATAATTTCCTCAAGGGGTGTAGTTTCAAAAATGGGGTCACTTTTGGGAGGTTTCCTCTGTTTTGGTCCCTCAGGTTCTTTGCACATGTGACATGGCTTCCCCAAACCATTCCTGTTAAATTTGAGCTCCAAATGGCGCTCTTTCCCATCTAAGCCCTGCTATGTGTTCAAACAGCCGTTTATGACCACATGTTTGGTATTGATTTACTCTGAAGAAATTGCTTTACAAACGCTGCAGTGCTTTTTCTTCTTTTAGTTCTTGTGGAAATGAGAAAAAATTAGCTAAACCTACATTTTCTTTGAAAAATTTTGATTTTCACGGCCTACTTCCAATAATTTCTGCAAAAAACCTGTGAGGGTTAAAATGCTCACTATACCCCTAGATAATGTCCTTGAGGGTGTAGTTTTCCAAATGGCGTCACTTTTGGGAGATTCCCACTGTTTTGACACCGCAAGAGCCGTTCAAACATGTCATGGTGCCTAAAATATATTCTAATAAAAAGGAGGCCCCAAAGAGCTCCTTTGCCTCTGAAGCCTGTGCTTCCAGAGGCTCTGTCACCACATTATAAGTGCCCTATCTCCTATGTAATCTGATCGGCGCTTAGTGGTTTTTATTTAGAAAAACGATCATTTTTGAGCAAGTTATGAGCAATTTTAGATTTATGCTAATTAGTTTCTTAATGACCAACTAGGCGTTTGTTAACGCAATCATGGGCCAAAATATATTAGACTGAAATTTGTAATGGGTATGTCAACCGATACCCGCCCTCCAGTGATTTATCCAGTTTCCAAATCATAGGTAATAGATATATATATCTGAGAGAAAAGACGACACAAGAGACCATGCTTGTATGCTCAAAAACCTTCTCTGCTCTTTATTGATCCAAACAAGTATATAAATATAATGACAGGAAAGGTGTAGGCTTTGGTTTCAGCCAATCATCTACAATATGATAATGACTCTGATTCAGCCAATGAGAATATTTCAATGCATTATAATAATTCTTCACCCTCCAAGCCCCAGGTGGCCTGATCCTTGTCCCATGGGGAAGACACATTTCAGATACACAAGTTAATGTGTCTACTTCTTATCTCTCTAGAGAATGGAGACTACAGATAAGTTTAAGGGTATGTTCACACGATGAGAGGCATTTACGTGTGAAAAGACAGACTGTTTACAGCTGCCTCGTTTCACACGTAAATGCTCCTCCTCGTATTATGCGAGGCGTCTGTGACGCTCGTAAATCTTGAGCTGTTCTTCATTGAGTTCAATGAAGAACGGCTCAAATTACGTTGCAAAGAAGTGCCCTGCACTTCTTTGCCGAGGCAGTCAATTTACGCGTCGTCGTTTGACAGCTGTCAAACGACGACGCGTAAATTACAGGTCGTCTGCACAATACATCGGCAAACCCATTCAAATGAATGGGCAGATGTTTACCGACGTATTGTAGCTCTATTTTAAGGCGTAAAACGAGGCATAATACGCCTCGTTTACGCCTGAAAATAGGTCGTGTGAACCCAGCCTCAATCATTTAAACAGAGCGCTTCTTCCAGGGCTGAATCCCCTCCCTCTGGTAAACAATGTCATTGTCCATTCGGCCAAGGCTATTTGATCTGCTCCTTACAAGAGTAATAAAACATTCAATTCAAGAACACAACATAGAATTGCTTCAGGACATCTGCTGACATTTACTTTTTACTTATTAATCTCAAGATGGCTCCTTCAGGCCAAAAGATGAATTCCAATGATCCAAAATGGACGCCTACCATACAAGATGGAGTCCATGCAAAATTTTATCTTTTAAACATATTCTAATCACTTTCACAGCGTTCCACAGAGGAGTGTATGACACTGACCAATCAGCTTCATACACTTCTCATTGTTCCAGCCCATTGTAACAGCCCAGCTTCTTTCACTGCACAATCACACTGTGCTGTGGATCATGCTGGGCTGGAACAATGAGAAGTGTATGACGCTGATTGGTCAGCGTCATACACTTCTCTGTACAACGCCCAGTTAGTAAAAAGTAAAAACACGCACAGTTGGTCATTAAGAAACTAATTAGCATAAATCTAAAATTGCTCATAACTTGCTCAAAAATGATAGTTTTTCAAAATATAAACCACTGTTATCTACATTACAGCGCCGATCACATTATGTAGGAGATAGGGCACTTATGATCTGGTGACAGAGCCTCTTTAAGTCCATAAACACACTACGGCCATATGTGTGATATTTCCTAAGGCCTTATTTACATGAGCGTATTTCACGTCCGTGATATGTGCGTGAAAATCACTCACGCCGCACGGACCTATGCAAGTCAATGGGGCCATTCAGACGTTCCGTGTTTTTCACGCAGCGTGTGTCCGCTGCGTGAAACTCACTGCATGTCCTATACTTGAGCGTTTTTTGCGCATCACGCACCCATTGAAGTCAATGGGTGCGTGAAAATCACGGACAGCACACGGACGCACATCCGTGTGCTCTGCGTGATTCGCGCAACAGTTGCTCAAGAGCTGATGGGAAAAAGAAAACCACCTTCATTTCATTTTGTAAACGTCAAAACCCTGTGACATAAGGATGGCATACGCGCGAAAATAACGCAGACACGCACCAAACACTGATGACAAATGGAACTGCAATGTGCGCAAAACGCTACATTTTTACGCGTGCAAAACGGACACGTTCGTGTTTATTAGGCCTTAAATTGCAGAACCTGGAGCTAAAGTTCTAAGCCTTGTAACGTCCTAAAAAAAATAAAAGGATGTTCAAAAAAATGTCAAGTAAACATATGGGGGATGTTAATTAGCAACATGTAGATTTAGAAAAATGCTAATTTGTAAAAAATTTCGCAACATTTCAGTGTTTTTCACAATTAAACACAGAAAGTATCGAGAAAATTTTGCCAGTAACATAAAGTCCAATGTGTCATGAGAAAACAATCTCCGAATCGCTTGGATAGGTAAAAGCATTCCAATGTTGTTACCACATAAAGTGAAACATGTCAGATTTGAAAAATGAGTCTGTCAGGAAGGTCAAAAGTGGCCAAAGCGGGAAGGGGTTAAAATACTTTTGACATATACTTCTGACATGTCACTATGACAAGTCAAAAGTTTTTATCGGTGGGGGTCCAAGCGCTGACACCCCCACCGATCGGTAAAACAAAGCGGCAGAAGCGCTCGGGTGAGCGCTGTTCCGCTTCATTTATTATTGGCTTTTCTCGGAAAGCCTATGCCAGCGGTGTACGGACTCAAAGACTTTCTATTGAGCCCGTACACCACTCACTCAGCTTTCTGAGTAAAGGTCAGCAGAAACGAAGAAACAAAGCGGCACAGCGCTCCCCTGAGCACTTCTTTTTATTTATCTGCATGGCTGTTTAAAGGTAAGCAGTGGATGTGGAGCTCATTAAACAGAGCTATAAACCCTATAGGAACTGGACCTATTAAATAAAATGGCTATGTACACCTTTTAGAAGCAATCTTTATTTTTTATTTTTTATTTAATCAATGTGTTCTGTGTTATAAGCAACTTTCAAATTCAATTTTATTAAAAAATAATTTTAATTTTTACGATGCAGCTTATCGTTCATAGTCTAATCTGTCAGTTCAGCTGAACTGACGGCTCAGCTAAGAGTGGGTCCTACGTGTCTCGGACACACAAGATTCAGCGAATATCGGATCCCATCTAAGTTTATAAAGAAAGTTTACAAAGTGAGTATAATTGAGGGTGGAAGAGGAGGTGGAATTCTGCGATCTCTGACATGGGAACTAACACACTTGAAAACGCTACTTTAAAAAATCCCCTTTCCGTTTTCCCAAGAGTCACACAGAAAAAAAACATAAACGGTAACTTGCCCTAAAACTTTTTTTCATAGAGGTTACTTCGGGAATCGGAAAAAAAAATATTCTGTTAAGCAGCAATTAGTACCCCAGTCATTTAACAAAATTGTCTGTAACAACATTGCTCCTGGTATGCACTCTACAAAACATGCAACCATAGTTAAAATGGGGATGTATGTGAACAGAACAAAATGGGCCGCTCTTTTCCAGACACAGCAGCGCTCTTATCCATAGGCTCAGCCCCATTAACTTGAATGAACATGAATAAGAGTGTTCTGAGTATAAAAAAAAAAAAAAAAAGTGGCACCTTCTTTCTGAACTGATACAGCCCCTTTAAGATCATCCATGTGCTGTAATGTCCAAGCAGTCATATGACAAATTTATAGAACTACAGTGACCACAGCATATTGCCCCATTTCAGCATACAGGGGCTTATGAAAGGGGGATTTATTAAGGTTGCCACCTGGAAGGTAAACCAGAGGCCCAGTATTAATTTAATTTGTACCGGCAATAGTAATGAACGGTAAATTTTATTAAATAAGTTTGCGCATTAATTTTGTGGACGGGCAGTGGGATGAAAGGAGTTGGACTGCATACTCCTCCTCCCTCCCCTCCTTTGGTGGGATTGAGACATCACCTAACTCCTCCTTCCATACTGGTGGGAGCAAGTCAGGCGCACGTGGCCCTGCCATGAAGAATGGGAACTGACAAAGTGACATGGGTTGCGGGCAGCCGTGGAGTGAGGGAATGACTGTGTTAAAGGGAGTTATCCCACCGCAAGAACTTCTCACCTATCCACAGGATAGGTTATACGTTTTTGATCGCTGGGGGTCCCAGCACTGGGAACCGCACTGATCAAGAGCATGAGGATGCCCGAATGAATGGAGCGTTGGCATGCAAGCGAGACTGCCACTTCATTCATTCAGGGGACTTGGGATCCCTGTTCTGTTGATCGGTGGGGTCCCATTGGCGGGACCCCCTCACGATCAATCGCTTATCACCTATCCTGTGGATTGGTGATAAGTTCTTGTGGTGGGATAACCCCTTTAAGGGGTACTTTGGTCTAGAGTCTGTATAAAAGAGTAGTCTGGTCTGGAGTCTGTATAAAAAGGTAGTCTGATCTAGGATCTGTATAATGGGGTAGTCTTGTCTGTATAATGGGATAGTCTGGTGTGGGGACTGTATAAAGTGGTAGTCTGGTCTAAGGTCTGTATAAAGGGGTAATCTGGTCTGGGATCTATATAAAGGGGTAGTCTGGACTGGCGTCTGTATAAAAGGGTAGTCTGGACTGGGGTCTGTATAAAGAGCTAATCTGGACTGGGGTCTATATAAAGGGGTAGTCTAGTCTGAGGTCTGTATAACGGGGTAGTCTGATCTGGGGTTTGTGTTAAAGGTGGTCTATGGTCTTTTTCCATCTATTAGAGACATAAGATCCTTTTCCTGTGGAGAGAGACGATAAGGAGCTTGGTGGAACTACAAGGATAAGAATTACCATCCACACCCTCCTTGGATTGCGGACTGTCCACTGCATTTTTCTGGGAGAGAGTCCATACTGAATGATATTGGACTGTTACCAGTGCCGTCTGAGCGGTAAACTTCACTGTACTTTATATATGTTATTTAGGGTATTTGTTGGATCATACCCAATTTAGTTTTGCCTGCTCCGGTCTGAGAGAGATTTTGTGGGTATTTGAGCCAAGAGAAACCACCATTATATTTGTAAGGACTAGTCTGAGGTTTTCGGATGGTGTTAAGGGGCCTGCATTAAGGGGGTATATTTTTGGGGGGTTCTGGTCTGTAGTCTTTAGGGTGTTGTGGGGGTCTATTTAGGGGTTCTTGGGTCTCTTTTAGTTTAAGTGCTCTCGTGGTCTGTATTTATTTAGGGATCTGTTCTGGAGTTTATATTTATTTGTGTTTCTATGGAGGCTGGCAGTGGCTGCAGAAGCGAGGGTCTAAAGATCTCTGGGCAGTAAACTCTGCAGTGGTCAGGAGAAGACATAATGGCGGTCTGGGCCAGATGGAGAAGAAAAGGGAAGGGAACGACTCTAATCATAGAAAATGTCCCCTGTGAATCACTGGATTTATAGAGTAGCTGTCACCTCTCCTGACACGTCTGCTATAGAAAATTCTTGACAACTGAGTGTAAGGGTATGTGCGCACACAAAACAAAAAACTTCTGAGGGAAAACCGCTCCTGATTTTCAGGTGTTTTTTAATCAAACTCGCGTATTTCGCTGCGTTTTTAATGGCCATTTTTGGCGCTGTTTTTCTATAGTCAATGAAAAACGGCTCCAAAAACGTCTTAAGTTTTTTATACGTGGCCCGTCGGAACAGAACGCCGTTTTCCCATTTCAATCAATGGGCAGATGTTCGGAGGCGTTCTGCTTCCGATTTCTCGGCCTAAGCTGTGTGAACATACCCTTACCATTCCTCTTCTCAAAAGGATGTGTCCCTACACAATGTGATGCTGTCAGTGCTAATTGGAAACTGTAATGGTAATGCCCATCTGTCAATGCTAGTACAGAAAGGTGGTGTTGACTATAGACATGGGGTTTCAGGGAAGCGGTGGGGAAGGCACGAGCCCAAGTCCTCAGAACTACAAAGCACCGGGAAATTGACTGAGGCCAGCATGATACAGGGACTCATCACGTCCGTCTGCAACGTGCCGCTGACAGCACAAGAAGGAAGAGGCTCCACTCATAATAGGAACAGGGTTATGTAAGTATTTTTATTTTATTTTTCAGGGGCACTTATATTGTGTGGGAGAAATAGTTAGTGTAGGGGCACTATCACTGTGTAGGGATAGTGTGGGGGCACGTTTACTGGGTTAACGGCATTAATACTGTGGGGGAACACAAAGGGGTACTGTTGTGCGGGGGCACTCTTACTGTGTGGTTTCGACACCGTAATCATTCCCAACAAAGGGAGCACCATTACTGTGTGGGTCACAAAGGGGCCCACTATTAATGTGTGGGGCACAAAGAGAGCACAAATACTGTGTGGGGAACAGATGCACTGTTATTGTTCGGGGCACTATTTTTTTTCAGGGATAACTATAGATATGGGGGCCCCCCAGGCAACAGCAGGCACAGTGTTAAGGGAAACAGTAGGATTGGAAGTTTGTGTAGAGGGTGGGAAATTGGTGTGGAGGGTACTGGAAAAGCAATAAACTGAAGATGTCTGGGAAGCAAACTCTCTGTAGAAATGAGTAGTGGCCATGAGAAATCATCATAGCGGTTTGGACCAGGTGGAGAAGAAAAGGGAACAATCAGAGAAGACGTAGTTTCACAACCGCTGGGGTGCCACGGGTTGTGGACTCGAGCTAGAGTGATGCTTCTCAAAGAGATGACCTCCGTTATTGGGGAGGCAGTTTTGACAGGAGTGGTCCTATAGTAATCGTTCGTGCCTCAAAGGCCTTTTCCTGGCTGCAGCAATCTCTGATATAGAAACATAATTATCTCCTTTTTATGCTCCTTTTTTATTTTATTTTTGTGGTTTATACTTGGTCTAAAAGAATAATAAAAGATAAACTAAATCAATTTTTTATTTTAGAATGTACTTTGACCAATGGTTGGTCTCATGAGACCCCAGTATGAAAAGCACTTGGGTAGTGTATATGTACACTTAGGTCAAGAATGATTTTTAGATATATTTTTATGTACCTCAAAAAAATGTACCTTTGTGGCTGACTACTGTATTGCTTTTCTTATTTTTAAGAAGTGCTGTCTCTGACATACCATCTTGTGAACCTGCAAATTGAGAGCTCAGTGGGCTTTCCCTGTGAAGCATGCTGTCTTTCCCTCTCAACTTTAGCCTATAGTCCTGTACAACCCCTACCCTCGCCTAACACTCACATGGTTATGCATGATAAATTCTGTGCCAAAATACTTTTCAGTAGTCTCAACAGGGACATATAAGAAGCTGTAGGTGAACAATACTGACCTGCTGTAAGCATAGATGTCTAGGGGTGGGATTCAAATCTTTTAAAATTATTCTTACTCTTATAATCAGATAAAAGAACTACAATATACCATACTCACTATATATGTTAATGTAGACGCTAAATGCTGAAGGTCGAGACTCCCAGCTTTTTGCCAAATCTCCTAAAAACAAAAGCTTGTTCCATATAAAATGCCAGCTCTCAGAATGAACTGAACAATGATAAGGGCATGTTGGGAGTTGTTTCACGAACAAAAATACTACCACACATCTTCTTGCTGCAGAACACAGCAAGAAGTCATAAGCACAAGAAATAATGACATTCAGTGACGTCTACTCTGGTTGTAGTCGTCCTCCTTTTTTTTTTTTCCCCTGCATTCGTCCAGACTCCAGACCTCTATGGAGACTTCTTCCAGCTACCTGTCTCCTCTGCAGAGTTTGCTGCCCAGACATCTTTGGCACCTCACTTTTGCAGCACAATATCACTTTCTGCATTAAGGCAGACACACTGTGCCACCTAAAAATAATACCACCACACACTGTGCCCCTTAAAATAAGTGCCATACACTTTACCCCTCAAAATAATCGTGCCACACACAGTACCCCCTCAAATTATTAGTGCCTTAAAATCGTGAACCACACGCAGTGCCCCTAAAATAGTGGCACATGCTGTGTCCCTGAAAATAATGCCACAAACTGTGCCCCCTAAAAAAAGTCCACCACATGCCCAGCCCCCTAAAAAAATGATTGTGCCACAAACAAAATGCTCCCTGAAAAATGTGCACAACATGCTGTATCCCCTGAAAATATTTATGCCACTAAAAAAATGTCCACCACATTCTATGCAAATAATTGTAAAAATGTAAATCCCCTGAAAATATTTGTGCCGCCTGCCCAAGTAACAGATACTCACCTGTCCCAGTTTCCACACTGACCATTTCATCTAGTGATGCAGGTCTGGCCTCTGCGGGATCGGACAGGCAGTGTGATTATGTAATCAGGCAGCCTGCATCCCAAAGCATCTAATGGCAGGGAAAGGAGCCAGGGGGCTCCCTTGCACCTGACTATTTTATTGTATCTGCGTCCTAAGGATACGGGTACAATTTAATCCAGGGAAGCCAGGTCAGAATCCTGCTTCTCCGTGGTTCCAAACTAGTTGATAAAACAACAACCGATTCACCGAAGATCCGGGTGAATCGTTCATATCCCAACCCTGCAGATGCCTTTACAGTTGCCGGTAGTAGGTCAGCAAGAAGAAAGGGAAGGGGGGAGAAATACATGAATGCAGGATTAGACAACCTACGGTCCAGGAGCCTCCCAAAATAGAAAAGATCTCATGACAGAGCAGTCAAATTTATATGGTACCCACGGACTCCAACCTCTAAAGATATAACATGAAATGAAACGGCACAGAGTTTGGGACATATTTACAGTAAATAAAAGTGACAGCAGTATGCTGGCAGTATTGTTTATTTGGGGCCCTCTGCTCTAAAATGTACTGTTTATCAGGGGGCACTTTTCTGGCACTATGGTTTGTGGGGGCAGCTTGCTGGCACAGTTACAAAAGTGTTAATCACACATGTGCTTGTGCAATAACCCTGATCTAACTATACGTCATGGTGCCTTTAGCCAAGGAAAACCATAAAGTACAGTTACGTCATGGTGCGCCACTGAGTTAAGCCATATACAATAAAAAAAACTATGTAATCAAACTTACTTTGTGTTTCAGTTTTTTGCCATTTGAAGATGTCTACTTGCTGTCAGTGAATGGAAACATTCTTTACATTCAGAAGCTAAAAAAGAAAGAGTCCTGACCTAGTCCTTCTCAAACTTCTAATGAGTTTGTTACAATGCATCAGTCTAGGTAAAAGCTCAGCTTTGACCGTAAAACAGGAGATTATGCTACTGACATATTTTGTTCACAGAGGATTGCCTACACAGTAACAAACCAGCAGCTATATGAGTAGGACTAACTGAGAACTGATGTTGAGCCTCTGATCGTAAAGCAGAACGTTTACATTCACTGACAGCAGGCAGCGAACTTGAAAATGTTGAGGAATTGAAACGCAAAACAGATTAGAACGTTTCATAGGTTTTTACTGTAAAAAGGTTCACTTTTATTTATGTAAGACTGGGCAAGCCCTTTGTACACGACGATCTAGATTAGTGATGCCCAACTTGGTGCCACACAGATGCCTGCTATGCAGACTGGGCTCAAGCGGCAGGCAGTTTTTTTTAGGAAGAAGGTAGGAGGTAGGATCCAGCGCTCGGTGTAGTTAAAACGGATTTTCTGTTCCAAGTTTATTGGAGATAGATTAAAAGGAAGTCCAGTTGCATGTAGTCCTGGGTGAGTGAGAAGTGGAGGTGTATGTCCTCGGAGCCTACGCGTTTCGGACGACTATCCGCGTCCTTAAACTTGGCTGTAGTTTAAGGACGCGGATAGTCGTCCGAAACGCGTAGGCTCCGAGGACATACACCTCCACTTCTCACTCACCCAGGACTACATGCAACTGGACTTCCTTTTAATCTATCTCCAATAAACTTGGAACAGAAAATCCGTTTTAACTACACCGAGCGCTGGATCCTACCTCCTACCTTCTTCCTTCTTCGCTAGCCTGCCGTGTGCCGACACGAGGATCCGAGCGCCATCCACAATCCACACCACACTGGAGTGTGAAAGGTGAGCTGGAGGTCTCCTCCCCAGTTTTTTTTAGGGTCCAGTTTTCTCTCTCAGGTTAAAGTTGAGGAAGGTGCACTATACTGCGTTTTTGTAGTGTTTTTGATGGTACTTTTAACAGCGTTTTTTTGGTGCGGCCAGATGCTACAGATGTTATAGTCTATAGTCCACACACTACATACACTGTGTTTCGGTTTGTGGCATTTTTTGGTGTGTTTTTGTGGTCCGTGGCGGTTTTTTAAAAACACAGCATGCTCTGGGTGTGGCGTACAAAATGACACCAAAAGAAACGCCATAAAAATGCTGATATATTTTTAGAAAAGTTGGTGTTGTAAAATGCGTTTTTTTCATGCATTTTAAAATTCCATAATAGAACTCTGTGTGAAGGAAGCCTTCAGAGCAGACTGCACACAGACTTTTTCTAGTAAGACTATTTTCTATACAGTAATCAAAACCATAAGGCTATGTTCACACAGTTAACAAAATATGGCTGAAAATACGGAGCTGTTTTCAAGGGAAAACAGCTCCTGATTTTCAGCCGTTTTTTAATCAAACTCGCGTTTTTCGTGGCGTTTTTTTACAGCCATTTTTGGAGCTGTTTTTCTATTGTCCATGAAAAACGGCTCCAAAAACGGCTCAAGTGACATGCGCTCTTCTTTTTTTACGGGGCGTCTTTTTCCGTCTTTTTCAGTCAGAACAGAACACTGTATTTCCCATTGAAATCAATGGG
Source organism: Rhinoderma darwinii (assembly GCF_050947455.1). Taxonomy (NCBI): domain Eukaryota; kingdom Metazoa; phylum Chordata; class Amphibia; order Anura; family Rhinodermatidae; genus Rhinoderma; species Rhinoderma darwinii. Next base: position 263,473,204 of record NC_134688.1, read on the forward strand.
CAGATGTTAGTAGGCATTCTGCTTCCGATTTTTCAGCCGTTTTTCTGGACGTTTACTGACAGAAAAACAGTTGAAAATAGCCCATGTGAACATACCCTAACAAGTGATTTTCAAGAGATTTTTATGTTACTCCTATGAAGGAAAAAAGACATGACTTTTTTTTAAAAAAGATTTCAAGTCATTCAGAGCATTCCTATGGACACTGATTTCATAGCGATTTTTGAGTTTGAATAAAAGGTTCTGGTGTAGCCCTCACCTTCCACGCATAAGCAAAATGATAAACTATTGTCTGCCTGCAACTGTCACTAGAGGGCGCTCACTGCATAGGGGTTCATTCTCCATAATAAATTAATCTGCAGTGAGCACCCTCTAGTGGCAGCAAAAATAATTTCAGCCTCTAACCAGATACTAGAGAACCCCTCAAAGTGCACTCTGCTATGGAAACTGTGTAAATGAATATGCACTGAACTCCACCCCATTTTGAGGTTCACATATCCATTCGAGCTCTCTTCTGACCCTCCGTCTGAGGTTTCCGTCAGAATAGAGCCCTGACTGACACAAACGGAAACCATAGGTTTCCGTTTACCACACCATTGATTTCAATGGTGACGGATCCGATGCAAATGGTTTCCGCTTGTCTCCGTTGTGCAAGGGTTCCATCATTTTGACGGAATCAATAGCGTAGTCGACAAGAGTATTTATCCTGTCAAAACGACGGAACCCTTGCACAACTGAGACAAACGGAAACCACTGGCACCCAATGGTGATGGAAACAAACCTTCGGTTTCCGATTGCGTCAGTCAGGGTCGTGGTCCGACGGAAAGCTCAGGCGGAACATTGGAACCGGACCCTGGCGCAGATGTGAACGAAGCCTACGTGGGGGACTTTTCTGGCACTGATGTTTATTAGGGGCACTCTGAGTTTCCTGCTACACTCCAAAAACATATAGATAGGGAATAGAGATTGTGTGCCCCACTGGGAACAGTATAGAGGATGACAACTTCTGTACAGCCCTGCAGAATATGTTGGCACTATATGAGCAAGAGATATAAATAAAATAGTAAGGTATGCCGCTTAGCTAGAACTCCTTGTAATACCATGCTGACTCATGAGTCATATGGCACTCCATAGAATACAGGGTTTCCAGCTTCTGATTTCCCACTATTACAGATCATGTGACCTATGAAAAACAAACCAGCGCTGGCATGTATTCATACTCATGTCAACAAACAAAATGGCCGCCATAAATAGGCGGTGCTATTGAGTTTGGGGAGGGACATTACCTAGATAGAATAGGCGTTACCTACGCCGGTCTCCCTGGTGATGACGTCGTCTTACCGACGCCGAATCACGTGACGAGAGAGTGAGTGTGCGAGTGTTGCCTACGCGCGGCAAAGGCGAGAGAAGATGGCGGACGGGAAGGGAGAGTCCCGAGCGGGGCTTACAAACGGGGATACGGTACCCCCAGCTTCTCTTCCGTTGGAGCTTAGCCACTTGGTGGGGACGCTGCAGGAGCTAGAGAACAGGCTGAGAGAGGAGGATGTGTCGGTGCCATCCTCAGAGGTTTACTGCAGACGTCTGTGTGAGGTGAGTGAAGCTGAATGGGGAACCAGGGGGATTCGTTGCACTGTAGCGGGGGAAGCTCAGCTGTGGGGCGGACAAGGAAAGCAGCAACGACTCGGTGTTGTCATTGTGGGTCTGTGTCGTTTTATTTTGGTTGCTGACAGTGAGTGATGGGGGCGGGTTCTGTGGGAGGGCTGCTGCCAGTCCAGTCCCTTTCCTCAATTCATTCACCCCCTAGCCCGTGATCCCCTGTCACAGCAGAGCGGGTTACCGGGGAGGGAAGGGGGTGCACTCGGCGGAATGGCGGCCAGCTGCACCCACAATCCATAGCGCTGCTGTACTGTGTAGCATGCAATGAGGAAACTGGGTTACTCGTGCGTGCAGCGCTGCATCAGTGTACGTGGGGGGGACACAGCCTGGAGTGATCGCGTCCCTGCGGGGGGCTCCGTCCCAGTGTCACAGCTGTCACAATGATTGTGCCTGCTCTGGAAGATGCCCACACTATGGTGGAGTGCGGGAAGGGGTGGCATGAATGATCCTAGTTGGCAGGGAGACTTTCCTCCATATTCTGCTGCAGTTTGTCAGGTCCACTACCAACTTGTAAAGATAGGCCTGCTTGTCATGCCCATAACTTACTGTGGTGGCATATGTAACCATTGGTCATTTCCTAACCTGCTGGCATAATGGAAACTGCCGGGATTGAACAAATAGAAGGTTCTGGTGCTGGACATAGATCGTATGTGGAAGTCCTTAACAGGAAACTGCATAAATAACCATTCCATATATTCTTATTATTAGAATTGCCAGCAGCTGGAGTGAATCCATCCTAGAGCAGAGCAGCTGGGGGAATAGTAATTCATTGTCAGCCCAACTACATGCACGAGGGAGATGGATGGAAACTGGATCTATTGTCAGATGCCCAGCGCAGGGAGAAATTAAGTGATCGGATTGGCTGTCAATAACAATAGTCCACTTACAGTTTTATATTAGGGCTCCACCAAAGAAGACCCAGGCGGGTGGCCGTGATGATCACAATGTTCACAGAACGCTGGTAGCTGTAAATGAGGCCAGTCAGAGAATTTGTCGCCATCGTTGTTGGTGCGCTCTACCAAAATTGCTCCTCCGTTGGACCACGTAGCCTTGGCATCTGGATATTTTTATTTTCATCTTATTATAAGTCACCTGCCTCTCTTCAGAGGTTAACAAATAAGTGTGCATCTTTCTTATAATGGCAGGACTTGCCAATAGAAACATATTAAAAGTGTACCTAGTACCACGTGGTTGCTTGTAAACAATATGGGGGACTTGTGCAATGTGATTTCAGGTCCAGTCATGTGACTTGTCTACCGCTCTCTGATGATGCAGTCCTGAGACTAGGTTAGATTTTGTTCACATCTGAGTTTTTACAGCTTTTGTTCGTCATAGAAACAGAAGAAGAAAAAAAAAACCTGCTGGAGCCATTGCATCATGGACAATAACATCGCCCGGTGGCGGTTTCTTCCGGCATCTGCGACGGAGGCCCCTAACTGAGCGTCTGGCGCAGATGTGAATAGAGCCTACGTGACCGCTGGACATAAGCACAAATGCAGGTCTTGCCGTGATGGACGGAGACCCGATTTTATCATGCATTACTGTTAAAATGAGTTAAATTCCCAGAAAACCCTCTGCTTTTTCAGCTATATACTTTACCTATATTAGTTGGACACTTCTTTCGATCCCAAAATGGGATCCTGTACTCTATAGCGAGTGAATGCTTTTCCATTGACGTGAATGAACAAGGATCCGCTTTTTCACAGGATATGCGAGTCGTCAAAGTTAACTGGTGGGAAACAGTTTGCAGGCTTATTTCTAGTTTATTTTGGAACATAAATCTCTTTTACCCTCCAAAATCAGCCTGACCATAATCTGTGAATATACCCTTAAAATGACAGTACTCCGATAATTGTTTTTATATAGGATTTTTATTTACTTTCTGGAAGTTCTATACCCTCTGGCGTGGCAGCCATTTTTTTTTTCACTTTCGTTATTTCCTGATTGCATTCCAAAAGCCCTAACTTTTTTATTTTTCAGTCTATATAGTTGTTTGAGGGCTTAATTTTTCCAGGATGGGTTGTAGCTTTTTACAGCACCATTTAGGGTTCATACACATGACCGTATTGGCTGTGATTTGTGGCTTGGACGGTCTCCGAGTCACTCGTACGCCACCTGCAAATCGTGTGCCGCCTGCAAATCATGGGCTGTGCGCATTCATTTCAATGAGCCTGGATCGCAAAATACGGTCGTAATAAGACATGTCCTAACTTTTTGCAATCCAGGCTCCCTGGCAATGTGCAGACCGTGGAAACCACGGTCGTGTGCGTGGGCCCATAGAAATCAATGGGACCGCAATTCACTCGCAGATTTTCGGGTGAATTTCAGCCACAAAAACACGTTCGTGTGCATGGGGCCTTAATGTACTAAGAAACTGAAAAAAAAAATATTTGTGGGGTTGAATAGGGGAAAAAATTGTGATTCCTCCACTTGTTTTTTGGGTTTCATTTTCACCACACAGTAAAAACGACATGTTAAAGTTTTTTCACAGGTCAATAAGATTACAGCAATACCAAATTTTATATAGGTTGTTAGTTTTTTTTCTGTGTAAAAATAGTAAAAAAAAAATGTTTAACCCTTTAATGACCAGCCTTTTTAAAAACTTAATGACAAGCTATTTTTGCCGTTTTTTCCATCGTTGCATTCCATGAGCTATAACTTTTTTTTTGCGTCGACGTAGCTGTATAAGATCTTGTTTTTTGCAGGACAAGTTGTATTTTTTAATAGCACCATTTTGGGGTACATAGAATTTATCGATTAACTTTTTTTGGGGGGGGGGGAATAGAGAAAAAACTGACATTTTGCCACACTTTTTTTGCATCCTAAATCTATGCCGTTTACCGTGTGGTATAAATAACACTAACTTTATTCAGCGGGTTGTTACGATTGCAACGATACCAAATTTGTATAGATTTTGTATGTTTTACTACTTTTACACAGTAAAAACACATTTTGTTTCAAAGTTTGTTTGTTTCTCCATATTTAAAGAGCCATAACTCCTTTTTTTTTTATTTATTTTTTTTGTGGGACGACTTGTAGTTTTTATTGGTACCATTTTGGAGTAGATCACTTTTTTTTTTATCAATTTTTTTTTATTTTTAAGGCAGGATGCATCGAAAAGAGCAATTTTTCTATTCGTTTTTATTTTTTTACGGCCTTCACCATGCGGATTAAATGTAATAGCTTTATATTCAGGGTCGTTACGGATGCAGCGATACGAAATATGTGTAACATTTTTACTTTTATTTAGTTTGTTTTTTTTGTTTTTTTTAATAATCATAATAAAGCATTTTATTAAGGGGAAAAAGTGGGTTTTACATTTATTTTTTTCACTTTTTATAAAACTTTTTTTTTTTACTAGGGGACTTTAATATGCGATCCTCCGATCTCTTTTATAATACACTGCAATACTTTTGTATTACAGTGTATTACTGCCTGTCAGTTTAAAACGGACAGGCATCTGCTAGGCCATGCCGCTGGCATGATCTAGCAGGCATTCACTACACGCAGACCTGGGGGCCTTTATTATGCCCCTGGCTGCCATTGGAGACACACACTCGGTGATCTCATTGCCGGGTGTCAGTGGGATGAGAGGGAGCGCCCTCTCTCCAAAATCACTTAGATGCGGCGCTCGCTATTGAGTGCCGCATCTGAGGGGTTAAACGGGTGAGATCAATACGAATAGCAATCTCACCCATTCGAGCAAGGATGCCCCCTTTGGTAGCTGAGAGCAGGGACATTTATATATTTATAGTAAAACAAAAAATTGTCATCCGCACAGCCAAAAAATCTTAATGATGATCGATATGCGGGAGGTGGGTGATGGGCTAACAGAAGGGGCCTGTCCCTTTTTTCTAACCGCTTAGATACTGCGGTTGCTACTGACCGTGGCCTCTAAGTGGTTAAACGGCTGTTGCAGTGAGGTGTCTGCTATAATATACAATCGAGACCCGCTGAGTATGGAGCTCCATACATCCCCTTCCCGGGTATGAAGTAACTGGATAAAATGTTGGGAAGGGGTTAAAGAGGACCTGTCTGATCTCTAACAGGTCTATTTCAGTAAATACTTCTATTTGCTAGAAAATAATTCTGAAGCTTTTCTTAGAACTATGATGTGTTGTTCCTCTGTTATTTCTCCTGGAAGTGTATGCATAAATTGACAATTGGGCGCGATCATTTCCCCTTACCAACACACTCTGACACTATTTTGTCAGTTGTGACCCTGTCAGACTGTGGAGGGACATAGCCTTTTGACAGACTTCCACTCCATTTAAAAATCATATTTCCAGAAGGAATAGAGGAAAGCCACAATTCAGAGTTAGGGTGAGTTCATACGGAGTATTTTGATACATTTGAGTTTTTTGGCGCGGGAACCGTGCCGCAAAGGACGGCCGAAGATGCATCCCATTGATTTCAATGGGAGGCGGAGGCGTTTTTTCCCGCGAGTGGTAAAAACGGCTCGCAGGAGAAAGAAGGGACATGCCTTATCTTCGGGCGTTTACGCCTCTGAGCACCCATTGACATCAATGGGAGGCAGAGAAAGCGTATTTCGCGGTGTTTTATGCCCGCGGCGCTCAATGCCCGCAAGCGAAAATTGCCGTGCAGGCAAAGAAAAATCGACATTTTGAGGCAGAATTTCCTCCTGCAAAAAAAAACTCTGTGTGAACCCAGCCTTAAGAAAATATGCTACTAAAACAGACTTGTCATGAAAGATGAGCTGTCCAAATTTAAATGTCCAGTTGTGTGCTAAAAAAAATCTGGACGTATAGCTGATGCTTACCTACTCCTTTATTTATTTTTCTAGCTCCACTCCATCAGAGTAGACCTGTGCTCCGTGACTACGTCTTCACTCCAGTGCATACAGGGTGTCTGAGGTAGTCTAAACACTGTTTCCGGCTGCTGTGGTCTCTTCCTACTGTAGCTTTGCCTCTCCAGATTGTCAAGATTACCAGGAAGTCGGTGTAGGGAGACTACATCAAGGATAGAATGATTATGAAGTACTGATTAAAGGCCCTTTTACACGGGCCAGTTAGCGGGCAAACACTCGTTCGTAGAACTCTCGTTGCCGATAATTGCCCTGTGTAAACGTGCTCGTTCGTCTGCTGATTGTAGTTTTAAATGTGAAAAATATTATCGTTGTCTGCAGCACCACTCCCTGTGTAAACATGGAGAAGTGCTGCCGACCTGATGTATGTGGACAAACAATCAGAGCAACAAGCACTTGTCCCCATACATAGCTCCTTGTGAAAGGCGTGGACGAGCGCCAATCAACGAACTGCCGAGTTGATCGGCGCTCGTTTACACGGCTTAATATGGGCCGTGTAAGAGGAACATAACCAGTTCAGATTCTGGCCTTTTTGAGCCTTCAGGACCAGACACCGTTTAGGCATTTTTAGCACGCATTAGTTAAATGGCTATAACTTTTTTTTTTTTTTTTTTTTGGGCTTACGACGACTTTTTTTTTTTTTTTTTTTTTCTCTAGACAACGCAGGGTTTTTTTAAAATCATTTTTCTACACATCCTCTTTGCAATTATAGAATTTTTAGGCTTAGTTTAAAAATAGCTAAAATGTAAAAAAGCTTTTTTTTTTTTACAAATTGTTTTTTTTTCCTGATAAGGCCTATTTTAGGGTAAAACTATCATTATCTGTGATCGTCATTGATTATTGTAAATGTTGATATATTACGTGTCTATTTTAGGGTAATTGGGTCATGGCTAGCGTTACTACATTGATTGGTGGGGGGGGACACTTTTTTTTTGGGTGGGTACTTTGTGTATCAATAATTAATTATTTTTTCACTCTTTTTTTACACCATGTTTTTCCGCTGTAACTGGGGCCTCACATCAGCCCCAGTTACAGGGGAAATCAGCCCTCTCATAGTAACTTGTCACTAATAGGGCTGTACTGGGTCTAGTAAGACCCAGCAGCAGTCTGCCAATAACGGCACCCGGCGATCATGTGATCACCGGGACCAATAGAGGCAGTGGCGCTGCCTTCATTTGTATACACAGCACTCATTGAGCTCTGTGTAGAAGATATTAGAGAAGATGGAAGCAGCGAAAGCTGCTTCTATCTTCTCCTCGGGGTCCCCAGGCTGTCACTGACTGACGAAGACCCGACATTCAGCTGCCCCATTGCACGGGCAGCAAGCTAAAACCCACGCCGTAAATAGTCTATGGCGCAGGTTTTAAGGACCCCGACCGCCTGACGTATATACACAGCTGGCGGTCAGGAACCGGTTAAGGCCCTGTCTACATCTGCATTCAGTGTTTTGTTATGCTCAGTCTGAGGAGCGGAACAATGAAAATACCGGAATCGCCGGATCCGTTGGATAAAGGACATCATTGGTGCCTGAGAGAACCGATTGACTTTAATGGGTTCCGTCATGGTGTCCGTCGGATTCCACACAGAACATTTGTGGCAGTTTTAAAGTGCAATACATGTGGGTGGGGTGTTCAAAATCCCTTCCACTCGTAGCAAAAATAAATCGGTGTGAAAATTGGAGCATGCTCATTCTGTTGTTGAAATTAATCAGATTTTCACTCCCAAGTTTCACATTTTGCAATGAGTATAGGGTAAAATCCGCTGCAATATCCTTAGTGGAAAAGGTCTGCTATGTGGGCTTATCCTAAGGGGACTTATGGAAAGTTGCTTTAATTTTTATGTACTTCTCCATATCCATCCAGTTATCAGAATATTTATTATTTCATTACCAGTCTGATCCGAATAATACCAGAATCTATTCCTCTAATAGAAACTTTTGCCATAAATCTGCAACTGAAAATCTTTTCCATATATCAGATCTGTGGAACGTTTGTACATGTGCTACTTCTGTAGAAATAAAAGATTTTTTGTGCTACTTTTCATGTTTTCATTATTTAGCTGCCATATCCATTTCTTTACAAATGCAGTAGTTTCTCCAGGCTCTAATACCCACAGTATATATCTCAGACCAGAGCAGGTAAAATTAAATCGGGTATGATCCAAAAAAATACCCTAGATAATATAAAGTACCGCAAAGTTTACCACTCAGACGGCACTGGTTACAGTCCAATATGAAATCGGTATGGACACTCTCCCAGAAAATGCAGTAGACCGTCCGCAATCCAGTGACGGTATGGATGTTAATTCTTATCCCTGTAGTCCCACAGAGCTCCGTATCGTCTCTCGAAGTTCAAAATACTCCTGTTAGGAAAAAGATCCTATATCTCTAATAGATGAAAAAAAGAGACATAGTGCAACACCCTCTGAAAAGCGTTTGCTCCACGCTAAATTTAATCCATACCTACAGAAGTAACAAGGAATAAAAGCATCAAAATAGGTAAAATGTTACATTCCTAATCGACACAGCAAACACTCTCGCCCGACCCTGGGTTTTGCCCTTCCGGCTTCCTCTTGGGCATCCAGAGGAAGGACAAAACCCAGGGTCGGGCGAGAGTGTTTGGCGTGCCGATTAGGAATTTTTAAGATTTTACCTATTTTGATGCTTTTATTTTATTTAAGAATTAACATCCATACCGTCACTGGATTGCGGATTGTCTACTGCATTTTCTGTGAGAGTGTCCATACCGATTTCATATTGGACTGTAACCAGTGCCATCTGAGTGGTAAACTTTGCTGTACTTTATACCCATTTCTTTGTTGGTTTTGTGGTTTATAGGGTATGTGGCATTCTTATTTTTGCAGCGCCCTGCCGGGTCTGGTTGTTTAGATCTGTGGAATGGTCGCAGAAATTTCTGCAATAAATCTGTTTAAAAACCCTGTAAAACAAGGCCCTAAAAACTCATAATAATGTAAACTGGGTTGTTGTGTGGCTCCTGTTTAAAGAGGACCTGTCACCACTCCTGACATGTCTATTTTAGTAAATACTTGTATTCAACATGAAATAACGCTACAACATCTCCTCTTAGAACTCTATGTTGCACCGTTCCTCTGTTATTCCTCCTAGAAATGTCTGAATAAACGGACAACTGGGTGTAACTATTCCCCGCACTGGTTGGTCAGTGTCAGTCTGTGCAGAGACCGCCAATTGGTAACACCCAGTTGTCAATTTTATTTTTAAATTTCTAGAAGGAATAACCGAGTAATGGCACGATGTAAATTTTTAAGAAAAGCTGCTCATTGTTTCATGAAGAATACAATTATTTACTTAAACAGACCTGTCAGGAGTGGTGACAGGTCCTCTTTAAATAGGCCACTAAATAGCCAGTGTGGTCACCAGGCAATATCTTTTTGGCAGTCAACTTACACAACAATGTCCTAAGTAAAATTAAGCTTCTAGGCTAATTTCTTACCATGCAGCTATGGTGCTACATAAGTGTCCACACAGCAAGGCACCTGGTATTCTCTTCCATCTGCTCCTCTTCCAGAGTCTCTAGATTACCAAGAAGCAGAGATCGGGTAACATGACTTTAATATCGAACTATACACAAGTTTGTTTGTAGTCTGCTACAAGGGAGGCATGGGTCTGCATAGGAGACGCTAGTCCACTGTGTACTATTTTTTATTTTTTTTGTATCCCACGGCTGTACATAGAGTGCCATCACTGCGTCTCTTCATAACTGAACTGTTTTGGAGGGGCATTTTTATTTTTTTTGTCAGCAACTGGTTCAGTAAACTGACCGTTTCTCTATGAAGACTGAGCTCCAGATGTGCTAACATCTCTTGGTAGAGCCTAACCGTTATGTCTGCCATACACTGTAAACAGAGAGGAGAATCCTGCTCCCCTATCTCTCTGTAGCACACCATCAGAAGCAGCATTAACCGTATGGAGGAGATTATACAGCAGTGTAGCTGAGCATCCAGCACAGGTGTGACATATAACACTTACCAGATGCTGCAGCATGCCTGTCTTAATACTTCCCCCTTCCCTCTCCATAGACTTCTATGGGCAGCTGTAACCTGATCCTTCAGTGAGCTGAGAATCCGTCTAGTTTCTCAAGAGGGAAAAAGCAGTAAATTCAGAGTGAGTGAAAAGTTATGAGAAGGGGATGAGAAAAGGAGCCGTCTGACGAGTGGGTAGAGGCATTTTCCTCCAAGATATATTACAAAGTTTCTTATATTTGCTTAAACTATTGACTTGCAAAGTTTGTTGAAAGTGCAATGCCTATTTTAAGATCACATCATTGTTGGTTTATCTTACATTTGTGACCCAGTTTTATTGTTGATTAAAAACTTATCGCTTATAATTGATAAACTGATTGTTCATACATAAAAATGTTTATCAGTATCTGCAAACTTACAATGCATGTTCTCCTACAGTCAAACTTGCATTTGAATATGGTGACATATGTTAGTTGATTTTACGACTAGAAATGTACAGCGGGTACTTGTAACAATTCTTCAAACCATCAATTGCCAGTGGTTCACATGTGTCAGATGTATATATTTTGTATACACCAATCAGAAATATCATTAAAACCACCTGCCTAAGGACTTATTCACACGAACCTGTGTGAAAAATGGCCGATTTGCACCCGCGCAGGACCATCTTTCACAGTTCCCTCATAGACTTGAGGGTTCTGAGAGAACTGACAAAAATAGGACGTGTCCTATTTTTTCACAGGTCCGTTAAAACAGCCATTTGAATAGCCCCATAGAAATACATACAGCAGTCTGACGGCCAGTAAAAATAAGGCCGTTGGACGGACGACTTACATATTTGTCTGAATAAGGCTTTATATTGTATGGCTCTCCCTCTTGCCCCCAAAAACATCTCTGACCCCTCAAGGCATAGACACCAAGACCTCTGGAGGTGTCCTGTGGCGTCTGGCGCCAAGACGTTCGCAGCAGATCCTTTTAAGTCCTGTAAGTTTAAGGTGGGTCCTCTACATATGGGACTTGTTTCTCCAGCACATCCCACAGATGCTTAATCGTATTGAGATGTGGGGAATGTTAACAGCTTTAACATTTTTGTCATGTTCCTCAAACTATTTCTGAACAATTTTTGCAATGTCAGGGTGCAATAGCCTTCTGAAAGAGGCCACTGCCATTAGGGAATAACTTTACCATGAAGGGGTGTACTTGATCTGTAACCATGTTTAGGTAGGTGGTACGCATCCGAGTAACCGCCACGTGAATGCCAGGACCCAAGGTTTCCCAGCGGAACATTGCCCAGAGAATTAGAGCGCTTCTGCCAGGCCAGTTTGTCGTCTTCCCATAGTGCACCCTGGTGCCACCTCTTCCACAGATAAGGGATGCACCGTGCTATTCACATAATGTAAAAGAAAACGTTATTCATCAGACCAGGCCACCTTCTTCCATTGCTCCATCATCTAATTCTAATACTCGCGTGCCTGTTGTATGTGCTTTCAGCAGGGGTCAGCATGGGCACTCTGATTCATCTGCAACTACGCAGCCCCATACGAAGCAAGTCACGATGCGCTGGTTTTTTTTTCTAAGCTAGTTTCCTATGTACGTCACAAATCGAGGAGAATCTATCTATATCAAAAGAAATCACGCAGGAGTGCAGCAGGATTTATTTTGGTATACTCTACAGTCCATGGATTTGGGACTACATGCTGTGCACCCGTTACCGTAGTGGGATCTGCTATAGAGTGCTGCTGATTTGTACGTGTGTGTGATATATATTTATTATAATTTATTTTTCAGCAATATGGTGGACATTATATGGCAGTGTAGCTGTGAATCCTACTCTGGTTTGACGTAAAACACCTGGAAGCTGCAGTACAGCTTGACTTGTATGAGCAGTGTGTCTGTCTTGCTCTCCCTGCTCCATCCTCCCCATAGACTTCTATGGGCACATTGTGAAGAAACTCACTTCCTTCAGTCCGTCTCTGCTCTGTAATAAGAAATGGATTTTGCTTGACAACAGGTGGTGTACAGCCGATTACAGGAAGGGAGACATTTAGGGGCAGTAACTTCACGCAGAATTTGCATGGATAAACCTAGTTACTGCACATGGGCTGCTATGGTGTCCCAATGTGCGCATGCACCAGAACAGGACATTGATGCGCAAGAGCAGGATTTTGTGTGTGCTGGGGGGAAGCGAGGATCAACTTGGAAAGGCTTGAGGAATGAAGATATGACTCTTATTCTCGTTAGCAAATGGCACAGGAACACTGAAAAACTGAATACCAAGGGCTTGTTCACACGTAGCAGAATTGCTGTGTATTTTCCACCTGGACTTGCGGACAGAAAATACGCAGCAAAATACAGTAGCAACAAAGTGGGTGAGATTTAACAAATCTCATCCACACGCTGCGTAAAATTTTCGACCAGAAATTGACCGCCGATGCATATTTTTCGTACCGCATGTCAATTCTTGCTGCAGAATGTGGACTGAATTGCTGCGTTTTTCAGAGATGTCACCATCTCCCAACATTGAGAAAAACGCCGCAAAATCCACACCATTTTCTGCAGTAAAAAACGCAGGAAATGGTGCGGTTTTTCTGCAGCGGAAATCCTGCTAGTTTCTGCGGAATTGCTGCAGAAATTTTCTGCAGCAATTTCCCCTACGTGTGGACGAGCCCTAAAGGTACGAATCCTACTTAGAAGATAATTATAGGTTACATAAAAATGATTTTTCACCCACTTCCACCCGGTATTGCTGGTTTAATAGGTGAGTGAAATGCTTGTGACCGGTTCCCTTTATGTAACAATTAAAATCTTTTTTTTTTTTAATACACAATTTTGCATTACCTTTTTCCAAAGATGATACAGCTTCCTTCCCGTTCAGTTCTTTTAAGAGTTTGTGCACACGGGGCAGATTAGCTGTGGATTTTCCAAAATTGAGTTTGTTGCGGAAAATCCATAGCTTAATGGGAACCTGTCACCAGCATTTCACCTATTGACCTTTACTTATCCCTCACTGGCCGCTGCTATAAAAAAAGTTCATTGCCGTTATCTCCTTTCCTAAACTTCCCCGACTGTAAATAACGGTCTGTAAACATTTTGCGCCTTTTATCGTAATGATCCGGTGTCCCTTTGTGCGTACACCCCAGAAGAGGATATCCATGCACAAGGGTGGGATTTTGCATGCTGGGGGAAGGCGAGGAGCTGTCAATCAAAAGGAAGGAGGCGGGGTAAACCCGGAAAGACTTGAGGAATGAAGATATGACTCTTTTAGGCGGTTGACTTTCAGTGAAATCAAGTCGTAGAATAAAAATATTTATGCTTTGAATAGATAGGCTAATGTGTATGGGAATCAGTAGACCCAGCAGTCTGTCAGCCAAAACCAGAATCCTTTTGTTATGAGCAAGTTAACCCCTTCCCGACATTTGACGTACATGTACGTCATGGAAAGCATTGACTTCCCGCAAAATGCCGTACATGTACGTCAAACGTTTGGCACCGGCTCAGAAGCTGAGTCGGTGCCATCATCGTCGGATCTCAGCTGTATCTTACAGCTGACATCCGACTGTAACGGCGGGGACCGAAATTATCTTCGATCCCCGCCATTAACCCCTTAAGTGCAGCGCTCAAACGCGATCGCTGCACTTAAGGTGTTTGCAGCTCATCGGAGCCCCAGCAATGAAATTGCCGGGGTTCCGGTGGCTGCAATGGCAACCGGAGGCCTAATACTGGCCTCCCGGTCTGCCTAGCACCGAAGCCGGTCAAGATCCGCCCGGCGGCGGAGCCTGATCGGCTTCCGTAGCTGCCGGCAAGATGGCGCCGGGTCAAGAGCTGATCCGGCGTCATCAGCGGTGGAGGTCAGCTGTACTGTACAGCTGACATCCACCTGTAACGGCAGGAACCGGAGCTAGCTCCGATCCCTGCCATTAACCCCTTCGATGCAGCAATCGAAAGCGATTGCTGCATCGTAGCAGTTACTAGCAGATCGCCAGCCCTGACAGGCAATCGGGACTGGCGACTGCTGTTATGGCAACAGGAGACACAATGGTCTCCTGCTCTGCCATTACGGAAGCCGATTTAGGCCCCGCCGGGAGGCGAAGCCTAAACGGCTTGCTGTCAGTGAATGACTGACAGATCTAATACATTGCACTACAAAGGTAGTGCAATGTATTAGAAAAAAAAAAATCTGACCGTTGGACCTTCAAGTCCCCTAGTGGGACTTGAGAAAAAGTGTAAAAAAAGTATAAAAAAAGTGTAAAAAAAAGTGAAAAAAAATAAAAGTTTGAAAACAATAAAAGTTTCAAGTAATCAAATAAAACACAATCCCCCTTTTACTCTTATCAAGTCCTTTATTACTGAAAAATAATAATAAACCATATGTATTTGGTATCGCCACGACCGTAACAACCGGAGGTATCAAAATATTATATTATTTATTGCACGCGGTGAACAGCGTAAAAAAAACCCGTAAAAAACGTTACCAGAGTTTCTGTTTTTTGGTCACTTTGTCCTACAAATATTACAATAAAAAGTGATCAAAAAGTCGCACGTATCCAAAAATGGTACCTATAAAAACTATAGCTCGTCCCGCAAAAAACAAGCCCTCATACACGTCCGTCGACAAAAAAATTAAAAAGTTATGGTTCTCACAACTTGGCGACAGAAAAAATACATTCTTTTTACAAAAGTAATTTTATTGTGCAAAAAGTTGTAAAACATAAAAAAGTGCTATAAATTTGGTATCGCCGGAATCGTACTGACCCGCAGAATAAAGTTAACATGTAGTTTATAATGCATGGTGAACGCTGTATAAAAAAAACAAAAAGAGCTGTGCCAGAATTGCGTGTTTTTGTTTACCTGGCATCCCAAAAAATAGGATAAAAGGTGATCAAAAAGTCGCATGTACCCCAAAATGGTACCAATAATAACTACAGCTCGTCCCGCAACAAACCAGCCCTCATACCGCTACGTCTATGAAAAATAAAATTAGTTATGGCTCCAATGAGTCAGGAAATAAAAAAAATATGCAGTTGTGCCCGAGGGGAACATTTCTTCTGTTTCAAGAGGCGATTTATCAAGGACCTAAAATTAGGGAACCAGGAAGGGGAGAGCCCAAACATATCCGCTGGAAGCGACGGTGCCCGTATTATACCAGGATAATACTTTCCCAGCAAAATTCCCCAAACTACAAAAGGTGCGGAGTGTGGACCAAAAGGGGGATAAGAAATGACACCATTTATCAGTGCGACACCGGCCTGTGCAGAAAGGATTGCTTCACAGCGTAACACACATCTATGGATTATTTTTATTTTTTTATACCACCTGACTATGCCCCTTATATACTCCGCCCCGCTTACATGTACCCCCACATTATAAAACACCAGCAATACTCAAACAAATATAGTACCAAGCAAAATCCGCTCTCCAAAAGCCAAATGGTGCTCCCTCGGCCCTGAACCCTGCAGCGTCCCCAAACAGCAGTTTCCTTCAACATATATGGCATCGTCATACCCGGGAGAACCCTTTTAACAATTTTTGGGGTGTGTCTCTCCAGCGTCATAAGCTGGGCATGACATATTTGCCACTGAATGGCATATCTAGGGAAAAATATACATTTTTAATTTGCACCATCCACAGCGCATTCATTTATGGAAAAGACCTGTGGGTTGAAAATGCTCACTACACCCCTTAATAAATGCCTTGAGGGGTGCAGTTCCATAGTGGGGGTCACTTATCAGGGGTTTCTTTTTATTATTTCACATCTGAGCGTCTGCAGTTGTGAACCAATACTTTGTAAATCGCCAAATTAGGCCTCCACTCCGCATGGTACTCTTCACTTCTGAGCCCTGTCATATGTCCAGACAAAAGATTAGTGCCCCATGTAGGGTGTTTCTAAAACCGGGAAACACCGCATAATAATTAGAGGGCTGTCTTGTTATGGTGGCACAAGCCGGGCACCACATATTGGCATATCTATGGAAAAAAATCCCATTTTCACTCTGCAACATTGAGCGCACACTAATTTCTACAAAACACCTGCAGGGTTAAAATGCTTACTACACCCCTTGGTAAATGCATTGAGGGGTGTAGTTTCCAAAATGGGGTCACTTCTGGGGGGTTTCCACTGTTTTGGGCCCACAGGTGCCCAGAAACCAATCCAGCAACATCTGCACTCCAAATGGCGGTCCTTCCCATCTGAGCCCTGCGGTTTGCCCAAACAGCAGTTTATGACCACATATGGGATATTGCCGTACTCGGGAGAAATAGCTTTACAAATGTTGGGTTCTTTTTTTCCTTTATTTGTTGAGAAAATGAGAAAAATTTGTGCTAAAGCTACGTCTTATTGAAGAAAAAGGACTGTTTTTATTTTCACTGCCTAATTCTAATAAATTCTATGAAACATCTGTGGGGTCAAAATGGTCACTACACCCCTAGATGCATTCCTCAAGAGGTGTAGTTTCCTAAATGGAGTCCCTTTTTGGGCGTTTTCATTGTTTTGTCCCCTCAGGGGCTTTGCAAATGTGACCTGGCCTCCGCAAATCATTCCTGCTAAATGTGATCTCAAATAGCCAAATAGTGCTCTTTCCCTTCTAAGCCCTGCCGTGTGTCTAAACAGCCGTTTATTACCACATGTGGGGTATTGTTTTACTCGGGAGAAATTGCTTTACAAATTTTGTGGTGCTTTTTCTCCTTCAGTCCTTCTGGAAATTAGAAAAAATTAGCTAAACCTACATTTTCTTTGAAAAAAGGTAGATTATTATTTTCAGGGCCTACTTCCAATAATTTCTGCAAAAAAACTGTGGTGTCAAATCGCTCACTATACCCCTAGATAATTTCCTCAATGGGTGTAGTTTCCAAAATGGGGTCACTTGTGGGGGGTTTCCACTGTTTTATCCCCTCAGGGGCTTTGTAAATGTGACATGGCCTCCGAAAACCATTCCTGCTAAATGTGAACTCCAAAAGCCAAATAGCGCTCTTTCCCTTCTCAGCCTTGCCGTGTGTCCAAACAGCCGTTTATTACCACATGTGGGGTATTGTTTTACTCGGGAGAAATTTCTTTACAAATTTTATGGTGCTTTTTCTCCTTTAGTCCTTGTGGAAATGAAAAAAAATTAGCTAAACCTACATTTTATTTGAAAAAATGTAGATTTTCATTTTCACAGCCTACTTGCAAAAATTTCTGCAAAAAACCTGTGGGGTCAAAATGCTCACTATACCCCTAGATAATTTACTCAAGGGGTATAGTTTCCAAAATGGGGTCACTTGTTTGGGGTTTCCACTGTTTTGTCACCTCAGGGGCTTTGTAAATGTGACATGGCCTCCGCAAACCATTCCTGCTAAATGTGAACTCCAAAAGCCAAATAGCGCTCTTTCCCTTCTCAGCCACGCCGTGTCTCCAAACAACCGTTTATTACCACATGTGAGGTATTGTTTTACTCGGGAGAAATTGCTTTACAAATTTTGCGGTGCTTTTTCTCCTTTAGTCCTTGTGGAAATGAGAAAAAAAATGCTAAACCTACATTTTCTTTGAAGAAATATTGATTTTAATTTTCACGGCCTACTTCCAATAATTTCTGTAATAAACCTGTGCGGTCAAAATGCTCACTACACCCCTAGATAATTTCCTTGAGGTGTCTAGTTTCCCAGATGGGGTCACTTTTGGTTGATTTTGACTGTTTTGGCACCGCAAGAGCCCTTCAAACCTGACATGGTGCCTAAAATATATTCTAACAAAAATAAGGCCCCAAAATCCACTAGGTGCTCCTTTGCTTCTGAGGCCGGTGCTTCAGTCCAGTAGCACGCTACGGCCACATGTGGGATATTTCCTAAAACTGCAGAAACTGGGCAACAAATATTGAGTTGCATTTCTCTGGTAAAACCTTCTGTTTTATAAAAAAAATTGTATTAAAAATGTATTTCTGCAGAAAAATATGAAATTTGTAAATTTCACCTCTACTTTGCTTTAATTCCTGTGAAATGTGTAAAGGGTTAAGACATTTTCTAAATGCTGTTTTGAATACTTTGAGGGGTGAAGTTTTTAAAATGGGGTGACTTTTTTGGGGTTTCTAATATATAAGGCCCTCAAAACCACTTCACAACTGAACTGGCCCCTGTAAAAATAGCCTTTTGAAATTTTCTTGAAAATGTGAGAAATTGCTGCTAAAGTTCTAAGCCTTGCGAGGTCATAGAAAAATAAAAGGATGTTCAAAAAACGATGCCAATCTAAAGTAGACATATGGGTGATGTTAATTAGCAACATTTTTGTGTGGTATAACTGCCTGTCTTACAAGCAGATACATTTAAATTGAGAAAAATGCTAATTTTTGCAATTTTTTGCTAAATTTTGGTGTTTTTCACAATTAAATACTGAACATATCGAGCAAATTTTGCCAGTAACTTAAAGTCCAAGGTGTCACGAGAAAACAATCTCAGAATCGCTTGGATAGGTGAAAGCATTCCGGAGTTATTACCACATAAAGTGACACATGTCAGATTTGAAAAATTAGGCTCTGTCAGGAAGGTCAAAAGTGGCTAAAGAGGGAAGGGGTTAAAGAGGCTCTGTCACCACATTATAAGTGGCCTATCTCCTATATAAGGAGATCAGCGCTATAATGTAGGTGACAGCAGTGCTTTTTATTAAAAAAACTATCTATTTTATTAGCTTTATACTAATGAGTTTTTCAATGGACAAATGGGCGTGTTTTACTTTAGACCAAGTGGGCGTTGTACAGAGGAGTGTATGACACTGACCAATGAGCATCATACACTCCTCTCCATTCATTTAGGCAGCGCATAGGGATCCTTTTAGATCAGTATGTGCTGTCTTATACTAACACATTAACGATACTGAAGTGTTTAGACAGTGAATAGACATTCCACGGGATGTCTATTCTCAATCCCTGCACTTCATTACTGTTTCTGTGGTAGTTACAGCAGAGGAAGCGTGATCTCATTGTAACCTGTCATTTACAGTGTAATCTCGCGAGATTACGCTTGCTCTGCTTTAACTACCACAGAAACAGTAATGAAGTGCAGAGATTGTGAATAGACATCCCGTGGAATGTCTATTCACTATCTAAACACTTCAGTATCGTTAATGTGTCGGTATAAGACAGCACATACTGATCTAAAAGGATCCCTATGCGCTGCCTAAATGAATGGAGAGGCGTGCATGATGCTCATTGGTCAGCGTCATACACTCCTCTGTACAACGCCCACTTGGTCTAAAGTAAAACACGCCCAGTTGTTCATTGAGAAACTCATTAGCATAAAGCTAATAAGTGGTGAAAATAGATCGCTTTTTTTTAATAAAAAGCACTGCTGATCCTTATGTAGGAGATAGGGCAGTTATAATGTGGTGACAGAGCCTCTTTAGGGTATGTGCACACACACACGAATTACGTCCGTAATATACGGACGTATTTCGGCCGCAAGTTCCGGACCGAACTCCGTGCAGGGAGCCGGGCTCCTAGCATCATAGTTATGTACGACGCTAGGAGTCCCTGCCTCGCTGCCGGACAACTGTCCCGTACTGTAATCATGATTTCAGTACGTGACAGTTGTCCTGCAGCGAGGCAGGGACTCCTAGCATCGTACATAACTATGATGCTTGGAGCCCGGCTCCCTGCACTGTGTTCGGTCCGGTACTTACGGCCGAAATACGTCCGTATATTACGGACGTAATTAGTGTGTGTGCACATACCCTTAAAGTGTTATGTCTCTGGTTACTCTGTGTGTGGGAATTAAAGATGTTGACTTTTGAGTTAAGGGGTTTTTACACAGGCAGATTATCGTGCACCCAAAAAAAAGTTAATGAAAGAAGTTAATCAAAAAATATGTACCCCAAAATGGTGACATTAAAAAGTACAACTAATGCCGCAAAAAAAAAAAATCCTCATACAGCTATGTCGGCGAAAATATTAAAAAGTTATAACTCTTTGCGATTATAGCAATTTTAGGGCCTAAAATAGACTGGTCACTAAGGGGTTAAGTGAGGTTTGGGATGTTTTTTTGCAGAGGGAGAGCTCAGATTGGTTCATTGTTTTAGGGGAGAATACAATCTTGCCCGTGGCACCATGTATATTGTGACCCTACAGTATATGACCAAGAGTATGTGGACACCTGTCGGTCACACCTATGAGCTTGTTGGATATCCCATTCTAAAATTTGGAGTTAGGGCTGCGTTTTGTGGCTATAACGGCCTCCATTCTTAAGATATTGGAGTGTCCTGAGAATTTTGCCAACTCAAACAAAAGATCATTTTTGAGGTCAGACACTGATGTTGGATGAGAAGGTTTGGCTTGCAATTGGCGTTCCAATCCATCCCAAAGGTGTTTGATGGGGTTGAGATCAGTGCTCTGTGCGGGCTTCCCTAGTTTCCCCACACCAAACTCTTCACACCATGCCTTTATGGACCTTGCTTTGTGTACTGATGCACAGTCCTGCTGGAACAGAAAAGGGCCTTCCACAAACTTGGCATGTTGGAAGCATTCAACTGTCTAAAGTAAGGAGCCTAGGCCAAACACTGATAAACCGCCCCAGAACATTATTCCTTCTCACCAAATTTTACAGTAGGCGCTATGCATTCCTGTAGGTAGCGTTCTCCTCACAATCTGATTGACAGATGCGACAGTGAGACGTGATTCAGCACTCCAAAGAACACGTTTCCACCTCTCCAGCAGACACCTGGTATCGCACGTGGTGATCTTAGGCTTGTGTGCAGTTGCTCACCTCTGGAAACCAATTTCATGAAGCTCCCGGTGCACAGTTCTTCTGCTAATGCCACTTCCAGAGGCAGCGGTTTGGAACTCTGTAGTGATCAATGCTGCAGAGGATAGACTATTTCTATGCTCCAGGCACTTCAGTGCTGGGACTTGTTGCATTCAATGACCGTGCCATGTAAAGTCACTGAGCTCTATAGAATGACCAATACTACTACTACCAATGTATTTGAAGGTTACATGGCTGTGTGCTTGATTTTATGTACCGGTTTGCAATGGTTGTGGCTGAAACACCTGAACTCCATAATTAGGAGGGGCGTAAACATATTTTGTCCATATAGTGTAGCTATGTTTTACTACGGATTTTTGCAATATATCCCTTTTTTTCCCCCTAGTTTGTCTGCTACCTTTTTAAGGCTAGGTTCACATTCACGTTGGAGGCTCCATTAGAAGCCTTTTTGTAAGATCCGGTGAGAAACGGTGAACAAAATAACACTGCATGCTGCGCTGTTTTGTCCAGCAAAACAAAATGTTGGACACGTTGTGGGAAACCCACAAGTCCATGGGTTCCTGACTCAATAGAACAATGGAAAAACGAGTGCGGTTGAGGTGCCCGCATGTGTTTTTTTTTACTGCCTTTTGATGCGTTTGTGTTTTTACCGCACACTCCTGAACAAAATCTCATCAAATCGCGGTAAAAACGCAGACAGGTTTTAATTTGGCTTTTTCAACAATTGTACACTTTTTTTTTTTTTTCTTCAATGTTTCATTAAATTATTACAATACTTATTACAATACAGCTTCTACGTATCCTGTATACATAGAAGCTGAATGTAAGTTCAGCTGAGAGTAGGGCTGGGTGATTATGACCTAAATAAAAATCATGATTGATTGAACATGTAACCTCGATTTCAATTAATGAACTATTTAGGTCACACCCCTTTTTGCATATCGCACCCCCTATTTGCATGCTACGCCATTGAATTTTTATCCCCTGAGCCTGCTGTAAACTACTGTATATAATATACCCTGCTTCCCAACAAAGCTGCTGTTCCATACTGAACAAAATGATACAGTATGGCACAGCAGTTCTGCGGGGAGGCAGGATCTCCTAGCGTCATAAAATGTCTACTCCGTTCACCTGTACCGCAGTCAGGCCGGGAAATCCAGCCGAGGCTCGAACCGTTTTTCACGGCCTGATCTCGGTTGTGTGCAAGAGCTGTATAGCTGCCCTCCACACGGTATAATGCCCCCACAGCTGCCCTCCACACAGCCCCAATAGTGCCTAATAAAATATATACTCTTAAAGAGGCTCTGTCACCAGATTTTCAAACCCCTCTCTTGTATTGCAGCAGATCGGCGCTGCAATGTAGATTACAGTAATGTTTTTTGTTTTTTTTTCAAAAACGAGCATTTTTGGCGTAATTATGAGCATTTTTATATTTATGCAAATGAGCATTTCTTAAGTACAACTGGGCGTGTTTAAAGTTATGTCCAAGTGGGCGTGTATTGTGTGTGTACATCTGGGTGTTTTTACTTGTTTTACTAGCTGGGCGTTGTGAATGGGAGTGTATGTGATGCTGACGAATCAGCATCATCCACTTCTCTTCGTTACCACCCAGCTTCTGACAGTGCACAGACACACAGCGTGTTCTCGAGAGATCACGCTGTGACGTCACTTCCTGCCCCAGGTCCTGCATCGTGTCGGACTAGCGAGGACACATCGGCACCAGGCGATAGAAGCTACATCGACTTACCTGCAAACGCCGATGCTGCTGCAGAATCAACTGTAGCCTCTGTCGCCTGGTGCCGATGTGTCCTCGCTCGTCCGACACGATGCAGGACCTGGGGCAGGAAGTGACGTAACAGCGTGATCTCTCGAACACGAGGTGTGTCTGTGCACTGCCAGAAGCTGGGTGTTAACGAAGAGAAGTGGATGATGCTGATTCGTCAGCATCATACACTCCCATTCACAACGCCCAGCTAGTAAAACAAGTAAAAACACCCAGATGTGTACACACAATACACGCCCACTTGGACATAACTTTAAACACGCCCAGTTGTACTTAAGAAATGCTCATTTGCATAAATATAAAAATGGTCATAACTTGGCCAAAAATGCTCGTTTTTGAAAAAAAAAAACGTTACTGTAATCTACATTGCAGCGCCGATCTGCTGCAATACGAGATAGGGGTTTGAAAATCTGGTGACAGAGCCTCTTTAACCCCGTTTCAACGTCTGGTAGAGGAGATTCCACTGCTCCTCCGGTCTGTGTGGCTCGGTGCAGACAGGCACGTTGACATCACTGCCTCGCACCTCTCTGTGCTGAGCCATGAGCGTACGGCGATACATAGTGAATGGTAGGGCAGGGACCTTAAGGCTCCCTGCTCTACCAATTGGATTCCACTGTATTTGCGTCCTGAGGACCGAAATACAGAGGAAGGCCTCATGCACACGAACGTATTTTTTTTTCCTCCTGTAAATACGGGTACTTTGTCGCACGTATTCGACCCGTATTCCACCAGTATTTACGGACACGTTTTCTATGCAAAATTGCATTGCACTAATCGGCAGCCCCTTCTCTCTCTCAGTGGTGGATAGAGAGAAGGGGCAGCCATTTTGGGCAGAGTTTCCGGAGCAGAACGCAGCAATTCTAAGTAAAAGAAGTTCATACGTACCCTGGCCGTTGTCTTGGTGACGCGTCCATCTTTTGACATCCAGTCCGACCTCCCTGGATGATGCGGCAGTCCATGTGACCGCTGCAGCCTGTGATTGGCCTGTGATTGGCTGCAGCTGACACATGGGATGAAACGTCATCCCGGGAGGCCGGACTGGAGGAAGAAGAAGGTAAGTTAACTTTTAATACTATTCACTCCAGCGGTAGTCGCTGTCCTGGGTGCTGAAAGAGTTACTGCTGATCAGTTAACTCTTTCAGCACCCTGGACAGTGACTATTCCCTGACGTTACCTAGCAACGCTCCCGTAATTACGGGTGCACACACGTAGCCACCCGTAATTACGGGAGCCCCATAGACTTCTATGGGCCTGCCCGTGCCGTAATTACGGCCTGAAATAGGACATGTTCCATATTTTTCAACGGCACGGGCTCCTTCCCGTAAGCAAACGGGAAGGTACCCGTAGGCAATAGAAGTCTATGGGCCACGGGATCACAGGCCGTAATTACGGCCATTTTTAGGTTTGTGTGCATGAGGCCGAAACCAGGAATAAATTATTTAAGAAATCGAAATGCACAAGATGTGAGTTAATTGCGCTGAATTTAGATTTCGGTTATTTTTCGATTAATTGCCCAGCCGTAGCTGAGTATAGGTTCTGTGTGTCTCTGACACACAGAATCTAGCTAACTTTGATCACATCTACGGTACGTAAAAGCAGTAAAAAAAAAAGTGTAATTTTAGAAAAGTTCTTAAAAACAAACTGATTCAATAAAAAAAGAAATACATTCAAAAGTGTACACCGCCTCGCATAAAGAAAACCTTCACATGTACTCCATTTAGTATTATAATTATGGCAGGCCATAAGCATATAACCATCCAAATTGTCTGATTAACAAAAGTACTTAAAGCCTTAAAGGGGTTCGATCTCCAGAACGGGGCCCCCTAAACTCCGTTCTAGCTTTGGCTGCGATCGCTGACTCCCGGCCACTTCCTGACTTTATGGTCGGGAGTTACGAAAATCGCGTATCTCTGAGCTACGCTGTTTCCGTAACTCCCATAGTTGTGCATAGCAGTTACGGAAGCAGCGTAGCATGCGAGCTACACTGTTTCCGTAACTACCATTCAGTTATATGGGGCTTACGAAAACGGCGTATCTCAGCGAGATATGCTGTTTTTCACCTTCCCGGTCGGGAATCAGCTGACACGGAGGTAGAACAGAGTTTAGTGGCCAAGTTCTAGAGATAGGTAAGACGCTGGGTGAGAAGGAGACAACTGTTGGTGCAATAGTAAGAAAATGGAAGACATACAAAATGACTGTCAATCGACATCGATCTGGGGCTCCATGCAAATTCTCACCTCGTGGGGTATCCTTGATCCTGAGGAAGGTGAGAACTCAGCCGAAAACTACACGGGGGGTACTTGTTAATGATCTCAAGGCAGCTGGGACCACACTCACCAAGAAAACCATTGGTAACACATTACGCCCTAATGGATTAAAATCCTGCAGTGCCTGCAAGGTCCCCCTGCTCAAGAAGGCACATGTACAGGCCCGTCTGAAGTTTGCAAATGTACATCTGGATGATTCTGAGAGTGATTGGGAGAAGGTGCTGTGGTCAGATTAGACTAAAATTGAGCTCTTTGGCATTAACTCAACTCGCCGTGTTTGGAGGAAGAGAAATGCTGCCTATGACCCAAAGAACACCGTCCCCACTGTCAAGCATGGAGGTGGAAACATTATGTTTTGAGGGTGTTTCTCTGCTAAGGGCACAGGACTACTTCACCGCATCAATGGGAGAATGGATGGAGCCATGTACCGTCAAATCCTGAGTGACAACCTCCTTCCCTCCACCAGGACATTAAAAATGGCTCGTGGCTGGGTCTTCCAGCACGACAATGACCCAAAACATACAGCCAAGGCAACAAAGGAGTGGCTCAAAAAGCACATTAAGGTCATGGAGTGGCCTAGCCAGTCTCCAGACCTTAATCCCATCGAAAACTTATGGAGGGAGCTGAAGATCCGAGTTGCCAAGCGACAGCCTCGAAATCTTAATGATTTACAGATGATCTGCAAAGAGGAGTGGGCCAAAATTCCATCTAACATGTGTGCAAACCTCATAATCAACTACAAAAAACGTCTGACTGCTGTGCTTGCCAACAAGGGTTTTGCCACCAAGTATTAAGTCTTGTTTGCCAAAGGGATCAACTACTTATTTCTCTGTGCACAATGCAAATAAATATATATAATTTTGACAATGTGATTTTCTGTTTGTTTTTTTTATATAATCTATCTCTCACTGGTAAAATTTACCTAGCCTAAAAATTCTAGACTGTTCATGTCTTTGACAGTGAGCAAACTTACTAAATCAGCAAGGGATCAAATACTTATTTCCTTCACTGTAAGTGACAAACTCCTTATTTTATTATTTTTTTTTATTTTTTTTTTCACCTCCACCAAGTATTTTATTCTGGAAAAAAACACAACGATCTGACCTATAAAATTATCACGTTCTAAAATTTGACCCGTAAAAAGTGGTTGGTTTGGAGTTTATTTCAGGTGTTTTCCTGTAGTAGTCTTTATAGGGGAAAAAAAAGCTTGAAAAACGTATCTCAAAAATGTGACAAAAAGACGCTTGTAAAAACACATGTCAATTTTGACATGCCCTAAAAAGTCAGTGTGTAATGGAAGCCCCAAGGGGTTAAAGAGGTTCTGTCACCACATTATAAGTGGCCTATATTGTACATGATGTGATCGGCGCTGTAATCTAGATTACACGTGTGTTATGACCTAATTAGCTTTATGCTAATGAGTTTCTTAATGGACAACTGGGCGTGTTTTACTTTTTGACCAAGTGGGCGTTGTGGAGAGAAGTGTATGACGCCGACCAATCAGTGACCAATCAGCGTCATACACTTCTCTCCATTCTTTTACTCTGCACATAGCTATGTGCAGCCACATAAACACTATAATGTTAATGCAGTGTCATGACCATGAATATAAATTACCTCCAGCCAGGACATCATGTGTATTCAGAATTCTGACACTTCGCTAATACAATCCCGACACTACAGCACAGGAAGCGTAATGTCGTGAGATTAGGCTGTAAACTGTCATTTCAAACGAGATTACGCTTCCTGTGCTGTAGTGTCGGGATTATATTAGCGCAGTGTCAGGATTCTGAATACACATCGCGTCCTGGCTGGTAGTGATGTATATTCATTGTCGGGACACTGCAGTAATGTTAGTGTGTGTTTTATGTGGCTGCACATAGTGATATAACTATATCGCTATATGCAGTGTAAATGAATGGAGAGAAGTGTGTGACACTGATTGGTCAGCGTCATACACTCCTCTGTACAACGCCCACTTGGTCAAAAAGTGAAACTCGCCCAGTTATCCATTGAGAAACTCATTAGCATAAAGCTAATATAGGTCATAACTCCGTCAAAAATGATCATTTTTCTAAATAAAAAACACTGCTGTCACCTACATTACAGCGCCGATCACATCATGTACAATATAGGCCACTTATAATGTGGTGACAGCCTCTTAAAGGATCAAGTCCTTTTCGGCTATCTGGATGACATTCATTTTTTATTTCTTTTTTTGCCGCCTTGCATTCCAACTTTTTTAAAGAAATAAATATATATATATTTTTTATTTGTTTTGTCCCCTTTATAGTTGCAGACATTTAGGATGTGAACACGCTAGGCGTAAACACTGCAGATCCGCAGCGTAATACAGTAGTTGCGCCGTGGGTGAGATTTGAATAAACCTCATACACACACAGCGGAAAAACATCTGCCGAAAAAAAAGTTTATAAATTAACCTGCGGTGCGTTTCTTTAAGCTGCAGCATGTCTATTTATGTTGCGGAATCTCTGCTCTTCCATTGCGGTTTGTAAGACCCATAACAAAGAGCTCTCTGTTGCGATTTTTGTGGCGGAAATGCTGAAATTCCACCACAAAAAAGCGCTATATTTTATTTGAAATTAAGAAGAAAAAAAAATTTGTACTTTACTCCCGGCCGTAGTCCTAGCGATGCGATCCTCTATTCTGAGCGCAGACCGGCCTCCTGGGATAATGTTTTATGTCATGTAACTGCTGCATCCAATCAAAGGCTGCAGTGGTCACATGGACTGTAGTGTCACCCCAGGAGGCTGGACTATGTTTAGAAGAGTGATAAGTGGACACGACTACAGCTGGGGTATCTTTTATTTTTAATTGCTGCAGGATTTCTGCAGTGGACATGGCGCCCGAAAAACCGTATCACTTTTTGGTGCAGTTTTTTCGGACTGAATTCCCTGCAGCTACCAGGGTGGATAAGATGTGTACTTTTACGCAGCATATCCGCCTAGTGTGTTCCTACCATTTTGAGGTCCATATAAATCTAATATATATTAATTATAGTATGGGTTGTTGCGTTACAGGAATACCAAATGTGTATGCTTTTTAGGGCTGGTGATTTAATTGTGTTAATTTGATAATTTCACCCA
This sequence comes from Rhinoderma darwinii, assembly GCF_050947455.1. Taxonomy (NCBI): domain Eukaryota; kingdom Metazoa; phylum Chordata; class Amphibia; order Anura; family Rhinodermatidae; genus Rhinoderma; species Rhinoderma darwinii. Next base: position 263,501,560 of record NC_134688.1, read on the forward strand.
TTCATTGAACCACAATTTTGATCAGAATTGTCCCACAGCAGCAGTACAGCAAGAGTCCAGCAGGCTCTTCACACTTACATCCCCCGGACACCTGACCTGTGCAGCATCGGCTTCTCCCGTGGCTGCACTTTCCGACATTCATCCAGCTTGACAGCTGCGTAAGAGTCTGCATGGTGGCAGTGTCTGAGCTCTGCGGATAATGCCATTGACAATATAGGTTCCGAGACTCTGCCGCTACTGACTGCAAGCAACAGAGCGTCACATTTGCTTTGCTTGGTTGCAGCGGTCATTGGGCACCACTGGGCGGAGAAGCTGGGGTGGCCTGACTCTAAGGCCCCATGCACACGACCGTAAAAACTCCCGTTATTACGGGTCGTAATTACGACCCGAAATAACGGGCCCATAGACTTCTATTGGCCACGGGTACCTCCCCGTATGCTTACGAGAAGGTGCCCGTGCCGTTGAAAAAGATAGAACATGTCCGATTTCAGGCCGTAATAACGGCACGGGCAGCCCATAGAAGTCTATGGAGCTCCTGTAATGACGGGTGGCTACGTGTGTGCACCCGTCATTACGGCAGCGTTGCTAGGCGACGTCCGTAAATAGTCACTGTCCAGGGTGCTGAAAGAGTTAACTGATCGGCAGTAACTCTTTCAGCACCCTGGACAGTGAATTCCGATCACAATGTAGAGCAACCTGTAAAAAAAAAGACGTTCATACTTACCGAGAACTTCCTGCTTCTTCCTCCCGGCCGTTGCCTTGGTGACGCGTCCCTCTCGACATCCGGCCCGACATCCCTGGATGACGTTTCAGCCCATGTGACCGCTGCAGCCAATCACAGGCTGCAGCGGTCACATGGACTGCCGCATCATACAGGGATGTCGGGCTGGATGTCAAGAGAGGGACGCGTCACCAAGGCAACGGCCGGGTAAGTATGAATTTCTTTTACTTTTACCTCGGAAAGGGCTGCCCCTTCTCTCTATCCTGCACTGATTAGTGCAGTGCAATTTTGCCCGTAAATGCGGGTGGAATACTGGTGACACCGGAACCGTATTTACGGGCACGGGTCCGTAAATACTGGTGCAAAACGGGTCGAATACGTGTGACACCGGACCCGTATTTACGGGAGGGAAAAAATAAGTTCGTGTGCAAGCGGATGATCCCCTGGTCATTATGGTGATGGCAGCTGCAGCTATGTAACTTGTTTCCTTCTCTCTGCGCGGTCTAGAAGTTGTGGTGCATAAATCAGTCCACATCGTGTGTGGGGAAATGTCATATGTTTGGTTTTGTGCTGATCCCTCTCTCCTAACTATCTGAAAAAGTTATTGCACCCCCTACATTAGCGACTAAATCATCTAGTCAACCAAATTCAATTGACAATTGGGTTCAATTTAATGAGCCACACCCAAGCATGATTACTGCCAAATTTGTTGAATCTAAACATAACTTGAATAGAACCTGTCTAGCAATGTGAAGCAGGCTAGTAGGTTTAAAATATTCAGCACATGATCCCACGTTCTATAGAGATGCAGATGCGAAACAAAGTAATTGAAAAGGGTTATAAAGCTATTGCTAAGGCTCTATGACCAGGGCTTATTTAGACGAACGTGTAATACGTCCGTGCAACGTGCGTGATTTTAATGTGCCTCGTACAGACCTATGTTAGTCTATGGGGCCGTGCAGACTGTGTTTCACGCAGCGTGTGTCCGCTGCGTAAAACTCACGACATGTCCGTTATTTGTGCGTTGTTCGCGCATCACGCACCCATTGAAGTCAATGGGTGAGTGAAAATCACGCGCAGCACACGGAAGCACTTCCGTGTGACGCGCGTTATTCGCGCAACAGCAGACTAAAGTATGAATGAAAAGAGAAAAGCACCACCTGTTTACAAACAGTGTCAGAATGATGGCGGCTGCGTGAAAATCACGCAGCCAAGCATCATACGCAGCTGACGCACGGAGCTGTTAAGCACCTTTTGCGCATGCAAAGCGCCATGTTTTTTGCGCACGCAAAAGGCACACGCTCGTGTAAATCCGGCCTCATGCGAACCACAGTGAGAGCCACTGTCTAAAATTTTACCAGACGCGCACAGACTACTCATCCAGGAGGTCACAAAAGAACCCAGATGAACATCTACAGAACTGCAGGCTTCACTTGCCTCAGTTGAGGACAATGTATACGATTCCACAATTCGAAAGACATGGGGCAAAAATGGCATCCATGGGAGAATTGCAAGGCACAAACCACTGCTTACCAAAAACACACAGGCTCGTCTAGCATTTACCAAAAAAAAAGCATCTAATTGACCAAGGCTTTTGGATAATATTCTGTCGCTTGATGAGTCAAAGGTCGAACGTTTTGGTAGACATGGGTCTCATTACATCTGGCGTAAAGCTAACACTGCATTCCACCATAAGTACGTCATACCAACAGTCAAACTTGCTGGGGGTTGTGTGATGCCCTGGGGCTGTTTTTCTTCTTCACGACCTGGACAACTTGCCATAATTGATGGAACCATTAATTTTCTGTTTTCTGTCAGAAAATCCTGAAGGTAGACTGTCCTCCTGTTTGTTTGATTTATAGCTCAAGCGCAATTGGGGTATGCAGTAGGACTATGATCGAAGCATACAGGCAAGTCCAACTCTGACTGAAATAATGATTATGGGCAAACCCTTTTATCAACTATCCACAGGATAGATGATAAATGTCTGATCGATGGGGGTCTGGCTGCTGGGACTCCCCCCACTGAAAAGAAGAACGTACTTACTTTGCTTGTCCTGGGAGCTCCATAGGAATAGAGCGGTACAGCGCAAGCTCGAACACTACTCCTTTCATTTCTATGGGGCTGCCGAGTGCGATCTTCGGCAGCCCTATAGAAAGGAATTGAGCATTGGCCAAGCATGCTCACTACTGCTCCATTCCTATGGATCTCCCAGGAGCGGCAAGGTAAGCCCATTCTCATGATCGGTGTGGGTCCCAGCTGCTGGACTGATAAGATATTTATCATGTGTCCTGTGGGCAGGTGATCAATAATGATTATAGAAAAACCTTAACGACCTGTCACGTACAGGAGCAGGCTCACTGCAATGGGAGGAATCAAAGATCACTGATGCTGCTCGTTTAACCCCTTAGATGCTGCGGTCAATAGCGATTGCGGCATCTAAGGCGTTAGAAAGAGGGGGCAGCCCCCTCAGACAGCCCAATGGCTCTCCTGTGACACTATTGCGCCGTACCGATAGTTGCCATGGCAGTCTGGGGCCTAATGAAGGCCCACATGTCTGCCATCTTTGTGGTCCAGGGCTTAATAGGAGACTGTCAAAATTGTGATATACTGCAATACATTAGTATTGCAGTATATAGTACAAGCGATCCAACGATCACTGGTTCAAGTTCCCTAGGGGGACTTAGAAAAAAAAAAAAGTTAAATGTACACAAAAAAAAACCTTCTAAAAACTCCACTTATTTTTTTTTTCCCTAAAGTTATGTTAAAAAAAATAAGTTCACATAACTGGTATCGCTGTGTCCGTAAAAGTCCAAACTATTACAGTATATCGTTATTTAACCCGCACGGTGAGCACCGTAGAAATTAAAAAAAACAAAAAACAGAATTGCTGTTTTTTGGTCACCTTAGCTCCCCAGTGATAAAATGATGCCTGTACCCCAAAATGGTACCAATAAAAACTACAGGTTGCCCCACATTAAATAAGCCCTCACACCACTAAGTCAATAGAAATTTTTTACGTTATGGCTCTCTGAATGTGGCAACACAAAACAGTTGTGTTTTTTTTAAACCGGTTTTCTTTATAAAACTGGGAAAACAAAAAAAACAATATTAATTTGGTATCACCGTAATCTTATTAACCCGTGAACATGTTGCTTTTACCGCACAATGAATGGCATAAAAACAAAAACCAACAAACAATGGTGGAATCAAAGTTGTTTGTTTTTGACAATTTTACCCTACAAATGTATTTATTTTTGCACTTTCCCAGTACACTATATGGTACAGCAAATGGTGGCATGAAAAACTGCACGTGTCCCGCTAAAAAACAAGCTCATGTGCCTGTTGACAAACAAAGTAAGTTATCGCTTTTGACGGCGGGTAGGAAAAAAACCAAAAATTGCCTGGGTTGTTAAGGGGCTAAGGTTTTTGAGTGGATGAGTCAAAGTCCTGACTTGAATCCCATTGAGATGCTATGATAAGACTTTAATTGCGAAGTTCATTCTCAAAAACCCTCCAATATCGCTGAATTAAATAAATTCTTCAAAGAGCTGGCAAAAATTGCTGTATATAAATTACAAAGTTGATCTATATATATCAGGTATACTGTTAGATTAGCATAAGTTGTTTAACACGTTAACAGTTAAATGGACACTAAAGGCCCTTCCACACGTTATATAAACGCTCATTCATGATCATTTGCCTGTGTAATAAGGGCAACGATCAGAAGATGAATAAGCCAACGCGCTCATTAGCTGATCTGCTCTTTTATGCAGCATTAAAAATAATCGTTGTTACCCAAAGGGTCTTCTTACACGGCCCAACTTGGGTCGTGTAATTGAGCGGCGATTAATGAGACTGCTCGTTGATTGCCGCTCGTTTGCTTCTTTCACACTGAGCAATGGTTGCTCGTGTTTAGAGACTATCGCTCATTACTCCAATTGTTCGTCCCCATACACTTTCATTATGTCGGCAACACATCTTCCTGATAACACAGGGAGATATGCTGCGGACAAAGATGATTTTTAATGCTGCATAAAAGAGCAGATCAGTCGATGAATAAGCGTTCATATGAGCACTCGTTTGCCCGATCATTGGCCCGAGTAATAGGGCCTTAACTTTTCAAATACAAAGTAGCAAGAAACTAACTGGTTTTCGGTGGCCTAAGGCCTTATTCACACGACAGGGTCCCGCCCGAGTGTCGGCCGATAAAATCTGCCATTTTTCCCGACCGGTGTGCATTAGTTTTGCATCAGTTCCGGGCCGGCAAATCTTGACAGTGACATCAGGGGCAACTCCTGAAGGAGAATCCCCATCAAGCCCTCTGTCCAGGAGCGGAATCCCCGAACACACCGGGATTCCGCTCCTTCAGGGAGCTAAAGTGGGGCTAGCACATAGCAGAGCAGGGAGATACCACCATGCTCTGCTATAGTGGCGTCGCTGCAGTAGTAGTAGTAGTAGTAGTAGCAGCAGCTGCTAGCGGCGCCATCGCCGGGCGCTTTTAAAACAAGCAGGGGAAGGGAGCCAGCACAGTGCTCCCTTCCACCTGCTGTACACCCCGGCCCTGCCACACAGTGTACAGCGTACAGCGATTCGTCCGAATGGCATCAACTCCTCCTCACATGCACTCTGTGCTGTGAGGAGGGAGCGAGCGACGGAATACATGGCCATCACTCGGGACACATTCTGGTGATGGCCGTGTATTACCCGGCCCCATAGACTTCTATGGGGGCCGGGTAAACGGCCGAAAATAGGGCATGTCCCATTTTTTGACGGCCAGGTTTCCCGGGCCGTCAAAAAATCTGTCATGTGAATAGCCCCATTAGGGGTCTATTGTTCCTAATGCAGCCGGGTGCCGGCCGATTTATGAACGGCCGTCACCCGGCCGGGAAACCCTGTCGTGTGAATAAGGGCTAAGTGAGAAGTCATCACGCTGCAGCAAGTTTTCAGTCAAAATAAGAATTCCTACATCAGCATGTGTATATTTAGGAATTGCTATGTATGCAATTCCCCTTTGTAAAAGAAAAAGGTAATCTGAGGTGTATGGTCTCCTTTATTTAACCCCTTAACGACATGCCATGTACATGAGAGCAGTTAAGCGGAGCTCTGGAGTGGGCTCACTGGCTGAGCTCACACCATACTTTGCTGTATTGTACGTCCGTCACCTCACTGCAATGGGCGGAATCAAAGATAATTTTGATTCCGCCTGTTTAACCCCTTAAATGCCGCCGTCAATCATGATCGCGGCATTTAAAGCTTTAGAATCAGGGGGCAGCCGCCTCCGACTTGTCATCGTTGCCGCTGCGATGAGCTTTCGGGGAGCCGATGGACATCATTGCAGCCTGGGTTCCTAATGAATGCATCCAAGTCTGCCATCTTTGTACTCCTTTGAAGCTCTGCCTCTGGCAAGGCTTCAAAGGAGATTGTCAGTATAGAGAAATACGGCAAAACATTAGTATTGCAGTGTATCATGCAAGCGATCCAATGATTGCTGGTTCAAGTCCCCTAGGAAGTCTAGGTTGTGCAGTTTCATGAAATGAATCTTATTTTGTGTATAATTAAACGTTCTTCTGTATTAATTCCTCACGGTTTTCAAGATCTCTGCTTGTTATTGAGAAGGAACATTTAATCTTTAACTTCCAGTAAATAAAATTCTGTCCATTGTCATGTGATGGACACACGGGTGCTGTCGTCAGTAGAAAACGCCACTGATACTGTAACGAGCTGTGCACCTGTGTCCATCACGTGACCATGGACAGATTTTATCCACTGAAAGGAAGCAATGAATATTCCTACTAAAAAAACAACCAGCAGAGCTCTGAGAAACGAATACAGGAAGCTTATTGGAAAATTGTATAACTTAATTATTGACAAAATAAGATAAATTTGCTGAAAGTGGGCAACCCCTTTAACGATTTTTTTTTTTATGTTCCAAAAAAAAGTATAAGCTCAAAAAAAAACTTTCTTTTTTTTTTCTCCTAAAGAAAAAAAAGTAGTTAACAACTGGTATCACCGTGTTAAATATACCATTATTTAACCCGCTCGGTGAATGCCGTAAAAAAATTAAATAAATTGAAAGCACCCAAATTGCTGTTTTTGGGTCACCTTAGCTCTTCAAAAAAATTGAATAAAAAGTGATCAAAAAGTCGCCAGTACCCCAAATTGTACCAATAAAAACTACAGCTCGCCCCAAAAAATATTAGCCCGGACATTGCTCAATCGACTGGGAAAATACATATATTATGGGTCTCAAAATATGGCAATACAATACTTTTTTTTATTTTATTTAAAGAAAGACATAAAATGTATCAATTTGTTATGGTATCACTGTAAGGCCCCATGCACACGACATTAAAAACGCCCGTAGACTTCTATTGGCCAAGGGTATCTTCCAGTTTGCTTACGGGAAGGTGCCCGGGCCGTTGAAAAATATAGTACATGTCCTATTTCAGGCCATAATTACGGCACGGGCAGGCCCATAGAAATCTATGGGGCACCCATAATTACGGGAGCGTTGCTATGCGACGTCAGGGGATTTAATTTTTTGAATAAAGAGAAGCAGAGGAAATGGCGACTGAGTGATCATGTGACATTTCCAGCCCCCTTTTTTAATAGGTCCATAAATACGGGTGGAATACGGATGACAACGGACCCGTATTTACGGGAGGGAAAAAAATACAGCCGTGTGCATGGGGCCTCACCCTATCAACCTGTAGAATAAGGTGAACATCTCGTTTTTATCACCTGATGGTTGCCGTTAAAAAAAAAAACAACTAAAGAATGGTGTAATTGCTGTTTTTTGCCAATTTCACCCCACGACATTACATGGTACAATAAATGGTGCCATAAAAAGCTACATCTTGTCCCGCAAGAAACAAGCCCTCATATTTCTGTCGACGAAAAAAAATAGTTCTGGCTTTTGGAAGGCGGGAAAGAAAAACGAAAATGAAAAAAAAAAAAAAAAAAGATTGTCCGTGTCCTTAAGGGGTTAAGGGGACACTTGGCTGCAGGACATTAAGTTCTAATTTTTTGCAATGGGATTACTGACGGCAAGTTCAAAAACGTATCGGCCCCCACCATACCTTAAATAGTCCCATTCTTTTACAAAAGGGACTTGCAAGTTCTATGTACAGTATCCTGATCATCAGAATGATCCCTTTTACAAGTGAGTGACCACACACACAACTTGAGGGGCAATTCTGATAAGTTTATATTAATGAATTGCTATGCAAGCAATTCCCTCATGTAAAAGAATTGTCTTGTGTTTGTTTTGTTTTTTAGTTTAGCAAAATCGAGATTTTAAAATCGAATATTCAAGTTCGGAAAAAAAACTATTGTATTTTTAGGCTATATTGCTCCGCACTAGTATGTTTTTATTTCCTGTGATTTCAATTCTGTAACTTTTATATTTATATTTTATCTTAAATGGGTTTTCCCATCAGGGACATTTGACACATCCGCAGGATATGTCAGATAGATGCGGGTCCCCCCTCCGGGACCCGCACTTATATCTAGAACGGGGCCCCCAAACCCCGTTCTACTGCTCTGTGTTGTGGCTGAAGCATGTGATTTCCGACCTATGAACTACGGAAACAGCGTAACTTGCTGAGCTATGCTGTTTCTGTAAGTCCCATAGTAGTGAATGGCAGTTACGGAAGCCGCGTAGCATGCGAGTTACGCTGCTTCCGTAACTACCATTCAGTTCTATGGTATTACGGAAACAGCATAGCAAAGCAAGCTATGCTGTTTTCTTCTTTATAGTCGGAAGTCACACACTTCAGCCGAAACATAGAGCGGTAGGACAGGGTTTAGGGCGCACCTATTTGACATTTATGACATATAATGTGGATGCATCATAAATGTCCCTAATGGGAAAACAGCTTTTTAAGTTGTTGGGGTTTTTTTTCTTGTCACTAGGGGACTATAGTGTGTGTTTTTTTTTTTTTTTTTTTTTTTTTTTTTTTTTTTTTTTTTTTTTTGACATGATTTTTGTCTGATTGCCCATCATTGTCCTTTTTTTTTTTTTCCCCCTTACCATTTAGGTATTGTTGCAGTGTGCTGAAGATCATACGGCATCTGAAAATCTTATACTTTATACAGATGTGTATGGAACTGCTCTGAGAAGTTTTGCAAATGCACGGCCTTACCTGACCACGGAGTGTGAAGATGTTTTGCTACTTATTGAAAGACTTGTATTGTAAGTGAAGTATTGGACACATGGTTAGTTTCTTTGGGTACTGTGTTTAACCCCTTTCTATATGCTCGGCACTTCCTCTGCTAACACAGAGCAGCTCCTACTGGGACGGATTCAGCCTGGCCATGTATTACATTAATTTGAATGTAACCGTATATTAACACGTAGCAGATTTGTTGCAGAACTTTCTGCCGACTGTCTCCTTCATCTGAATGGGGCCTGCAGAAATCCATGCACAAGCTGCAGAAAGAACCCCATTCACATGTAAGAAAACTATGTTCAGAAAATTCTGCAGCATGTGAACATATCCTAAAACTCTATTTCCCCTGTAGCAGCAACTGTATGGGAAATCTCTGCCCAGCTGCAATTTCAGGCCAGCCGTTTTCTGTGGGATTTAAAAGCTGGACCTGAAAGTGATCAGACGATCGGTGGGCCGGCTCTGTTTGAAAAATGGTTGTCATGGCGAGACGACCCATTTTTAAGCGTTGCATTTATTTAATATAATGGTCAAACATGTTACATTGAAAGGGTTGCCCAGGATTACTAATCCCCCATGATAGGGTGTCTGTATAAAATGCATCTGTAGCTTTGTGTTGCCTCATCATATTGCGTTTTTTCACAGGAGTTGTTTTGATGTGATTCTTTCTATGACTGAAGATGATCTTTCATGTGACTTTGGGTTGCGATTTAAAAAGTCTGTCACGGTGAGTTAAATGTTCAACTTGAATTCCATATTTTTCAATGTATTTCACTGGCAACAGAAAGTTGTATAAATACGATAATAAATCTGCCCCAGTTAGTTTACAAATATTAGTGATCGTATTAGAAATCTTTCCGGATGAGATGCCTCTTCTGTGCAGTACGCAGCACCATCTTCAGTCCCGTTTGACTAAATTATATAACGGGCCGTAAAATCTCCTGCTGAGCACTGTGGTCCTTTGGCTTTGTCCTGGGTTTCCTTCACTGTGGCAATTGGTGGGAGTCCCAGCCATGGAGCTGTCATCTTCTGTCATGTCAGACGATCATGTAATACTAGAGCTTCACATCTTGTTTTATGGCTAATGTGTGTAAAAATTCATCAGCATCCTTTAAGGCCAACATTTATTTTTTGCAATTTCGAACCACGTATAACGAACGTGTATTTTTTTTTTTGTTTTTGTTTTTTTAGGATACCCAGAGAGTTTTATTAGAATATGGACACAGCAATTTGCAGTTGTTAATTGACAACATTGCACATGGGGGCGCATGGAAAAATCCAGTTCTTATTAAAATCCTGACTCGGCAGACAGAAGAGCCTGAAGAAGGTGAGAATGCGAAGTAGGATTGTACCATCTAATCGTTTTACAGGAAGTTCTGTACGTTTTGAAGAATATATCGGAGCCTAAGCATTCCCTGCTAATGGTTATCAGGGGAGTTCTCTAAAAAGTAGTTTGCCCATGTCATAACATAATTTACCTAATCTGTCCAGTCTATCAATGCTCTTTGAGCTAAACAGCCTGGACTCTAGACTGATACATTGTAGCAAACTATCAGAGATTTGTACAGCTATTCATGCATTTAGCTCAGAATGACCTAGACTGGATACAATTGTATCCACTTGGCAGCTGAGAGGGCAGGACTAGGCAGGTATGGGTTTGCTGCCTTTATGAATGTTAGCAAGTGCGCTCATTCACAGACAGCAAACAAATATCTTAAATTGTAAGAATTTTAACACAGAATATTAGAAATTTGTTGAACTTTTATTTATACATTGATTAAGCATTATAAACCCCTTTAATTTTGATGCTGTAAATCCCATGTCCCCCTATTTTTCTCTTCCGTACAAGAGGTTCAGAGGGATAAGAGCGTAGTCACATGAAGAGCAGGCTTTTACCCAAATAATGACCTTACGTGGAATGTCGTGCTGGTAACTTACATGATATATTCTCTCCCCCATACCAGTGTCTAGTTGGATATCACAAGAAGGCCCCTGTTTTCTACAGATGCGCATTAAACATTTAATGAAGACAAACTGCCTAGAGCAAGCCATGCTCCTATCAAAAATTGCTTCTGAAATGGCAGAGACTTCAAGCAATTTTTTTTTCCGTCAGTCCTTTATCACGTGCTTGTGTACTATGTTGCCAAACGAAGAAGCTTTTAAAGAGGTATGTGTAAAAGCTCATAAAGAAATGTATTTTCACAAGCTTACTATGGGAGCCCTGTAATTTTATACAGATCCTTATTTCATTGAAATTAGACTACCTGATAAATGATTTTTGCACTTGCAAAAATCGTTTAAGTCCATACCCCATGAGTGATGCTTACCTTAGTTATCTTCAGTGTTGGCTGCTTTTTAGTTCTTCTCTACTTGGGCACAGCTATTTATTTGTAAGCTGCAGAGTTTGAGGTGGTGTGAGGTGTACCTCCTGTCTTACTGGCAGCTTAGGCTGCTGCTCTTTTAATGCACAGTAGCTCCGTGTTCAGATTGGCTACTTCGTATAAGCGCAAGCTCATCAGAAAGTTGGTGCATTGAGACCTGATTTCCTTTACAGCGAGGACCCGATGATTATTAAGTTTAAGCAACTAAACTGCAAGTGTGAATATTTAACTCTCGTACAGTGATGTCAAAACCTATTTGCCCCTTTCCCAATCTTTCAAATTTTGCGTATTTGTCACCCTTGAACGATTCAAATCAAACTGCTTTTACTATTCGACAAAGATAACCCAAATAAACACAAAATCCTGGTTTTAAATTATTTCAATTATTGAAGGAAAAGTGCTGTTCAGTTCTACCTGGACCTATGTGAAAAAGTAATTCGCCTTTTAGTTACCGAACCTACCAATTCAATTAAAATTTTGATCAATTTAACTATCCACACCCAGGCATGACTACTGCCAGACATGTTAAATCTAAACATCACTTAAAGGGAATGTGTTGCCAGCAAAACATGTTTTGTTTTTTTTTTTTAGTTAAACAATTAGTGTGTAGGTGATTAAACATTGTTCTAATTTATTTTATTTTTTTCACGAGTCAGGAAATATTATAAATTGGATTCTAATTTATATTATTTCCCATTGCTGGTCACTAGATGGAGCCATTCCCAAAATTGCAGCATTGCATGTGGTAAAGCAACCACATTGCTTTATGCTGCAAAATTGGGTAAAAAGCCCTCGTTCTAGTGAGCTCTCAGCATCCCCCCCTCCTTTATCCTGGCTAGTGCCGGGAGAAACGAGGGGTTTGAACGGTCTAACCTCCTACACTGTGTGTCGCCATTTTTTGAGCTAACACACAGTGTAGAAGGTTTACATACAGTAGTAAACACACACAAACACGAACATACATAGAAATCACTTACCTGCTCCAGTCGCCGCCGCTCCCTCCGGTCCATCTGCTCCGTCTGCTGCCGCTGCTCCATGTGCACAAGTCCGGAAGCCGCGACCGGAAGTAGTAATCTTACTGTCCGGCCGCGACTTCCGGTCCACAGGAAAATGGCGCCGGACGGCGCGCATTTCAAATTGAACTGTGTGGGAGCGGCGCATGCGCCGTTCCCACACAGCGGCGTACATGTTAGTGGATGGAACGGGCCCCGTTCGCAGTCCCTATGGGACTGTAGCTGCCGTATTCCATGTCTGTATGTGTCGTTAATCGACACATACAGAAATGGAAAAAAAAATGGCAGCCCCCATAGGGAAGAAAAAGTGTAAAAATAAAAAAAAGTAACACACAAACACACAAATTAATCCAAACGTTTTTAATAAAGCACTAACATCTTTAACATATTAAAAAAAAAAAATTTGTGGTAACACTGTTCCTTTAAAGGATATGTACACCTTTTGAAATAGTTTTGTTTTTTTAAATAAAAACGTCTCATCAGTGTTTTGTGCCACTTTCTAAATACTCTATTAAAATATTTTTACTTTTTGATATACAGCTACTTTGTATACTGTATATAGAGTAGCTGTATCTAGCGCTGAAACCTGTATCCGTCAAGTCACTGGCACGGACTGGTTCACGGTCAGCAGGTCCTGCGTGTCTCTGACACACATGATCGAACTGTTATAAGTTATGTGATGACACAGGAATCCGACCCACTGACGCTGAACCCGTCAGTCCCGTGTACCTGACGGGTACAGGTTTCCGTGCTAGAAACAGCTGCTCTGTATACGGGATACAAAGCAGCTGTATCTCAAAAAGTAAAAATTATTTTTAATAAAGTATTTAGAAAGTTGCACCAAACAAAACTCACTATTTCACAGGTATAAATTGCCAGACAGATTCAATTTGAAGGCTATGTAAAGCTGGCTAGAAGATCTGAAAAAAGCAGCACATGATGCCACGCACTAAAGAGATTCAACCACAGATGAAAAACAAGTCATTGAAATCTACTGTCAGGAAAGGGTTACACAGTCATTGCTAAGGCACTGGGACTCTAGCGAACCACACTCAGAGCCATTATCCACAAATGGAGAAAACTTGGAACCGTGCTGAAACTTCGGGAGTGGCCAACAAGCCAAAATTTCAAGAGTGCATCGACTCATCCAGGAGGTCACAAAAAAACCAGACAAACATGTAAAGAACTGCACGCCATACTTGCCTCAGTTAAGGTCAATGTACACGATTCCACAATAAGGGTATGTTCACACGCAGTGTTTTCAGGCGTATTTCGGGGCGTTTACGCCTCGAAAAACGGAAGCTGAACGCCTACAAACATCTGTCCATTGAAATCAATGAGAAAAACAGCATTTAGTTCATACGGGGCATCTTTTTACTCCACTGTTTTAAAAAAACGTAGCGTAAAAAGATGCTCCCTAAAAAGAAGTACATGTCACTTCTTGAGGTGTTTTTTGGAGCTTATTTTCCATTGAACACTATGAAAAACGCCTGAAAAGAAGCCTCAAAGGAAGCTCCAAATTAAAAGAAGCTTCATTTTCCGCTTCAAAAACGCCTGTTCTGTATTTTCAGATGTTTTTTGTTAAGCGTGTGAACGACACTGGGCAAAAATAGCATCTATGGGAGAGTTGCAAGGTGCAAACCACTACTGACCAAAAAGACCGCTAAATGGCCCCAAGACTTTTGGTATAATATACTGTGGACTGATGAGTCAAAGGTGGGACTTTTTGGAAGTCATGAGTCTCGTTACGTCTGGTGTAAAACGAACACTGCTTTCCACCATAACCCCATCATACCAACAGTCAAACATGATGGTGCTGTGGTTGGGGCTGCTTCTGCCGGACCTGGACGACTTGTCATAACTGATGTGAATTCTGTTCTCTCAGAAAATTCTGAAGACTGTCTACTCGTCCGTTCGTGATCTAAAGCTCAAGCGCGTTTGGGTTATGCAAGCAGGACAATGATCCGAATCACACAAGCAAGTCCATATCTGAATGACTCAAAAGAAACAACATTTTTGAGTGGATGAGTGAAAGTCCTGACTTGATTCCCATTGAGATGCTATGGTAAGACCTTAAACGGGCAGTTCATGCTCAATCCCTCCAATGTAGCCAAATTAAAACTGTTCTCCAAAGAGTGGGCACAAATTCCTCCACAGTGATGTCAAAGATTCATTGCAAGTTCTCGCAAAGGTTTGATTGCAGTTACTGCCAAGGGTGGCACAACCAGTTATTCGGTAAGAGGGGCAATTACTTTTTCACATGCGTAATACAGGTTTAGAATAAAACGTTCTCTTAAATAACTGGAATCATTTAATCCCCTTGGTGACTTGTGACGTGAATGTACATCACAGCTGCCCAGGGGGGAAAATGGAGAAGGCTCACGGGCTGAGCCCGCTTCATACATGTCGGGTGTTGGCTTTGTGTTGCAGCCAACACCTCACTGCAACGTCCGGGATTGGCAATCGCTCCAATCCCGGCCGTTTAACCACTTAGATGCTGTGCTCGATAGTGACCACGACATCTAGGTCGTTAGAGCTGGGTGGTCCCTTCCGTCAGCCCATTGACACGATCGTTGGTTGTCATGGCAGTCTGGAGGTCTCATAACAGGCCCCAGGTCTCCTATCTTTGTGCTCCTTTTAAGCCCTGTAAGAGGGAGGGGCTTAATAGGAGTCAGTAAATAGCACAATACAATGTAACGCATAGGTATTGCAGTGTATTGTATCACCAATCAAACTATAGCATCCTTTGACTGTGAATGGGGTTTATGCAACCAATTTTACCTGCTATGGAAATGATACGTACAGACTTGTAACCGCACTGTGAAAATCAGCCGTGGTAATAAGTAGGAAGCTTCCGGAAAGTCGAGGAATACCCCCATTGAGTGACAATGGGGCTAATGCTCCTGCGGCTCTGCTGCACACACGTGGAAGAAATCCGAGGGTAAGTCTTGGATTTTGTGCCGTGGAAAAACAAGTCCGATTTTTTTTAATGCACTGTGTGAACGTGCCCTAAAAATGCTGATTCAGTTTGGAAGCTGCAATCAAGCTTTAGTATAATCAATGTAATGGTGCTTACTGGTAAGACACCACAGAGCGGCATTGCCTGTCCACGATGCGGATGAAAACCAAACTGGCGCACTACCGCAGTTGTCAAATGGCTTGTTAACCCCTTTAGGACACAGCCTGTTTTGGCCTTCAGGACACAGCCTATTTTTTCAAATCTGACATGTGTCACTTTATGTGGTAATAACTCCGGAATGCTTTTACCTATCCAAGCGATTCTGAGATTGTTTTCTCGTGACATATTGTACTTTATGTTAGTGAAAAAATTTGGTCGATAAATTCAATATTTATTTGTGAAAAACTTCAAATTTTAGCAAAAATTTGCAAAAATTTGCATTTTTCTAAACTTAAATGTATTTGCTTGTGAAACAGATAGTAATACCACACAAAATAGTTACTAGTTACCATTTCCTATATGTCTACTTTATGTTTGCATCATTTTTTTTCACGTACTTTTATTTTTCGAGGACGTTACGAGGCTTAGAACTTTAGCAGCAATTTCTCATATTTTCAATAAAATTTCAAAAGGCTATTTTTTCAGGGACCAGTTCAGTTCTGAAGTTGCTTTGAGGGCCTTATATATTAGAAAGTCCCCATAAATCACCCCATTTTGAAAACTGTACCCCTCAAGGTATTCAAAACCACATTCAGAAAATATTTTAACCCTTTAGGCGTTTCACAGGAATTAAGGCAAAGTAGAGGTGAAATTTACAAATTTCATTTTTTTTGCCGAAATTCATTTGTAATAAAAAAAAATCTGTAACACAGAAGGTTTTACCAGAGAAACGCAACTCAATATTTATTGCCCAGATTCTGCAGATTTTAGAAATATCCAACATGTGGCCCTAGTATGGTAATGGACTGAAACACAGGCCTCAGAAGCAAAGGAGCACCTAGTGGATTTCGGGGCCTCCTTTTTTTAGGAATATATTTTAGGCACCATGTCAGGTTTGAGGAGGTCTTGTGGTACCTAAACAGCCGAAACCCCCCCAAAGTGACCCCATTTTGGAAACTACACCCCTCAAGGCATTTTTCTAGGGGTATAGTTAGCATTTTGACCCCACAGTTTTTTTGCAGACTTTAGTGGAATTAGTCTGTGAAGATGAAAATCACCTATTTTTCTGTGGAAACATAGAATTTTTTCATTTTTACAAGGAATAAAGGAGAAAAAGCCGCCCAACATTTGTAAAGCAATTTCTCCCGATTACGCCAATACCCCATATGTGGTCGTAAACTGATGTTTGGACCCACAGCAGGGCTCAGAAGGGAGGGAGCGCCTTTTGGATTTTTTGAAGCAGATTTTGCTGGATTGGTTTTCAGTGCCATGTCGGGTTTGCAACGCCCCGGAGGGACCAAAACAGTGGAAACCCCCCAAAAGTCACCCTATTTTGGAATCTACACCCCTCAAGGAATTTTTCTAGGGGTATAGTGAGCATTTTGGCCCCTCAGGATCTTTTTTAGAGCTAGGGTGACCAAAAAACAGCGATTTTGGCGCTTTAAATTCTTTATTTATTACAGCGTTCACCGTGCGCAATAAATTACGTTTTAATTTATTCTGCCGGTCGGTACGATTACGCCGATACCATATGTGTATAGTTTTTTTTAAGTTTTGCAGCGTTTGCACAATAAAATGAAGTTTCTATAAAATAATTTATTTTCTGGGACACGCTATTCTGAGCCGTAACTTTTTTATTTTTTCGTCAAAAAAGCTGTGGGAGGTCTTGTTTTTTGCGGGACGGGTTGTAGTTTTCATTGGTACCATTTTGGGGTAAATGCAACTTTTTGATCACTTTTTATTCTTTATCTTGGGAGGGGTGGTGACCAAAAAATAGCGATGCTGACCGTTTTCAGTTTATTTTGTTTGCGGCGTTCACCGTGCGGAAAAATTAACATTATAGTTTCATAGATTGGGTCGTTACGAACGCGGCGATACCAAATATGTGTACTTTTTTTTAACGTTTTCATTTTTTCCCTATAATAAATGACTTATTATAGGAAAACAAAACCTTTTATTTTTACACTTTTATAAAACATTTTTCTTAACTTTTTTTTACTTTTTACACTTTATATTTTTGTTTATTAACTTTTTTTTTTACTTTTTACACTTTCTTTTTTTGACCTGCAGCTCTGATCGCTGCTAGAATACATTATACTACCTAGGTAGTGTAATGTATTCCAACTGTCAGTGTGACGTCACAGTCACTCTGACAGTTGGTCTACGAGGATCAGCAGAGGCTAATCCTCATAGGCTGACATACATGGCAGACCTGGGGGCCGTTGTCTGGCCCCCAGGTGCCATCACAAGCATCAGAAGCCCCCACGATTGCATGGGGGCTGCTGATGCGCTACAAACCCGCTACATGCGGAGATCGCAATCGAGCCCCGCATGTAACGGGTTAATTGCCGAAATCAGCGGCGATGAGCCGCTGATCGGCAACACTGGAGAGTGTCAGCTGTCGGGGACAGCTGATCTCCAAGTTCCCGATGCACACTGTCGCCGACAGTGTGCATCGGGAACGGCACAGTGACTTTCTGTCACTCTGACAGGAAGCCTATCAGGACCAGCCGAAGGTTGGTCCTGATGGGCTTCTGTCCATGGCAGACCCGGAAGCCATTGTTTGGCTTCCGTTTGCCATACTAACTATCGGCAGACCCCGCGATTTCGGACGGGGGTCTGCCGATATGTTAGAAACCCCTAAAATTCGGCGATTGCACCCGATCGCCGAATTTAAGGGGTTAATGCGCCGAAATCAGCGGCAAAGGACCGCTGGCCGGCAAGAGGGGAGTGTCAGCTGTCGGCGACAGCTGACCTCCTGGTTCCCGGTGCACACTGTCGCCGACAGTGTGCACCGGGATTAACTCAGTAACTGTACGTCCTCGTGCGGGAAGTAACTTCCTGCAACGACGTACAGTTACGTCCTGGTGCGGATAGGGGTTAATAGCTGCGTGGAGGTAAAACTGCTGTTTACCTGCAAAATTGTGCGGCCAGAAAGGTCAAGTCATTAATGACCGTGCTATTTTGCAAGTAACCATCAGTTTTACTCACAACTCTGCACGGACATTAACAAGCAATTTGACAACCGTGCTGGCACAGCTTTCGGGCACTCGGTGGCTTGGTAAATGCCGCTCTGTGGGGGTTTACCCTAGCAGTTTATTAACACGGAGTTAATACTTGTTGAATTTTCTTTCCTCTTTGTGATATGCAGATTTCAAAGATGGATGGTAAGGAGATTTTGGATACAATATGTAATATGGAATCTGAAGGACAAGTTAATGCTGCATTCATTCTCTGTACAACGTATCTTACCCAGCAGCTACAAAATGAAGTAACCTCTTTCTCCTGGTGAGTGATTGTTTACCAGGTTATTGTATCAAAACTTTATTAAAGGGTAACTAAACTTTCAAAACTTGAGACATGTCAAAAGTGCGATTGCTGTTCTTGACCGTTAGTCCCGGGTGTCAGCTGTAAAACACAGCTGATACCCGCTGCGTATGGAGCAGGCTCAGCGGGTGAACCCGCTCTAAACATCACCTCCCTCAACATGCGCAATAGTATGTCGTGGTGCGGGAACAGGTTAAAGTAATTTTCCCATAATAAATATTTGTCACCTATCCACAGGATACATGCGGCAGTACAAGTTATGTAGATGCATACTTTTTATTCTGTTATAAATCATTGTTTATGGGGGAACATATTTTTTTTTTTTTTAAGCCCTAATAGGGCTCTTGACTTTATGCAATCCTTTGATTTCTTAGATAACAAGTTGCAATACTTCTGTATTACAGTGTATTATGTCTGTTTGTGTTACACTGACAGGCAGCCTGTTAGGCTCTCATACATGGCTGACCCGGGGCCTCTGTTAGGCCCCCATCTGCCACGTCTACCCATCAACAGCTCATGATTGCGTCATGGCAGTGCCAAACTGAAGGTGCCCAGTCTCTCTATAAAACCACTTACGTGCCAGGGTCAGCATGGACTCATGGCATCTGAGGGGTTAAACAGCCGTTATTAGTTAACTCTGTTTCCTGCCGTTGCAGCAGCTCCTGAGACTTCTCCAACCATGCACAATAAATGTTCTGTGCAGGAAGGGGTTAACTAGGCACAGTTGCTTTTAAAAAGTCTTGGAAAACTAGGGAGCTGCAGTGGCGATGTTCGTTTTTCCACACACACAAATGTAACTAATAAATGGTTGAATAGGATCTTCCTTTTTTTTTTTTTTTTTTTTTTGTTGCAGTTTGGACAACAAAAAATGTAATTTGCTAGATTTTTATTTTTATTTTTTGAGGGGAGACTAAAAAAAACAATGGGTGCGAGAAAAGAAAAAAGGTCAATTTATGGGATTTTTACCAATGTTGCCATCATGCGATATCTGTCAAATTAATGCCAAGCCCACAAAACTCCAGAATTCCAGAATGCTTTGCAATATATCCCCATAGCAAGTGATTATTTCTTTTGCCTAATATAGGAATATACTAATATATTGTTTTTCTATATCTTAGGGAGCTGACTTTGTTTTGGAGTAAGCTGCAGCGAAGAATTGATCCCTCTCTGAATACTTTTCTTGAAAGGTGTAGGCAGTTTGGTACAATTGCCAAGACGTGTCAGCACTTATTCTTTCTTATTAAAGTTGTACATACAGAGGTAAGTGGCAATCCACATATGCAGTATGGAGTATATGTGCACTAGCGTACCACCCTTTCACTGTGCATGCGTTCGTGCTACTGGAACCTTTTTTTTTTTTTAACCTCTGGGCCCGTGACTTTGCATTATAAAAAAAAAACTAATTGTATGAGTTAACGAAGTAGAACAGTTGCTACGCTACTTCCCTTAGTCATTTGTAATGACTTTTGTCTTACGTTTGAGGCATTGGATCTGTAATGTACTCAAGTTACTTAAATAACAATGGCACACTTATTTCTACCTATTGTAATGTACACCAAAGACACTGGGGACATACATTTTCCTAACAAACTATTATTCATAAAGTTGATCTTGCTGCAAAAGAAGGCTATTTAAGTTCTATCAATAAATGTATTCTTCATACAGACCAGTGTTTCCCAGCCAGGGTCCCCTCAACTGTAGTAAAAAGAAAACCTATTTCATCTTGCTCAGATTTTTTTTTTAGCAAAGATGCAGGCACAGCAATCAGCAAATCTCAACTAGGATATATAATTATAGGGTGCTTTACCCTACATCAAGCATCTCTGAGGTAGGAGTAGGTATTCCATGGGTGTGGAAAGATTCTTCAGGGTTTTCCACATGATCATTAAGTTGGGAGTCACTGATAGCAATCACTATGAACGAGGTGCAGATACAGCGAAGCCTGAATGGATGAGTGTATATAAGCAACCTGTGCAGTTTCTTAACCCAGAGGTGAAGCCTAATCGGCTTGCTGTCAGTGAATGACTGACAAATCTAATATATTGCACCACATAGGTAGTGCAATGTATTAAAACAAAAATCTGACGGTTGGACCTTCAAGTGCCCTAGTGGGACTAAAGAAAAGTTGTATAAAATATAATAAAAGTTCCAAGTAATAAAATAAAACACAATCGCCCTTTTTCCCTTATCAAGTCCTTTTATTATTGAAAATAATAAATCATATTTGGTATCGCCGCGACCGTAACGGCCTAAACTACAAAAATATTATATTTATTACACACGGTGAACAACGTAGAAAACATTGCCAGGATTTCTGTTTTTTTGGTCACATTGCCCTACAAAAATTTAAATGTGATCAAAACTCGCATGTATCCATAAATAGTGCCTATAAAAACTATAGCTCATCTCTCAAAAAACAAGCCCTCATACAACTCCGTCGACGAAAAAATTAAAGTTATGGTTCTCACAACATGGTGACCGAAAAATACATTCTTTTTACAAAAGTAATTTTATTGTGCAAAAAGTTGTAAAACATAAAAGTGCTATAAATTGGGTATCGCCGGAATCGTACTGACCCGCAGAATACAGTGAACACGTAATTTATAACGCATGGTGAACGCTGTATCTAAAAAAAACAAACTGCCAGAATTGCTGTTTTTGGTCACCTGGCCTCCCAAAAAAATAGGATAAAAAGTGATCAAAAAATTGCATGTACCCCAAAATGGTACCAATAATAACTACAGCTCATCCTGCAATAAAAAAGCCCTCTTACCCCTACGTCTATAAAAAATAATAATTAGTTAAGGCTCCAATAAGTCAGGAAATAAAAATATGCAGTTGTGCAGGCCCGAGGGGAACATTTCTTCTGTTAAAAGAGGCGATTTATCGAGGCCCTAAAATTAGGGAACCAGGAAGCGGAGGGCCCAAACATATCCGCTGGAAGCAAGCGTGCCCGTATTATACCAGGACAACACTTTCCCAGCAAAATTCCCCAAACTGCAAAGGTGCGGAGTGTGGACCAAAAGGGGGATAAGGAAGGACATTTATCAGTGCGACACTGGCCTGTGCAGAAAGTATTGATTCACAGCGTAGCACTCATCTATGGATTATGTTATTGTTTTTTGTTTTACCCCATTATTATACCCCCTGACTATGCCCTTGATGTACTCTGCCCAGCTTACATGTACCCCCATATTATAAACGGAAACACCAGTAAAACTCCAAACAAAACTACTACCAAGCCAAATCTACGCTTCAAAAGCCAAATGGCGCTACCTCCCTTCTGAGCCCTACAGTGTGCCCAAACAGCAGTTTACTTCCACACATATGGCGTTGCTATACCCGGGAGAAACCTTTTAACAATTTTTGGGTTGTGTGCCTCCAGCGGCATAAGCTGGGCACAACATTTTTGCCACTGAAATGGCATACCAGGGGAAAAATTGAAATGTTTACTTTGCACCATCCGCAGCGCAATCATTAATGGAAAAGACTTCTGGGGTGAAAATACTCACACCCCTAATAAATTCCTTGAGGGGTGTAGTTTCTAAAATGGGGTCACTTCTCAGGTGTTTTTTATTTCACATCAGAGCCCTGCAATTTTGAACCAATACTTTGTAAGTCGCCAAATTAGGCCTCAATTTCGCATGGTACACTTTCACTCCTGAGCCTGGTCGAATGTACAGGCAAAAGATTAGTGCCCCATGTAGGGTGATTCTAAATACAGGAAATGCAGCATAATAATTAGAGCTGTCTTGTTATGGTGGCACAAGCTGGGCACCACATATTGGCATATCTATGGGAAAAAAATCCCATTTTCACTCTGCAACATCGAGTGGCACTCTAATTTCTGCAAACATGCTCGCTACACCCCTAGGTGAATACCCTGATGGGTGTAGTTTCCAAAATGGGGTCACTTCTGCGGGGTTTCCACTGTTTTGGTCTCACAGGGGCTTTGCAAATGTGACATAGCGCCCAGAAAACCAATCCAGCAAAATCTGCACTCCAAAAGCCAAATACCGCTCCTTCCCTTCTGAGCCCTGCTGTGTGCCCAAAAAGTAGTTTATTACCAGATATGGAGTATTGCCGTACTCCGGAGAAATTGCTTTACAAATGTTGGGGTTCTTTTTCTCCTTTTTAGTTTTGGAGAAAATGAAACATTTTGAGCTAAAACTACTTCATATTGGAAAAAAAGTGTGTTTTATTTTCACTGCCCATTTCAAATAAAATCTATGAACCACCTGTGGGGTCAAAATGCTCACTACACCCCTAGATGAATTCCTCAAGGGGTGTAGTTTCCTAAATGGGGTCACTTTTTGGGTGTTTTCCCCAAACATTGTTTTGTCCCCTCAGGGGCTTTGCAAATGCGACATGGCCTCTGCAAACCATTCCTGCTAAATGTGATCTCCAAAAGACAAATGGCGCTCTTTCCATTCTAAGCCCTGCCGTTTTTCAAACAGCCGTTTATGACTACATGTGGGGTATTGTTTTACTCAGGAGAAATTTCTTTACAAATGTTACGGTGCTTTTTCTCCTTTAGTCCTTGTGGAAATGAGAGAAAAGTAGCTAAACCTACATTTTCTTTGAAAGAATGTAGATTTTAATTTTCACAGCCTACTTCCAATTGTTTCTGCAAAAAATACGTGGGGTCAAAATTGTCACTATATCCCTACATAATATCCTCCAGGGGTACAGTTTCCAAAATGTGACGACTTGTGGGGAGTTTCCACTTTTTTGGCACCACAAGACCTCTTCAAACCTGACATGCTGCCTAAAATATATGCTAATAAAAGGGCCCCAAAATCCACTAGGTGCTCCTTTGCTTCTGAGGCCAGTGCTTCAGCCCATAAGCACACTAGGGCCACATGTGGGATATTTCCTAAAACTGCCGAACCTGGGCAATAAATGTTAAATTGCATTTCTCTGGTAAAATTTTCTGTTACAATTTTTTATTTTTTCTTAAAAATGAATTTCTGCCCAAAAAAATGAAAATGTAAATTTCACCTCTACTTTGCTTTAATTCCTGTGAAACGTCTAAAGGGTTAAGAAACTCTCAAGGGGTGACTTATTGGGGGTTCCTAATATATAAAGCCCTAAAAGCCACTTCACAGCTGAACGGGACCCTGAAAAAATAGCAGTTTTGAAATTTTCTTGAATATGTGAGAAATTGCTGCTAAAGTTCTAAGCCTTGTAGTGTCCTAGAAAAATAAAAAGGATGTTAAAAAAACCGATGCCAATTTAAAGTAGACATATGGGGGATGTTAATTAGCAACAATTTTGTGTGGTATAACTGCCTGTCTTACAAGCAGATGCATTTAAATTTCCAAAAATTCAAATTTTTGAAATTTTTCACAAAATTTTGGTGTTTTTTACAATTAAATACTAAATGTACCGAGCAAATTTTAACAGTAACATAAAGTCCAATGTGTCACAAGAAAACAATCTCCGAATCGCTTGGATAGGTAAAAGCATTCCAAAGTTATTGCCACATAAAGTGACCCGTCCGATTTGAAAAATGAGGTTCTGTCACGAACGTCAAGTGGCCAAAACAGGAAGGGGTTAAAGTAGGTTTGCAGATTAAATTCTAACATCATGCTCTTTAGTGAGTGGGGACACTATATATAGATGACCTGTCTGGCATGAGGGCTTTTTTTGGTAACTTTAATAAGTATATATTCCGTTTAGAAGGGTATTCCCATCTTACACATTAAAGGAGTGTTCCCACTAAGAACACTTTTCACCTATCCAAATAGGTAATCTATAATCGCTGGGGGCCACACAACTGGAACACCCAACGTTTACTAGAACAATGATCCGGAGCCCCCCCCCCCCCCCTCCTCTAGTCTCTTCTTCAGACTACGGTCGTGCAGTGAGGAGGATTTTAAATGGAGCTGTGGTTGCACGTGCGCCATGCTGCTTCATTCAGTGTCTATGGGTCCAACTGAGACAGCCGAGTACAGCACTCTGGTGTTTTCGTTAGCCCCATAGACAATGAATGGAGCGGCAGGGCTCATGCTAGACTGCCGCTCCATTCAAAATATTTCTACTGTAATCGTGCAGTGGGGGAGTCGGGACCAACCTTTTGGTGATCGTGGGGGTCCCTGTGGTAGGGCCCCCAGCGATCATACATTTATCACCTATCCTGTGGATAGGTGATGTTCTTAGTGGGAAAACCCCTTTACTACCATATTAACTGGACCATGTAGAAGATTGGAATACCCCATTGAAGCTTTGATTCAGGAGCACTTTCTGGTAAAGATGAGTGAACGTGGTATAGGTTAAGAGTTGTGATATTTGTAATCCGAAAACTTTTGTCTTTTAGGCCGGAGATGATGGTGTTCCCATTTCAATCATGTTATGCATACGAACACTTCAGATTACATCAAATGAAACTAATGCAGCAAAGTCTTCTGTCTGCAAAACAATAGCATGCCTTTTACCAGAAGATTTGGAGGTGAGACGGGCCTGTCAACTCACAGAATTCCTATTTGAACCAACACCAGAAGGCTTAAATATATTAGAAGAACTGTTTCTTCAACCTGACCAAAAGCATGTTGAAGAATCAAGTGTTATTTCAAACTCCCTCCGCTGTGAACTCTTGCTTGCACTGAAAAGCCATTGGTCATTTGATCCTGAATTCTGGGCCTGGAAAACATTAAAAAGACATTGCCTTAAACTTCTTGGGAAAGAAGTTTCAGATTCTGAGGATGACAGCTATGGTGACCCCTCAGTGAATGAGCCAGATATTTTAAATTTTTCATTGTCCGGCTATGATATACTGTCTGAACAGACAGACGACCCTCAAGAAAATGCTTCTAATGAAATGGAGAGTGTTAAAGTGAAAAAGCCAATTGGCTCCTCGGAAAGGTATAAACGATGGCTACAGTATAAGTTTTTATGTCTTATCTGTAAAAGAGAAGTAATAGAGGCCAGGATTCTTCACCATGCGAGAATGCACATTAAAGATGGAGTTTATACATGTCCTGTGTGTGTAAAAAGGTTTAGAAAAAAGGAAGTGTTTGTTCCTCACGTCATGGAGCACATGAAGATGCCCATGAGACATCGCCCTAGAAAGAAAAATGAATCCGACGACCAGAAGGAAGATGTTGAATGTGAAGATGTTGAATGTGAAGATGTTGAATGTGAAGATGAGAGCGATTCAACCGGTTACGTCTCTTTTAGGACTATAAGAGATAAAAAACTACAAGACCGAGATGTCTACCCATGTCCTGGAACCGCATGCTCCAGAGTTTTCAAACAGTTTAAGTATTTAAGTATACATCTAAAAGCGGAACACCAAAACAATGATGAAAATGCAAAGCATTACTTGGACTTGAAAAATATGAGAGAGAAATGTGCTTTTTGTCGGAGGCATTTTATCTCAAATTTTCATTTACAGCAACACACGACCGTTCACCTAGGACCTCTACCGTTCATGTGTGTGTCTATAGACTGCAATGAGACTTTTAAAACGATCAATCAACTGCTTCACCACAAACAAAAGCACTCGGACCTTCAGTATAAATGTGAGCTAGAAGGATGCCACCTTGTGTTTAGTGATTTAGGACTGCTTTACCATCATGAAGCGCAACATTTTCGAGATGCTGCATATACTTGCACTTTTCCACAATGCAAAAAATTTTATTATTGCAGATCTGAGCTCCAGGAACACATTGCAACACATGTAACTTGCTCTCGTGATCGCTTTTATAATAGGACTGATGTATTTAAAGATCTAAGAAATGAGAACGAAAGACCATTTAGCGCAGATTATGATTATGGACAATTGCCTTCAGATAGAAGTTTAGCATCTGGCACAGGAACAGACTCCTTGTCTGAGGAGTATGATGACAAAAACGTTCGATATTCAAGCAATGCAGACATATGTGTATATCATGGATTGAGTTCAGACTGCACTTGTAAACATGAAAACAATGAACAAGTTGATTGTGAAAGACTTGATAAGCCCATGGTTAAGTACACGAGTGACTCCAATAATCTTCTCAATCTTTTAACTAGCAGTGAAAGCCCATACATTACATGTGCTAAAGAGGAGCCAGATCAAACAAGAGAAGTGTCAGAACCATTATATGATATTACAGACCCAGAGACTGATATCAAACGTGAGCCGGAAGAAATTCCTGTATCTGATAGCTGTCAAAGTTCTGCTGCTTCCGAGGAGACTATGTATGAACTTCTCACAAGTTTAAAACAACTGAATTTAAAAACCTCAAATTCCTCCATATCAAGTGCTTCTCCTCAAGGTCATGAGTCCGTAGCCAGCTGTTCTAACAGTTTTGCTATGACTAAAAAAGTCAACAACCTGAAGCAAGAGAAGGGATTCAATCAGTATTTATCTCGCTTAGCAGCCAAACCGTTTGTTTGCGAGCTTAAGGGTTGCAGATCTGCGTTTGTTACAAAAGATGCTCTCTTATTACATTATTGTAAAAAACATCAATATACAAAGGAGAATGCGCTTAAATTGAGCATGTTCCAAAAGAAATATTCTCCTTTCGAGTGCCATATCTGCCAAAGACAATTTACGAGACGAACCCTACTTCGAATTCATTATAAGAAGCAGCATCACATAAGCAAAGAAAAATCAAGGTCAAATTCTGGGAAGCTTGATAACAAACTTAAAAGCCGTATTATTAGTCAAAGACGTACAATGTCCTGGAGAAAATTCCATTTAAGTGATTCTAACAGTAGTCTGAAAAGAACATCTTCACTGCAGGACGATATTAATTCTGAGACCTGTGGGGATTCTTTGTCGGAGACCGATACTGGTCATGTAATGGGGGCACCAAGAGAAGATGACTTTACATCAGGAGCAGGGAGAGGGAGCGGGAGCAGGCGAGTTGTCGCTCAAGGGAAGTTGTGCTACATTTTAAATAAATATCACAAACCATTTCACTGCATTCATAAATCATGCAATTCTTCTTTTACCAGCCAGCGGGGCTTAGTCCGCCATTATCAGCTTGTACATCAATATAACAGGGAGTCTTTATGTTTGGAAAAAGACAAGAAACAAAAGCGAGAGTTTGGCAAATGTAGAAAGATATTCACTTGTAAACATAAAGACTGTCGAAAAAGTTTTATTTGTGGCAGAGCCCTGGCCAAGCATTACAAAGATTTTCACGAACAGGGTGACAGTGATGAACGTGAATTTGATGTCTTTGACACTGAAAACCACTTAAAAACCGAGACGGAGGATGAGGAAAGTGACGAAAGTGAAAGTGAGGAATCTGAGATCTACTGTGATGTAGAAGGTTGCAATGCCGTTTTTCGAGATCATACCAATTACACCCGACATATTTTGGCCCGCCACAGGAAGTGCAACCTCTATGAGAGCAGGAGGAAGCGGAAAAAAAAAGAGGAGGAACTGGATGAAAACTATGGTGAACCAAAACGTTGCACTCGTTTGATTTACAAAAAAAGGAAAAGAAAGGGTAATAATCTGGATCCGCTGACAAAAGGGGAAGTGGTTGAATATAAGTCCAGAGGAGAAGCCTTGCAAATGTGTGCTCAAAATATTGAATTTACACAGTACCCGTGTATGGTTCATGGCTGCTCATCAGTTGTAAAGCTAGAAAGTAGTATTATACGACATTACAAACTAACGCATACGCTGAGTGTTGCATACATAAGCGATCATATGTTTGAGTTGGTATATTGTGTTAAAAATTTTCCTAAGGGGAAAGAGCGGTCATTTTCAGAAGACGAAGATGGTCCTAGATTGACTTTACGCAGTGATATTCACCGCACTGCGAATGGAAGGAATGAATCTTTGAGAGACTCAAATGGTGATCTAAGAAGGAACGGGGCTGTAGAAATCTCAAATTTGAAATACGAGTCGGACATTAGACCTTTCCGTAAATCTGAAGACAGACTTGCAAATTCTAGTGAAAAAGAAAACTTCTCTTGTGCCGATTTTCAAGCAGGATGCAAAATGGAAAAGAAAGCAAGTTCTCTACGGCAGCCTGTAGGGTCCAGTGCCCTATCCTCTACAAAAGACAATCTGCAAGAACAAATACAGGTAGCAATTGGACTTAAGAACTTTAAGCCAATGGGGTTTGAGTCGTCTTTCTTAAAGTTTTTACAGGAGAGTAAAGACACCGATGATGAATTTGAGGAGTTAGAGTGGAATTACCCACAAAAGTGCACGCTACAGAATTCTTTGCAAAATCGAAAGCGATCCTGTAAAGAACGAAATGGCCAACAAATCTGTTTGTCCCTGGGCAAGAGTGCAGCATCGGAACTCACTTTACAAAATTTAAGGACAATGCTAGACAAAGCGTTGTCGGACTGTGGTGACCTGGCTTTAAAACAACTCCACCAGCTTTATCAGAGGCCTGTTGTTGTTTTGGAGCGCTCGAACTTTACTACACCGCTAATAAATCTGTTTTCCAATAAAAAAAATGATGAACTGTGTGTGGGGATTTCATGAAATTCACCTTCCCCAATAAAATATTGCCAGTGTTAATTTTGAGGGAACTCATCGGAGTGACACAGAAGGATTGTGTGTTAATAAGAGTTGTACCATAGACATTTTGTGCAATTAGCTGTAACATTTCATGAATGTATTTATCTGTGTTCACAATCTTTGGTTGATCTTCCCAGCAGTTTATTGTACTTGGTGCTAGGGCATCAATATAATGGGGCTTCCTTTGACAATAAATGTGCATGATTGTCTGGGAGTTTTGGGGCGTTACAAGATTTCATACTTGAATGAATATGCACTTACATGTGCACTGTGTAATATATTGTACACTACGACCTCTTATATTTTTTTGAGTTCTGTTTCAATAAATGACAATTTCACCTGTTTTGATGGAGCATTCCAACTTTTTAAAATATATTTTTTTACTATAACATAAGGCTTTAAATATTTTTTGCAAAACTCATTCCCCCCCCCCCCCTTTCTTAAAATGAAATGCTTTAGAAAGGTCTGTTTTCTGCACTGAGTGTAGGCTTAGTATATGAATTTTGTTTTATTTTTGTATTCTGTTTAAATAGAACATACATTGATTTGATTATTTCTTTGATGCACTGCGGACATTAATAAATATTTTTTTTTCTCCCTGTTAATTTGAGTTTTAAAATGTGAAACCTTTTTTTTATTTTCAGGACTGTATTTTTCCAGTATGGGAATGTACATTTATTAAAAGAAGTAGGAAATGTAATTTATGTATAGGCCTGTTTCTTTTCATACACAACTTCGTTTAAGGTTTAGGACTCATCAAGGGTCTAATAAAATACATGAAATTAATTGTAGGATTACTGGTGGTTTAAGCCCCTTTTACACAGGCCAATGATCTGGTGGACGAGCTGTGTAAACAGGGCAAAGATCAGCCGATTAAAGAGCTGATCGCTTCTTTTATAAAAACCAAAAACCTCGGCGCCCATTTAAAAAAAAAAAAACACCATTGCAACGGCACTCTGTAAGCATTAAGACCACCAAATGCACTGTATAGATTCTAAATAGCATATCAGTCTTGGTAAAACCACCTTAAAGGGAAGGTGTTATAAAAAAAATATTTTTTTATATTGCTTTTAACTCCTTAACGCCGAAGGACGGATATATCCGTCCTCAGCAGCTGCTAGTTCGCGCAGGAGGACGGATATATCCGTCCTGTGATGGCGCGGGTACTGAGACTGTACCCACGCGATCAGCGGCAGGAGCACGGCTGTTATACACAGCCTGGCTCCTGCCCCAACTGCCAGAATCGAAGCGCGCTCCGATTCCGGCAGTTTAACCCATTAAATGCCGCTGTCAATAGTGACAGCGACATTTAATGTGTTTGACAGAGGGAGGGAGCTCCCTCTGTCACCCGATCGGCGCCCCCGCAAACAAATTGCGGGTCGCCGTCGGGTTTCCATGACAGCCGGGGGTCTAACAAAGACCCCCAGGTCTGCCTTCAGCATCTGCATCTTAGGCGATGTCGGAGGCATGACCTAATAGGTTGCCTGTCAGTTTTACACTGACAGGCAATAATGCTTCGGTATACTAAGTATACCAAAGCATTATATATGCGATCAGGAGATCGCATGGTGAAGTGTCCTGATGGGACTTTAAAAAAAAAATGACAATCAGTTAAATAAAGTTTGTGAAGAAAAAAAAATAAAAAATTACAGTCAAAGTCAAATAAAACTACTTTTTTGGCCCAAAAAGTGGTTTTATTTAGTAAAACTGTCAAAACAAATCACACATACACATATATGGTATCCCAGCGATCGTAACAACTTGACCAATAAAATGAACGCATTAATTAAACCGCCGGATGAACGGCGTCCAAAGAAAACGCAAAAACCAACGGCAAAATTCTCTGTTTTCTCCCATTCCCCCCCATAAAAGGTAATCTATAAGTCCTATGTACCCCAAAATAGTACTAATGAAAACTACACATTGTCCCGCAAAAATCAAGCCCACATATGGCCACATCGACGCAAAAATAAAAACGTTACGTCTCTTGGAATGCGGCGATGCAAAAACAAGTAATTTTTTCTAAAAGGCTTTTTATTGTGCAAACGTAGTTAAACATATAAAACATATTTGGTATCCCCGTAATCGTGCCGACCCATAGAATAAAGTTAACATGTTATTTACGCTGCATAGTAAACGGTGTAAATTTATAATGTGAAAATCAATGCTGGAATAGCTGCTTATTTTCAATTCTCTCCTAAAATAAAGTTAATAAAAGTTAATCAATATATTATAAGCATCTAAAAATGGTGCAAATACAAAATACAACTCGTCCCGCAAAAAACAAGCCCTCATACGGCTATGTTGACAGAATAAAAAAAAAGTTACGACTCTTGGAATGCGAACGTGAAAAAACAAGAAATAATCCTTGGTCATTAACGTGCAAAATGGCCTGGTCATTAAGGGGTTAATATATTAACTTGTATTTATTTGTGTTCTCATGGTCTACTTTTTACTTTGTTCTTTTACTTCTCTATGGGGGCTGCCATTTTTTTTATTTTTTTTCCATCTCTGTGTGTGTCGATTAACGACACATGCAGAGATGGAATACGGCACATACAACCCCATAGAGAATGCGAACGGGAGCCGTTCCATTCTCTGAAGCGTACGCCATCTTTGTCTTTGTGGGAACGGCGCATGCGCCTCTCCCACACAAACCAAAACTCGTTTGCAGAGCGAAATCCGGCGCCATTTTCATGTGGACCGGAAGCCGCTGCCGGACAGTAAGATGATGGCTTCCGGCCATATGTTCAAGGAAGAGGAGAGTAGACCAGCGGAGGCGGCAGCAGATAATTTATGTTCGTGTATGTGATGTGTGTATTATGTTCGTGTTATACGGTCTGCTGAGCACTGTATCTAATCCTCCTACACTGTGCAGGCACACAAAATGGCGGCACACAGTGTAGGAGGGTTGAAGATTCAAACGCCTCTTTCTGCTGGCGCTAGCCAGAATAAGGGAGGGGGGGGGGGGATTGTGTGAGGACACTAGAGCGAGTGTGTCTACCCCAAATTTTCAGCATAAAGCAATGAGGTTGCTTTACCACATTGACCATGCTGCAATTTTGGGAACAGCTCTCTCTAGTGGCCAGCACATGAAAAAGTTATAAATTAGAATCTATTTTATAATATTTCCTGACTTGTGAAAAAATTAAAACAACGTGTAATCACTTAAATAATAATTGTTTAACTAAAAAAAAAAAATTCTAGCGACACATTCCCTTTAAGGCCAGAGTCGCACACACTGGTTTGATGCAGTTTTTGAGCCAAAGCCAGAAGTGGATTAAAAGGAAGCAAAGGTTCTAAAGAAAAGATTGATGCATCTCCTTTCTTTTGTGTTCACTGCTGGTTTGGCTAAATAAAAAAACTGAGCCAAAAACTGCATCAAACTGTGTGTGTGATCCTGACCTAATAGAGTTGCCTTGTACTTCCTTTTGCTTGCAGTGGTATCGATCAATGGTCTTCTATTTTAGATGGATCTTTTATCTGTGCATTTTGACTATACTGCGAGGGTTTCTACTTCTGTGGGAAGTACCAAAATGTGGGGGAGGAGCTGATTCTATACAGTATCAGGATGGTAAAGTGGGACTTTGTGCTCAGATCTGGTCAGGATTAGGGGGTGAACAAATCTCTCTTGTTTTTCCGTTATGTAGACTTCTTGCTCTGTATAATACAATGGGGAAAAGAGGCTTTTCCCAATTTGTCCAAAAGCGAATCTCTCACCAATGAATCCTAATGGGCAACTTGCAAATCAGTAAAAAAAAAAAAAAAAACTCCTCTCCAGCCAGGAGCCTGAATGTTACTTCATACAGTTATTTACAGTTATTTTATCAGCCATGTAGTAGGCTTTCCCTGGGTATTATGCATTTCCAGCTAGAGGAGAGGATACAGCTGCTTGCAAGGGGTTAATCAGAGTCTTACTACATACACACAGAGCCAGTAGCAGCCACACACTGAGGAGAAAGTGGGAGAGAACTTGTGACAAGATTTACCTTCTGCTTCTAATGAGACTCCTCAGGTTACCCTATAGCCTCCACTGACTCAATAATACACAGGAGAATCCTACATTGTGGCTTAAATAACGTCAGCATCAAGAAAGATTTTAACAAGGTTTTTCAATGGACTTTCTGCACACAACCGCCTTCCCCCTCACAATGGGCACTCCCAGCTAAGGAGCAGGAAGACTTGGAGCAGTCAAAATGTAATTCGATTTGGACTGCTCACTGTTGCATGTGGAGAGCAGACTTCAGCTAAAGCCATCTCTTTTAACCCCTTCCCGACATTTGACGTATCCATACGTCATAGCCGGGGAGGGGAAGTATGGAACGGGCTCACGAAGTGAACCGCCTCCATACGATGTGGGTGTCAGCTATGTTACAGCTGACACTTTAGAGTGACTAGCTGGATCGTGCTCTATCCCGCTAGTTTAACCCGTCACTAGCTACCACAGCATTTAAATTGTTAGAAAGAGGGGTGGTCAACACCCTCTAGCAGCTCATCGCGTCCCCTGCAATGCAATCGCGACGTTGCGGTTGGTTGCTATCGTTGTGCTCCTACTAAGCCCTGC
Organism: Rhinoderma darwinii; assembly: GCF_050947455.1. Lineage (NCBI taxonomy): Eukaryota > Metazoa > Chordata > Amphibia > Anura > Rhinodermatidae > Rhinoderma > Rhinoderma darwinii. The sequence goes on from NC_134688.1 coordinate 263,535,335, forward strand.
CTCTGCAGGGCTTAATAGAAGCCTGTCAGACTATACTGCAATACATTGGTATTGCAGTATGTCATGCAAGCGATCCAACGATCCCTATTAGTCCCTAGGGGGACTAATAAAAAAAAAAAAAAGTTGTTTTTTGTTGAAAGTTTAAAAAAAAAATACCTTTTCCCATTTTCCCCCTAGAGCATAGTATGTATGTGTGTGTGTGTGTGTGTGTGTGTATATATATATATATATATATATATATATATATATATATATATATATATATACACACAAACATAATTGGTATCGCCGCATCTGTAAAAGTCCGAACTATTACAATATATCATTATTTAACCCGCACGGTGTGCGCCGTGAAAAAAATACATTAGTAAACGCCAGAATCGCAATTTTTTTTAGTCACCATCTCCCACAAAAAATGGAATAAAAAGTGATCAAAACGTAGCATGAACCCCAAAATGGTATTAAAAATGACAGCTTATCCCGCAAAAAATAAGCCCTCATACCACTAAGGCTGGGTTCACACGACCTATTTTCAGACGTAAACGAGGCGTAATATGCCTAGTTTTACGTCTGAAAATACGGCTCCAATACGTCGGCAAACATCTGCCCATTCATTTGAATGTATATTTGGTATCGCCGTAATCGTATTGACCCGCAGAATAAAGTTAACATGTTGCTTTAATTGCACAGTGAATTCCGTACAAACGAAGCGCAAAAAACCATGGAGGAATCGCTGTTTTTTTTTTTTCATTTCCTACCCCACAAATAATTTTTTCCCCATTTCCTAATACATTATACGGCCCAATAAACGGTGCTATGAAAAACTACAGCTCGTCCCGCAAAATCAAGCCCTCATAGGAGTATCGACGGAAAAATAAAAAAGTTACGGCTTTTGGAAGGTGGGGAGGAAAAAAATGAAAATTGAAATCTGAAAGTTGTTTACGACGGGAAGGGGTTAAAGGGCCAGAGCTTTTACCACTGAATTAAGCATTTTTTACAATTTCCACACTGTCAGTGTTCCCCAAGAAGTGGTCCCTTTTAATAAGTGGCACTGAGGCATTGGAGTTTAAACGCCTTGGCGCATAATCACGTTCATGCATAGCATGGAAATGCAATCATTTATGCATTCGGCCATGCATGTACGTGATTGTAATTCAGCGGGCACAGAAGCTGTGCCCACAAGATCACCGCGGGAGCCAGACTGAATGACAGCCGAGCACCCGCTGCAACTACCAGGATTGGAGAAACCTCCAACCCCTGACCGTTTAACCCCGTCAACAACGACTGCGGCATTTTCAGTGGTTTGACAGGAGGGGGCTCCCTCTGTCACTCATAGGCAGCCCGCGTTTGCCGGCCACCGGAGGCCCCCAGGCCTGCCCTGGCTATATGCCTATTGGACCATGTGAGAGGCGTGGCCTAATTGACTGGCAATAACGCTTTGGTATACTAAAGCATTCTATCTGTCATCAGAAGATTGCATTGTGAAGTCCGCTAGTGGGACTAAAAAAAATAATAATTTAAAACGATTTATATAAAGAGAAAAAAAAATTACAGTAAAAATTAAAATAACCTTGTTTCCAATTAAAAAAAGTGGTTTTATTTACTAGAAGTGTTAAAAACAAACAAAACCAAATAAAACACACCTGATATTGCCCATGCTTGTAACGACTCTAGCAATAAAGGTAACGTTCAATTTTTATTTTTTTTGGAGGTGGGTTTAATTAATAAGTACCATGTACTCCAAAATAGTACGAATGAAAACCACATATCGTCCCGCAAAAGACAAGCCCACATATGGCTACATCAACGAAAGAAAAAAAAAAAAGATATGGCTTGTGGAATGTGGCTATACAAAAACAATTTTTGTTTAAAAGTTTAGCCTGTTCGTGCACTATGACACGTCGTGCGTGCGTGCTCGCTCATCCGCTGAACCCCCTCCGTACGCAGTGGGTGTCATCTGTGTATTACAGCTGATACCTGGGACTAATGGCCAAGTTAACCCCTTAAATGCTGCGAGCAGTCAACTATTGCAGCATCTGAGGTGTTAGAGGGGGCACCCCCACGATGTGATTGGGGGTGTAGATGGTTTTCATGCCAGTCCAGGGGCCTAATGAAGGTCCACAAGACTGCCTTTCTTCATCCCCTATTAAGCCCTGCCTCTGGCTTAACATTAGCCTGTAAAAATGATACATTAATATTGCAGTGTATTGTACCAGCGTTCTAACGATTCCTGGTTCAAGTCCCCTAGGGGGACTAAATTGTAAGATAAAGTTTTTAGTAGTGTAAAAATAAAAATATATAAGTCCAACAAAAAAATCAAAATTTTCCTATAAAATAATGTAAAAAAAATTGGTATCGCCATGTCCGTAGAAGTCCGAACTATTACAGTATACCATTACTTAACCCGCATGGTGAATGTCGTAAAAAATAAATAAAATGCTGGTGTTTTTTGTGGTCACTTTTATGGCCCACAAAAAATTAAATAAAAAGTTTCATGTAGCCCAATAGGAACTACCACTAGCTCCGCAAAAAATAAGCCCTCATACTGCTCAATCGATGGAAAAATAAAGCAGTTATGGCTCTTAGTATGTGGCGACAAAACACAAATTTTATTTTTAACAATTCAGTTCTTCCTTGTAAAAGTAGTAAAACATTTAAAAAAAAAAGCGATACAAATTTGGTATCACCGTAATCTTATTGACAGTAGGATAAAGTTAACATGCCATTTTTACCATACGTGAAAGCGAAAGTCCTCAAAATATTAAGGAATCACTGTTTTTGTTTTTTTCCTATTCCACCCTACAAAAATGTTTTTTTTTCTCCAGTTTACCAATACAAAAGATGTTGCCGTGAATAACTACAACTCGTCCCGCAAAAAACAAGCCCTCATATGGCTTTATCGGTGGAAAAATAAAAAAGGCTTTTGGAAGGTGGGGTGGAAAAAAATGAAAACGAAAATCCAGAAAATGTCTGTGACGGGAAGGGATTAAGCAATACATCCTCAGGTCTCATACTCATACATCTGCATAGCTAGGCAGTTTAGTTATTTAAGAGTCTGAGAATGCTCGGTTTCAACCCTGTAATGGTGCCCATACGGGGTGTGTAGCCATCATTCCCAGAAACAAATAATGGCCTACACTTACTGGGGATTTGGAGAAATGCTGTTAAATAGAAATGCTAAACTCTCACCTATTTTTAGACCACTCATACAAAACAAGTCGAACACAAAAGGAAGGTGTCCTGAAAGTGCTAATTGTGCAAAAGTACTAAAACATGAAAAACCTATACTTATTTGGTATTGCTGTAATCGTACTGACCCATTGAGTGAATTTAACATGCTCATTTCACCTAATGGTGAATGGTGTAAATTTGAAACTCTAAAAGCAATGCTGAAATAGCTGCTGTTTTTTGTTTTTTTCCTTCAATTCCCTCCTGAAAAACAAAATTAAGTTAATCAATATAATATATGTACTAAATACTGGTGCAATTAAAAAATTACAACGCTTCTCGCAAAAAAAAAAAAAACAAGCCGTCCTATGGCTAGGTCGACATAAAAATAAAAGAAGAAGTTATGACTCTTGGAAGGATATGGGAAGCAGGATACAACTAAGGGACCATTTGCTTAGAATAACATGGGAATACAACAACGCTCAGGCAAGGGGTGGAAGGTCAGAGCCCTTTTTATAGTCCAGGGTGATCTGGGGAGTGGCTAGGGAACTTTTTACCAGTGCCCACGCTGGACCTTTAAGGATGAGCGTGCACCCTAGGAGAGGCTGCAGGGCAGTGCGGCCGTGTGTGTGCTAGCGTCTCTGGGGAGGGGGACGCCAACATGAGTATAGAGGTCTGCGGCTGCCGGGAGGAGGCGACAGTCAGTGGCCGTTATGGTAACCCCTCCCTTACGCCCTGTCTTCTTTGGTCCAGAGCTGAGAGGAATTTTTTTAATGAGGGTAGGGGCATTTAGGTTCCCTTCTGGCTCCCAAGACCTCTCCTCCGGACCAACCCTTTCCAGTCCACCAGATAGAAAGTCTTTCCTCCCACTCTCTTGTAGTCCAGAATCTCCCTCACCTCAAAGACGTCAGAAGAACCACTGGGAGCAACTGCAGAACTAGGAGATTTACTGTATCGGTACAGAACCAGAGGCTTTAGGAGGGACACATGGAACAAGTTGGGAATCCTGAGAGTAGGAGGCAACCGAAGCTTATAGGACACAGGGTATATTCGTTGCAAGACTTCGAAAGGGCTAAGAAATTTGGGAGCGATTTTGAGAGACGAATGTTTTTAGAGGATAGCCAGACTTGGACTCCGGGAGAAAATTGAGGAGGAACCTTTCATTTTCTATAAGCATGCGATGAACTGCCAGAAGGATCGCAGCCTTGGTTTGCTGCCAGATGTAAAGGAAAGTCCCAAATGAAGAATTGGCTTCCGGTGCTTGAGTCATGGCGGCACAGGAAGAGGAACTTGTGGATGCTGACTGCACTCAATGTAGAAAGGAGAAGAGGTGGTAGACTCACTTGTATGGTTATTGTAAAAGAATTCTGCCCAAGGCAGAAGTTGTACCCAATTGTCATGTTGGGCAGAAACAAAATGACGAAGGTAATTCTCTAATATTTGATTGGTCCTTTCCACTTGACCATTAGACTGTGGGTGATAGGCAGAAGAGATGTCCAGCTTCACATCTAGCAGATTGCACAGGGCTCTCCAGAATTTGTATCTGAACTGTACACCCCGGTCCGAGGCAATATAAAGAGTTAGCCGGTGCAGGCGAAAGATGTGCAGAATGAACAGATTTGCCAGAGGAGGAGCAGAAGGAAGGCCAGTCAAAGGAACGAAATGTGCCATTTTAGAGAAATGGTCCACCACTACCCAGACAGTAGTACATCCATCCGTAGGAGGAAGGTCTGTAATAAAGTTTATAGCGATATGTTGCCAAGGGGCATCAGGAACTGGCAGGGATAGGAGCAGACCAGCAGGTTTGGAATGGGTAGACTTGTTTAAAGCACAGTTCGTACAGGCGGAAACATAGTCCACACCATCTCTAGGCAGCGTGGGCCACCAGTAGTGACGAGATATCAAGTCCCATGTCTTACGGACCCCAGAGTGCCAAGCCAGTTTGGAATTGTGTCCCCAGAGGAGAATTATCTTCCTGTCTGCAGGGCGAACAAAAGTCTTTCCGGGGGGAATGTTTCTGATTTGCAGAGGGTTAGCGGCAATAATTCTGGAAGGATCTATGATATATTGAGGAATTTCCTCAGAGACATCCGTTTCAAATGACCGAGACAGGGCATCAGCTTTCACATTTTTATCTGCATGACGGAAGTGGAGCAGGAATTGGAATCTGGCGAAAAACCGCGACCATCTGGCTTGGCGTGGATTTAGTCGTTGTGTAGACTATAGGTACGTGAGATTCTTGTAATCCATATAAATGATGATAGGATGAATAGCGCCCTCCAGCAAGTGTCTCCACTCCTCCAAGGACAACTTGACGGCCAGTAACTCCCCGTCCACGATGGAGTAGTTGCACTCTGCATGAGAGAATAGTTTGGAGTAGAAGCCACAAGCTACTGTCTTACATTTGGAGTTTCTTTGAAACAGCAGTGCTCCAGCACCAATGGAAGACGCATCAACCACTAGATAGAACTGTCGAGACGAGTCAGGATGGTGAAGAACTGAGGGTGAAGTGAAGGCGCTCTTGACGCTGGTAAATGCTGACTTTGCCTCCGGTGGCCAAACCTCGGCGTTCACTCCCGTTATAGTGAGAGCAGAGATTGGAGCAGTCAGAGACTAGAAGTTCGGGATAAATTGCTGTTAGAAATTTGAATCCCAGAAATCGTTGTATAGCCCGACGGCCCTGTGGACATGGCCACTCTAAGACGGACTTCACCTTCTCTGGATCCATCTTGAGTCCACGATCGGAGATCATGTAGCCCAGAAAGGCCAGAGAGTTCCTCTCGAACACACACTTTTCTAATTCAGCTTATAGGCGATTTCCCCCTTAACCGCAACAGAACTTGGCGAAAATGCTTACGATGCGTTGTCAGATCTGGTGAGTACATCAGGATGTCGTCCAGATACACCACCATACAGATATACAGCAGGTCCCCGAAGATGTCGTTTATGAATTCCTGGAACACAGCTGGAGCATTACACAGTCCAAAGGGCATCACGAGATATTCGTAGTGACCATCTTGTGTGTTGAATGCGGTTTTCCACTTGTCACCTTTGTGGATACGGATCAAGTTATACGCGCCGCGTAGATCCAGCTTTGTGAAAATCTTGGCCCCATTAATTCTGTTTGAAGTGCTCTGAGATTAGCGGTAAGGGTACTTGTAATTGATACATCGTCGAAGAGAACCATCTTTCTACATTACGAAGAAGAATCCCCTCTCTCAAGGTTGTCCTTGACGTGAGCCGACACGGCCGTGGGGGAGACGTCCGGAAGCAGTGCAACGGGACAATTGTAGGGACGATAGGGATGAAGAACCTCTGCCTCCTTCTTGATAAAGACGTCCGCAAAGCTGGCATAACGTGTGGGTAGATCAGAGAGTGACTGAGGCAGAACAGGACGAACCTGTGGCAGGCAGCGGGGAAGACACTTAGATCCCCATTGGAGGACCTCGCCGGAACGCCAGTCGAGAACTGGAGCATGTATCAAGGCTGGTCCAGCAGACTAGGGTTGATAGCTTTTGGCAAAACAAAGAAGGCAATCTGTTCCGAGTGGAGGATTCCGACTTGTGTCGGCAGCGGTAGTCCATTCGCAGAGGCGTCTGCCAGGGTTCTCTCCAGAGGAACCGTGGCCAGATGGAGACTATGTACTAGGTCCTGCTGAATAAAACTTGCAGCCGCTCCGGAGTCCAGATAGGCAGAGGCGGTGTGTGATCTCTCACCAGAGACAATGGTTACTGGAATGGATAATATAGGAGAAGATTTGGCGTTGTTCTACCTAGGGTTGCCTCTCCAACCAACCCTAGGTGCTGGAGTTTCCCAGCTTTTGTGGACATTGACGGACAAAATGGCCTTTGTGGCCACAATACAGACACAGACCTGAAGAGCGTGTGCGCTATTTCTCCTGTTCGGACAACTTGAGTCTGTCCACCTGCATTGGCTCTTCAGGTGGAACAACTGGAGAAGGCAGCAAGGGTCTCTGGAACATGGGTGCCAGGCCAGTCTATAGGACCGTCTCTCCCGACAAACCTCCTGAGCTCATTCCTGTATCCTCATGTTGATCCTGGTCACCAACAGGATAAGGGCATCCAGGATGGAAGGAAGATAGCGAGCCGCCAGTACACGGAAGGATATGGCGTATTCCTCTACAGTCGAGTGGTTTGAGGTGAGGCAGGAGATGTTCGACCCGGTTCCTCAAACACTATACGAAAAGTCTCTAGGAATAACGACCTATCAGAAAATTCCGGGTCCTCTCGTTCCAAGATGGGGTTTGCGCATGCTAGTGCTTTGCCGGAACGCAACTTTGGCTTCATTGGAGGGGAAGAGCTGAGCACATAACCTGAAATGGATGGTACACTGACTGATTAAGTCTCTGCAGGTCTTGGGATCCCCATCATTAGAGAGGAGGTAGAGGTAATGAAATTGCAGGACCAAGCTAGACAGGAGGGATAGCAGGTGGTGGAGCACCAGGAACAGCCAGAAGAGGTGCAGGAGGATGATCCAAACGACTTAGGATGGCGTTCACCGACTGTAGTAGTTGATCCTGATGTGCCCGGAGATCACGCATGTTGGTTTGCATAACTTGTACAGCCGACTTGGGTTGGCCAGCGGGTTCCATGGCCTGAGCGTACTGTCACGGCTGTGGGGTATGTGGACCCACTAGGCTGCTGTAGCGGAGTAGCAGCTGACCAAACGACAATCAATAACCGTCTCTGGGGTAAGAGTATCTGGGAACATGACCTGACAGATACTCTGAGTAGCAGACACGTGGGGGTAGCAGACACTTGGCACAGATGATGCTTGGCATGGCAGATGACACTGGACGTGGCAGATGAGACACACACGACTCCAAAAATAGACTTCGACTCAGGAACAAACAGCAGCAGGATACAGGAAGCAGGATACGGGGACGCTGGGAGTGTAGCGTCCATTTACTCACCTCCCGACGCCCGCAGCCATGGATCTGTGAGCGCTGGTCTCTGTCCCCCTCCTAGGAGATGCCAGCGCTCACTTCCGCTCCGTTCGGCTGGGTCCCGTAGGAAATCGTCATTACTATCAACTGCCACGATTTCCTGGTCTATAAGAAGGCCCCTGGTCTTCTAATCCTTGCCTTTCCGAGTCTGTCTCGCAATGGTCCCTTAGTGTCTCCCGTTCCAGCTGTTACCCGTGCCCTGTTACCGTTCCTGTATTCCGTATTGTTCTAGTTCCTGTGCCTACTAGCGTTGGAGTGTCTTCTGCCACGTCAAGTGTCATCTGCCACGCCAAGTGTCTTCCCCTTCATCGGATACTGCCCGCCACGTCTGGCGTCACCTGCCTCCATCCGTGCTGAAGCCACAGCCACTGCCCGGACTATTTCAGGTATCCAAGCATTACTGTCTGCCATTGACTTTCGCATAGACTGTGACCTGGTCAGCTGCCTCCCCGCTACGGTGGAGCGGCCTAGTGGGTCCACATACCATGTGTCCGTGACAGGGAGCAGGATACAAATAAGGGACCATTTGCTTAGAATAATATGGAAATACAACTACAACGCCCAAGCAAAGGGTGGAAGGGAAGAGCACTTTTTATAGTCCAGGGTGATCTGTGGATTAGTGAGGGAACTTTTTACCGGTGTGCGTGCTGGCCCTAATAAAGGCTGCAGGGCAGTACGGCCGTGTGTACTGGCGTCTCTGGGGAGGGAGACGCCGGCTCAGAGGTCTGCGGTCGCCAGAAGATGGGAGGTGAGAGACGTGGCCATTACAGCGGAGAAGAAAAAAAAAAATAATTCTTGGTCATTAAGGGTGCACTAAATTCTGATGTGTATGTGCTCTGTGCATGCAAGGTTGGTGCAAGACTCCTTGCAGCAGCTGGCAGGGAGAGATGTTGCTGGAATGCGATGAGGTGAGTACATGACCATACTTTCTCAAGATTTGGGGCCCGTGGGTAGCATATGCCCATCCACAATTGTCAATTGCCAGTCTTCCATGCCCCTTCTACCCTTCTTTCCAATCCCTTCGTGTTTTTTTTCATTCTCCTTTTACTTGATGTTCGTTATAATCTATATATAGTACTATAGACTGTACCATTGTATTTCTATGTTTATCCGAAGTTGTCTACCTTTTGGTATATTTTATGATTTAAGCAAAATATTTGCTTGCTTTGTTAGAAAATACATTTAATACAACAAAATCTTGTAAAAAAAACAAACACTTAGTATACGTTTTGTTAATTAACATGATGGGTGACTGATGCAATTGTTATGGCCTCCATTGGACATATACTTTGGTGGCTTTTCCCGACTTGTACCTCTATTGGGGATGGTCTTCTGCACACAGACCTATGGAGCCCTGCACACTAGTGCTCTGACTCTATCCCACAGCCTTGCACCACTCCGAAACTCAGCCCAAGCGGCTTAATGTATCCCCGGAAAGTGTTGTACACTTAACTGTACCTTAGTGTCCCACTTAGTCATGTGTGTGTGGTCAGTATATTCTCCTATATGTGCAGGCAGGGCTGTACTTAGGTTGGATGGCGTAATGTGCAAAGATTTCTTTTGGCACACCCATCATAAGAAAAATATATATATATTCTTTACTTTGACTGCTGCAGATCACACTGTAATGCACAATTGGTGACATGGGACCACTCTTCTACCAAACTGTATGTATCTTAAAGGGGTATTCTGATAGTTCAGAACCCAACAGGTCATGATTAGACATTAAAGGGAACCTGTCACCAGCATTTCACCTATTAAACCAGCACTACCTGGTGGTAGTAGGTGAAAAATAATTTCTATATAACCTACAATTGTCTTCTTAGTCAGGTCTGTAGCTTTAGTATTCCGTTTTTTAGTGTTCCCGCACCGTATGCTAATAAGCATAAAAGAGTCATATCTTCATTCCTCAAGTCTTTCCGAGTTTACCCGGCCTCCTTACTTTTAATTGACAGCTCTTCGCCATCCCTCAGCACACAAAATCCCGCGCTTGTGCATTGATGTCCTCTTCTGGGGTGTGCACACAAAGGGACACCTAATTATAACGCTAAAATGTGCGAAATGCTTGCAGACCGTTATTTACATTCGGAGGAGGAGTTTAGGAGAGGGGATAACGGCAATTAACTTTTTATAGCAGCGGCCAGTGAGGGATCACTAAAGTTGAAATGCTGGTGACCGGTTCCCTTTAAGTGTTTATTCTTGGGAAAAAACAATTTAAAGGATGATGGGTTCCGTCGGAGGAACCCATCAACGGAAAGGCAAACTGAAACCATAGCTTCCGTTTGCATTACCATTGATTTCAACACAATTGATTTAGACTGCGCTATTGATTCCGCCCCAAAAAAAAGGAAACCTTACGGAACGGAGACACACTAAAACCATTTGCAATGGAAGCATTGCCATGGTAATGAAAATGGAAGCTATGGTTTCCGTTTGCCTTTCCGTTGATGGGTTCCTCTGACGGAAAGGTCTGACGGAACCCATCAACAGAACAATGACGCTGACGTAAGCAGGTCATTAAAAGGGTCGGCCACTTTATAGTAAAACTAACATGTATAAAAGTGTTCTGATGTGTCACATTAACCCCTTAATGACCGGGCCTGTTTGGACCTTAATGACCAAGCCAGATTTGTTAAATCTGGTATGTCTGACTTTATCAGAGAACAACTCTGCGAAAGTTTTGAATATCCAAGTAATTCTGACATTGTTTTTTCGTCACATGTTGTACTTTATTTTAGTGGTAAAAGTAGACCGATACTATTTGCGGAAATTAATTAAAAAATAGAAAAATTGAAGACATTTTCCATCTCTTTACTCAGCACTTTTGAAAAAAAAATTTTTTGTTTGAGCAATTTAGAAGACTTACAAATTTAGTAATAATTTTATAAATTTTGAAGTACATTTGGTTTTCCTGCTCCAAGCCAGGTTTTCAGAGGCTCATAGGTGTCAGAATGGTGAAAACCCCCACAAGTGACCCCATTTTGCAAACTACACCACTTAAGGTATTTATTAAGGGGTATAGTAAGTATTTTGACTGCACAGTTTTTTTGTAAGAATTCATGCAAAGCAGGCGTAAAAAAATCTCACTTTTTTCATAAAAGTATCACATTGAAGACCGATATCTTTGTAAAGCGACCAAAAGAATGAAGAAACAAACCCCAAAATCTATCACCCTGTTTCTACTGTTTTCAAAAATGCCCTCATTGTGACCCTAATGCGTTGCCTGGACACACAGCAGGGCCCGAAAGGAAGGGACCACCTGGAGGCTTTCAGGACTCATATTTTGCTTGAAAATGTTTTAGGCCCCACTGTATATTTGGAGAGGTTTTGAACTACCAGAACGATAGAAACTCCCCATAAACGACCCCATTTCGAAAACTAGACCCTTTAAGGTATTTATTAAGGGGTGTTGTAAGTATTTTGACCCCACAGTTTTTTGCTAAATTGAATACATAGCAGGTGAAAAAAAATTAAATTTCACTTTTTTCATAAAAGTGTCAGTTTGAAGACCGATTTCTTTGTAAAGCGAACATGAAAATGAAGAAACACACCCCAAAATCTATCACCCGGTTTCTCCTGTTTTCAAAAATACTCCCATGCTTATTAGACGTGTGGCTGGGCCAAAAAGAGAGGGAGCACCCTTTGGCTTTCAGGGCACAATTGAATAAATTCTAGGGCCCATATCATGCATTTAGAGGCATTGAGCTGCCTTAACAAAAAAAAACAAACACGCAGACATGACCCCATTTTAAAAAGGAAATAATGGGTATTATTTCAGACACTATGGGTATATCATGTTTTCTTCAAATTCTTATTACGTTTCCAGATAAAATAGAGGAGTGGCAGGGACGGGGTGAAGGAAGTGGCGCTCAGTGAGCCTTTTGACTTCCTCTGACTCAAAGGATTCTCCAGGTGCGGGGGAGTCAAACAGGAGGTGCTCTATAATTTTCTCCTGATATTGGAGGAAACTGAGCGTTCCCTGGGTCTTGTAGAGCACATAGCTGTTGTAAGTGGCCATTTGGATGAGGTAGATCGCTACCTTTTTATACCAGGCCCTAGTTTTGCGCTTGACCAGGTACGGTTGTAGGACCTGGTCAGATAGATCGGCTCCCCCATGAACTTATTGTAGTCCACCACGCAGACCGGTTTCCTCTTATCAGAGGTAGTGCCCCTACACGGTGGTCAGCATGTACACGTCCTTTTTGTCACTCCATTTGACAACGAGCAACTGGTTGCTTGCAAAGGAGAGTGTCGCACACCTTTCTATTCTCCTGGACACCAGTTGTTGAGGGAAGCCGACTATTTTTGCGTACCGTCCCACAGGCCCCTGTATTAGCAGCATGGAGGGACTTATACAGTGGGACACTGGTGTAATAGTTGTCGGTGTACACATGGTACCCTTTCTGTAGGAATGGCACCATGAGTTCCCAGACAATTTTCCCACTAATGCCAATATCCTCTGGGCATCCTGGGGGATTAAGGTGGCGGTCCCTGCCCTCATATATAAAAAAGGAACAGGTGTAGCCCGTTGTGCTCTCGCACACCTTATAGAGTTTCACTCCGTATCTGGCTCTTTTGGAGGGGATGTATTGGTGAAACGATAGACGGCCCTTGAAGGACATAAGGGACTCGTCTACCGCTATTTTTTGGCCTGGGGTGTACAAATTTAGAAATGACTCAGATAGGAGGGAGATGAGGGGTCTTAACTTGTTGAGGCGATCATGGCCTGGGTCACTTCTTGGGGGGATTTGGGAGTTGTCCGAGAAGTGCATGAAGCGCATTAGAGTCTCATAGCGCGTTCGGGTCATGACAGCAGCAAATACAGGGGTGCTATGGATAGCGCTGGTAGCCCAGTAGGAGCAGATAGAAGGTTTTTTTACTATCCCCATATTTAGTGTAATTCCCCCCAAAAAATGTATCTCACAGACGGTTGTGGGGATCCATCCTCTGGCATAGTAAGACCTGGGATTTTTCGTGACAAATTGCCTTGCGTATAAATTCGTCTGCTGGACAATTAGTTCCAGGACCTGATCGCCTATAAACAAATTAAAAAAATTATAGGGGGTAAAATTTGTGACATCAGAGTTGATGCCTGGAGTCGCTGTAAATGGCGGAATTTGGGGGGAGAAAGAAACTGCAGGATCCCACATTGCGGGAGGGACTGCAGTACTAGGCCCTGCTCCTGACGCTTCACCGGTGACAGCTGCGTCCACCACCATAGGGCTGGGGGGTCCAGTGGCAGAAGCAGAACTTGTTGCTTTCTGAGCCAAGTTCTGCTTCTGACGCAGTGTCCGTATCGCTGCCGGAACTGCTAGAGCATAGCATGGCGTATGCCTGCTCTGCAGAGAACATTCTGCGGTTCATTATTTTGTAACCCTAAACTAACAAGAACATTTTTTTTATTGTATTTTAAAAAAATGTTGTATTTTTTTATATATATATATAATATAGACACAACACTAACAGAAAAAAATAAAAAAAATACGGTAGACCGCAGTTAATAACCAACTAAAACTAATTCAGCGGAAAAAAAAAGAATTACGGAGATAACAAGTAATTACGGGTAATCTGGGGTGATTACGGGTAATCTGGGGTGATTACGCGTAATATAGGAACACTGGCAAATATGTGGTGTATTTCACAGTAAAAGGCTGGGTTCACACACACTATTTACGGACGTAATTTGGGCGTTTTAGCCCCGAATTAAGTCCGAAAATGCGGCTCAAAAGCGTCGGCAAACATCTGCCCATTCATTTGAATGGGTCTTACGATGTTCTGTGCCAACAGTCATTTTTTTTACACGCCGCTGTCAAAAGGCGGCGCGTAAAAAAAGACGCCCGCGTCAAAGAAGTGCCTATTACTTCTTCAGACGTAAATGGATTCGTTTTCCATTGACACCATTACGGCCGTTACGGACGTGTACGTGTGAACATACCCTAATACAGCACAAGATTTGTATAGTATTTCTCTCTCTCCTCTCAAAGATCAACTACAGTGAGAGGAGAGAGGGAAAGAGCACAAATCCTGTGCTGTATTGTGTAAATATGGGACTGTGGTCACTGTGATAGATATATCACAGTGACCATCTGATCAGGGACCAATTATCAGGGTCCCTGATCAGTTTCTATGTACAGGCAGAATAGCTGCCTTACACTGACAGCGCATGCGTGCGCCATTTTTCTTTTTTTCCAGGCAGTTAGGGGTGGGGGGGCACGGGGAAGACACGATCGGTGGCAGCAGGGGGCCTAACAAGTAGTTTTTTTATCTCCTCTCACCAAACATACATGGTGAGAGGAGATAAAAACCTCATTTACATCGGCACATTCATTGTAACGGCGGTCGCAGGTATTCGTTGAATACCGGCGATCGCCGGTATGGGGACCGCAAACAGCGGTCCCCAGTCACTGCTCCAAGCCCTCAGCTACCTCCGGAAGCTGAGAGCAGGGAGCTAAACCTCCCCCCGGCTGCGCTACTTTATTCCAATGCCGCGACGTAGAAAGTCAATGGCATCGGAATAAAGCCCGTTAGTGACCGATGTAAAAAGACTATGGGCCGGTCACTAACGGGTTAAGTGTTAATGCGCCTATTCCTTATCCCAGCATTTCATTGGAAGGCCCCTGCCTCCCATGGATGTGACTTGTAAACAATGGACCGGATAGGCAATGGTGGTGTGCATTTGATTTACCCACGTAACCACTTCCCCGACTTTACCTTGCTGCGTCCCTTTCTGCACAGGCGTTGAGCAGTGTCCAGCACATGCACAGATACAGGCAGCAACATCTCCTGTATCTGCTCATGCATTGGATGCGTCCAGGAACTGTTCAGTCCCTGTGCAGAAGTGGAGGTAGCCCAGGGAAGCGGTCACGTGGGTAAATCACAAGACCACCGCCATTTTCTATCCTTTGGATGCAGAAACTGCAGCTGTCCATTGTTTACAAATCACATCTATGGGCAGCAGGGGGCTTTCCAGTGAATCGCTGGGGTAAGGAATAGGCACAGTAAGAGCCAGATCGTACTAATCCAAAGAACAGCCAAACCGTGCAGCATCACCGTTGCGCACCCAGGACTAGAGCCCACAGATCTCGTAAGCCACTTCTACCCTTGCCTCCTACTTCTGCTGCTGCCAGGGGAACCCAGGCACCTCCCCCACCAACACAGCACTGACCTAAGCTTCCGTGTCTAGGGTATTGCTTTAGGGAGTGGGCCGTATGGCAAAGTTTTCCACTGGATGCCTGTGCAAAGTTCACAGATAGGAGAAGTCTGAGACTTAGTGTCACATTTTGGGCATAGAAATTGCATATAGAGTTCAAATGTCTACAGCATGCTTTATCTGGTTTCCCCTTGAAAACGCTTCTGTCCCTTTGTTTTAGCAGTATCCAAGGGATGTGTGAAGCTAGATTGCCATTCACATTGATGTAAGGATTTATTTGGTTTTACAGTATGTAATTTGGCTTCATGTGAACTGGGGCTAATATGAGTGATAGAAACTCTGTTCAATGCTGTAGAATACCTTGGCGATCTTAAAGGAAGGGTGTCGCGAAAAAAATTTTTTTAGATACATTTGCTTTTAGTGTTTTATTAAAAAAAAAAGTTTATTTATTTGTGTGTTTGTGTTTTACTTTTTTTTTTTTCAAACTTTTTCTTCTCTATGGGGCTGCCATTTTTTTTTTCACCTCTGTATGTGTCGATTAATGACACATACAGACATGGAATACGGCACATACAGCCCCATAGAGAATGTGAACGGGAGCCGTTCCATTCACTATGCTGTACGCCGTCTGTGTGTCCCACACAGTCCAAATGGAAGGTCTTCGGCCGAGCGACATCCGGAAGCCGCGGCCGGACAGTAAGATGACTACTTCCGGTTGCGGCTTCCGGGCATGTCTTCAGAAGCAAGCGGAGGGAGCAGACGGAAAGGAGGGAGAGGCGGCGGCAGGAGCAGGTAAGTAATGTTTATGTATGTTTTGTGTTATAACCACTGTATGTAAGCCTACTACACTGTGTATTCGCTCAAAAAAGGGCGGCACACAGTGTAGGAGGCTTGAACATTCAATCCCCTCCTTTCTCCTGGCACTAGCCAGGATAAGGGAGGGGGGATTGTGTGAGGACACTAGAGCGAGTGTTTACACCAAATTTGCAGCATAAAGCAATGTGGTTGCACAGCGTGATCTCGATGTGCTGTGTGAGTAAGTCACACACAAACGTTACCGAAGTGTCGGGATTGTGAATATACATCGCTTCCTGGCTGGAAGCGATGTCTATTCATTCTCAAGACACTTCAGTAAAGTTAATGTGTGAGTAAGTGACAGCACATCGTGATCTCGTAAGATAACTATGTGCTGAGTACATGAATGAAGAGAAGTGTATGACGCTGATTGGTCAGCGTCATACACGTCTCTTTACAACGCCCACTTGGTCAGTTGGTCATTAAGAAAGTCATTAGCATAAATTTAAAATCGGTCAAAAATTTATTGTTTTTCTAAATAAAAAACATTGCTGTAATCTACATTAGAGCGTCGATCACATTATGTAGGAGATAGGGCACTTATAATGTGGTGACAGAGCCTCTTTAAATCAGTCCACAGTTAGTAAATGATGTTGGGATTGGGTTAAAAAGACTTGTAACATGGCTCTATTAGTTGCACACCACTTTGGGGTAACAGACACTTGGAGGAGATTTTGAAGAAATATGGAATAAGGAGAATAGAACAATTATTTATGAAGGGCAGATTAGAGACTGGTCGGTAGTTAGCAGTGCTGGATGGGTTGAGCTGTTTTTTTTCAGTAAGGGGTTTATAATGGCATGTTTAAAAGAGGAGGGAAAGATACCAGAAGAAAGAGAGAGGTTAAACATTTTAGTCAGGTGACTAGTGACAGCTGGGGAGAGGGACTGGAGGAGGTGTGAGGGGATAGGATCACCAGGACAGGTAGTGGGACGAGAAGAAGAGAGGAGCTTAGTGACTTCTTCTGTTATTGGTCAAATGCTGAAAGTGAAGAAGAGGGAGTGCGGGAGGGAATGGGATCGATGATACTAGGGGACTGCGAGATATCATCCTGGATGTTGTCAATTTTAACTTTAAAATAAGTGACCAGTTCTTCAGCACTGAGATCTGTGATCGGTGTCTACTTTTCACTCCCTCCTTAGTCCTAAAGTGCAAAGTGGCGTTTTGGATTATTAGATAGTATGGAGATGAGAGGTGAAATAGACTTGTTTGGCTCTGTGAAGGGCAGAGTTGTACGTTTTAAGCATAAATTTGTAATGGAGGAAATCTGCAACCAAATGCAATTTTCTCCACAGACGTTCGGCACATCACAAGTACCACTGAAGAAAGCGGGATTGAGGCGTGTGCCAGGGTTGTCATCGTCTTTGTCGGGTGGTTTGGAGTGTAGGGAGGGCTGCTTCATCCAATGCATTTTTGAGTGTTATTGTAATGTTTGGCGGCAAGATTGGGACAGGAGAGGGAAGAGATAGGGGACAATGAAGACAGTAGACTGTCTATGAGTGTTAATGGCATGTAGATTTCTGTATGTCTGATACGTAGGGATGACCTGAGAAGGCAGAGAATATTTGATAGTAAAGCAGAGAAGGTTGTGGTCAGAGAGCGGGAGAGGAGAGTTAATAAATTCAGAAACTGAGCAGAGACAGAAGAAGACCAGGTCAAGCGAATGCCCGTTTTCATGTGTACGAGAGTTAGTAAGTTGTGACAAACCTAGGGAGGAGGTTAAAGCTAGAAACTGGGAGGCAGATGGGGAGATTGGCTTATGAATGGGGATGTTGAAGTCACCAATGATGAGAGTGGGTGTTTCAGAGGATAGAAATTGTGGAAGCCATGCAGGAAAATGATCCAGGAATTAGCGTGGTGAGCCGCGGGGCGGTAGACAACTGCCACTCTGAGGGAAAAAGGGTGAAAGAGTCTGAGGGTGTGGACTTCAAAAGGAGGGGAATGTGAGTGAGGGTACGGGGGGAATGACCTGGAAAGTGCAGTGTGGTGAAAGAAGTATACCTACTCCTCCACCCTGCCTGTTCTCAGGTCTGGGGGTATGAGAGAAGTGGAGACCACCATGAGATAGAGCATCAGAAGAAGCAGTGTCAGACAGGTGTAGCCATGTTTCTGTAAGAGCCAGAAGGTTGAGAGTGTGAAAGGAATAAGTCATGAATAAAGGTGAGTTTGTTGCCCATGGACTGAGAATTCCAGAGCGCACAGTTAAAAGAGACAGAAGACATACAAGAAATGTTGAGGAGATTTGCAGGGTTTCTATGTGTGGCAGGTAAGTGGTTGAGCTTGGCAGAAGAAAAGGGAGGACCAGGGTTGGGAGAGATGTCCCCTGCAGCTAGTAGCAGGAGAATGGAAGGAGACAGCAGATGGTTCAGTGATTTATGAGAGCGACTTTTGTGTTGAGCAGTGGGATGAGATCGATATTTTCCATGCTGATTCAGCGTCGGTATAAGCAGTGAAAACGCCTTGATTTTTGCCTCCTATTGCTTTCAATGGGAATCAGCGCTGTAGACTACATGGCACTGACGAAGCCGGTTTTAGGCGAAACTGTTAACCCTGAGGTATATTACCATCTTACCTAACTGATATTGTTCTCCGTATATGACCTTTTTTTTATCAGTCTTTTCTATATTTTCATCTTTTGATACCATGTATTGTTGATATTTATCATGTAATAAAATTTTTTATTTTTTAAAATACTTGGGAGTTATTTATATTTCTTTGGGTGCTATGTTCCCTGTGCTTTTTGCTTATATGCGGTCTACTTGTATTGTGGGGAACCCTTTCTTCTTTGGTTTGTTGAGGTTTTATGTAGGTTTATATAATAAGGCAGTATTCAATGTTATGCCCACAGTAGCTGACTGCCGGCACGTTCCACTTACCGGCAGCCGACACCGCAGAACTGTATCTTCATGTTGGCGTCTCCCTCCTCAGAGACGTCGACACACACGGCTGCAGTGCTCTTCTGTGTCCTGTAGGGTGCATTCGCGCTCACTCCCGGCCTTAAAGGGCCAGCACGCACCTGTCTAAAATTTACCAATCAACCCAGTAACATAATGGACTTTAAAAAGGGCTCTGCCCTTCCTCTCCTTGCCTGAGCGTTGTTCGTCTTCCTGTGCAAATGGTCCCTTAGTTGTATCCTGCTCCCAGTGTTCCCGTTTCCTGCTTCCCGTATCCTGTATTTCATTCCTTAGCCTAAGCCTATTGTTGGAGTCGTGTGTGCCTCATCTGCCACGTCCAGTGTCATCTGCCACATCCGGTGCCATCTGCCACACCAAGCATTACCCGTGCCACGTGTCTGCTACACCGAGTATCTGCCTGTACATCCTCCCATGTACTCTTGTCCGAGAGACTGTTTTTGACTACTGTTTGGCCAGCTGCTTCTCCGCTACAGTGGAGTGGTCTAGTGGGTCCACATACCCCACAGCTGGGACAGTACGCTCAGGCCATGGACCACGCTGTTCAGCCTAAGACCACGACGGCATTCCAAGAGATGCAAGCGGACATGCGAGACCTTCGGTCACGGCAGGATCAGCTCCTACAGGCAGTAAACTCCATCGCACATCGATTGAATGCTCCTGCTGCAATCGCCACGGTACCTCCTCCTGCTGTTCCTCCTGTCAGTTCTGATCCCAGAATCTCCTCGCTGCTACCTCCTTGCTACTATGGCGATGCGAAGACCTGCAGAGGATTTATTAATCAATGCCAGATCCACTTCAGGCTGCACGTAAGATTGTTTCCCTCCGATGAGACCAATATCGATTTCATCATCTCCCTCCTTACTGGCAAGGCCCTGGCATGGGCTAATCCTATGTGGGAAAGTGAGGGCCCTGAAATCTCCAACTTGCAATTGTTTTTACAGACTTAGCGCACTGTTTTCTCAGGAAACTGATCGGTCATCTTCCGCAGCTAAAAGCCGGGAAACTACAGCACCTAGGGTTGGTTGGAGAGACAACCCTAGGTGGAACAACGCCGACTGCCAAATCCTCTCCCAAACTGTCCATTCTGTGACTACTGTTTCTTGTGGAAAAAAAGCATCATGTCTCTGCCTACCTGGATTACGGATCCACAGCAAACTTCATTCAACAGAATCTAGTAGATCTTCTCCAATTGCCCACGGTTCTCCTAGAGAGACCCCTGGCTCTTGCCTTGGTGAATGGGCAACCTCTGCCAGAACCTATATTGCTCAGGACTAAACCACTGAGACTTCAAGTTGGAATCCTCAATGCAGAACAAATTGTCTTCTTTGTCCTGCCAAAAGCTGTCAATCCTATTTTGCTGATCCTGCCTTCGCTTCAGTTACATTCTCCGGTTTTCGACTGAGGTCATCCAATGGGGCTCTAAGTAACTCCACCGTTGCCTGCCACAGGTTCGTCCTATCCAGCCTTCTCTGCCTCAGTCACCCTCTGGACTACCTTCACATCAAGCTGGCTTCGCAGACATCTTGCAGCAAAAAGGAAGCTGAGGTTCTTCCAATTCACCGATCCTACGATTGCCAAATAGAACTGATTGCAGATGCATCACCTCCTCGTAGACGGGTATATCCTCTCTCCCTGCCATAGACGCAGGCCATGTCGGCTTATGTCAAGGAGAATGTTGATAGGGGGTTCATTCGGAAGTCTATTTCTCTGGCCGGAGCCGGGTTCTATTTCGTAAAGAAAAAAGACGGATCTCTTCGACCCTGTATCGATTACCGTGGTCTTAACCAGATTTTTTCTAAGCTGGACTTACGTGGGGCTTATAACCTGATCCGGATCCGTTAGGGTGACAAGTGGAAGGCTGCATTCAACACTCTA
Source organism: Rhinoderma darwinii (assembly GCF_050947455.1). Lineage (NCBI taxonomy): Eukaryota > Metazoa > Chordata > Amphibia > Anura > Rhinodermatidae > Rhinoderma > Rhinoderma darwinii. Next base: position 263,556,262 of record NC_134688.1, read on the forward strand.
AATGGACACTACGAGTATCTTGTGATGCCCTTTGGTCTGTGTAATGCTCCAGCAGTATTCCAGGAATTTGTGAATGACCTCTTCCGGGAACTCCTCTATGTCTGCGTGGTGGTGTATTTGGATGACATTCTGATCTACTCACCAGATTTGACAATGCATCAGAAGTCCTGTTCCGGCTAAAGGAAAAATCGTTTGTATGCTAAACTGGAGAAATGCATATTTGAGAAAAATTCTCTGCCTTTCCAGGGCTACATGGTCTCCGATCGAGGCCTCAAAATGGATCCAGAGAAGCTGAAGTCCGTCTTAGTGTGGCCACGTCCTCAGGGCCTTCGAGCTATATAGCAATTTCTGGGATTCGCAAACTTCTACCTTCAGTTTATCCCAAACTTCTCGTCATTGACTGTTCCTATCGCTGCCCTTACTAAAAGGGGTGTGAATGCTAAAGTGTGTACTCCAGAGGCAGAGACCGCATTTAACAGCCTCAAGAGTGCCTTGACTTCAGCCTCAATTCTCCATCATCTGGACATATCCCGACAGTTCTCTTTGGAGGTTGACGCTTCCTCTGTTGGTGCAGGTGCACTTCTGTTCCAGAGAAACGCCAAGAGTAAGGAAATGGTGTGTGGCTACTACTCGAGACTTTTTTTCCCCCGCAGAGCGCAGTTACTCCATTGTGGACCAGCAGTTACTGGCCATCAAATTGGCCTTGCGGGAATGGAGACATTTGCTGGAGGGCACCGTACGTCCTATTATCTTTATCGACCACAAGAATCTTACTGTAACGTGGATCCGTGAGCGCTGGTCCCCATCTCCTTCCTAGGAGACGCCAGCGCTCACTTCCGCTCCGTTCTGCTGTGTCCCGTAGGACACATCAGGAAATCATCATCATCAACGGCCCATGATTTCCTGGTCTATAAGAAGGCCCCAGCCCTTCTGATCCTTGCCTGAGCGTTGTTAGCTTTCCCAGTCTGTCTTGCAAATGGTCCCTTAGTGTTTCCCGTTCCAGTTGTTACCCGTGCCCTGTTACCTGTATCCCGTGCTGTTCTTGTTCCTGTGCCTATTAGTGTCCGAGTCGTGTCATGTCCTGTCATCTGCCACGTCCAGAGAAATTCGCCACGTCTGGCGCAACCTGCGGCATCTGTATCATCCGCCACGTCCTGTGTCTTCTGCCACGTCCAGAGGAATTCACCACGTCTGGCGCAACCTGCGGCACATGTGACATCCACCACGTTTGGCGATACCTGCTGCAACCATCTCCATCTGTGCCAGAGCTGCGGCCACTGTCTGAACTATCCAGGTACCCTTGTGCGGGACTTTGTATTCTGGAGTTCCTGTTGGTTGGCCAGCTGCCTCCCTGCTACGGCGGTGCGGCCTAGTGGGTCCACTAACCCGCTACGTGACACTTACCTATCTCCAGTCTACTCAACGATGAAATCCTAGTCAAGCCAGGTGGCCGCGGTTCTTCGCCCGATTCCAGTTTGTGCTTCACTTCCGTCCTAACAGGAATGTGAGGAACGATGCTCTGTCCCGGTCGTTTGAGACAGAGGACTCTGAACAGACTCAATATATTATAGTGTTATTTCCATCAATCCTCTGCAAATTAGAGACATTCCACCTGGGAAGACCTTCGTTCGTCTCGCAGATAGGAGAAAGATTATCCGCTGGGGACACGGTTCCAATCTGGCCAGGCACTCTGGCATCCGTAAAACTCGGGACCTAATTGCACACCAATACTGGTGGCCCACGCTGCCTAAAGATATTATGGACTTTGTTTCCTCCTGTGCCGCTAATAAAGCTGCTCATTCCACACCTGCTGGTCTGCTCCAGCCCCTACCAGTGCTTGATGCTCCCTGGCAATATGTTGCAATGAAATTTGTTACGGACCTTCCTCCTTCGGCTGGATGCACCACTGGGTGGTGACGAACCATTTTTCTAAGATGGCACATTTCATCCCATTAACCCATCTTCCCTCTGCTCCTCGTCTGGCTAACCTCTTCATATAACATATCTTTCATCTGAATGGCTTGCCTCTCCATATCGTGTCTGATCGGGGGGTTCAATTCACTTCAAAATACTGGAGAGCCCTCTGTAAACTCCTTGATGTAAAATTAGACTTTTTCTTTGCCATCATCCTCAGTCTAACGGCCAAGTTTAGAGAATTAACAAAATATTGGAGAATTACCTTCGTCACTTTATTTCTGTTCAGCTTGACAACTGGGTGCAGCGTCTTCCTTGGGCCAAGTTCTCCTACAACTACCACACAAGTGAATCTACTGCTTCTACTTCATTCTTCATTATTTACAGCCAACATCCACTGGTCCCTCTTCCAGTTCCTGCTACATCTCAGGTACCCATAGCTAACTCTGTGTTTGGGGACCTTCTTCAAATATGGCAGCAGGCCAGGTCATCTATCCTACAGGTGGTCGACCGCATGAAGAGGAATGCTGATAGGAAGAGAAGAACCTCAGTTTCCCCCTGGAACCAAAGTCTAGTTATCTTCTAAAAACATCTGCTTAAAGATTCCCTCTTACAAATTTGCTCCCAGGTTTCTCGGACCATTTGAAGTCTTGCAACGAATAAACCCTGTGTCCTATAAACTTCGGCTGCCTCCTACCCTCAGAATCCCCAGCTCATTTTATATATCCCTCCTGAAACCCGTGGTTCTGAACCGCTACAGTAAGTCTCCTCGTTCTGCAGTTGCTCCCAGCGGTTCTTCTCACACCTTTGAGGTGAAAGAGATTCTGGACTACAAGAGGGTAGCAGGAAAGAAATTCTATCTGGTGGATTGGAAAGGGTTTGGTCCTGAGGAGAGGTCCAGGGAGTCTGAGGAGAACATTAATGCCCCAGCTCCAAAAGTTCCTCTTACACTCTGCACCTAGGAAGAGAGGGCATAAGGGGGGGGTACTGTTATGCCCACGGTCGGTGACTGCCGGTACGTCCCACTTACCCGCAGCCGCTGGACTGTATCTTCATGTTGTTGCCTCCCTCAGAGACGTCAACACACATGGCTGCAGTGCTCTCCTGTGTCCTGTAGGGTGTGCACGCGCCCACTCCCGGCATTAAAGGGTCAGTGCGCGCACCTGTCTAAAGTTTCCCATTTAACCCAGTAACACCGTGGACTTTAAAAAGGGCTCTGCCCTTCCTCTCCTTGCCTGAGCATTGAGAGTCTTCCTGTGTTCGTCTATGCAAATAGTCCCTTGGTTGTATCCTGCTCCCCGTATCCTGTTGCTGTGTTTCGTTCCTGAGCCTAAGGGTATGTGCACACACGTAGTGACCAAAAACGTCTGAAAATACGGAGCTGTTTTCAAGGGAAAACGGCCCCTGATTTTCAGACGTTTTTTGAGCAACTCGCGTTTTCTACTTCCGTTTTTGGAGCTGTTTTCATTGGAGTCTATCAGAAAACGGCTCCAAAAACGTCCAAAGAAGTGTCCTGCACTTCTTTGACGAGGCAGTCATTTTACGTGTCGTCGTTTGACAGCTGTCAAACGACGATGCGTAAATTACAGGTCGTTGGCACAGTACGTCGGCAAACCCATTCAAATGAATGGGCAGATGTTTGCCGACGTATTGGAGCCGTATTTTCAGGCGTAAATCGAGGCATAATACGCCTCGTTTACGCCTGAAAATAGGTCGTGTGAACCACGCCTAAGTCTATTGTTGGAGTAGTGTGTGCCTCATCTGCCATGTCTGGCATCATCTGCCACGTCTGGTGCCATCTGCCACGCCAAGTATCACCCGTGCAACGTGTCTGCTATCCCAAGCACCCACCTGTACATCCTCCCAGGTACTCTTATCCGTGAGACTGTTATTAGCTATTGTTTGGCCAGCTGCTTCTCCGCTACGGCAGAGAGTGGGTCCCTTTACCCCACAGCCGTGACATTCAGTCTTGTTGCCACTGACATTACATTAGCAACGGTAAATGATTTGACCCTATATTAATTGTGGCTGTTTGGGTTTAACTTGCTAAATGAGAAACCTTCAGATTCTCCAGTCAATGATGCAGTAGAAAAAAATCACGTAACACTTTTTCTAATTATATCAAAAAAGAACCAATCAACATCAGTAAGATATAAATAGTTAATCTTGACTTCACCCAAAGTGCCAAGAAGTCCATAAGGTTACAAATAGTTAATTTACTCTACCTTCTGTTTGTTGATTTTGTTTTTCTGGTTTCATATGTCTTTGTTCTGTTTTTCTTTTTGTTGGAGGAATCTGTTTCCTCTTGCATTCCTCGTGGCTTAGATTTCTCTATAAAAGGAACATTTGGTTTCTTTGATGAACGTCGGGTCATTTGTACTCCTTGTTTCCAGATTTCACTTTTTCTTTTGTTATCACTTGATGAGTTTTTTTATGCTGGTGTTAGATTTGTAGATGATGTGTTTTTTCCCAAAATGTCTTTTATCCTCAGCCCAAGTATATACTTTATTGTACTGATAGTCCAGTGTGTCTCTTTTAAATTTTATTTAACTTACTTTTCAATATTGAAACTTCACATTTTTCAATCGAATTTGGTTGTAACTTTCCATGTCAATGACTTGTTCATAATCTTCATAAATGTTTCCTGTTTCTTTTTATGTATTATCAATTGTAATCTGTAAATCTGTATTTTGGAATGGCTATTGTAGGTGGAAATAAAGATGGATTTTTGGTCTTGGTGTTAATTTTTATTTCGTTTCCGAAGATCTTCCGTATTAATTTTTTTTTTGTCAAACTTTGTTTATTGTTTTTTTACCAAATTTTTTAACATACATGTTATAAAATACAATTCGGATGAATCATTTGTACTAGAGATACATATAATTCCATTGTTAATTACATAACACTTTAGTATCTTAATATCTTTCATGACAACATCATACAAGATTCCCTTATTCCATTTAAATTTGCATCAAATATTTCTCTTTAATTTATTTATGTTTGTTATAATCGTTGTCATCGCTACATATGCGTTGTACACGAATAAGCTAACTTTTGGGAATCTCTGAAGGTTTGACATGCATGTGCACTGTCACGTCTTAAAGAGGCTCTGTCACCACATTATAAGTGCCCTATCTCCTACATAATGAGATTGGCGCTATAATGTAGGTGACAGCAGTGCTTTTTATTTAAAAAAACGATCTATTTTTACTATGTTATTAGCGATTTTAGCTTTATGCTAATGAGTTTCTCAATGGACAACTGGGCGTGTTTTACTATTGACCAAGTGGGCGTTGTACATAGGAGTGTATGACGCTGGCCAATCAGCGTCATACACTTCTCTCCATTCATTGTCAGTGCATAGGGATCCTTTTAGATCACTATGTGCTGTCTTATATGAACACATTAACGATACTGAATTGTTTAGACAGTGAAGACATTCCACGGGATGTCTATTCACAATCCCTGCACTTCGTTAATGTTTCTGCGGTAGTTACAGCAGAGGAGCGTAATCTCGTTGTAACCTGTGTGAGACAGTGACAGATAAAGTCATTGAGGGAAGGTACATTTCCCCTAGAATCCTGTCATATGTATCCTAGGCTCCAGGGAATGAGTAGTTTTTGCAATAGAAAGCTCTAGCTTTCCAATCTCGGCTTAAGGAAAAGCCGGAAAAAGGGCCTGGAGTTGGATTGGGGAAGAGCAGGGCGGGTTCCCCAATCCCTAGTCCATCTCTGTTTGTAGGACAAGGCTGCTGCTCAATTAGCTGCACCTGCAGCCTGTATATAAAAAGGTGCAGACACAGTGTGTGTCAGTCTCACCCCTGACTCAGACTGGAGACTACCAAGTCTGGAGTAGCCTGTATTCTATGTGAGTAAAGACCTGTGTTACTTTGTGTCCTTTAATGCACGGTGTCCCTGTCTCTGGCTACAAAGAAACCGCTGTACCAACCTCTCCTGATGCTAAACCCTCACATATGGTGGCCGATGCGGGCAGGTCTTAAAGAGACACACACCTATTTAAAAGGACTTTTGCTGCTCCAAGCGGAAAATCGTTGCTAGGGGCAACAACACAATTGTTTTTCTCCCCAAGAGTGCTTGGAAGTGTATGTCTTGGGTGAAGACGGCAACAGGGCTAGAAAAAGAGACTGTTAAAATGGACGAAATACTTAAACAGCTGATTCAGGCTAATATCAACCAGGGGAAGATAAGCACAGCTTTGCAAGAAGCCAGCGCGACTCAGCGAATGGTGCATGAGGAAGCCATGCCTGCACAGGCTGAAACCAATATTCTGCTGGGTGAAGCCCACAGACTGGCCTTAAAAGAACAGCAGCAAATTAATCGCCATTTGCAAGACAAAATTCAGGCCTCAGTGGAGAGGTCAGCGGGGCCTCATGGTTTGCGCCAAACCACTCGTGCAGTGGTACAGACATCTCTGCAGAAGATGACACCCACCGACAATGTTGAGGCCTATCTCATGGTGTTTGAGCGAGTGGCAGAACGAGAGAAGTTATCTTCAGATCAGTGGGCAGCAGTGGTGGCACCTTTCCTAACCGGAGAGCCGCAAAAGGCGTACTTTGATCTCAATGAGCAGGATGCCAAGGATTACTCCAAGCTGAAGGGTGAGACCCTTGCCCATCTGGGTGTTAATATGAATGTGCGTGCTCGACGGGTGCACAACTGGACTTTTGTGGAACACCTACCTGCCCGATCACAAATGTATGATCTTGTCCATCTTGCAAGGAAATGGCTACAGCCAGAGGAATCAACCCCTGCGCAGATCGTGGAGAGAGTGGTGCTTGACAAATACATCCGCTCCTTACCACCGAAGGTTCAGCGTTGGGTCGGTCAAGGAGATCCTACAGATGCGGAACAGCTGGTGAACCTGATTGAAAGGTACAGAGCTACTCAGGATCTACTTCAAGAAGTACCGCCTGGATGTTCTAACCCCAGGAACAGCAAATCGTGCGGAGCACCTGGTAAGACTGTTCCATTTACTAGAGGGGTGAGAAATGTCTTTAAGGGAGGTGGCTCAGAAGGGGAGCAGACGGAGGGAAGAAATCCCAGAGAGACACTGAAGGCCAGACCAGGGTCTCAAGTTGGGGACCGGGGCCGCATACAGTGCTGGCGGTGTTATGGACCTGGGCATATTGCTGCCAATTGTCCCCTGACTACTGAGCCAATGGAGTGTGATGCAGCAAGGCGAATATCCTTGTTTGCACGTCCTGTTTGTTCTGCTGAGACGGTTTATGAGACTGAACAACAAATGTGTGTCGTAAAAGTGGAAGGGTGTACTGTGAGTGCCTTGCTGGATTCTGGGAGTCCGGTTACCCTGGTGCATGCCAGCCTGATAGACCCTGGAACATTCAGAGGACATAGATTAGGGGTCCTGTGCATTCATGGGGACACTAAAGAATACCCCACCGCTTTGGTCACTCTAGAGACTTCCTGTGGAACCGCTTGCCATGAAGTGGGTGTGGTCAAGTCCCTGATGCACAGTGTGATCCTGTGGAGAGACTTCCCAGTGTTCTGGGACTTGTGGAGGAAGAAAGATGTAACCTCCACTGTAAATGTTAATGATGGTATTAATGTGTGCGCTGTGATTAGCCCAGAACCCTTTAACGAGGATGCTGAGGTGCCAGCAGTAGGGGTGACCACTGAGCCTGATAAATTTCCTCTGGCTGTTTTTGCTGGTGAAATAGATGAGCAGGAGGAAATTTCTGATATACCAGAGTTAAATGTATCACGTAACAATTTTGGGACTGCTCAACTTAGCGATCCCACATTGGTAAAAGCCAGGGAAAATACTAAGGTATTAAATGGAGTGCCTCACCATCCAGGGGCTGATAAGGTGTTTCCACACATGGCGGTTAACCAGGATTTGCTGTATCGGACAGATAACGTACGTGGGGAGGTTATTGAACAGCTGGTGATACCCCAACCGTATCGTAGAACGGTGTTGGACCTGGCTCATAAACACGTGCTGGGTGGACATCTAGGTTGCGAAAAGACCAGAGAGCGTATCTTACAACGATTCTTCTGGCCGGGGGTATATACGGAAGTTCAGAGGTATTGCGAGTCCTGCCCGGAGTGTCAGATAACGGCTCCTATGCAACATTTTAGGAGTCCGCTGGTGCCTTTGCCTATCATTGGGATCCCTTTTGAAAGAATTGCCATGGATCTGGTCGGCCCTTTAGTCAAATCCTCTAGAGGACATCAATATATCCTAGTGGTGTTGGACTATGCCACACGCTACCCTGAGGCAGTCCCTTTGCGAAATTCCTCTTCAAAAGCCATTGCAAGAGAGTTGTTTTACATGTTTTGCCGTACTGGTTTACCTAAGGAAATCCTTACCGATCAGGGAACTCCCTTTATGTCCAAAATCACCAAGGAATTATGTAAACTGCTGAAAATGAAACACCTGCGTACCTCCTATATATCACCCTCAAACTGATGGTCTTGTCGAAAGATTCAATAAGACATTAAAAGGCATGTTGAGGAAGGTGGTTAGTAAGGATGGGAAGGATTGGGACTGTCCTCTGCCCTATTTGATGTTCGTTGTACGTGAAGTTCCTCAATCATCCACAGGGTTTTCTCCTTTTGAACTTGTATACGGCAGACAACCCCGTGGTCTCCTGGACATAGCCAAGGAAACCTGGGAGCAAGAGTCCACACCTTATAGGAGTGTAATTGAGCATGTCACGTTGATGCAAGACCGAATCGCTGCGGTCATGCCGATAGATAAGGAACACTTGGAGCAAGCTCAGGATGCTCAGAGCAGGGTGTATAACCGAACTGCTAAAGTTAGAAATTTAAACTCTGGTGATCGAGTGTTGGTCTTAGTGCCAACCGTAGAAAGCAAATTTCTTGCTAGATGGCAAGGGCCGTATGAGATAATTGAAAAGGTGGGGGATGTAAATTATAAAGTTTACCAACCAGGTAAAAGGAAGACAGTGCAGTCATTCCATGTAAACTTAATTAAGCCATGGAAAGAAAGAGAGACCCTCGTGGCAGTAAGTACCCCCTATAGTCTTAACCCAGATGTGTATGTGTCAGAATCTCTCGCAAAGCCACAGAAACAGGAGACAAAAGAGTTTGTGCAAAGAAACACAGACGTGTTTTCAGAACTGCCAGGACAGACTAGTATAATAAAACATAACATTGTGACCGAGCCTCAGGTTCGGGTCCACTTGAAACCCTACAGAGTCCCTGAAGCTCGTAGACAAGCCATATCTGAGGAGGTCAAGAAAATGCTAGACCTTGGGATTATTGAAGAGTCAAAAAGTGAGTGGTCAAGTCCCATTGTATTGATTCCGAAACCAGATGGGTCATTACGTTTCTGTAATGACTTCCGCAAGTTAAATGAGATGTCAAAGTTTGACGCATACCCAATGCCAAGAGTTGACGAGTTAATAGAGAGACTGGGCCATTATTTTTGATTTAACCAAAGGCTATTGGCAAGTACCCCTCACGGAGGGCGCCAAAGAGAAAACTGCGTTCATCACCCCGGATGGTCTGTTTCAATATACTTGTTTACCATTTGGGCTACATGGGGCTCCAGCGACCTTTCAAAGGTTAATGGACATAGTCCTCAAACCCCATCGTCGGTATGCTTCGGCATATCTGGACGACATTATAATCTTTAGTGATGACTGGGAAAGCCACTTACCAAAAGTACAAGCAGTACTAAACTCCCTCAGAGCCGCGGGGTTAACAGCAAACCCAAAGAAATGTTCCTTAGGCTTGGAGGAAGCACGGTATCTGGGGTACATAATTGGGAGAGGGGTGATAAAGCCACAGGTCAACAAAGTTGAGGGTATCCAAAACTGGCCCCAGCCCTCAACCAAAAAGCAGGTCAGAGCTTTTCTAGGAATTGTAGGTTATTACCGCAGGTTCATTCCAAACTTTGCCAGCACAGCAGCACCCCTGACAGATCTTACCAAGGGAAGTAAGTCTGTCGTGGTCAAGTGGGACACGAAGGCTGAAAGCGCCTTTCAAGAGTTGAAACTGGCCCTGTGTAACCAACCAGTCTTAGTCACTCCTGACTTCAAAAGGAGTTTGTTGTCCAAACTGATGCTTCTGATGTGGGGCTCGGAGCAGTTCTGTCACAGGAGGTGGGTGGTGAGGAACATCCTGTGACCTATTTGAGCAGAAAGATTACCCCGGCTGAGAAAAACTATAGCATAGTTGAACGGGAGTGCTTGGCAATTAAGTGGGCACTTGAGTCCCTGAGATATTATTTATTGGGTCGTCGGTTTAAGTTGGTTACAGACCACTCTCCTCTTACGTGGATGTGTCAAGCTAAAGAGAGAAATGCAAGAGTTACACGGTGGTTTTTTTACTTTGCAGAACTTCAAATATACTGTGGAACACAGAGCAGGAAAACTGCAGGGCAATGCTGACGCTTTGCCTAGGACACACTGCCTTGTAGCTAAATGTGTCCGATCCCACGGGCTCGAACAGAGGAAGAAGGTATGTGAGACAGTGACAGATAAAGTCATTGAGGGAAGGTACATTTCCCCTAGAATCCTGTTATATGTATCCTAGGCTCCAGGGAATGAGTAGTTTTTGCAATAGAAAGCTCTAGCTTTCCAATCTCGGCTTAAGGAAAAGCCGGAAAAAGGGCCTGGAGTTGGATTGGGGAAGAGCAGGGCGGGTTCCCCAATCCCTAGTCCATCTCTGTTTGTAGGACAAGGCTGCTGCTCAATTAGCTGCACCTGCAGCCTGTATATAAAAAGGTGCAGACACAGTGTGTGTCAGTCTCACCCCTGACTCAGACTGGAGACTACTAAGTCTGGAGTAGCCTGCATTCTATGTGAGTAAAGACCTGTGTTACTTTGTGTCCAGTGCCTGGTAGGAAGGCACTTGGTATAGTTTGATAATATCTTGTTTAGTTAGTGCTCAGACGAGCAGGATTTATTTTGTATTTTGCCTTGTTGTACAAGAGGCTGTTTCTTTGACAAGAATAAAACACAGGCAAAGCCCTGTTATGAACTTTAATGCACGGTGTCCCTGTCTCTGGCTACAAAGAAACCGCTGTACCAACCTCTCCTGATGCTAAACCCTCACACCTGTCATTTACAGTGTAATCTCTGCTGTAACTACCACAGAAACATTAACGAAGTGCAGGGATTGTGAATAGACATCCCGTGGAATGTCTATTCACTGTCTATACACTTCAGTATCGTTAATGTGTTACTATACTAATCTAAAAGGATCCCTATGCGCTGACTAAATGAATGGAGAGGAGTGTATGACGCTGATTGGTCAGTGTCATACACTCCTCTGTACAACGCCCACTTGGTCAATAGTAAAACACGCCCAGTTGTCCATTGAGAAACTCATTAGCATAAAGCAAAATTCCCTAATAAAGTGGTGAAGATAGATCGTTTTTTTAAATAAAAAGCACTGCTGTCACCTACATTATAGCGCCCATCTCCTTATGTAGGAGATAGGCCACTTATAATGTGGTGAGAGAGCCTCTTTAAAAGATTGTTCCCATCGGTTGGTTTTGAATATAATGTTGCGGATAGCTTTATTTATTTTAACATCCAAGTACCGTATTTTTCGGACTACAAGACGCACCCGACTATAAGACGCACCCAGGTTTTAGACAATGGAAAATAGGAAAAAATGTCATATTTTACTTTACAAAGAAAAAACTATTGGTTTAAAAAAAAATTTTGTTCAGTTTCACCACATTCTAAGAGTCATAACTTGTTTTTCCATCGTTTGAGGGGTGTGAGGGCTTATTTTTTGCGGGACGAGCTGTAGTTTTTATAAGCACAATTTTTTTGGTACATACGATTTTTTTTAATCACTTTTTATTTCATTCTTTTTAGCGCTATGGTGGCCAAAAGACAAAGATTCTCGGGTTTTAAATTTTATTTTTTTTCACGTCGTTCACTGTGTGAGTCAAATAATGCTATATTGTAATAGTTTCAGACTTTTACGGACGCAGCGGTACCAATTTTTTTTATTTTTACATTGTGATTTGTGATTTATTTTTTTACTTTTAAAAACATTTTTTTAACACATTTTATTAGTTTCCCTAGTGGACTTGAACCAGCGATCATTAGATCGCTGGTACAATGCATGGATGAGTTATGGTAACAGCGTAACTCGCTGAGCTACGCTGTATCCGTAACTCCCATAGTAGGGAATGGCAGTTACAGAAGCAGCGTAGCTCAGCTCGACCATGTAACCAGGAAGTGGCCGGAAGACTGCGGAGCCGGTAAGATAGAACGGGACCCCGTTCTAGAGATAGATGCGGGTCCCAGAGCTGGGACCTGCATCTATCTGACATTTATGACATATACTGTGAATATCAAATAAGTAGTAGGACAACAGCACACGTCTTCAAATCATCAAAGTGGTTTTATTGTCAAGACATCCACAAACGACAGGCCTGTCGTTTCTGGTTGTCTTGACAATAAAACCACTTTGATGATTTGAAGACGTGTGCTGTTGTCCTACTACTTATTTGAAATTCACATCATGCCGGAGTGGGTTTGCCTGGCTTGACAGCGTGCACCGTACACCGTACCATACTCGTGATTAGTGCTGCTTCAAAAATCCTTTTTCTCTTGATATCCTGTGAATATGTCATAAATGTCCTTCATGAAAATACCAGTATAAATGCCGCGGTCGCTATTGTCCGCGGCATTTAACTACTTAAACGGCCAGGAGCAGTGTGATCGCTGTTCCCGGCCGTTAGAGCAGCGTGTCAAAATCTGACACCTGCAGTGTATGGAGCGGGCTCAGCGTGTGAGCCCGCTCCATACATTATCCCCTGATATACCGGCACATCACGGGTCGGGAAGGGGTTAAGTAAGGAGCGGTCAGGAGGCCCGGCGCTGCCGGGTCCCTTGACTGCCGACTATACGACGCAGGGACTTTTTAGCAAGATTTATTCTTGCTAAAAACTGCGTCTTATAGTCTGAAAAATATGGTCATTATTTTTTTATCACAATCCAGTGAGAACTCAGTGGCATTGTTTTAAAGGGAATGTGTTGTTAGCAAAAAATGTATTCTTTTTTTTTAGTTAAACAATTAGTGTGTAGGTGATTAAACATTGTTCTAATTTTTTTTATTTTTTTCACGAGTCAGGAAATATTAGATTCTAATTTATAATATTTCCCAGCACTGGTCACTAGATGGAGCAATTCCCAAAATTGCAGCATTGCATGTGGTAAAGCAACCACATTGCTTTATGCTGCAAAATTGGGAAAAAATCCCTCGCTCTAGTGAGCTCTCAGAATCCCCCCCTCCTTTATCTTGGCTAGTGCCGGGAGAAACGAGGGGATTGAACGGTCAAACCTCCTACACTGTGTGTCGCCATTTTTTGAGCTAACACACAGTGTAGAAGGTTTACATACAGTAGTAAACACACACTGAAACACTAACATACATAGAAATCACTTACCTGCTCCTGCCGCCGCCGCTCCCTCCGGTCCGTCCGCTCCGTCTGCTGCCGCTGCTCCAAGTTCACAAGTCTGGAAGCCGCGACTGGAAGTAGTAATCTTACTGTCCGGCCGCGACTTCCGGTCTACAGGAAAATGGCGCCGGACGGCGCTCAGTTCAACTTGGACTGTGTGGGAGCGGCGCATGCGCCGTTCCCACACAGACGGCGTACTCCATAGTGGATGGAACGGGCCCCGTTCGCATTCACTATGGGACTGTAGCTGCCGTATTCCATGTCTGTATGTGTCGTTAATCTACACATACAGAAATGGAAAAATAAATGGCAGCCCCCATAGGGAAGAAAAAGTAAAAAGAAAAAAAAAGTAACACACAAACACACAAATAAATACAAAAGTTTTTTTATAAAACACTAACATCAAACGGATATAAAAAAATTTTTTTGGGCGACACTATTCCTTTAAAGGGAACCTGTCACCAGCATTTCACCTATTAAACCAGAAATACCTGGTGGTAGTGGCTGAAAAATCATTTCTATATAACCTATAATTGTCTTCTTAGTCGGACCTGTAACTTTAGTATTCAGTTTTTTAGTGTTCCCACACCGTATGCTAATGAGCAGAAAAGAGTAAAATCTTTGTTTGAAAAGAGTCAAATCTTCATTCCTCAAGTCTTTCCGAGTTTACCCCGCCTCCTTACTTTTGATTGACAGCTCCTCGCCACACAAAATCCTGAGCTTACGCATTGATATCCTATTCTGGTATGGGCGTACAACGGGACACCGGATTATTACGATAAAAGGCGCAAAATGTTTGCAGACCATTATTTAAATTCGGAGGAGGAGTTTAGGAGAGGGGATAACGGTAATGAACTTTTGATAGCAGCGGCCAGTGAGGGGTAAGTAAAGTTCAATAGGTGCAATGCTGGTGACAGGTTCCCTTTAACCCTTTCACGACCAAGGACGAAAATGAACGTCATGGTCGGCTGCTAGTTCCCGCACCATGACGTTCATTTTCGTCCGCATTTCAAACTGTCACTCTGTGTAAACACCGAGTGACAGACGCGCGCTGACAGCTGTCCTAGACAGCTGAGACATCAGTCTCGCCGGACAGCGGACCATCGCCGCTGCTTTCGCCAGTTAACCCCTTAAGTGCGGCGACGGATTGCCGTCGCCGCATTTAAGTGGTTTGAAGCACATCGGCAGGCCCCACGAAGTGATCGTTGGGGCTACCGATGCTTGTCACGGCAATCGGAGGTCAGATAATGACCTCCAGGTTGCCATGTACGGAAGCCTCGGAGGAACAGCCTCCGGCCGTTCCTCCTCTGCTTCCTGTCAGTGTGACAGTCACGTCACAATGACAGTTAGAGTACATTACACTACGTGTTGTACCAAAAAGAGAAATGCATGGAGTCTTTAAGTCAAAATATAAAACATGTACTTTAATAGACAAAAATATATAAACACATGAACTGTTTAAAAATGAAACACCACAGATGACAGACAAAAAGAGCGCCAAAAACATGAGATAGTTACCCATACAGTTTCATATAACCATAACATGTCAATATATTCATTGGTACAAAGTGTCATAAATAGAGTGCATAGTGCAGCATGACTACTTGAACCATAGATGTAACTGGTTCTGAGAGTATGAAAAGATGTACTGTTGTTGATCACAGGGCAATTGGAGACCCCCCTTAACCACTATTCTATTGATCATAAAGTGCAAAGTGCAAACAAAGGGTGAACTGAACAGAGGTGAACTACTGACCCATGATGCTGTATCTCTGGAAATGACGACCTGCCCCGACGCGCGTTTCGGCTTCCGCCTTCGTCTGAATATTTATTAGGAGTACAGTCGTGTTATGTGGGGAGGACGTGTTTATGTCTAAATGATGTACGTACATACCCTATGTATAGGTTCTATTACACTACGTGTGTAGTGTAATGTACTCTAGCAGCGATCAAAGCTGCAAGTCTAAGTGTTCCCTAGTGGGACAAGTAAAAAAAAGTAATAAAAATGTTTTAAAAAAAAGTGTAAAAATAAAAGTTATAAGTTCTATAAACACAAAATGCTTTTTTTTCCCTATTATAAGACTTTTATTATAGAAAAAAAATGAACACGTTAAAAAAGTACACATATTTGGTATCACCGCGTTCGTAACGACCCCAACTATAAAACTATAATGTTATTTTTCCCGCACGATGAACACCCCAGAAAAAAGCAATAAAAAACTACGACAGAATCACAATTTTTTTGGTCACCACCGCTCCCTAAATAAAGAATAAAAAGTGATCAAAAAGTCACATGTACCCAAAAATAGTACCAATAAAAACTTCTATCCGTCCCGCAAAAAACAAGCCCTTACACAGCTTTTTTGACAAAAAAATAAAAAAATTATGTCTCTCAGAATATGGTGACAGAAATTTTTTTTTTTATAAATAAGTCATTTTATTGTGCAAACGCTAAAAAAAAAGGAACAAACCTATATACATATGGTATCGCCGTAACCATACCAACTCGCAGAATAAAGTAAAAATGTCATTTATAGCGTACGGTGAGCGCCGCAAAAAGAAAACCTAAAAAACGGTGTCAGAATTCCTGTTTTTTGCTCAGGATTGCAAAAAAATTGAATAAAAAGTGATCAAAAAAAATCGCATGTACCCCAAAATGGTACCAATGAAAACTACAGATTGTCCCGCAACAAATAAGCCCTCACACGGCTCCGGTGGTGAAAAAATAAAAAAGTTCTGCCTTTCAGAATATGGCGATGCAAAATGTGCAGAGTGTCCAAAAGTGGAAAAGATCGGGCGCCATTTATCAGTGCGACACCGGCCACATATCTATGAAATATTATTTATTTACCCCATTATCATACCCTCTTATTATGCCCTGATGTTCTCCGCACATGCCCCCCACATTATAAACTGAAATACCAGCGAAACCCAAAACAGAAACCTACCAAGCAAAATCTGCGCTCCAAAAGCAAAATGGCGCTCCCTCCCTTCTGAGGTCTGCAGCGTGCCCAAGCAGCAGTTTGCGCCCACACATATGGCGTCGCCATACCCGAGAGAACCCGCTTAACGTTTTATGAGGTATTTGTCTTCTGTGGCACAAACTGGGCACAACATATTATGCACTAAAATGGCGTATCAGTGGAAAATTGCAACTTTCACTTTGAACCATCCGCTGCGCATTAACCCCTTTGCGCACTATGACTTAATTGTCCGTCATGATGCGGTGGTTGATGTATGGAGCCCGCTCCATAAGCTGCGGGTGACGGCTGTGTATTACAGCAGGCCCCCTCGGTACGAACGGACAGGTAAAGCGATCGCTCTGTTACAGAAGCCTGTAAGTATAACAATATACTGCAATACATTAGTATTGCAGTATATTATACCAGTGATCCAATGATCGCTGGATCAAGTCCCCTAAGGGGATTGATTAATAAAATGTGTAGAAGAATTATAGTTATTAGTAGTGAGAATTTTTTTTTTTTAAAGTTAAAAAAACAAAACACCTTTTCGCATTTTTCTTCTAAAGTAATGTAAAAAAATGAACAAAATTGGTATCGCTACGTCCGTAAAAGTCTGAACTATTACAATATACCATTATTTAATTTGCACAGTGCACACCTTAAAATAATGTACTAATTGAACCCGCCAAAATCGCTGTTTTTTTTTTTTGTCACCTTCGCTCTAAAAAAAAAATGTAATACAATTTTTGAATCACTTTTTATGTACCAAAAAATGGTACCAATAAAAACTACAGCTCCTCCTGCAAGAAATAAGCCCTCACACCGCTCTATTGATGGAAAAATAAAAAAGTTATGGCTCTTGGAAAGCGGGGAATGAAAATCTAAAATATGAAAGCAAAAAATGGATCAGTCCTGAAAGGGTTAATTCATTTCTAATGGAAAAAACTTTTGACCACATGTGGGGTATTTCCGTACTCGGGAGAAATTGCTTTATAAAAAATAGTTGTTTTTTTCCTCCTTTATCCCTTGTGAAAATGAGAAAATGCAACATTTTAGTGGAAAAAATTTTGATATTAATTTTCGCGCCCTAATTCTAATGAACTCTGCAAAAGACCAGTGGGGTGTAAATGCTCACTATAACCTTAGAAAAATTCCTTGAAGGTTTTTCCAAAATAGGGTCACTTTTGGTGGGTTTCCACTGTTTTGGTCCCTCCAGTGCATTGCAAATGCGACATGGCACCGAAAACCATTCCAGCAAAATCATAAATCCAAATGGCGCCCCTTCCCTTCTGAGCCCTGCTGTGGGTCCAAACAGCAGTTTATTACCACATATGGGGTATTGTCGTAATCGGGAGACATTGCTTTACAAATGTTGGGGTGCATTTTCTTCGTTATTCCTTGTAAATAATAAAAATTTCTATGTTGTTTCAGAAAAAAAGTAAATTTTAATTTTTACAGACTAATTCCAATATATTTAGCGAAAAACCTGTGTGGTCAAAATGCTAACTATACCCCTAGATAAATACCTTAAGGGGTCTAGTTTTCGAAATGGGGTAGTTTATGGGGAGTTTCTATCGTTCTGGCAGCTCAAAGCTTTTCCAAATGTACAGTGGGGCCTAAAACATTTTCAAGCAAAATATGAGTCCTGAAATCCTCCGGGTGTTCCCTTCCTTTTGGGTCCTGCCGTGTGTCCAGGCAGCGCATTAGGGCCACAATGTGGGTATTTTTGAAAACAGGAGAAAGAGGGTGATAGATTTTGTGGTGTGTTTCTTCATTCTCATGGTCGCTTTACAAAGAAATTGGTATTCAAACTGATCACTTTTTTTCATAAAAGTGAACATTTTTTTTTTTTCACCTGCTATGTATTACATTTTGCTGAAAACTGTGGGGTCAAAATACTTACTATACCCCTAGGTAAATACCTTAAGGGGTCTAGTTTTCTAAATGGGGTCATTTGTGGGGGTTTCCATCACTCTGAGACCTATGAGCCTCTGAAAACCGGGCTTGGTGCAGGAAAACAAAATGTACTTCAAAATTTATAAAATTATTATTCAATTTGTAAGTCCTCTAAATTGCTGAAAATGTATTTTATTTTTTCAAAAGTGCTGCCAAAATAGAGTAAAGAGATAGAAATATATATTTAATTAAAAAAATTGTACAGCATGTGTGTACATATGTGACATATTGCAGTTAAAAATAGGGGAAATGGTAATTTTTACAAAATTTCTTCTATTTTTTAATTAATTTCCGCAAATTGTATCAGTCTACTTTTACCACTAAAATAAAGTACAACATGTGACGAAAAAACAATGTCAGAATTACTTGGATATTCAAAACTTTCACAGAGTTATTCTCTGATAAAGTCAGACATACCAGATTTGACAAATATGGCTTGGTCATTAAGGTACAAACATGCCCGGTCATTAAGGGGTTAAGTAATGGATAAACTTCTCCAGTTTTTCTTCACTACCATTCCATAAATGGAATACATCGTACACATATCATGGCCACACCTGGATATTGTTCTTGAATTAATCACTATTTAAATGTATAGATTCAAAGGAAGCCATAAAGATATTGGCATAACCTGGAGCTGCAGAGGAACCCATCGAAATCTCCTGCAGCTTCAGGTAATACTCAATACCGAATCTAAAGTAGTTTTTAGTAAACTCAAGGTCTAGTAATGACATACAGTACTGTACAAAAATTTTAAGCAGTTGTGGGAAAATGCTCCAAAGTAAGAGTGCTCTCAAAGATAGAAATGTTAAGGGTTTTTTTGTATCAATTAACAAAATACAAAGTGAATGAACAGAAGAGAAATCTAAATCAAATCAATATTTGGGGTGACCACTCTTTGCCTTCAAAACAGCAGCAATATTCTAGGTTCACTGGCTCAAAGTAATGGATTTTGTAGGATTATAGTCCAGTGTATAATTAACCAAATTTTGCCAAACAGGTGATAATGATCATCATTTTCATATGTAGGTTGAAACACAGTCATTAAAGGGAATGTGTCGCTAGAATTAAATTTTATTTTTTTCGTTTAAACAGTTAGTATATACATGATTAGACATTGTTCTAATTTTTTTTATTTTTTCACAAGTCAGGAAATATTATAAATTAGATTCTAATTTATAACATTTCCCTGTGCTGGTCACTAGAGGGAGCAATTCCCAAAATTGCAGCATTGGCATGTGGTAAAGCAACCTCATTGCTTTATGCTGCAAAATTGGAGAAGACACACTCGCTCTAGTGTGCTCAATTAATCCCCCCTCCCTTATCCTGGCTAGTGCCAGGAGAAAGGAGGAGGGGGTTGAATGTTCAAACCTCCTACACTGTGTGCCACCATTTTTTGAGCGAATGCACAGTGTAGTAGGCTTACATACAGTGGTAATCACACAGTAAAACACAAACATAACTTACCTGCTCCTGCCGCCGCCGCTACGTCCGCTCCTAGTCCTTGCTTCTGAACACATGTCCGGAAGCCGCGACCGGAAGTAGTCATCTTACTGTCCGGACGCAGGCTTCCGGTCCACAAGAAAGTGGCGCCGGATGTCGCTCGGCCGAAGACCTTCCTTTTTGGACGGCGTACACCATAGTGAATGGAACGGCTCCCGTTCGCATTCTCTATGGGGATGTATGTGCCGTATTCCATCTCTGTATGTGTCGTTAATCGACACATACAGAGATGAAAAAAAAATGGCAGCCCCAAAATTGAAGTTAAAGTTAGAAAAAATAAAAAAGTAAAACACAAACACACAAATAAATAACATTTATTTTAATTTAACACACACTAAAAGCAAATTGATATTAAAAATTTTTTTTTTCGCGACATCTGTCCTTTAACTGTAACAGAAACCGCTGTGTAGGAGGCCTAAAAATGGGTGAGGAACAGCCAAACTCTGTTACAAAGGTAAAGTTGTAGAAACCCGTTTCATGTTACAGGTCCACCATGGAAGGACCGAGCACAGCAACAAGACATAAGGTAGTTATACTGCATCAGCAAGGCCTCTCTAAGGCAAAGATTTCAAAGCAGACTGGGGTTTCAAAATGCGATTTCCAAGCTCTTTTGAAGAAGCACATAGAAATGGGCAATGTTGAGGACTATAGATGCAGTGGTCGGCCAAGGAACCTTCGTGCAGCAGATCAAAGACACATCATGCTTACTTAACTTTGAAACCGGAAGAATTCCAGCAGTGCCATCAGCTCAGAACTGTGAGAAACCAGTGGGACCCAGGTACACCCATCTGCTGTTTGGAGAAGTCTGGCCAGAAGTAATCTTCATGGAAGAATTGCGGGCAAAAAGCCATAACTTTGACATGGAAACAAGGCCAAGTGACTCAGCTACGCATGAAAACATAGAAACTGGGGTGCAGAAAAAATGGCAGCAGGTGCTCTGGACTGAGGAGTCAAAATTTTAAATATTTGGCTGTAAAAGAAGGCAGATTAATCGCCCAAGGGATGGAGAGTGGTACAATAATGAGTGTCTGCATTCAATAGTGAAGCATGGTGGAGGTTCCTTGCAAGTTTGGGGCTGCATTTCAGCAAATTGAGTTGGGGATTAGGTCAGGGTTAATGGTGTCCGCAATGCTGAGAAATACAGGAAGATACTTATCCATCATGCAATACCATCAGGGAGACGTCTGATTGGCGCCAAATTCATTCTGCAGCAGGACAATGACTCCAAGCATACAGCCAATGTCATTAAGAACTATCGTCAGCGTAAGGGAGCCCTGGAATTGATGATATGGCACCCACAGAGCCCTGATCTCAACATCATGAAGTCTGTCTGAGATTACAGAAAGATTTGAGGTAGCCTACATCCACAGATACGACTGAAGAAGAAAAAAAGGGAAAAGCACGGCGCCACATAGTGCACAGTAAATGCTGGTAGAGAGTGCAGTTAACAATGGGGCAAAGCAATTGCTCACCTTGAAGGCTTGTGCAAACTACAGGCACAACACTGGTTGAAAGAATTTTCAGCTGCAGCCAGGTCCAGTCCAGTGAAACCGCAACGGTTACCGCCAATGCATGGGATTGTTAGAGGATAAAAAATTGTGTGTGTGTGTGTGCGTGTGTGTGTGTGTGTGTGGCTGGGTTCACACGACCTATTTTCAGACGTAAACGAGGCGTATTATGCTTCGTTTTACGTCTGAAAATAGGGCTACAATACGCCGGGAAACATCTGCCCATTCATTTGAATGGGTTTGCCGACGTACTGTGCAGACAACCTGTCATTTACGCGTCGTCGTTTGACAGCTGTCAAACGACGACGCGTAAAATGACTGCCACGGCAAAGAAGTGCAGGACACTTCTTTGCAACGTAATTTGAGCCGTTCTTCATTGAAGTCAATGAAGAGCAGCTCAAGATTTACGAGCGTCGCATAATGCGAGGAGGAGCTTTTACGTTTGAAACGATGCAGCTGTTTTCTCCTGAAAACAGTCTGTCTTTTCAGACGTAAAAGGTAGCTAGCGTGTGCACATACCCTGTGTGTGTGTGTGTGTGTGTGTGTGTGTGTGTGTGTGTGTGTATGTATATATATATATATATATATATATATATATATATTAGTGTGAAGAAAGGATCGCAGCACTCCAATAGGTTGATGTCAAACAAAAAAATTGGTTTATTGTTCCATGTTTCAAAGGATAAGCTACGTTTCAGTCCTCTCACAGGACGATTTTCAAGCTGAGAGAGGACTGAAACGTAGATTATGTATGTCACTGGCAGGCACTGCATATATTCTGCCACATACCCTATGAACCACTGTAACTCAAAAACACAAAAATGGGTATGTATGAGGCAAGAACGTATCTATCATAAAGTAACCATATGAATATTCGAAATATATTTATTTAAATTTGATACACTACACAAAAGTTAAAAACATTTAAAATTAGCATAAAACATGCCATATACGAATCACTGGGAGGGGGGGGGCACCATGATAAGTGGCAAACAAATTGAAACCCCCACTCACTCACCTAAACCCCTAGAACAGACATTCTATGCATGAAGTATTTAGAGAAAAAATTTAAATGTTGCATCAAATAAGCATCAGATCAGCATGTCCTGTTCTTGAACCATAAGGGGAGAAGGGGATTGAAAGCCCCACGCGTATCGCCACAAAGTGGCTTCCTCAGGGGTGCGTTTGAATAAGAACGTATAGTGCTATTATATAGAGCAGTAAATACATGATAATCATGAGTGCAATAGCATGCACCCTAGGGCGCACTCACCTCACTTCCTACTCCGAATGGACAGGTGTGATGACTGAATGGCCACCCGCTCGAATTTAGAAGGCAAATTAACAGGATTTGACCAGATCAACATGGTTAAACCATTTCAAATATCAACTTAGGGATATTATAGAAAAGGAAATAATCCAAGGTAAAAAACAAACGTTTCATAGAGATAGAACAGATTTTGAAAAGCAGAAAGCATACAAATGGAAACATGCAGGCAATAGAAGACAAGGATATATGAATTCCAATACAAAACAAAATGTTGCATCATTTACTGCTGAACAGTCTTCCATTGATTTTTTTATCCACGGACACAAGCGATACCGAGAGAGGACCAGGCGAGGTAAACGTGAAAAAAAGAGGACCGAGACACAGGGAATGGTCTCCCAAACGCAGAAAACAGAATTTCTCAAAACAACATCACACCTGAACAATACCGCAACACAACAACTACAAATTATCAACCTTACCTCATATGCACTAACGTCACTGGAAAGGTCAGTCTTGGAAAAAAGGACTCACTTTCTCGCCCACAAGAAGGTTAGACAAATTTGAACTCACTAAAGACGTTTATTTATTTTGTAGACAACTCATGTTCTAGACACTATATCACCAACCCTCCATGATTGACAACTTACCAGAGGAGGATCGACAAGCATTCCGAGATCTTTTGGATCTATTGAGAGAATGAGAGTGGTGAGATATCGGGTAAGAAAAAATTTCCCCACAAAATTCCTTCACAGAAGACCCCGTCATTTAAGTTATGTCCACCCATACAAATTTTCTTTGAACTAGTGTCCAGAGACATTCCAGAATTTGAGATATTTAAATATCAACAGGACAACCTCACAAAATCTGAGACACTAGCTCTCTCTTCCTTGAGTGAAAATGACACATTCATTATCAAAGAAGCAGACAAAGGAGGTAATATTGTACTATGGGGCATCTAACAATATACTCAAGAAGCAATAAAACAACTGACTAACACATCTTTCTACCAGGTCTTACCATCTGACCCTACTGACATCTTCACAAAAAAATTGGATCTACTTATTGATGCAGCATTGCGTTATGGAATTGTCAACAACAACGAATGTAAGGATCTGAAAACAGAGAAACCTATTATACCTACCTTTTATTTAGTACCTAAGGTGCATAAATCTCTGACAAACCCTCCAGGCAGGCCTATTGTAGCTGGCATAGGCAGTCTTTGTGAAAAGGCTTGCACATACATAGATTATTTTCTACAGCCCATGGTATTACAACTTAAATCCTACACTAGGGATTCTATGCACCTAATAGAACAATTGAATAGTTTGGAAGTTCCTAAAGGTACCTTAGTTGTATCCTTGGATGTGGAATCCCTATATACAAACATTAAACCCCATTGGGGGTTACGAGCATTCATGTATCACCTAAACCAGCAGACGGCATCTTATAGACAGCATGATTCCTTCTTGTTGGACTTACTCGAATTTGTCCTTGGACACAATTATTTTGTGTTTGACAAAAAAAATTATCGCCAGGTTTCCGGCACAGCCATGGGGACACGTTGTGCTCCCTTCTACGCAAACCTTTTTTTAGGTTGGTGGGAGGAGAGACACGTTTATCCATCTACAAAGTTTCAACAGCATGTCATCAAATGGCAAAGATATATAGAGGACATTCTCATATTTTGGAGAGGAACAGAAGAAGAATGTAGGATATATATTGAAGAACTCAATAAGAATCCGTGGAACATACATCTAACTGCAAAAATCTCAAAAGAGATGGTTGAGTTCCTTGACTTAAAAATTATAATAAGTGGACCACAAGTACGGACCACACTGTATCGCAAAGAGACATCCACCAACAATTTACTACACTACCAAAGCTTTCATCCACCACACCTAAAATATGGTATCCCAACAGGACAATTCCTAAGAATTAGGAGAAACTGTAGTGAGGAACAGGATTTCAAGCTCTATGCGAAAGATCTAAGTGAGAGATTTAAATCGAGAGAATACCCACAAAAAGTCATCTCTAAGGCATTCCTAAAAGCAGCAAAGAGTGATAGAACCCAGACATTTATACCCAAACATCGGGCCAAAGATAAACTAAGGATCATTACGGCTTATAATAGTCAATGGAAGGACATCACCAAGATATTGAACAAAAATGTGAATATTTTGTTATGTGAACCTAAGCTCATTCCACATATCACCGAGAGACCCCTCTTAACAGTGAGAAGAGCCCGTAATCTGAGGGATCGAGTAACACGAAGTCCCTTTTCAAGACCAACGACACACCTAGGTAGAGGAGCTAAGCTTATAGGCTCATACGCATGTGGAGATTGCAATATATGCCTATTTGTTAATTCTAGTGACACATTCACAGATCCAATTGACAAAAAGCAATATCCACTCAAGTCGTACATTAACTGTCGAACCAAGAATGTTATTTATGCAACTGCTTGCTCTTGTTCCAAGGTTTACATAGGTCAAACAAGCCAAGAATTGCGTAAAAGAATACAAAACCACTTATCAACCATCAGATTGGCAAACAGAGATGCAAAACAAAACAAGATCTTGACTTCGGTGGCCTCACATTTTTTGCAGGCACATAAAGGTAAGACCTCTAGTCTTAAAATGATTGGGTTGGAACATATACAGACAAATATTAGAGGGGGCAATACAGTTCCCAGACTTCTGCAACATGAAGCTAGGTGGATTTATAACGTTAAATGTATTTCTCCTGGGGGCATGACCGAAGAATTGTTATATACCGGATTTTATAAAACATAAAATAACATTGACTATGCACATCCAATTTAGTTATCATTTTACCCTTATTCTAAACATTTTTTCACAAGTCTGCACTGATCACATAATTGTTCGTTTATATTTTTGTATTTTTTCACCCATGACCTACATGCTCAATATGATTCATCTAGGTCTCTTATTATAACAATTTTTTCATACATTTTCTTTTCTTTTTCCTAGTGCACTATTTTTTCATATTTTTATGATTCACTTATTATTTTGTAATTCTCACATAGCACATCACATATCTGGTATCGTTCTACAATACGCATAGCGAACAATTTTGAAATTTGGAAATCTTGGTATTGAGATCAATAATTAAGAGTGTTCTTCCTCCTAGGCTATATTAACATACTCTGATTGATTTGAGGTCCTGAACATAATGTGAGAACTCTTGGATAAAGAAAAAGGAATATATAAAGCATAATAATTGGATGATCACCTTTACTCATCCATATGTATATAGTCTGTTATAGTCATCTTATGATATTTCCCTTTTTAACATCAAACCAAAATTTGACATACTGCAGGTATAAATGCCTGGATATAGGCATACACATTGTAGTCAGAACGATGTTCCATTGTCTCTTTTACGAGACAGTCCCATAGTATTTATCTATAAATAATACACTTAGGAATATGTCCAAGTGACATTTCTATGTATTGTAAATATAGGTAAACTAATGTATTGACTATTCTAATCCACTGTCACAATAGAAAATGTTCCTATAGTGATTTACCTGCTCAGCTGAAACAAAAACCAAGTTCCATACCTCCCTTCCTCCATGGTTCTTTTGCCTCTCCTTCCCTCCTACTGAACTGGTTCTGCGCACGCGCGGATTACCGCATGATGTTGTCATGGTTGCGGTCCCGACGCGTGCGCAGAATTAATGACAATACGCCTGTGGTTTTCCACGGCGTTCGCCATCCTGCCGGCGCACTGCGCATGCGCCGGGGCCGCCATCAGGTGCACATGGTGTCGGCTTCGGCGCATGCGCACTGCGTACGAGCGGGTGGCCATTCACTCATCACACCTGTCCATTCGGAGTAGGAAGTGAGGTAAGTGCGCCCTAGGGTGCATGCTATTGCACTCATGATTATCATGTATTTACTGCTCTATATAATAGCACTATACGTTCATATGCAAACGCACCCCTGAGGAAGCCACTTTGTGGCGATAAGCGTGGGGCTTTCAATCCCCTTCTCCCCTTATGGTTCAAGAACAGGACATGCTGATCTGATGCTTATTTGATGCAACATTTAAATTTTTTCTCTAAATACTTCATGCATTGAATGTCTGTTCTAGGGGTTTAGGTGAGTGAGTGGGGGTTTCAATTTGTTTGCCACTTATCATGGTGGTCCCCCCCCCCTCCCAGTGATTCGTATATGGCATGTTTTATGCAAATGTTAAATGTTTTTAACTTTTGTGTAGTGTATCAAATTTAAATAAATTATATTTCGAATATTCATATGGTTACTTTATACGTTCTTGCCTCATACATACCCATTTTTGAGTTACAGAGAAAAGTAGCTTATCCTTTGGAACAATAAACCACATTTTTGTTTGACATCAACCTATTGGAGTGCTGCGATCATTTCTTCACATGTCTATAGGACCGCTTTGGATTAAGGTCCGGTTCGCATAGCACCAACCTATACAGTCACGAAGAGCTGCCTTTTTTCTTCCACCTTATATATAGATATATGGATGAGGTGACATATACATATATATTAAGGACCTATAGTAAAGCGCTGCTGGGTTGTCAGAGAGGAATAAAAGGTAGTATTGAGATAAATAGGTTTATTAATAATCAGGCAACGCGTTTCGATGTTGGACCAACGTCTTCAAAAAGAACAGAAGACGTTAGTCCAACGTCGAAACGCGTCATGTTTTGGGCTGGAATCATGGGGAGAGAGCTGGTAGGACCCTTTAGGGTCCCTGACGGTGTGAAAATGACCTCTGCAAAGTACGTAGAGTTTATGACTGACCACTTTCTTCTGTTGTACAAAAAGAAGAACCGTGCCTTCCGTAGCAAAATTACCTTCATGCATGACAATGCACCATCTCATGCTGCAAAGAATACCTCTGTGTCATTAGCTGCTATGGGCATAAAAGGAGAGAAACTCATGATGTGGCCCCCATGTTCCCCTGACCTCAACCCTATTGAGAACCTTTGGAGCATCCTCATGCAAAATATCTATGAGGGTGGGAGGCAGTTCACATCAAAACAGAAGCTCTGGGAGGCTATTCTGACATCCTGCAAAGATATTCAAGCAGAAACTGTCCAAATCCTCCACTATTTTCTACAAAGACACATTACACTGGGGATATAACACACTTTTGGACATGAATAGTTATACACTGTTAGTTCTTGCCGTACTTTTATAATGTATCTATTTTAGAGCAAATAGTCACAATCTTCTTTGGGAACTTTCCCATTCCTGTGTATACATATATAACTACTGTGGTTCCATTTTTTCTCCTATATTTTTTTGGAGATATGCAGTGATTCGATTTGTAGTTTGTATTTTACCATGTATTTTGTATTGTCCAATAAAATTTGTAATTTTCTATGCAGTTGGCTATTTATGGCTTAATAGTATTTGTGTAATGGCCGGAAGGAGGTGAAGGGAAAGTGAGCCCTAATCTACCCACCGCCCTGTCCCTGCCTACTTGCAACGACCCGCCCTAGGCGACGAGGTACAACTGGGCGGCGGTCCCTACGCTGTCTAAGTGCACAGGAAAACAAACAGGGAACATGCAAGGGAAGGGGCAGTAGCCACGGAACGCCACGAGGAAACGGAGCGGCGAACGGACAGTCAGGACCAGGACGAAGTGAGTACACCCAAGCGGGCAAGGAGACAGAAGCAAGCCAGGGGCAAAGCAAGGCAGGTCAAGCAGAACTGCAGCAAGGCAGAAGCACGGCAGAAGCAGGCTGGAGCAAGCAGCAGTGGGCGAGGAATCCAAAAGAATTACAAGCACTGAGGGAGAGAACAGGGCAGGTAATAAAGGACAGGGGGCGGAGCTAACTCCGACAGACCAGGCCGCGATAGGCTCTCCCACTCCTGAGCCTGCCACCCTGGTTGGTGGGAGATGGTGTCAGTCGAACAGGTCTGGCCTCAGGTGTGGATTGATTAATCCCAGGAGTATACCTAGATGAAGTACCTGGCAGATCCCTAACAGTACTCCCCCTTTTATGAGGGGCCACCGGACCCTTACTAAGGGGACCCGGTTTAGTGGGGAAGAGAAGGTGGAACCTCCTGATCAATACCCCAGCGTGAACATCACGGTCAGGTACCCAAGTCCTCTCCTCCGGCCCGTATCCTCTCCAATGGACCAGGTACTGGAGGGAGCCCTGGACCATCCTACTGTCCATAATCTTGGCCACCTCGAATTCCACCCCCTCAGGGGTGAGAACGGGAACAGGAGGTATCCTCGAGGGGGACCAGGACGGGGAGCAGCGTTTAAGGAGGGAGGCATGGAAGACGTCATGTATGCGAAATGATGGGGGGAGCTCCAGACGGAAGGATACAGGGTTGAGGACTTCAATGATCTTATAAGGTCCAATAAATCGGGGAGCAAACTTCCTGGACGGGACCTTAAGGCGCAAGTTCCTGGACGACAACCAGACCAAATCCCCGACGACAAACCGGGGGTTAGCAGAACGTCTACTATCCGCCTGAATCTTTTGTGCGCTCTGGGACGCCTCTAGGTTCTTCTGAACCTGGGCCCAGACAGTGCACAGTTCCCGATGAACATCCTCTACCTCAGGATTATTGGAACAACCAGGGGAGACGGAGGAGAATCTTGGGTTAAACCCGAAATTACAGAAAAACGGGGAGACCCCTGACGAGTTACTGACCCGGTTATTCAAGGAAAATTCAGCAAGGGGAAGGAATGAGACCCAATCGAATTGACAGTCAGAGATGAAACATCTTAAATATTGTTCCAGGGATTGGTTGGTCTTTTCCGTTTGGCCATTAGTTTCGGGATGGAAGGCGGAGGAGAAGGACAGATCAATCTCCAACTTTTTACAAAAAGCTCTCCAAAATAAGGAAACAAATTGTACCCCTCTGTCAGAAACGATATTGACTGGGGCCCCATGGAGACGCAGGATGTGTTTCACAAACAAAGAAGCTAACGTCTTGGCGTTAGGTAGCTTCTTAAGGGGCACAAAGTGGCACATCTTGCTGAAGCGGTCGACTACCACCCACACCACCGACTTGCCCTGAGATGGAGGCAAATCGGTGATAAAATCCATGGAGATATGGGTCCAAGGTCTCTGGGGAATGGGCAAGGAACGTAGTAGGCCCGCAGGTCGGGACCTAGGGGTTTTGGACCTAGCGCAAACCTCACAAGCGGCGACGTAAGCCCTAACGTCTTTAGGCAACCCAGGCCACCAATAGTTTCTGGTAATGAGGTGTTTGGTGCCCAAGATGCCAGGATGACCAGATAGAGCGGAGTCATGGTTTTCCCTGAGTACCCTCAGCCGGTATTGCAGGGGAACAAACAGTTTGTCCCCAGGGACGTTCCCGGGAGCTGCACCCTGATCAGCCGCGATATCAGAAGCTAAATCAGAATCCGTGGCAGAGACGATTATACCAGGGGGTAAAATACAAGCAGGATCCTTCTCAGAAGGAGGATTGGCCATGAAACTACGTGACAGAGCATCAGCCTTAATATTCTTGGACCCAGCCCTATAGGTAACCAAGAAATTAAATCTGGTAAAGAATAGTGCCCACCGAGCTTGTCTAGGATTAAGCCTCCGGGCCGATTCTAGGAAAACCAGATTCTTGTGATCCGTAAGGACCGTTACCTGGTGTCTGGCCCCCTCCAGGAAGTGCCGCCACTCCTCAAAAGCCCATTTAATGGCTAGAAGTTCGCGGTTGCCAATATCATAGTTACTCTCCGTGGGCGAAAACTTCCTAGAGAAGTAAGCACAGGGGCGGAGATGGGTGAGGGAGCTGGTACCCTGGGACAAGACGGCCCCCACTCCCACCTCGGAAGCGTCAACCTCCACAATAAATGGCTCCTCTTGGTTGGGCTGAATCAGCACGGGGGCCGAGATAAAGCACTTCTTGAGGGTCTCAAAGGCCTGGACGGCCTCAGGGGGCCAATGGAGGACATCAGCACCCTTGCGGGTAAGGTCCGTAAGAGGCTTAGCGACGACCGAGAAGTTGGCAATAAATCTCCTGTAATAGTTGGCGAACCCTAAAAAACACTGTAACGCCTTAAGGGAGGCAGGTTGGACCCATTCCGCCACAGCCTGAACCTTGGCAGGGTCCATGCGGAATTCATGAGGAGTGAGGATTTGCCCTAAAAATGGTATCTCCTGTACCCCAAAGACACATTTTTCAGTCTTAGCAAACAGATTATTCTCCCGAAGGACCTGGAGCACCTTCCTGACATGCTCCACGTGGGAGGACCAGTCCTTGGAAAACACCAGTATGTCATCAAGGTACACAACAAGAAAATTACCCAGGTACTCTCTCAGGATTTCATTAATAAAATTCTGGAAGACAGCAGGGGCATTACACAACCCAAAGGGCATGACCAGGTATTCGAAATGACCCTCGGGTGTGTTGAACGCAGTTTTCCACTCATCCCCCTCTTTGATGCGGATAAGGTTATATGCCCCCCGTAGATCGAACTTAGACAACCATTGGGCTTCCTGAACCTGATTAAAAAGATCCGGAATCAAAGGAAGTGGGTACTGGTTCCTTACGGTGACCTTATTCAGGTTACGATAATCAATGCACGGCCTAAGACCACCATCCTTCTTCTCCACGAAGAAGAAGCCAGCACCTACAGGAGAAGTCGAGGGGCGAATGAAACCCTTGGCCAGGCATTCTTGGATATACACCCTCATGGCTTCACGTTCAGGACATGAAAGATTAAATATCCTACCCTTAGGAAGCTTGGCACCAGGCACCAAATCGATAGCGCAATCGTAATCTCTATGGGGGGGCAACACCTCGGAGGCCTCCTTAGAAAACACATCGGCGAAGTCCTGAACAAACTCAGGAAGCGTGTTTACCTCCTCCCGGGGAGAAATAGAGTTAACAGAAAGACATGACATAAGACATTCATTACCCCATTTGGTGAGATCCCCAGTATTCCAATCAAACGTGGGATTATGCAACTGCAACCAGGGAAGGCCTAAAACCAGATCAGACGATAATCCCTGCATCACCAGTACAGAGCACTGCTCCAAATGCATGGAGCCCACAAGGAGTTCAAAAACAGGAGTATGCTGAGTAAAATAACCATTAGCAAGGGGAGTTGAGTCGATTCCTACTACAGGGATAGGATAAGGTAAATCAATACAAGGCATCTTTAGAAACATAGCAAATTCCGCAGACATGATATTAGCAGATGACCCTGAATCCACGAAAGCACTGCCCGTGGCAGCCCGGCCAGCAAACGAGACCTGAAAGGGAAGCAAAATTTTATTGCGTTTCACATTAACGGGAAATACCTGTGCGCCCAAGTGACCTCCCCGATGATCACTTAGGCGCGGAAGTTTTCCGGCTTCTTATTCTTGCGCCTGGGACAGGTGTTCAGTAGATGCTTGTCGTCCCCACAGTAGAAGCAGAGACCATTCATTCTGCGAAACTCCCTACGCTGTCGAGGGGACATGGAGGCCCCGAGTTGCATAGGTACCTCCGAGTCCTCCGTGGAGGGGCGAGGAGACGGGACCTCGGGGGGGATCGCAGAAAAGTCAGAGGGGAGCAAACTGAAGCGTTCTAGCTGACGTTCCCTGAGACGTCGGTCAAGTCGTACTGCTAGGGCCATAACCTGGTCAAGGGAGTCAGACGAGGGGTAGCTAACCAGCAGATCCTTCAGGGCGTCAGATAATCCTAACCTAAACTGGCACCTTAGGGCCGGATCGTTCCACTGAGAAGCTACGCACCACTTCCTAAAATCAGAACAGTATTCCTCAACCGGTCTCCTACCCTGACGTAAGGTCACCAGCTGACTCTCGGCTAAGGCAGTCCTGTCAGTCTCGTCGTAAATGAGTCCGAGGGCAGAGAAAAAACGATCAACAGAGGAAAGTTCAGGGGCGTCAGGAGCCAAGGAGAAGGCCCACTCTTGGGGCCCTTCCTGGAGTCGGGATATGATGATACCCACCCGCTGGTTCTCGGAACCTGAGGAGTGGGGCTTTAGGCGGAAATATAGTCTGCAACTCTCCCGGAAGGAGAGAAACGTCTTACGGTCCCCTGAGAACCGGTCAGGTAACTTGAGGTCGGGTTCTAGAGGTGAGGTAAGGGGTACTACTAAAGCAGCGTCACCCTGATTGACCCTTTGGGCCAGGGCCTGGACCTGTAGGGAGAGGCCCTGCATCTGCTGGGCCAGGGTCTCAAGGGGGTCCATGATAGCGTCAGCGTAGGAGAAATGGTAGACTAGGTAAGGGCTTGTAATTATGTAATGGCCGGAAGGAGGTGAAGGGAAAGTGAGCCCTAATCTACCCACCGCCCTGTCCCTGCCTACTTGCAACGACCCGCCCTAGGCGACGAGGTACAACTGGGCGGCGGTCCCTACGCTGTCTAAGTGCACAGGAAAACAAACAGGGAACATGCAAGGGAAGGGGCAGTAGCCACGGAACGCCACGAGGAAACGGAGCGGCGAACGGACAGTCAGGACCAGGACGAAGTGAGTACACCCAAGCGGGCAAGGAGACAGAAGCAAGCCAGGGGCAAAGCAAGGCAGGTCAAGCAGAACTGCAGCAAGGCAGAAGCACGGCAGAAGCAGGCTGGAGCAAGCAGCAGTGGGGCGAGGAATCCAAAAGAATTACAAGCACTGAGGGAGAGAACAGGGCAGGTAATAAAGGACAGGGGGCGGAGCTAACTCCGACAGACCAGGCCGCGATAGGCTCTCCCACTCCTGAGCCTGCCACCCTGGTTGGTGGGAGATGGTGTCAGTCGAACAGGTCTGGCCTCAGGTGTGGATTGATTAATCCCAGGAGTATACCTAGATGAAGTACCTGGCAGATCCCTAACAATTTGACTCCTATTTCTCGTGTATTTATTTCAATGGTATTTGGGGTTTCTATTCCGACATTGGGGAGCATAGAAACCCGCACTTGCTGGTAGCTTAACCCATTTACTCTATAGTCCCATGAGACATATGTTGATAACATGGTAGATACAGTAGCATGCGTCGGTGACTATATAGTCACCGATATAGTCACCACATACTCTGGGAGTTTTTCCTGCCATATGAGTCTAACGTCAAAAATGAACACACTGTGAACAGTCTTCGGTATGTACCTTTATCATATAGGTAACTTTATTGATCACATGGGATTAAAATTCTAGGAATGGTTTAAAACAGTCAGGCCTTGTTCACATAGGGCAGTTTCGTGCAAGCTTTTGGTTTTCTAATGCCAGGAGTGGAATCTAGACCGAAGCAAAGTATAAATGAAGGATTTGTATTTCCAAAATCCTGGAAAACTTTGGTATATAAATCTCGCTACAAGAATCTCTAGTGATCGATAGCCTAATGTGGAACATATGTAGAGGACTTTCTACATTAGCAACTGACAACCGACAAGTGTAGCTCAATGTCCTAAATTAATCACTTAGTAGCTGATAGACACAATTTATTCTCCCTATTCTTTATCATGGGGAAAGAGATTATTCACCAAAAGTAGGAATTAGACCTACCGGTAATTGTATTTCCAGGAATCCATCATGACAGCACCACAGGAGGTTGCCCTATTGACCTCTATAGAGACAGGAAGACAGAGAGGTTAAAAGGCCCCTCCCACCACCCACTTGCCAGTCTTTTTCAATTACTACACCAGCATGGATGCAACCCTATTTTATTTCTAGGGATAAATAACTGACATGTTACTTGCACAAATCAGAATTTCAGTAAGGGAGGGAATGTAAGGGTGCTGTCATGATGAATTCCTGGAAATACAATTACCGGTAGGTCTAATTCCTACTTTCCAGTACATCCCTCATGACAGCACCACAGGAGCAATACCAAATTATAATGCTCAGGGCGAGACTACGGATTGGAGGACTTTCCATCCAAAACTTAAATCCGTATCTGACAGAACATCTAGCCTATAATGTTTGCAAAACGTATGGTGGCTTGACCAAGTGGCAGCTCTGCAGATCTGGTCCACAGAGGCTTCTCTTCTTTCTGCCCAGGATGCCGAAATTGCCCTCGTTGAATGGGCTTTGATGCCTTGTGGGGCACATAGTCCTTGGGACTTGTAGGCTTCTTGTATGGTAGTTTTTACCCATCTTGCTAGAGAGCCTTTTGAGGCTTTCTTTCCTCTATTCTTTCCCCCATACAGGACAAATAGATTTTTATTTTGTCTCCAGGAGGAGTGTCTATCCAGATACTGAAGAATTGTTCGCCTGACATCCAGGCAATAGAATTTTTCTTCTTGTTGGTTTTTAGGATCTGGATAAAAGGAAGGTAGAATTATTTCTTGTTCCCTATGGAAAGCAGTATGGAATACCTTCGGAATAAAGGAAGGATCTAGCTTTAGAATGATCTTGTTTTCTTGTACTTTTAGGTAGGTTTCAATGACCGACAGAGATTGGATTTCTCCAATCCTTTTTGCTGAAGTAATAGCGACTAAGAATGCAGCTTTTAGAGTTAAAAAATGCATACTAATAGTGTCGAGCGGCTCAAAGGGGGAATCGCAAAGAGCCGTTAACACTACATTCAAATCCCAGGTAGGAACTGATTTCTTTAGGGAAGGTTTCAGTTTAGAGACTGCTTGAGTGAATCTTCTGATCCACCGATGTTCAGCTAAAGGAATATTAAAAAAATTAGTTAAGGCCGAAATTTGCTCTTTTAAGGTACTAGGGCTAAGCCCTTTTTTCGTTCCCGATTGTAGAAAATCTAGAATTTTCGTGATATTGGGAGAAAAGGGGTCTGGTCCAGGGTCTACATACCAAGAACAGAATTTCTTCCAAATTTTTTGATAGATTTTTGAGGTAACTTCTTTATGACTTGATAAGATAGTTGAAATTACCTCATCTAACAGACCGTGGTTCCTCAAGATCTGCCTTTCAGGATCCAGGCTGACAACTTCAGAGTTTCTATTCCCTGAAAGAATAAGGGACCCTGGGAGAGAAGATTCTCCTTGACTGGGAGTATGATAGGGTCTTCCAATGCTAGGTATTTTACGATTGGAAACCAGCTTCTTTTTGGCCAATAGGGAAGAATAATGATGAGCTTTGTCAAATCTCCCTGGATTTTTCTTAATACCATTGGTATTAGCGGAAACGGAGGAAAGGCATAGGCCAGATCCATGTCCCAGGGTTGGGACAATGCATCTACTCCCCATGGGTTGTCTTTGAGATTTAGGGAGAAGAATGTCTCTACTTGGGAGTTTTTCCTTGTGGCAAACAGGTCTATTTGTGGATAACCCCATCTTCGGGTTAAGGACAGAAAGACTTCCCTGTTTAGGGACCATTCTCCAGGGACTACCTTGTCTATGTTGTTTGTGCAGAGCCACTACAGGAGGGATAATTTCACGGTCTCTGAAATTAGAATTCTTGAATTCAAGGAATCCTGTTTTCGATCCCACTGGGACAGGATCAGATTTTGTAAGGGTCTGGAGTGAAATTGACTCCATGGAATAGATTGGATGCAAGATGTCATCATTCCCAACATCCGTATTCCTTCCCCTAAAGAACAGGCTTCTTTACCCCAAAATTTCCTTACTTCTGTCAGTAGGAGTATTTGTTTCTCTCTTGAGAGGAAGGAATGTTGAAGGGAGGAGTCTAGTAGTACTCCTAAGAAGACCTTCTGTTTTTGGGGAGGAAGACTTGACTTTTGAAAGTTGATTATCCATCCCAATTCCTGAAGTAGGGAAAGAACCTGTGACCAATGACTGTCTAAGATAGACGGAGTATCGGCTGTCAACAAGAAGTCGTCTAGATATGGGATAATTACTATGCCCTGGCTTCTTACGAATGCCATGATCTCTGCCATAATTTTTGTAAAAATTCTGGGGGCGGAGGAAATGCCAAAAGGGAGGCAGACAAACTGGAAGTGGAGAATGGAAGGGCCGTTCTGAATCGCGAATCTGAGGAATCTCTGGTAAGCGGGGTGGATAGGAACGTGATAATACGCATCCTTTAAATCGATCGTACACATTGATGCCTCTTCCCTTATTAGAGGAATAGTCGATCTGATAGACTCCATCTTGAATTTTCGATATTTCACCCACTTGTTCAGGACCTTCAGGTTTGATTATTGTCCTGTAGGACCCGTTTGGTTTTTTGACTAAGAAGATCTTTGAATAGTGGCCTTTGAATTTTTCGTTGTGGGGAACTTGAGTAATTGCTCTCAATTTGCGTAGTTTCTGGACGTCCCGGATAAGGAGCTGATGAAGGTCTTTTGCTTGGTACTGGGTTATTAGAAATTTCTCTGGAGGAATGGAGGAAAATTCTATTTTGTACCCTTCTTCTATAATCTTTAGAACCCAGGGGTTCTGGGTTATTCTGGTCCATTTGGGTAAAAATTGTAGGAGTCTTCCCCCCACACTCTTGGCGTCATTGCTTTGAGGGCTGAAATGAATTATTGGGGTTAAGGAGATATCCTCGACCCCTTCTTCCTTTGGGGAACTCAAGCGACCGGACTTCCCTTTCCCGCTGTAGTTCTGTAAGGTTGGTTCCCTCTGTTGGCGAAACCTCCCAAACTGAGGGGTTTTGTTTTTTTTGGTTTCTCTTCTGGAAACCCCTTTTTCCTATCCGCTGCATTCTCCAGCATGTTATCCAGGAGAGGACCGAATATCAGAGACCCTGTAAACGGGATAGAACACAATTTGTTCTTGGACTTCGTATCTCCTGACCACATTTTGAGCCATAATGCTCTTCTAGCAGCATTTGAGAGAGCCCCATTCCTGGCAGCAAATCGAATGGATTCCGCTGAAGCGTCTACCAAGAATCCGGTTGCCATCTTTAGTAAGGGTAGAGATTCTAATAGATCTTGTCGTGATGTCTTCATCCTCAAATGGGTCTCCAGCTGTTTTAACCATGTAAACATTGCTCTCGCTACTGATGTGGCCCCGATATCAGTAGAGATTAAAGCGGAGGAAGATTCCCAAGCTGTTTTCAGTAGCCCGTCTGCCTTTCGTTCCATGGCGTCCTTCAACTGAGAGGAATTTTCAAATGGGATTGCGTTGTTTTTAGCTACCCTGGCTTACTGGGACATCTACTTTTGGGATCTCATCCCAAGGTTTAGTGTCTTCTGGATCAAAGAGAAGTCTGTTTTTAAATTCCCTTGAAATGAAGAGCCTCTGAGATTTTCGTTTACCGGAAAAAAACTTTGTTTTCTTTTCCGTTAGACCCCCCAAACATCTCATCCTGGATGGTATGTGGTTGGTCTTCTTCGGGAATATCCATGGTTTCCTGTATTGCCTGGATTAAGGTATCAGACATCTCAGAAGAGAAGAAACATTTTTTCTCTTAAGTGGATGAAGTTGAAGGCCAGAGTTCCTCTCCTTCTTCTAACTCACCCTCCGATAGGTAATAACACTCATGCTCAGAGTCAGACCCCTGAGATGGAGGACAATATTTTTGCTCCACTTCAATCTGTGGTCTTTTTGCCCGGGAGTGTGAGGGAGTTTCTTCAGGAGGGGCGAGGGAGGCTACTGACTGACTCACTTCTTCACGAATCATAGCCCTAAGTTCAGACATAAATGTCAGTTGTTCCTCTTTTAGTATTTTTGCAATACAATCCTGACACAATTGTTTCCTATGTGACTCTGGCAATTTTTTTGCACAAGTCGCACAAATGTTAAGCTTTTTATCAGTTTGTCTCTGAGAGGAATCTTTATCCTAGAGAAAACAGAAGGTAGGTAAAGTATGGTGTACATACATAAGGAGTCATAACCCTTACCCTAAGGCCTGATTTACACGAGCGTGTGCGTTTTGCGCGCGCAAAAAACGCTGCGTTTTGCGCGCGCAAAAGGCATTTGGCAGCTCCGTGTGTCATCCGTGTATGATGCGCGGCTGCGTGATTTTCGCGCAGCCGCCATCATAGAGATGAGGCTAGTCGACGCCCGCCACTGTCCAAGGTGCTGAAAGAGCTAACTGATCGGCAGTAACTCTTTCAGCACCCTCGACAGTGAATGCCGAACACAATATACACCAACCTGTGAATAAAAAAAGACTTTCATACTTACCAAGAACTTCCTGCTTCCCCCAGTCCGGGCTCCCGGCCGTTGCCTTGGTGACGCGTCCCACTCTTGTCATCCGGCCCCACCTCCCAGGATGACGCCGCAGTCCATGAGACCGCTGCAGCCTGTGATTGGCTGCAGCCTGTGCTTGGCCTGTGATTGGCTGCAGCTGTCACTTGGACTTAACTGTCATCCCGGGAGGTTGGACCGGAGTTATCGGTAAGTCAGAATTTTTTTTTTTTTTTACAGGTTCATGGATTTTCGGAGCGGAAGTCACTGTCCATGGTGCTGAAACAGTTTAACGCTTTCAGCACCGTGGACAGTGACTGTCTCCTGACGTCGCGTACCCGAACATTTTTTACCGGTTTCGGTCAAAACGAGTTTGGCCGAACCCGGTGAAGTTCGGTGCGCTCATCTCGAATTTGACACTCCGTTTGGATGTTTGTAAACAGAAAAGCACGTGGTGCTTTTCTGTTTACATTCAGGAGTTTGACAGCTCTTGCGCGAATCACGCAGTTCGCACGGAAGTGCTTCCGTGCGGCATGCGTGGTTTTCACGCACCCATTGACTTCAATGGGTGCGTGAGTGCGCGAAAAACGCACGATTATAGAACATGTCGTGAGTTTTTTTCTGCGCACACGCGCTGAGCGCAATTCACGCATCGTCTAAACTGCCCCATTGACTAATATAGGTGCGTACGACATGCGTGCAAAGCACGCGCGTCGCACGCGCGTATATTACGTTCGTGTAAATGAGGCCTAAGGGTGAGACTCACGTGACCCTGGGACATATCTGGAGTTCCGTCAGAACGAGGAAGTTCCATTCCGCAACAGGTAACAGCCAATGCAATCCACAAAATCAATCCAAGTTAGAGGTATCAGCTCTAATTACATACCTGTGCGTGTCCCTTTAAATGCAGGCGTTTTGAATTTCCCGCCTTCCAAGATGGCCGCGGACCGGAAGTAGCCCGACATAATTTCCGGTCGCGGATATTCGTTGAGGTGCGCCGCTCATAGCCGGCGACTGAGGCCTGCTATGCGGCGCAGCGAGGATACTTTTGCCGGTGCGTCCAAACCTATCGAGCTGCCGGTCCCCGCCTGGTCATGCGGCCAGGCCGAAGCCTGCTTGGGAATCACGAACCCCACACACTACCGGAACCCTGCCTAGGATTCCTCAGGTAGGTGTCTTAGGTTGGGAGCTAAGGGACCTCTCGTTAGAGGGGTATTAGCCTAGGCTTTAGGGGGGAATAGAAGGGGGGAGTGCACGGCCCCCCCGATCTTGCCCCCTGCCCGAGTTTTTCTCCTGCAGCAACACAGGAGCGACGTCTCTCTGCTCCTGACCCTGTAGGGACAGGAAGAACACTGGCAAGTGGGTGGTGGGAGGGGCCTTTTAACCTCTCTGTCTTCCTGTCCCTATAGAGGTCAATAGGGCAACCTCCTGTGGTGCTGTCATGAGGGATGTACTGGAAAGTATTATAAAGTAGCAGGACTGAATCTGTTTCTGAAATTTCTTTTAAAAATCGCTATTAATAAAATAACTGTTGATTGCTTATCTCTACTGCAAAAAAAATTGCTCAATCATGCTAATTTCTCAGGCCTCATGCACACGACCCTGCCCTTGCATACACAATTTCTAAGTATTTTTGCAGACCCGTTCATTTCTATGGCCCCATGCACAAGACCGTGGATATCACGGATCCATGCTTAGCCACGAATACACATGGCAAAAACTCAGGACAAGTCATTTTTACGATCAGGATTTGCGGCTTTACTAAACTGGTGAAATCAATTTTTTGTTGTGGATCCGTGAATCCTGATGACACACAAATGCACAACAAAGGTTTTTTTGTGGTCAAATAGACTGCAACATAGTCGTGGTTTTGCGGACCACAAAACCATTATGGTTGTGTGCATAAGACCTTAATTGTGGAACTTAAAATCACCCATGCAGCTTAGAGCTAAGGCCACATGCACCTGACCGTGCATTTGCGTCCGCGATTTAGCTGCATTTTTGCGGATAAATTGCGAACCCATTCATAAAACTAATGGAGGAAGCCCTTTTATTACCATCTTCTTTATCCTGTTCAGGAGGATGTGGTCCATTGAGCTCCATGTCCCAATATGTGTTGGAGAAGCAGAATAGTTAACACTGTCATTTTATAAAAAGCAATAATATAGTATAATATGTATCATCGTGTGGAATTACCAGTTTACAGAAAAAGTAAGAATTTATAATGCACCTCTGGAAAAAAGAACGTTTTCAACAATACAAATCAAGATACAATGGAGCGTCTAAAAAATGGAAATGGATACGATGACCTTTCTGTTTTGCCAATTGATTATATTCATAGAAGGGGTTAACTGTTATATCCCTGGTGTTACGAGATGCGCCATTGCAGTTCCAATCTACCAAATAAGTAAACACTGTGAATTTTGGTCAGATAGGCATGTGTGAAGGAAATGTTCTAACGCAACTTAGGGCTTGTCCACACGTAACGGATTTGCTGCAGTAAATTTCTGCAGCATTTCCACTAGCAGACAGTCCGCACCATTTCCTGCATTTTTTATTGCAGAAAATAGTATGGATTTTGCGGCATATTTTTCATGCCTGTGTGTAGCGATATCTCCTCAGAAAAATACAGGAATTCAGTCCACTTCCTGCAGCAGGAATTGACATGCTGCGGAACCAAAAATACGCACCGCAGGTAAATTTCTGGGCTGAAATTTTCCGCAGCGTGTGGATGTCACTTGTTCATTCACACCCACTTTGCTGCTACTGTATTCTGCTGCGTATCTTCCATCCGCAATTTCGGACGGAAAATACGGAGCAATTCCACTACTTGTGGACAAGACTTTACTCTTGCTGGCACGTTTATTTCATAGCATTATGTGTTTTTGCTGCTCTATATGCGTTAGGCTGGAATCATGCATTCGGTTTTTTTGAGACAGACGACAAGTGGATCCAAATAGTAGGAAAATCAAAAAGGAGAGACGCAGCATGGATTTATTTTATTTTTTTTAAATCTGCAGCAGACACTCTGATTTCTGGTATGTAGATCCGCATGCAGGTTCTGGAGCATTAAAGATCATTGCAGATAATCTGCGGCTTTCAGAACAGAATCTGGCAATAATGAATATACTGTGGCTTTTAAAATCAGCGGAGCAGCAATAAAAACGGTTACAAAAAAATTCAGGCGCACAGATATTTTCTGGCACGTGTAAATATGGCATAAAATACCACGTTCACTGCCAGCCGAATGCATGTAGATTCTGTCTTGATTTAGAATCGCCACCTAAATCACGACACGATCCACAATGTGTGAACACGGTCTTGTATGCATCCTCTCTTTTGTATCCACTGCTGTATGGCTCCAAAAGTTCCACATGTCTCCCACTGCTCCTGTTCTGCGCTCTCTGTGACATGTCAGGGGACTACCACAACATCCATAGTGAAGTGTGATGGTCATCTTGACACTCCAGGTGACCACCACAACCAAAAGCTGCCCACAGTGGTGATGTTATCCCTATAGTGACGTCAACGTGTCAGAAAGGATGGCACGTCAACCCACACGAACAACAGAAGCAATGTGGTACACAATAAGCACAGTATGTTTGGTTTTTTTACACTTTAAGCGCATATGCAGATAGTGAATTTTTACTTTTAAATGATGTTGGACGAGTTTAGGCTGTGTTCACGTCACCGATCCTTTCCGCTGAGGGGTTGCGTCAGTGGTTTCCGTCGAGTTAATTCCTTAGCAGAAAGGCAAACAGAAACCTAAGCTTCTGTTTCCCTCACCATTGAGGGAGACATTGCTAAAGGTTTCCGTTTGTCGACTGCGCTATTGATTCAGTCAAAACAAAGGAACCCTGTCACAACGGTGACAAATGGAAACTTTTAGCAACTTTTCCGTCACCGTTATCAATAGTGAGGGAATGAGGGCCTGTTCACATCAGCGTTCCGGAGTTTCGTCTGAGGTTTCCGTCGGGTGAACCCCACAACGGAAAGTCAAACTGAAACCACAGCTTCCATTTCCGTCACCATTGATATCAAAACGACGGCTCTGCGCTATTGATCCCGTCATTAAAACGGAAACCTGCCGGAATGGTGACGAACGGAAACCATTAGCAATGTTTCCGTCACCATTGATATCCATGGTGACGGAAACGGGAGCTGTGGTTTCAGTTTGACTTTCCGTTGCGGGGTTCACCTGACGGAAACCTACGACGAAATCCCGGAACGCCAACGCTGATGTGAACAGGCCCGTAGGGAAACGGAAGCTTAGGTTTCCGTTTGCCTTTTTGTTGAGGGGTAACCCAACGGAAACCCCTCAACGGAAGGGCAACGGTGATGTGAACAGGCCCTTAGTGCAATATGTAGTTATATAGGGTCATGGAAACATGTAATAATATCAGTGGGGGTCTACAAGATGATTTCAAGCTGTTGTGTCACGGAGAAGTGCCACATAAGAAGCGTTTCTAAGATGGAATCTGATACTATGAATAAAAAAAAATATATAGATCCAACATGCCCAAAACGCACACGTGTGAATGTACCCTTATAGAAGTCTCAACAAACGCTGTAGATGGACTACTATATTCTGAGACACTGTGCAGGTCCACAAGTCAAGGTTTAAATAAACAAACAATTTGACTGAATATCACAAGTTCTCCAGTGAATGTCACGTAGAAAACATGAAACAGAAATAACACCAAACATGCCACTATTCAGATCCACCGCTCGCTTCCTCCCAGGGAGACGTCGCCTCAGCGTCTGACCTCTGCCTCCGAAGCATTATCATTTGTATTGGCGCATACCATTACTTATTAAAACGGGGCAGTAATGACCTCGAGAAAACCTCCATGGCGTTACTCCATATTTCAATCCAACCTAAATAAAGGAATATCGAAAACAATTAATATCACCCAAAATAAATCTCCCGCGGCGGCTAACAATGAGG
Organism: Rhinoderma darwinii; assembly: GCF_050947455.1. Taxonomy (NCBI): domain Eukaryota; kingdom Metazoa; phylum Chordata; class Amphibia; order Anura; family Rhinodermatidae; genus Rhinoderma; species Rhinoderma darwinii. The sequence continues at coordinate 263,599,733 of NC_134688.1, forward strand.
GGAATCGTGTACGGCACCATTTCCCATACGGAATGGTGTAGTCCTTCACGTGACGTCACAATCGCGGCAGTTGGCCGGTTGCCGGGAGGAGTCGCCATTGCTGTGGTGTGAAGTTAACCGAGAGGAAGCAGCAGGGTGAAGGTCTACGCTGAGCTGTACCTTGTTACCCCTCAGCGGCCACATACCGGACTCGGCAACTTTATCTTTTATACTAATAGGATTTTTTAAGGGCGAATATGGCTTGCGGAGCGACGTTAAAACGCTCAATGGAGTTTGAGGCCTTGCTGAGCCCACAGTCTCCTAAGCGGCGTCGGTGCACCCCACTCCCTGGATCACCGGCCAACCCTTCCCCTCAGAGATGCGGGCTCAGGCAGGAGAGTCAGCCCGGACAGCAATCCCCACTTCCCCAGCTGGGTGGAGACTGTAGGCTCACCCCGGGTATGTAGTCCGTCGCATTGTTTGAAGGTGTATTCTCTTATCTAATCTTATCTATTTCATCTATCGCCCCATTTTATTCTAATGAGCATGGCTGCATCAGATTGTCTCTGTCCTGTGTAATGTCTGCCTGCCTATTGTCTGGAGATGAATCCCTCTATTCATGTGATTCTGCTGTTCAGTACGTGTATAGGGTTTTCTATGGCTGACTATAGTTGGGGGTGGAAATATTCATGCATGATGAAATTTAAGGTGACCATAGAGATTTGGCAGCAATCAAACAATCTTTAATTCATGTCTATGCAAAGATATTTCACCAGAATCTGACTTGATGCTTAGTGACTTGAGTGGATCTGATAAATTTGTAGTATTTGAGGTGGAATTCCTTCAGTTGGATTGACGTCTTTTATGTGTCTTGGGCTGACCATAGAATTTCTTCCCTCCTTTAGAGGCAAATCGAGAGTTTGTCCTGGTAAAGGGAGACCGGCCGTTCTATATGGGACAGATGAAGTGCACCTCAACACCTTGTTCAGGGCTGCGTTACCACCAGGATAAATCGACACCGTAAACTACTTGGCTACGTGGGTTGATGCCTGTTTCTGATGGTCTATGGGGACTTAGTGGGTTTTCTGGGAATCTGAAATTGCATTGTATTAGGCTGAGTTCACACGGGGCGGATACGCTGCGTAATAGCACTCAGCGTATCTACCCTGTGCACCGAAGGGAATTCCGGGCGGAAAAACCGCACCAAACACTGGAATGTCTGCTGCGGAAACTGCAGCACTTAGCCGGTGAGCTAGCAGGCCAGCCTCCTGGGATGATGTTTCATCCCAGGAGACCGCTGCAGTCTGTGACTGGCTGCAGTGGTGGTCACATGCGTCATCCCAGGAGGCCGGCCCTTTGACGTCATCCAGGCCGGTCACATGGGATGAAATGTCATCCCAAGAGGCCACGCTGGAGGGAGGAACACAGACTCCTGGGTAAGTATGATTTGTTGGTTTTTTCTGACTTGCGTTCCTTGAGGTGGAATCGCTGCGAACTCGCCGCAAAAAAACGCAACAACTGCTATTTGTTGTGGGATTCACCTAACATTGAATTCAATGGGGAAATCCTGCAATAAAAAATAAGCAGCGTTTACGCAAATACAATTGACATGCTGCGGAATAAAATCCCGCGCCGCAAGTCAATTGCTGCGTGTTTTTTCCGCTCAGTATTTACGCAGCGTGTGGATGAGATTTGTTTTATCTCATCCACTTTGCTGCTACTGTATTTGCTGCGGATTTTCTGAAACGTGTGAACTGACCCTTCTAGTAAATACAGATCTATAATTTGGTGGCAGTGCAATTGATTCTAGCGTTCCTGGTGGCCTAGAGTAGTGAACAGGCTAATTCACACATGGTGTCCTGCTGAGACCTGTATCTGAATGATGTGTTGCGTGGCTATACACGTTAGTTGAAAGTTGGCCAAACCTGATGGATTGGCCAACTGTCTGTGTATGGGGTTCTCCTGATTAATCCCCCCCCCCCCCATGCCACATATTGGGGACGGACGGGAGTAGGATTGGCCATGTTGAATTTCAACATTCTCATTGCTTTATTTCCGTGGAAGATAAGCGGCTGCCAGTCTTATTTCCCTCTCGAGCCGAGCGTGCAAGTTAATAGTGGTCAGAAGGAATAGCTAGCTGTCTGCCGAATGAGCTTTTTTTTTTAAAGTGTATGGGCACCTCTGTGATCAGGGCAAGGACAGAGAGGACCGTAGGACTGTTGTTTAACAGTCGCACATAAGATCAGTTCTGTATATGGCCTTCACAAGGAGTAGCATATTTTCACAGCTAGATCTTCTGTTTTGCCTGGTAGGTAGCCGAATGCGGTGAACTGCACTAGTTCTCTGGCTAGGAATAGGTGGTTGTTGCTATTTAAAGAACATGGTGTCAGTTGCTATCTAGCTTTCTAGCAATTTTGTGTATGTTTAAATCAGGCCTGGACAAATTTTGTCCAGTTCTAGGGCCCAGCAACGGTCATCTGGGCAAGTCCCCCAGCAGAGGTCGCAATAAGGGTATGTTCACACGGCCTATTTACGGACGTAAATCGGGCGTTTTTGCCCCGAATTACGCCCAAAAATAGCGCTGACAAACATCTGCCCATTGAAAGCAATGGGCAGACGTTTGTCTGTTCACACGAGGCGTATATTTACGTGCCGCTGTCAAAAGACGGCGCGTAAATAGACGCCCGCGTCAAAGAAGTGACCTGTCACTTCTTTGGCCGTAATTGGAGCCGTTATTCATTGACTCCAATGAATAGCAGCGCTAATTACGCCCGTAATTGACGCGGCGTACAAGCGCCTGCACATGCCGTTACGGCTGAAATTACGGGGATGTTTTCAGGCTGAAACATCCCTGTAATTTCAGCCGTTACGGACGCCCTCGTGTGAACATACCCTAATGCCTGTAAGGCAATTTTAGGCTTTATTTCTACACATGAGACCAAAGTTTTCTAAACCCTGTGCCACAGCGTTACATCAGCGTGGTGCAGATGGGAAAGGAGAGCGGCAAAGCCATTGCGAAAACTCTGCACTTAATAGAGATAATAGTAGGTGGAATCGGCGGCGAATAAGGAGCTTTTTCTTTGTTAGGCCCCATGCGCACAACTGTAAAAATTGTCCGTAATTGCGGACCCGTTCTGTTGGCCACAGACCCCTTTCCGTATTGCTACGGATGGGTGTATTTGCTGTAGAAATGTTCAGAAAATGATGGAACATGTCCATTCTTTAGCATTTTACGGGCTGTGCTCCCATACTTTGTATGGGAGCACGGCCCAAAAATGTGGGCGGCCGGCTGTGCCCGCAATCGCGGGCTGTGATTATGGGCAGGTTACTGTGCCGGAGCACAGATGTATAATACAGTGGTCTCTGCGCTGAGCGACTGACGGAGCAATGTGTGGGAAGAAGCGGTGTCGTTTTCAATTACTGCACACTGTTAAACAGCTTCTTGGTCATACAGAAGGGGGAATAAACATGTAAACATTCCATATGTAATCTACGTGGTACATTGGGGGTAGCTAGCAGAATAAATTGTACTGCGTGTTCTCCAGCCGGGAATAGATGGCCACTGTTTACAGAACCTTGTCAGTTGCTCTCAAAGCTGATTGTGTTCTGAAGAGCAGAAAAATGAGCCTGGGTTGGGTTAATGTTCCCTGGACCTGCAGGTCATACAGTACATTGAGTATTACAGAATAGCTAGCTAGATGTACAATTATCAAAAACAAAAAAGGTCCCCAGAAATGATCTGTCTGACACAGTACCGTGGGTATGAGGCCACGTCTCATAATGTATGAATAATACCTAGGGAAAAAGATGGCAAATAGAAGATAGGCACTCGGTCAGAGACAAAAAGTAATTGATATTTTATTTAATCAAGTAGGAAAAAAATCATCATTTTATCTGGCGATTCTGCACATACGAACCTGAATACAAAAATAGAATATACAAAAAAATTCCATATTTTAGAACGGTCAGGCCATGTGAAAAATTATAATGATACATTATCTAAATAGTGTAAATATATCAAAAGCAATCTATTCATATAAACGCCAATGGCTGAAGCCGTGCTAGAGCCTACGGATAAGAAAATGACACAAGCTGGTAGCCGCTTAAAGTTCATGTAGGTGATGAGTGAAGAAAACATTTCATATATGTTAGATGGCATAACGCTAATATTGCGGAGTCCCAACAGTGTGATGCTCAACGCTCTGGTACCTGTGTGCACAATATCCATATAACAAAGAGATGGAAAATAAGGTACTTATCGACCAGTTGCAGCCCACCCATACAGGGGTAACATGGTAAGAACTTCAAGCTCTGACCACTGTATAGTGGAATCTTGCCACTCTTGTCCGTGTTTATCCATCTGCAGCAGCATCATTAATGTAGGTATACGTAGCGTTCTAGTGTGAAATGATGCAGACATTGGCAGCAGCTAAAGATTATGGCATGGAATTGTCCTACCAGACTTTACAGGTCTGGTTCAGTCAGGAAATTGTTGAAGGACTGACCACCTTGAGACCACCAAGGATAAGTGGACTGACTAGACTGGTTCCACTCTTGCCACCAGCTACAGGGACATAAGTCACAAGGCAGTAATGCAAAACAGTTCAGCTTGATCCACCATGGGCAGAATGGCATGATGTCAGAATGCAAGCTTACGCACGTGCGATGTCTACAGAGCAAACCAGGAGTATTGGAAAAGGCTATTTAAGGCAACAGATAGGCAAACCGATATGCTAGTATAAAAATTGCAGTACATAATGACATCAATTGGTTGTCAAAACCTCTAGTTATGCATATATAAGGCACACTTACCCTGTGTCTGACGAAAAATAGGGGAAAGAGGAAAAAAAAAAAGCCTTTTATGGTCACGTATAAGTAAGGTTGGTATCAACCGAAGTTATATTAGGTAGGACTCCGACCGCAAACTTGTAAACAGTCATGCAGGCGGAGTCCCCTTGACCCAAGCCACATCTTGAACATTTTCAATTCATTTTTCAGGCCCATTGGTGTCAACGTTTTTAGCATATTGATCCTCATACTCTTTTTGTAGACGGGTCCTTTTACACCGGCCCGCTTTGGCTGTAACAACGAGCGCTCATCAATGAGACAGCTAATATTTTAGGCTGGAGAAACGGTACAATCAGACGATGAATGTGTGTTCTGTCAACGCTCGCTATTCCGATAATTGGCCCATGTAAAAGGGTCTTTACGGATCCCGGTTACCAAATCTGTCTTTTGGCAACTGCTAGATAGCCGTAAAGGATAAATCACAAAGAACCTGCTTACAATGCATGACGAGGACTTTTCATCACCATTTTTAATATGTTTATGTTCACAAATTCTGAAACCCCAAGAATGTTTTTTTCCGAGAGATTTTAATGCAGGAACAAAAAAAAATCAAATATAAACCATTGATGGACAATTTAGAAACGTACGTACTTTCAAATTGTCTGTCCCTGAGGAATTGGTGGAAACATTTGATTATTTTTGTTTTTTTTTTTCTTCAGGTATTTTACATTGTGAGCAGCTACCACATTTATGCATCCATTTTGGGCCATGTCAAGGAATTTTTTGTATATCCGATTGAGAGGTGACCAGTTTGTCATGTAGATTTGGTCCTCATCTAGGTGTCCTGCTAGGGACATCGCCTACCATCTTCCTGAAGTCATTAGGCAGAATGAAATGTCCGTTATTAATTAGAGCGCCCTGGAGGGCATCCCAATGACCACTATATCAGGAAATACCGTATTTTTCGGACTACAGAAAATAGGAAAAAATTTCATTTTACTTTTACAAAGAAAAAAACTATTGGTTAAAAAAAAGAATTTGTTCAGTTTCACCACATTCTGAGAGCTATAACTTATATCTTTCCATCATTTGAGCGGTATGAGGGCATATTTTTTGCGGGATGAGCTGTAGTTTTTATTAGCACCATTTTTTTGGTACATACCTTTTTTTTATCACTTTTTATTTAATTATTTTTAGCGCTATGGTGACCAAAAGACAACGATTCTGGGGTTTTAAAATTTTTTGTTTTACGCCGTTCACTGTGAGTCTATATTGTAATAGATTCAGACTTCTACAGAAGAAAAACCGCTTGCTGGAAAAAGACGCGACATGCCCTTGGGGCGTTTCCGTCTCTGACCTCCCATTGATATCAATGGAAGGCAGAGTTTTTCATGGCGTTTTTTGCCCGCAGTGCAAAATGGGCGTGGCCGAAAACGCAACAAACAAGGTAAAATTTATATGTAGAATTATACTGTAAGCTCCTGCGGTGCAGAACATGAGTGTTGTACAGTGTCATTGTTTTTGACTTCCATTTGCATTGTCTACATTCCTGGGTGACAGATTTCATGTAAGGTTTCATACTTCTGTTCAGTTTGTGATGTAAAATAGTTTGTTACCTAAATTCTCTTTGTATGGAAACATTGAGTTACGATATGTGCGCACACAAAATCAAAAACGTCTGAAAATACGGAGCTGTTTTCAGGGGAAAACAGCCCTTTTTTACAGCTGTTTTTGGAGCTTTTTCTATAGTCAATGAAAAACTGCTCCAAAAACCCAGTTGGAACAGAACGCCGTTTTTTCCGTTGAAATCAATGGGCAGTTTATTTGGAGGCGTTATGTTCTGCTTCTGATTTTACGGCGCAAAAAACGGCCAAAAATAAGCCCTTTAGGGTATGTGCATACGCTTACTAAAAAAACGTCTGAAAATATAGACCTGGTTTCAAGGGAAACCTGCTCCAGATTTTCAGACGTTTTTTAAGCCACTCGCGTTTTTTACGGCCGTTTTTGGAGCTGTTTTTCTGTTGTCCATGAAAAACGGCTCAAGTAGTGACATGCACTTCTTTTTTACAAGCGTTGTTTTACGTGGCCGTTTTTCAAAATCAATGGGCAGATGTTTGGAGGCCGAAAATAAGCCTTGTGAACATACCGTTAGGGCAAAAAACTGCTCCTGATTTTCAGACTGTTTTTAAGCCACTCGCGATTTTCGCCGCGTTTTTTTGAGCTGTTTTTCTCTAGAATATGAAAAACAGCTGAAGAAGTGACATGCAGTTTTTCTGCGGCCGTTTTGAAAAACGGCTGTGTTAAAAACGGCCCGTCGGAACAGAGCGACGTTTTTCCCATTGAAATCAATGGGCAGATGTTTGGAGGCATTCTGCTTCCGATTTTTCAGCCGTTTTTGGGGACGTTTACGGCCCGAAAAACTGCTGAAAACACTGCGTGTGCACATACCCTAACAGTAATGTTTCTCTGCATAATCAGCAAGTATACCTACTTAATTTGAATAACTACAAAATATGTCCTCCTAGCAGAAATGCTAAGAAATGTAGTGCAACTTCTGCCCCTCCCACTCAACTGTCCCCAGAAGTCACAGCAGCAGCCCATTTCTGGCACCTTCCCAGAAGTCACAGCATAGCAATCCCCACCCCCTCATACTGGCAGAAAGCTACAGACCACAGCCTACTAGCATTCGGCTCCATGAGGAAGCCAGAGGTGGCTTTTAAATGTAACATTTTTGTCCAGCACTTGTATAAATATGTATTTTTATAGTATACAATAGATATAATTGCTGTCCTCTATGTTCGCATGCACTAGCGCAAAAAGAAATTGGTTGTGGTGTGTGACTGCAATGATTTTATAATGGAGAACTTGTATTTTCATATTTCCAGTGATTGTAGTCTTAGAAAATGAGCTATTGAGGGAAATGGAGTCTGTAAAATAATATATTGGGTTCTAGTGGTGCTGCCGGCAGACCTAGAATGTACGTGTTGACCATTCACCTCACGTACATGGCTGAATGCTGATATGGGTCTCCTGGTGTGCTGGAGGTGTTGCTGCTTCAGAATAGAGAACTTGTGATGAGTGGATGCCATCCGAGTACACTTGTATTTTGGCTGTTAGTCATGGCACTTGTCCAGCCTTGAGATATCTTTCTGAAAGGACTATCAAAACGATTGGAAAAAATATATATAATTTCTAATTATGGCAATGTGCGTAATTTTCTCCCGGCACACTCTAAACGAAGACTGGTTAAGTCGCAAATGCTGTATATTTTTATTAAAATCAGTCTTTGTGTTACGTCCTTGTACGTGGACCATACGGTACAGGAAATTCCTAAGTAAAACATAAAAAATGGTTCTATATTAGGCTACATTCACACGACAGTCACTCGTTTTCAGAACAATGAAGTTCTATGCGAGTACTTATATCGCCGTTTTTTTAATGGCCCGCGAATATTGGCTGTCAAAAAATAGGACATGTCCTATTTTTGGCCGTTTTCACGGCCAGACGGCTCCCATTGAAGTCAATGGATCAGTTTTTACCGGCCGTTTTCCAGGAAATAATCCTTGTAACGACCGGTAAAAACTGATCCTGGCCGAGGACTCCCCGCACGCAGTGCTACTTTGAGCGCTGAAACCGGGGAAGCCCTTGACATTACTGTCCATATAAGGACAGTGATGTCAGGGCTTTCAACAATGGAATCTCCGGCAACAGCATTGCAATATCTCTGGCCGGGGACTCCAGTCTTGTAGATAGCACCCCTCCATCCTCCCGTAGATAGCGCCACTGTAGCTCCCTGTAGAAGCGGAACCCCTGGCAGGGGATTCTTCTCCTGAAGAAGCCCCCGGCGTCACTATACATATATGGACAGTGGTGTCAAGGGGTTACTCCTGGAGCGGAATGTCCTATTTTTTTATTTCAACAAATAGATTTTTCTTTGTAAAATGTTTACCTCAAAAAAATTTGGTATCCCGGTTATCGTATTGACCCACAGAATAAAGTTAAAATGTTGTTTTTACTGCATGGTGAATGCCGTAAAAAGGAAACCCAAAACACAATGAAGGAATCGCTGTATTTTCCAATCTCGCCCCACAAATTAATTTTTCCAGTTTCCCAGTACTTTATATTGTACAGTAAATTTGTTTAATTTAAAACGACAAGTCGTCCCGACAAAAAATAAAATAAAAGCCTATGTTTACGGAAAAATAAAATTATGAAAAAACGGAATTTGGCTGCGTCCCCAAGGTGGTTACAGTGAAAAATCTATTTTCAATGACTGTAGAGGAACGGTGTGTAAATAAGATACTTTATCGTCACCTTTTACAGAATGAACATTCACGAGAATCCAGGTTGTAAAAATGTGCAGTGAGCAGCATGGGATGTTTTCCCTGAATGGGCCGGTGCTGGAATCAGGTGTGATCAGATATCTGTGCTGCGGTGGTCACCGTATATGGCTGCCATATCTCGCTTGTATGGCTAATTGCAGACAGTGCAGCTTCTTCATAGATTCTAGGATGCAAACACAAATGGTCCCTCTGATACCAGGAACAAAAGCGCTTTTTAGGGAGTTCATTTTTGCAAATAAGACCAATTCGTCTGTGAAGCAACCTCTTGTATCAGGAACCACTCCAAACTTGTCTGCAATGAGTCCAGGCAAGGTAAGCCACAACCCGTTAGCTGTTTCCTAATGTTTCTTTGCATACTGACAAATACCGTAGGTATGATTTTTTTTTTGTATTTTTTTTTATAGGTTGTCTAGGTTCCCATTTACACTTATATATTGTGAGAAATTCACTAATATACAGATATGATCTGAATCACTGCCTTTTAGAAGCAAGAACAAAACATGCAAGTGTAGAGCAGAGCAGCTGTGGGGAATTCTTCGTCCCCATAGATGTTCTTTCAACACCTGGATTCTGCAAATGGAAAGAGCAGAGGGGCTAATGACTATGATGAACATTGTATTCACAGAATAAACAGCCATTTTACCACTGTTTATAGATGTCATTCATACACTGCGGTTTACTTAGTGAATTTGGGCAGGTCGATCTCAGAGCTGTGGTCCTTGCCATTGAAACATTAGAGCAGCGGTGTGACATGTCATTTGTGCTGATAGATCTATCATGCTGTATTTTTATTTTCCTCACTTTCTCTGCAGAACAAATTTTTCAGAACCTAAGACAGGAGTATACTCGTTACCATAGACGAAGGCAACTGGAAGGAGCATTCAACCATAGTGAAGCTGGCCAGTCCAGTGAGGTTCAGACCAGTTCATCTATAACAGCCCCGTCTTCACCAGGTAATGACGTTTTGTTGTTCTTCAGATTAGTAGACAAAGTGTAACTACATTTTCAACAAATTTCTGACTTGTCAGAAGTTTTGATTGGTGGGGGTCCGAGCACTGAGACCCCACCGATCGCAAGAACGAAGTGACAAAAGCTGTCACAAATTTGAAAGTTTAGTTACCCTTTTTATGGTAAAGAAAATGGATTAATCACGGTTTCAGTCCATTAACAGGCATTTATATGTAATTCCCTGTGTCATTCTGTTTCCCTGAAGGGTCAATGGTGAAGAAAGACCAGCCAACATTTAGCTTACGACAAGTAGGAATTCTGTGTGAACGTCTTCTGAAGGACCATGAAGAGAAGATAAGGGAAGAATATGAGCAGATTCTCAACACAAAACTAGAAGGTCAGTGTGGAAACGATCGGCTTGATAAATGTTTGCATAAAGTCCCTGATCTTTGGGATCTGGATAAGAAGCTTTTGCAGAACGAAACACATTAGACTTTCAGACTGCAGTTGGTGAACACCACAGGTCGGATACGCTGCGTAAAAATCATGCAGCGTACTAGACCTGGAACCAGCAGCACCTTCCGTCCGAAAAAAATCGCACAACATTGTGGTATGGTTTTTCGGACGGAATTTCTAATGTGTAAAATGCGCTCATACTTACCCCTTCTTCCTTTTGACGTCCGCTCCGGCCTCCTATGATGATGATGATGCAGGCCATGTGACGCTGCAGCCTGTGATTGGCTGCAGAGGTCACAAATGTATGAAACGTCATCCTAGGAGGCCGGACTGCAGGAATAAGGAGGGCGTTCTGGGTAAGTGTGATTTATTTTTATTTTTTTTTCAGTTTTGTGTTTTTTGCGGCTAAATCGCTGCGATTACGCCGCAACACTTGGAGCCCGGTTAAGGGCTTTTGCTTCCCCATTGAGTTCATTGGGGAAAGCCAGCAAAATTGACAAGCTGCGGAATTAAATTACGCACCGCAGGTAAATTTATTAACTTTTACGCTGCGTTTTTTCCCCACAGTGTGGGCATGAGATTTACTAAATCTAATCCACTTTGCTGCTACTGTAAATGCTGCGGAATTTCCGCACACAATTCAGTTGCGGAAGTTCTGCAGCGTTTACACTACGTGGGAACCTGGCCTAACGGTTTAAATGAAGTCCAGTCCTTTGCATCATTTGATTAGTATTTCTTATAACATCTGTTATATGAAATATAACCTATAACCATATGTTTTGGTGCAGATAATATAAGGTTATTGATGGACTATTCTGCCTTGTCATCTCTGGATTCCAGCACTGTTGCCCGTTAAGGGCTTAGCAAGTCCTGGTGCTGTAACTTGCGAGTAATTTGCACATATGAGTCTATGGATATTTGGTAACTACTATCTTACATATGAATGTTAGTAGCTCATGGTTAAGTTATTCTCGTAAGTCCTGGGAGGGGGTGCATTAATGTATTATGCCTGCACCATTTTGGGTCCTTTAGGAGTAATTCATACAACCTAATCACAGATAGATAGGCTGGTAGTGGAACAGTATAGGTCCGAGTGTCGGTGTTCGGTCATATGCAGACGTAAATTATCTTATTTGTTTCGGTCGGATACTGAGGTGTAGAATCTAGGTGTCCCACTATAGCTGGCGCTTGGGTGATTACTGGTACAGTTCAACAGTTAACATCAAAATGATGCCATTTTCTACCTTGACGAGTGGTATGTTTTAACAGGAGGCTGTATCCTGAGAAGTGGCATGTCTTATCTAAAGTACTTGCCATACTATTCACTCTGGAGATTCATAAGGGCATATGAGGATTGACTTAATAGTATCAGAAGGTTCATTACTAAATTTCTGTGGTTTAACCTTAATATTGCAGTTTTTTGTTACTGCTTTTTATTAACCATACCAGAACTACGTCTGATATAGGAGGTTGGCCGTCACAAAGGTGTGGGGGGCAGGATGGTGATCATTGCCGCCAGGGTCAGGTGGAGGCTCTGTTTTTCGGAGGCTGCCATTTGCCACCATGCAGGACGCGTGCTTGACATCCCGGCACATGATTGGCTGAAATTGGGCCTGACCCCTGGGTAGAGGCGTAGCTAAGGGCATTACAAGGGAGAAAGGGTATAGAAATAATCTGAGATAGTATTATAGGGCTCATCAAAACCACCAAAAAGGCCATACTTACTAGGTAGGTGGGTGGGTGAAAACCCGTTCCCATCAGGACGCAGACGGGTCAAAGAATGCTGCAGAAGGAGTGTGCATTAAATAGTGATAGCCCCTCCCACTAGTCTTGAGGGGAGTGGCGAACTAAGTGCTCAAAGGTGTGCCATAAATGAGTGTCAGTGTAGTGCTAGGGTGTGAATGGATGGTAAAAAATAAATATGTATGTATGAAAGTGTCAGAACTGTAATAATGTAATAAAAATAAATAAATAAATGTGATGAATAGGGGTCAGTGCTGTGAATAGTACATGGGGTGTCAGTACTATGTGTAATACGTGGAGGGATAATGTGCTGGTCGTCAGGCATGGCGTAACTTGCCGAATAACAGCCTATTTGTAACGCCGCTAGTGTTAGCTAAAGCGGGCTGCTCTGCATTCCAAACCAAACGTATTATAGGGCTGACTAAGGCAAGTAGATAGCTCTCCCTCTTGCTACCAATTGCTATACCATCAGACTTTACAAAGGGTTTCAGAAAAAAAAATAAATGTAAAGACCGCATTCATCATTTCATTGACCCTTCTCACTAATGTGTACCATGAAATAAAAAGCAGCAAGGCCTAACAGAAGACAGGAGGAAGCTACCAAGCTTTGAATTTCTTCTCTTGCTTCCTCCTTCCCAATACCCATGCTTCCCTGCTTAACCCCTTAATGACCAGGCCTTTTTTTGGCGTCCATGACTAAGCATTTTTTTTTCAACGTCTCCTTTCTCAGAGTCCTAATTATTTTTCATTTGTGTGAGAACTTGTTTTTAGCGGGACAAGTTTTTGTTTTTTTTTAAATTTTCAATTGCATTTTTTTGTGTGCACAAAGTATAATGATTAACCTTTTTTATTAACTTTTTTTTTGAGGAGGGAATTGGAAAAAAAATAGCCATACCAGCATTGTTTGTCACGTTTCAAATTTGTCGTTCACTATGCGGCATAAATAGAATGTTACCTTGTATTCTGTGGGTCGGTACGATTGTGGCAATACTAAATATGTATAGGTAATTTAGTTTTACTACATTTGCATAAGGCTAAGTTCACACTACCGTTGTCTGCAGTTTCTCTTCCATCTGAGGAAGAGATGACTTAAAATTCAGTTGGAATCCGTTTGTCTCCGTTCGCTAGGTTTCCGTTTTAATTTTTTACGTAAGCAAAAGTGCTGCATTGCTGCTAGATCTACTTACAATAGGGAGGTACTTAGCGCACATTTTGAGCAAATTGTGTGAGCCTACCTGCCATGACAAAGCGAGCGCTGAGGTGGGAACCTACGCTACACATACACACAGAACTGGGACTAAACCTACATATTCTTGAGGATGGTAGGAACCAGCACTAAACACTTTAAAACCACTCAGGGCAGAATAGGAGGAGTGCAAGATCAAAAAAAATATATATACATACATATTTCACACTGTTACAGCTCTGTAACAATTAGTCAACTCCTCTCTCCGACAGCCTGGATCGCTGTGAGGGGAGAGAAGAATGCTATGTTCACACGACAGTCAAAAAAAAAAAACGGTTAAAAATTGGATCAACTCTCTTTCTCATGGCTTTTTGCATCTGTGTTTCAAAACTTTCATCCATTTCCCAGTCGTCTGGTTTTAACTGCCGTTTGCCATCCGTGTTTCTTGGCCGTAAAAAAAATGGATGAGTTTCATACGTCAGGGTTTTGTGTTTTTTTGTCCCAACCCCTCTAGTCACCACAGTGCCTATGTAGATAGTTCCACATTGCCCCTGTAGATAGTGCCCATCTACAGTAGGCACTGTGGTACTATGTGGGTACTATCTACAGGGGACACTGGTGCTATCTACATGGGCACTGTGTATGACACTATGTAAATAGTGCCACTGAAGCTCCCTCTAGGAGTGGAGTTCCTGGCCAGAGCGTTGCGGACACTCTGGCTGGAGATTCTGCTCTTAGGGGAGCCCCTGACGCCACTGTCCATCTATGGACACTGACGTCATGGGCTAATCTGGGAGCGGATTCCCCGGCCAGTGTGTCAGCAGCGCTCTGGTTGGGGACTCCACACCTAGAGGGACAGAAGTGTCTGAAATGCCTAGCAAGATGCACCAACTTTATCATACAGCGTGTGCCATATCACCTGACTGGTTGGTCTAAGTTTACACTGTTAAGATCTTAGATGACATTAGTCTAAACACAATGGCGCAGATTTACTAATGTCAGAATACCGGTGCAAGACCCCATGCACACGACCGTGCCCGTAATTACGAGCATGGAATGCAGCGGACAGCCGGTTGTATTTACGGGCCGTGCGCCCATTATAAAGTATGGGAGCATGGTCCGTAAAATAAAAAAGACATGTCCTATTTTGTTTTCGTCACGTTTCTACGGCACAGACACCTTCCCGTAAATATACGGGAAGGCGTCCGTCGGCCGTAGAAACGAATGGGCCCGTAATTACGGCCGTTTTTTTTTAAACCGTTGTGTGCATGGGGCCTAATTGTAAATTGGAAAAAATTTTCACTTTATTTTTCCACATTTTCTTTTTTACCTAGAACAATATGAATCCTTTGTGAAATTTACACATGACCAGATTATGCGACGGTATGGGGCTAGAACTGCCAGCTGTAAGTATCCAATTATTTACTGAATTGACAGTGTGAATTTAGGGATTTTGCCGTGGCAGAGGGCCGTGTGATTTTGGGATTAACTGCACTCGTACCTGCAGTCTTTTTTTATAAGACCTTTTTGATCAAGACTACTTGCAAAGTTGATCCATTTTTTTTTATATGCATTAAAGCAGAAAATGGTTAGAAAAGTGTTAGTATTTAAGCTTTTCCTTTTTTTCTTTTTCCATTATACTAGTGCTAGATGATGATTTATGTACTGTAATAACTCACTAGCGTGCTGCACGGTTTCCATAACTCCTATTCATTTATATGGGAGTTACAGAAACAGCGTAGCTCAGCAAGCTTTGCTGTTTGCGGATTCCCAACCATCTTCATTGCCTGAAAGCAGCGGCTGCCTCACCAGGTACGCCCGTTCTTGAGATAGCTGTGGGACACATGGCTATCAAAGATTTATGTGGCTATGCTATAAATGTCTGTTGTGAAACAACCCCTTTAACAGCTTTGAATCCTACAGATCGTAGCGAGCTTTGGCTTATCGACGTTATTTTACTGATCATTGCTATGGAATGCTACTGAAGGAATCTAGGGCAGAAGTTTTACTTGTAAGGGCTCATTCAGACGAGCGTGAATCTCGTCCGTGTTCTGTGCATTGAAACAACGCACAGCCCCATTGATTTCAATGTGGCTATTCACACATACGTGAGTTTTCAAGCAGCGAATGTCCGTTGCGTGAAACTCGCTGCGTGTCCTATTTTGGTGCGTTTTCATGCACCTAGTCAAATGGGTGCGTGAAAACCATGCACGGCGCCCGGATGCACATTCACGTGCTGTCTGTGTTTTACTCATCAATTACATTGAATAAAAAAAAAAAGTGCTTGCAAGAGAAGTGCTTGCACAAGGACAGATTTACGTGAGTTTTTTTTACGCGCGTAAAATCTGTTATGCTCGTGTGAATGTAGCCTAAAGGCTCTAGCCTTATTGTAAAGCCTGACTAGGAAATACGAACTTGTTTGGCTATGCTGGGTCCATTCTGGTCAGTAAATGTGACTCATTCTTTTTCTATGATTTATGTATCTGGGAATATACTTTTTAATGATTGAACAAAAAATTTATAATTTTAAATACATTTCTTGTTTATATTGTGTGTGGTGCTTACTCCGCTCTTAGGCTATGTTCACACTGAGTTTTTTGACGTGGAAATCGCGTTGCAAAACTCTTCAAAAACGGCCCGAAAATGCCTCCCATTGATTTCAATGGGAGGCGGAGGCGTCTTTTTCCCGCGAGCGTTAAAAGCGCCTCGCGGGAGATAGGGCATGTCCCTTCTATCTTCGGGCGTTTACTCCTCTGACCCTCCCATTGACCTCAATGGGAGGCAGAGAAAGCGTATTTCGCTGCGTTTTATGCCCGCGGCTAATGGCCGCGGGCGAAAAATGTTGCGAAAATCCAGGTGCAGTGAGAGGAAAATCTGCCTCAAACTTCCCAACGGAATTTTTAAGGCAGAAATTCCACCTGCAAAAAACTCGGTGTGAACACAGCCTTATATAGATTTAACCTTTTGTATCGAAGTCTGCCTACACATGCATCAAACAAGTCCATGTAGCAGAAAGTTTTATATAATTTCTTCATGAGAAGTTACATTTTGTGTGACAAATTATTGCGCGACTCTTTCAAATCTATATGTAGCCGCTCCAAGAAAGTATTACATTCAATCGCTTTAGGGCCTGTTCACATGAGCGTCTGGTTCCGTTCAACATTTAGATCAGAGGAACTGATGAACGGAAACTATTGCTTCCATTTTGATCACAATGGTATTGCCCCCGTTTCAGTGTGTTTCCGTTTGTTTGTGTCGTAAAGGTTTTTGTTCACAGATAATAGTGCTCTTGACTGCGCTACTGCTTCCATGAAACAAATGGAAATACACAAACTGAAGCATTACCATTGAAATCAATATAATGCAAACGGAAGCGATAGTTCCTTTCAGGTTTCTGTTCATCGGTACCTCTGACGTAAGGGTTGAACGGAACCTGAACGCTGATGTAAACAGGCCCTTTTGTTTAGACCCGTCCTAAGAATTGCATTTAGCCTCAAAATGTGAAAAGTTCATACAATAACTAGTTTCTTTCTGTTTTTACAGATGTGTCTTGAGATTTTCATCCATTACCTGGGTACCAGTTTTGACTTTTACAGCTGCTCCACATTCTTGCCACCTGGGAGGTGCCACATATTTTTATTTTATTTTTTTCTTGGCTTCACGTCGTGTCATCCAGACAGTTATAACGTCATTGCTGGCTGCCTTCATTTCTTTCTTTCTATTTTGTTTAAGCTTTCTGTTATCTACATGAACGTTCATTTTAATACTTCATTGCCCAATAAAATGGACTGTAATCTGCCAGATTGCATTTTTTTTTTCTTTCATGGATAATCCCTAGTCATCCAATAATCTATGCCCTACATGGCATTTTATATAAGGACCATTTTTAATTTTTTTTCCCATGGAGTGATTTTTCGTTTTTTTACCTCCTGAAGATTGAGGATGGTTTTCTGGGGGTTTTTTTTATGCACCACAACAAAGTTGTACTTCCTTTTTTTTTTATGTGGCGGCTAAATAAGAGGATATAAAAATAAAGGACCATACAAACTATAACTGTGGCTTAATTAGTGAATAGTGACATTAACCTGATGGCTATATACATACCATGCCAATCCCAACCTGTTTAATCTGAAATATATGTATTTTTTATTTTATTTAACTGGCTCTGTTTTGTTTGCTACAGACAGAATAAGTTTTTTGTTTTTTTGGTTTGTAGTAAGATATCTGCTGGGAAGTTGATGTATGCATTATTTAAAGGGTTTATGGTTTTTGCATGATCATATACTGAGTGTTTTGTCATACTATACTTTAACAACAATTCTTTAGAATGAAAGTGTTGAGAAGGAAGTCTAGTTCCACAAACAGCCTTTATAAAATAATATTGTGCCTCTAGTGTCATTTTGAATTGTATGGAATAAAGGTTCCTGGTTTTAGTCTGTTATGAGGAGTTCCGATCGATAGAGGAAAGCACATGAATAGTGATGTAAAGAACAGAATTTGTATTTGTGCATAGGTTTTTGTATTGTTTGACTTGCATACGCAATCTAATGTCTTATGTTTCTGCACTTTGCATAAGGCTCTGGTCTTGTTGGCCTCAGGGGGATTCATTTTACCTTTTATGATTTTTCTCACCAGAAACTGGAATATTTAATGTTCCAACTTCTGAGTTTTTTTTTTTTTCCTGTTTTTGACTAAGGAAAATAAAACAAAAATCGGATGTTGGAAAGAATCTATCCCGACTCCAGTGAGAACAGAGCATTAATCTTCCAGATAAGGTTGAAATCCTTGTGGGTTTATACATAGACTGTCCTCAATGTATATTTGGTTCTATGTAACCAATATGGTTGAAGAAAACAAGTTAAACTAACCTGGATTATACTAATAACAAGCAATATTTGCAGGTATTTTACAGCGGTGGGAAAGTATGTAAAGCGTTCAACTTAAAAATAAAATGATCCCATATACTACAATGAAAGCCCAGGTTATGCTGGTGTCCATTTTTTTTGTGTACAGTTTGCTTTTCTCCGAGCGCTTCGCGCTCCCCCCCCCCCCCCCCGCTCGTGGGAAAAAAAATAATCCTCCGTCTCCCACTGAAATCAATGGGATCTGTTTTCGGTTGTGTTTTGGCGAGTCAAACAGCGCCAAAAAACACCATGTGAACCAAGTAATTTTATGCAGCTGGTAGCTGCAGTAGACCAGCTTTTTTGTAGCGTAGTATGGTTACGAGGAATCTTTAAGGTGGTGATGTGAGGAGTAGGCCAGAGTGGAGCAGAGAAGGTCTTGAGAGAACTGGAGCTTACAGGTGGCAGGTATGATGCATGGACTCTGGCAGCCCTGACCTCAAAATTTGTGCCACCATGCTTCTGTTTATCGACTCTTGCCTTGGCGATACCATCTGCAGTCTGTCAGCGCTCACTGTTGGAGACTACTCGGGAGTCACAAGGTGGGCCCACATTCCTGTCCTGAGGTTTGACATTGATAGATGAGGGTCTTCAATAAGGGACCTCACTCTGCCACAGAGTATATTTAAGCTGTACAATATATGAGGTATTTCTTTGGTTTTAGATCAGGCCTTTGACTTGGAATATCAAGAAGCCTCAAAAGAAAAGATGTGCGCCTTTTTAATAAATGTAACACATCTGACTCCAGCGGCGTTCATCCTTACATTGGCGTATTAAACGTCAGTATAAGGCCCCATGCACATGGCCGTAAAATCGCCCGTAATTCCGGACCAATTAATTTCTATGGCCGACGGACATCCTCCTGTATGTCTACAGAAGGGTATCCGTGCCATGAACTGGCCGAAACAAAATAGGACGTGTCTTTTATTTTACGGACTGTGCTTCTATACTTTATAATGGGAGCACGGCCCGTAAAAACGGCCGGCTGCCTGCGATCGTGTGCAATGAGCCTTAGTCGTTTTCCCCCATAGACATGTATATTTTTCTTTCTGAAGGCCTCAGAGAGATCTTTGTATCTCGACATGGTGATACCATACATTTCAATAAAAGAAAACCAAACCAAATGTTTGAATCTTAAATAAGAAGCGTTCCTCCAAGATCCTCTCTTAGGCTGGGGCTTGACTGACTTTTTTTTGTAGTGAGCAATAAATCGCTGTCCATAGGAATGCATTAGACTAGTGCTTGTTTTCTAAAAAAAATAAAAAATAATTATCGCTAGGATATCGCTGTGCTAAATCATCCATAGGAATGCATAGAGTAGCTTAAACATCTCTTCTAAATTGCTTCAGACAAGTGTGTAGCTCCGAAATCCCAATATGTAACGATTAAAAAAATAAATCGTTAGTAAATCTCTTGACGAGCGATTTTTGAAGAGATCTTAAAAGCTACTCAATGCATTCCTATGGACAGCAATTTATCACAGTGAAATCACAGAATTTTTTTTTTTGTAGTGAGATAAGCTCCAACCTAATGCCTATGGACATCGATGTTTCCGCTCACTACAAAAGTCTAGGTCTAGCCCCTAAGGGTGTATCAACACAGATTGGTAGCCTGCTGCAAGGCCAAAAAATGTGGCAAAATCACTTACTTTTTACTATAAATTGCTGCAGATCCTGTGTAAATACACCCGAACGGTGTTCTGAAATTAGAATCCGGTTCAAATGATTAGATCTTTATCCCCTTATTGATTAGGCCTGTATTGGCCTTAAAGAGACTCTGTCACCACATTATAAGTGCCCTGTCTCCTACATAAGGAGATGGGCGCTGTAATGTAGGTGACAGCAGTGCTTTTTATTGAAAAAAAAACAATCTTTTTTCACAACGTTAGGAGCGATTTTGGTTTATGCTAATGAGCTTTCTTAAAGAGGCTCTGTCACCAGATTTTGCAGCCCCTATCTGCTATTGCAGCAGATAGGCGCTGCAATGTAGATTACAGTAACGTTTTTATTTTTAAAAAACGAGCATTTTTGGCTAAGTTATGACCATTTTTGTATTTATGCAAATGAGGCTTGCAAAAGTCCAAGTGGGTGTGTTTAAAAGTAAAAGTCCAAGTGGGCGTGTATTATGTGCGTACATCGGGCGTTTTTACTACTTTTACTAGCTGGACGTTCTGATGAGAAGTATCATCCACTTCTCTTCAGAACGCCCAGCTTCTGCCAGATCACGCTGTGACGTCACTCACAGGTCCTGCATCGTGTCAGACGAGCGAGGACACATCGGCACCAGAGGCTACAGATGATTCTGCAGCAGCAGCATCGGCGTTTGCAGGTAAATCGATGTAGCTACTTACCTGCAAACGCTGATGCTGCTGCAGAATCAACTGTAGCCTCTGGTGCCGATGTGTCCGACACGATGCAGGACCTGTGAGTGACGTCACAGATCTGCACTGCCAGAAGCTGGGCGTTCTGAAGAGAAGTGGATGATACTTCTCATCAGAACGCCCAGCTAGTAAAAGTATTAAAAACGCCCCGATGTACGCACATAATACACGCCCAGTTGGACTTTTACTTTTAAACACACCCACTTGGACTTTTGCAAGCCTCATTTGCATAACTACAAAAATGGTCATAACTTGGCCAAAAATGCTCGTTTTTTAAAAATAAAAACGTTACTGTAATCTACATTGCAGCGCCTATCTGCTGCAATAGCAGATAGGGGCTGCAAAATCTGGTGACAGAGCCTCTTTAATGCCCAAGTGGGCGTACTTTTACTTTCGACCAAGTGGGCGTTGTACAGAGGAGTGCATGATGCTGACCAATCGGCATCATGCACTCCTCTCCATTCATTTACACTGCACTAGCGATATAGTTATATCACTATGTGCAGCCACATACACAAGCCCTAACATTACTAGTGTCCTGATAATGAATACACATGACCATGCAGCCTGGACGTCATGTGTACTCAGAATCCTGACACTTCTGAATCTTTTCTGTGAGATTTACAGCAACGGATACGAAATCTCGTTTACCTCGTAATCTCGCGAGATTTCGTATCCGTTGCCGGAATCTCACAAAAAAAGAGTCAGAAGTGTCAGGATTCTGAGTACACATGACGTCCAGGCTGCATGGTCATGTGTATTCATTATCAGGACACTAGTAATGTTAGGGCTTGTGTATGAGGCTGCACATAGTGATATAACTATATCGCTAGTGCAGTGTAAATGAATGGAGAGGAGTGCATGATGCTGATTGGTCAGTGTCATGCATTCCTCTGTACAACGCCCACTTGGTCGAAAGTAAAAGTACGCCCACTTGGGCATTAAGAAACTCATTAGCATAAACCAAAATCACTAACGTTGTGAAAATAGATCGGTTTTTTAAATAAAAAGCATTACTGTCACCTACATTACAGCGCCGATCTCCTTATATAGGAGATAGAGCCTCTTTAAGTGCTCTGTCACCACATTATAAGGACCTAGCATTCTTTTTTTTGTTTTTTCATTGTTTCAGACTCCCTAACCTGTTTAAAAAATAAATTAATTAACGGTGCAATATGGTCTGCTGGAACCTGTTTTCTATGTTGACAGTCAAGTGCACTCTTATCCACGTAAGAACCTGTAGTGCGCGTTATAGCGTCCAGACGACTGATTTGGTAGTCTGAAGAACTCCGGCTATAAATCAGTGGGTAGAGGTTTTAACTTAGGTTACATGCAGACTGTTGGTTTTTTTTTGTCCGTGTGCTATCCATTTTTTTAACGAATAGCACACTGACCCATTCATTTTTATAGCCCCATGCACACTACAGATTTATCCCGGATCTCAGAACAGGTCCTATGCCTGTCCATGTTTGCTGCACGGTCTTGCCCATTCAAGTCTTTAGCGCCATTAAAACCATGGACTGCACACGGATGCCATTCAAATGCTGTCTGTGTTTTGCAGATCTGTTGTTTACGGAATGCAAAATGCTAACCCATGGATACATGTGTTTCTCGACCTTGGCTCCTTCCCTAGTAGCCTTCAGCAAAGATATTGAGTCCCCTTACAACTGTGCAATTTTATAATATTTTGGTTTGCTAATAAAATTGGACTTAATAAAAGAGAGATTTATATAAACACCAGAGATTAAAGTGTAGCTAAACGTTTGACAAACTTCTGACATGTCATAGTGACATATCAGAAGTTTGGATTGGTGGGGGTCTGAGCACTGGGACCCCCACCAATCTCTAGAACAAAGCAGCTGAAGTGCTCGTGTGAGCGCTTAGCCGCTTCGTGTCTGTTCGGCTTTTTCCGTAAAGCCGATGTATCGGAGTAGGGGCTCATAGACTTTGTATTGAGTCTGAACACCGATACATTTATTTATGGAAATAGCCAATCAGACACAAAGTGGCTAAGCGCTCACATGAGCACTTCAGCTGCTTCGTTCTAGCGATTGGTGGGGGGGCTCAGTGCTCGGACCCTCACCAATCCAAACGTCTGACATGTCAGAAGTTTGTCAAACGTTTAGCTGCACTTTAAAGTATTTGTAATGACGTGAATGGATATATATGTATCGCTGCACTGTTTGTCATGTAATCACAGATGATAGTGGATACAAAACATGAAACTGATTCCCTTTTTTATACCTTGCAACACCTACCAGAAATTAAAAACACCCAAATTTATACGTGCCACCAGTGTGTGTACCAATGAATACTACTGCAAATAGAAAATGTAATTAAAAATTACCAGATGTAGATGGATGGACTGGTGTGTGAGCAGAACCATGCGCTGGATAGCAACATGACTACAGATGCGCCAAGAGAACTGTCTCTATCCGACCCAGTGAGCATCCTCACGATCATTCTAATCAATCTCTCAGATTTGTAAGAAAGGGGGCGGAGCTTGACAGTGAGCGGAGAAGGCTTGATTCTGAGCTCCCGCTTCAGCCTGACTTACCTGAGCTAATAGCGGGATAAAACACACCAGCATGGTGAGGACCACGAAGGACAAGACCTTTCTGGCACCCCGAAAAATCAAGCCGATATGGAAAAGTTTTTGAGGAGGAATCTTGATCCCTCTCCGACGCGCGCATCCAAGATGAAGCCGGACAAAACGGGCTCCCACGCAGCTGCTGAAGGCTCTGATGCCGGCAGCACAGGAGATCGTTCAGATGCAGGGGGGAGGGGGGAGTCTGCTAATGCCCCTGTGTCCAGAGGATTCATTAAGCGAGTCCATTTTAAAGCCCTGGGTCAATACTGAAGTGTTGATGTCTATGCACAATGTCTGCACTTCGTTACTCTGTCTGTGGTAGTTACAGCAGAGAAAGCGTAATCTCGCGAGATTACGCTGTAGATGACAGGTTACAACAAGATTATGCTTCCTCTGCTGTAACTACCACAGACAGAGTAACGAAGTGCAGAGATTGTGAATAGACATTCCGTGGAATGTCTATTCACTGTCTAAACACTTCAGTATCGTTAATGTGTTAGTATAAGACAGCACATAAGGATTTAGCAGGATCCCTATGCGCTGAGTAAATGAATGGAGAGGAGTGCATGACGCTGATTGGTCAGCGTCATACACTCCTCTGTACAACGCCCACTTGGTCTAAAGTAAAAACATGCCCACTTGGGCATTAAGCAACTCATTCGCATAAATCTAAAATCGCTAATAAAGTGGTGAAAACAGATCGTTTTTTTTAAATAAAAAGCATTACTGTCACCTACATTATAGCGCCCATCTCCTTATGTAGAAGATAGGGCAGTTATAATGTGGTGACAGAGCCTCTTTAATATGGCTTTGTTAGAAGCTGAAGATCAGGAAAACAGAAGTCGCCGCAAGAATATTAGGATTTGTGGCCTTCCGGAGTTCATAGTTCATGAGGCTTTACCAAAAATTGCACAGGAGATTTTTATTTCTATATTGACTGAAGATAGAGCTACCTCGATTCGCATTGAACGTATACATCGTGCCTTGAGGGCTAAACCACGTTCACAAGAT
The DNA here is from genome assembly GCF_050947455.1 of Rhinoderma darwinii. Lineage (NCBI taxonomy): Eukaryota > Metazoa > Chordata > Amphibia > Anura > Rhinodermatidae > Rhinoderma > Rhinoderma darwinii. Next base: position 263,624,058 of record NC_134688.1, read on the forward strand.
CCACCTAGATATGTAATCTGTGGTCTGCTCAGCTATGTGGATACAGCAGCACTTCTAAAACAGGCAAGGGCATTAAATGGAATACAATATGATGGAACTTCTAATCTTCTTTTCCAAGATTTGGCGTCTTCAACTCTTGCCAAACGTCCCATATTGAGGCCGCTGTTGGATATGTTGAGAACTAACAACTTCCCGTTTCGTTGGCTGTATCCTTTTGGTGTGGCGATCATTAAACATGATAAGCAAATTGTGATTAGGAAGCCAGAAGATCTTTGTGTTGCCTGGGATTTGCTTGGTTTACAACCTATAGACATTCCATCGTGGCTTCCTTTGGCTCAATCACCGAAGATACCTACTTTACGTGAGGCTGATCCCTGGACACGGGTGTCTGGTCATCGCTCGCCAAGGGGAAAGAAAAACACTCCCATGTCCCAAAGAGTGGATTCGACCTGAGGACTCTTGGTTGTTTCATAGTAAATATGTCTTGGCGTAACTCTTTGTACTAATGGATGACTTCTTTTTCAGTTTCCTTGCTCCTGTACTGGATTCGGGAGATTTATAGTCATATCTCAAATGTTATAAGTTGACTACTGATTGTTTCTTGGTACTCACATATGATTGTATAAGGTATTATCATTGAACTCCGAAGTGTCTTATTTGTATTACAATAGCAATATTAAAAGCTGTTTGGGTTATCGTGCCTTGAGGTCAATCTCATGTATTCTATAGTGACCCCCCAACACTTTCCTTGCCTTTATTCGTTTCCTTTATTTAGGGTGATGCTGATTGTTTTTTTGGCTATTGCAACTGCACCCTCTTTCGTAGTTCTTGTTCTATTCTTTTTTGGAATAGGGTTATTTAATATTCTAATAATTTTATGTTATTTCTGTCATATCATAGATAAATAGACTCCAAGCATATATAGGTTACAGGCTAGGTAAAGTTTAACAGGCCAACTTCCCCCCATAATGTATCGGATAGACTGCTCCGAAATATAGAACCATACCGAAGAAAAAATAGAGCATATAGTCAGGAGTATATAAGAATATATCAGTTTTATTAATACAAAATAACTTACATTTAAAAACACATCATTCAAAGACTCTAGTACTAGTACTATGGTACGACATTCAGCACGGAACGATTGTATGTAACACAAACGAAAAGGTATATACCGCAAACCAGTATACACTACCCACGGGAATAGTTATAGTATATTATATCCATGTGGCTTATATACTGATCATCCACAGTGTCCTCTCAGTTAAATAGGCATAAAGGTAATATCAAGTCAAGAGAGAGTCACACCGGGAGGATCAGTAATGAGAGTAGTGAGTAGTTATAGCAGAGCAGTCTTACCCATTTCAGAGAGGAGTAAGGGATATCAATACACGTCCGTGCTGTGTCGCCCACAGAAAACCCCAACGCGCGTTTCGCTGTTAGTCGCTTACCCCCTGAGGAAGCGACTAAGAAGGTACCCCCTGAGGAAGCGACTAAGAACAGCGAAACGCGCGTTGGGGTTTTCTGTGGGCGACACAGCACGGACGTGTATTGATATCCCTTACTCCTCTCTGAAATGGGTAAGACTGCTCTGCTATAACTACTCACTACTCTCATTACTGATCCTCCCGGTGTGACTCTCTCTTGACTTGATATTACCTTTATGCCTATTTAACTGAGAGGACACTGTGGATGATCAGTATATAAGCCACATGGATATAATATACTATAACTATTCCCGTGGGTAGTGTATACTGGTTTGCGGTATATACCTTTTCGTTTGTGTTACATACAATCGTTCCGTGCTGAATGTCGTACCATAGTACTAGTACTAGAGTCTTTGAATGATGTGTTTTTAAATGTATGTTATTTTGTATTAATAAAACTGATATATTCTTATATACTCCTGACTATATGCTCTATTTTTTCTTCGGTATGGTTCTGTCATATCATGTGGAATAAGAGGATATTAAGGTGGATTCTTATGTGAAATGGCTGGTTTTAAGATTGTGTCGCATAATGTAAGGGGTCTGAATGTGCCGCAGAAGCTACCAAAGATTTAAGATCCTGGTTTCATTGCCCCTAGCATTCGGCAGCCAGAGGTGTTAGCATAGCTATACCTAAATGCATCCCGTTTTCGTTGTTAGCGCAATTAGACGATCCAGAAGGTAGATACATGTTTATAAAAGGGATGATTGGTAACGCAGTATATACTTTCGCTAATCTATATTCTCCTAATTTGGACAGTCTTTTTGGTTTATTCCGACCCTGAACATAGCACATTTGAACAGGGTTTGAATTCCTTACACTTGACAGATGTCTGGAGATTAATGGATCTGTTAGATAAGGATTATTCTTATTTTTCATCCACTCACAATACATATCACAGATTAGATTATATGTTTCTTTCGCAGAAGTATACTTCCTTAGTTCGCTCTGCGTATATAGGCCATATTGTATTACCGGACCATGCCCCGATCTCCGTGTCCATAAGTTTAGTAGGTATTCCTAAGGTGGATTGGTGTTGGCGACTCAATGACACTCTTATAGCGGATAAGACTAGTGCCCAGATTATTGAAAACCATTTATCTCAATATTTTGCACAATGTCTCAGGTGAGCTTAATTCATTAGGAACACATGTAAAGAAGAAGACCAATGCTTTACTAGATTCTCTGTTCTCTCTGATTGCTCTTTTAGAGGGTGTACACAAAAATAAATGGCCATCTCTTCATTAGCCGAATTGACCAGTCTTAGGATAAGGTGAAAGACATTCCTAATGTTAGTGCGAGAATTAGGGTTAATGGGATCCTATCCAAGCCTTTTAACATTAACAATGGTACACGTCAGGGTTGCCCTTTATCGTCCTCTTTGTTCATTCTGGTAATGGAGACTTTACCTGAGGATCCTGTCGTATCCTTTGAATTACAGGGCATTAGGGTTGGTTCTTACACACAAACCACTGCAGCTTTTGCTGACGATTTATTAATTTTAACTACAAATCTTGTAACTTCGATTCCTCATCTTACAGGTCTGTTTCATTCTTTTGGGGAAGTGTCTAATTTTATTGATCCTGACAATGTTATTGATCCTCTCAGGGTGAATTCTTTGTTTAAGTGGCCAGATAGCAGCTTGACGTACTTGGGTATTCAAATTACTAAAGATCCAGCAAATTTATATACTTGTAATTATACGCCTTTATTCATGTCTATACAGACCCAATTAAGAGAACTTAAAGTACCATATTTGTCTTGGATGGGACGCAAAAATCTTTTAAAAACTTTTATAGTCCCTAAACTTCTATATTTGATACAGACACTTCCGATATGGCTACCTAGAACGTTTTTTGATAGGGTTAGGAAATTCTTTACTGCATTTTTGTGGAACAATGCTAGGCCACGGCTGAAATACAGGTTACTCACTCAGAAACCGCATCTTGGAGGTTTAGGAGTACCAGATTTCTTTATTTATTACAAAGCAAATCATTTAAATAGAGGGCAATCTTTGGTTAGCACATCTCAGTCTACTCTATATGTGGAATTGGAGTGGGAGTTTCTCATGTTACCTGACCAGCTGTTTATTTGGGGATTGAGACCATTTTCTCCGAATTCTATATGTTCCAGCATTTTATTGAAGGGCACTATAAGGGTGTGGCAAGAGGTTAACACACATAACTCCCTCTTATCTGATAATTATCCACTTTGCCTTTTGCCTTTGCCTTTCAGATTAGAAGTGCCCTATCTCCTACATAATCTGATTGGCGCTGGAATGTAGATAACAGCAGTGGTTTTTATTTCGAAAATCGATCATTTTTTAGCAAGTTATGAGCTAGTTTAGATTTATGCTAATGAGTTTCTCAATGGACAACTGGGCGTGTTTTTACTTTTTACCAACTGGGCGTTGTACAGAGGAGTGTATGAGGCTGACCAATCAGTGACTAATCAGTGTCATACACTTCTCATTGTTCCAGCCCGGCTTCTTTCACTGCATAATCACACTGTGCTGTGGATCATGGCCCTTTAAAGTAAAATGCAGTTTTCGCACATCGCTGTTCTTGTTACTATTGAGAGACATGCAAGTCACATGACCCATGTGGGCAGGTCCTAGTACAGCAGCAAGACTCCATAGAGAAGACTGAAAGCTGCTATGCAAGTATAAGGGGGGATTGATTACCGTGTTTTTCGGACTATAAGGGTATGTGCACACGGCTTATTTTTGGCCATTTTTCTGGCCGTAAACTGTCGAAAAATCTGAAGCAGAATGCCTCCAAACATCTCCAAAAATGGCCGTAAAAAATGTGGATCGGTCATAAATGTCAGATAGATGCAGGTCCCTCTGGGACCCGCACCTATCTCTAGAACGGGGCTCCCTAATCCCTGTTCTAGCTTTGTGTGCTCTCCCGGCAACTTAAAGAGGCTCTGCCACCACATTATAAGGGATCGGCGCTGTAATGTAGATAACAACAGTGTTTTTTATTTTGAAAACTATTAATTTTGAGCAAGTTATGCACAATTTTAGATTTATGCTAATTACTTTCTTAATAGACAACTGGGCGTGTTTTTACTTTTTTACCAACTGGGCATTGTAAATAGAAGTTTATGACGCTGGCAATCAGCATCATACACTTCTCTCCATTCATTTTTAGCAGTACTCGCAACACAGCGTGATCTCGCGAGATCACGCTGTACTGTCACATACTCAAACATTAACTTTACCGAAGTGTCTTGAGAGTGAATAGACATTGCCTCCAGCCAGGATGCGATGTCTATTCACACTCCCGACACTTCGGTAAAGTTTCTTGGGGACTTACTCACACAGCACGGCGTGATCTCGCGAGATCACGTGTGCGGTCATTCACAGAAACTTTACCGAAGTGTTAACAGACATCGCGTCCTGGCTGGAGGCAATGTCCGTAACTCATCCATGTACTGCAGTGTATTGTACCAGCGATCTAACGATCGCTGGTTCAAGTCCCCAAGGGGAACTAATAAAATGTGTAAAAAAAAAAAAAGTTAGATACATTTTCATGTGTTTAAAAAAATATTCAAAGTTAAAAAAAACAAATTTTTCCACTATTCCCCAAGCACAATGTAAAAAATTGGTATCGCTGTGAAGTCCGAACTATTACAATATGCCATTATTTAACTCGCATGGCGAACAGCGTAATGAATTTAAAAACACCAGAATCACCTTAGTGCTAACAAAAATTAAATAAAAAATGATCAAAAAACCATATGTACCAAAAAATGGGGGCAATAAAAACTACAGCTCGTCCCGTAAAAAATAAGGCCTCATTCACACGGCAGGGTTTCCCGGCCGTTCATAAATCGGCCGGCACCCGGCTGCATTAGGAATAATAGACCCCTAATGGGGCTATTCACACGACCGATTTTTTGACGGCCGGAAAATCCGGCCGTCAAAAAATAGGACATGCTCTATCTTTGCCCGGCCGCCCGGCTCCCATAGAAGTCTATGGGGCCGGGTATTACACGGCCATCACCGGAATGTGTTCCGAGTGATGGCCGGGTTTCCCGGCGCTTGCGCTCTATCTCCTCCTCCTCACAGCGCAGAGTGCATGTGAGGAGGAGGAGTTGATGCCATTCTGACGAATGGCATCGCTGTACACTGTGTTGCAGGGCCGGGGTGTACAGCAGGTGGAGGGAGCGCTGCGCTGGCTCCCTTCCCCTGCTTGTTAAAAGCACCCTGGCTCGGCGACACCTTCGATGGCGCCGCTAGTAGTAGTAGCAGCCGCTGCTGTTGCTGCGGCTGCTACTACTGTAGCGACGCCACTATAGCAGAGCAGGGAGGTATCTCCCCGCTCTGCTATGTGCTAGCCGCACTTTAGCTCCTTGAAGGAGCGGAATCCCCGTGTTTTCGGGGATTCCGCTCCTGGACAGAGCGCTTGATGTCTCTGTCCATATCTGGGCAGTGACATCAGGGGAAACTCCTGAAGCGGAATCCCCGAACACATGGGGATTCCCCTTCAGGAGCTGCCGCTGATGTCACTGTCCGGATCTGCCCGGCCCGGCACGGATGCATAACTTTATGCAAACCGGCCGGGCAAAATGGCCGATTTTACCGGCCGACACTCGGGCTCGGGAACGACCCGGTCGTGTGAATCCCGCCTAAGTCTTCACACCGCTCAATCGATGAAAAAATATAAAAGTTAAGGCTCTCAAAATGTGGCGAAACAGAACCATTTTTTTTAACAAATAGTTTTTCTTTGTAAAAGTAGTAAAATATGAAATAATTTTTTCCTATTTTCTGTTTTAAAACCTGGGTGCGTCTTATAGTCAGGTGCGTCTTATAGTCCAAATTTATATATAGTCTGTATTTATTTCTGGTACTTGTTCTGGGGTCTGTATTTGTTTAGGCAGTGGCGGATTATCATATGGGCGATTCGGGCGGCCGCCCGGGGCCCGAGGCTCCCAGGGGGCCCATGGCAGCCCGAACCGCACATCATCTTACAAAGGTACCTATTCAGCGTGCTAGCTATCTAACTGCCGAAGATGAGGAGGGGAGGAGCAGGGAATTGGCCGGGAAAGGGCTAGGACACGCCTCCCTGACAAGTGCGGGCGCTGCCATTGAGTAACAGAACAGCGACGGACGGCTGTTCTGTTACTCCAAAGCTGCAAGAGAAGAGCCGGGCGGGCGGTCACCGGCGCTGAGGTTAGTTATCCTCCTTCCCAACTGGTTCCCGACCGCTGGCTGTATTTTTACGGCCAGCGGTCAGGGACGGGTCCTTAAAACCCGAGCCATAGACTTTCTACGGCTCGGGTTTTAACTTGCTGCCCGCGCGATCGGGCAGCTGAATGTCGGGTCTCCGGCTGTGAGTGACTGCCGGGGACCCTGAGGAGAAGACAGAAGCAGCTTTCGCTGCTTCTGTCTTCTCCGATGTCTTCTTACACAGCGTTCAATGAACGCTGTGTAAAGGAATAGAGACAGCAGCAGCGGTGCGGTCTCTATTCCTCCCGGTGATCTTGTGACTGGTCACATGATCGCCGGGTGCCGTTAGTGACAGACTGTTGCTGGGTCTAACTAGACCCAGCACAGCCCTATTAGTGACAATCGTCACTATGAGAGGGCTGATTTCCCCTGTAACTGGGGCTGCTGTGCAGCTCCAGTTACAGTGGAAAAACATGGTGTAAAAGAAAGGAAAAAAATATATAAAGTTCCTCAAAGGTCTTTTTTGACCTTTGAGGGACAGACCACAGTGATAAAAAAATAATAAAGTAAAGTGCAAAAAAAAATTAAATAATAAATACACTTAAAATACCCACCCCAAAAAAACAGTTCCCCCCGCCAATCATTGTTGTAACGCTAGCGCTGACCCAATTACCCGAATATAGACATGTAATATATTAAAATTTACGGTAAACAATGACGATTACAAATAAAAGGTCTATTTTAGGGTAAAACTATGTTATTACCCCAAAAAATAGCTGAAACGTCAAAATGCAAATTTTTTTACTATTATTTTCAAACTTTATGAATAAAAATTCTAAAATAGCAAAAAAGGTGTGCATAAAAACGATAAAAAACGAAACCTGCATTGTCTACGGAAAAAACGTCGCAAAAATCACGTCGTTTTTATTTATTTTTTATAAAAATGTGTTTGGTGCAACTTTGTAAGGCCCCATGCACACGACAGCAAAAAACCTCCGCAAAAACGGAGCCATTCACTTTCATTGAACACTGACACCTTTCTGTAGCACTACGGAAGGGTGTCAGTGCCGTGGAAATGTTCCGGGAATTATGGAACATGTCCGTTCTTTCGCATTTTGCGGGACGTGCTCCCATACTTTGTATGGGAGCACGGCCCGAAAATGCGGCTGTCAGTCAGCGGCCGGCCGTGCCCGCAATCGCGGGCCATGATTGCGGGCATGGTCGTGTGCATGGGGCCTAATTATGTTTTATTAAAAAATATTTTCACTTTTTGAGATACAGCTGCTTTGTATCCTGTATCCGTCAGGTCAGCAGGACTGACGGGATCAGTGAAACGGGCCCTGCGCTAAATTATAATCTTAGATGTGATAGATTTGAGGTGGATCCTGCGTGTCACTGATCCTGTCAGTCCTGCTGACCTGACGGATACAGGATACAAAGCAGCTGTATCTCAAAAAGTGAAAATATTTTTTAATAAAATCAATCAATCACACACATACTAATATATATATATATATATATATATATATATATATATATATATATATAACATTATGATATCAAGTTTTTAAATGTGTACATAACCTTGTGCCACTATATACAAGGGGGAGCGCTGTGTGCCACTATATACAAGGGAGAGCGCTGTGTGCCACTATATACAAGGGGGAGCGCTGTGTGCCACTATATACAAGGGGAGTGCTGTGTGGCACTATATACAAGGGGGAGTGCTGTGTGGCACTATATACAAGGGGGAGCGCTGTGTGGCACTATATACAAGGGGGAGCGCTGTGTAGTGCTATCCACAGTGGTATGTGTGTGGCGCTCTTTATAGGGGGGGCTTTTTGGTGCTATTTACAAGAGGGGGAGGGCTGTGTGGCGCTCTCTACAGGGGGCTGTATGGCACTATCTATATGGGGCTGTGTGTAACGCTCTCTACGGGGGGGATGTGTGATATATAGAGGGGGCTGTGTATGGCCATATCTATGGGGGTGTATAATATCTACAGGGGCTGTGTGTGGCACTATGTACAGGGGGCTATGTGTATGTGGCGTTTTACAGTGTGTGGTATTATATTCAGGCGCGCAGTGTTTGGTGCTATTATATTTAGGGGTACAGTATGTGGCACCATGATAACTTTATTTTCGTTTATAGGTGTGGAAATGTTGGAAAAGTGAGGAGACGTCTGAGTGGCAAATTCTGCAGAAATGAGTCATGGCCGGGAGAAGTCGTCATGAGCGCTGGACCGGATGGAGAAGAAAAGAGGAAAAAAACTACTAGAATCTGAGACGTCGTCACCTGTGAGTCACTAGATTTATAGAGAATCTGTCGCCTCTCCTGACATGTTTATTATAGGAATCCTTGTATTTCACAAAATGTCTTTCTGCAGTCCAGGACTGATAGACAATTCCCCTTGTCAGGAGGTTGTGTCCCTGCACAGTGTGATACTGTCAGTATGTAGGGACACAGCCCTGTGACAAGGGAAATCGTAACACTGTTAATGCTTGCCCAAAAAAGTAGTGTTAAAAATAGTTACGGCAGGGCGGCGGTGAGGAAGGGGGGCCCAAGTTTGGGTAACAGCCCAGGGCCCATGGTCTACTTAATCCGCCACTGTGTTTAGGGGAATTCTGGTCTAGGAACTGCAATAGTTTAGAAGGTCTTAAGTCTGTATGTATTGTGGGGTCTGGTCTGGGGTCCGAATTTACTAGTCTGAGTTAACGGGGTACGAACCGTTTTTTCATACTGATGACCTTTCCACAAGTCATACATGATAGGTCATCAGTATATAATCGCTGGGGTTCTGACACCTGGACCCCACACTGATTAACTGCTATGGCTGCCTCCGGGCACCAGATGTCTGTGCCGGAAGAGGATGGCTCCAGTCACACTATAGCGGCCGAGGTGCAGTACTGCAGCTCTGCTCCTATTCAAGTGAATAGGAGCAGAGTTGCAGGCCTGCAGCATGAACGCTATGCAGTGCATCTGCTTTCAGGACTGAACACTGCATAACATCCGGTATCCGGGGGCAGTCGTAACAGATGATTGATGTGGGGTCCGTGTATCGGTCCCCCACTGATCACATACTGATGACATCCTTTGGATAGGTCATCAGTTTGACAAAACGGTCCAAGCCCGGACAACACCTTTAATGTATGGGCCTGGGGTCTGAATTTGCTCAGGGATCTGGTCTGGGGTATGGAACAATTTAGGGGGTGTGATGTCTGAATTTTTGTGTTATTATAGAGGCTGTAAATGGCTGCAGAAGCGAGGAGCAAAGATGTCTTTTCAGGAAACTGCAGTCATCAGGAGAAGTCGCTATAACGTCTGTGTCAGATGGGAAAGAAAGAGAACGACTCCCATCAGAGAAGACGTCATCTGTGAGTCACTGGATTTAGGGTGGATCTGTCCGACTTGTGACACGACTATTATAGGAAATACTTGTATTCCACATAAAGTCTTTGTGTAGCCCAGGACTAATAGAAAAATCGATGTTACCATACCCTTTGTCATGAGGATGTGTCCATACACAGTGTGATGCTGTCAGCAATGGTTGGAGACTGTCAGTATGCAGGGACACCGCCCTTTGATAAGGGGAATCGTAACACCCATTTGTCAATTCTTGCACAAAAAGGTGGTTTTCGCTATAGAGATGGCACGGCAGAGGGGTGGTGGAGAAGGTGGGCCCAAGTTTGGGGAACAGCCCAGGGCCTATGGTCTACTTAATCCATGACTGGAACTAGGTAAATGATAACAGGTATGTAAAATATAACCATTTTTGGCTGTTGGTTTGTGATATGTCTTACATTCCAACTTTGACCCTGACACAGTAATTTGCAAATCCAAATATTCTATAGGCTCTTGACTAATATGTAATGTAAAATGTAAATTATAATCATTGGTGTTCAAAACCTGTATGAAATGTTTAAATTCTGATATTGACGTTTCCCACACCAAAATCACGCCACCTATGTAGCATCGCCAGAGCACCAGGACTGTTCTCGATCTAGGCAGAATTGTAAGGAGCTCCCAAAATGCCATTAATAAATTGGCATAGCTGGACGGAATTCTGGTGCCCATGGCGGTACCAGACTGCTGACGATAAAATTCTGTTAAAACAAAAATAACTGTGTTAAACTGCACTCAATACTTTCAAGTATGAATTTAATTTGTTCTTGTTGTAAACTTTTTTGGTCTTCCAAATACTGCTTATATTTCCTGTTGGCATTCAAGGCGTGTATAAAGGGAACTGACATCTAGAGTACCTAAAGCCTAATTCCGCTGCCATTCTTGATTTTCCACAATTTCTATAATGTCTGTTGTGCCTTTAAATATGTGGGAGTCTGTTTGATGTAGGCTGTAGAAATTTATCAATGTATTGTGATAAATTAGATGTTATGAACGCAAAGTTAGACACAATGGGCCTTCCGGGTGGGTTATCTTCATTCTTGTGTATTTTTGGGATACAGTATTCTTTGTTGTGTAACCAATATAAGCTCATGTTCCTGTTTGTTGAGTTGCCTGCTGTAGTGATCTGTCCCATAACTCTTGTAGTTGTCATTTACCTCTCTGTGGGGTCATGTGGAAGTATAGCATAGATTTTTTTCTTTTATATATCAGTGTCTTAATATAACTATACCTCCCTCTTTATCTGCAGGACGTAATGCAATTTGTTCATTTAATTGTAGATCTTTCAGCATGTGCATTTCTTCATGGGATAAATTGTGCTTATAACAAGGATTTTGGAGATCTTTTTCTGCTACATAGAGGAAAGCTATTAGTTCCCCTCACATGTCCTGTGTAAAACTCATAGGCAATCTTTTAGGCCATTGCTCTGGCTCAGCGAGCCGCATGGTTTGTCCTTCTTTCCATTCTTTAAAAGTCAGGAGGTATGTATAAGACAGCGGCTGCAGGCATGGGGACCACACAGACCTATGTATAGATATATATTATGTGTCTATACATAAGTCTGTGTGGGCCTCGTCGCAGGTGCTTGCTATACTTGTGCCCATCCTCTGTAGTGTTGGCGCCTTGATCTTTGTCTGAGTTGGTGGAGGGCCCTGAGTTAGTTGCGGGGCTTTGATAAATTAACTGCTCCACATCCTAAACATCCTTTACCTGGCCTTGCACGTATTTTAAAAAATAAAAAATTACCTGTACGCAGGCAACCAGTGTTTGGTTTTAGACAAACTTGTAGTTATTCTAGTTTATGTTCAAAAGCTTTGACAATATGCACGCCATTTGTTTTTTTTGTTGAAGATTAACTGTATATATGGCCTGCATGCGAGTTCTTTTCATTGTGTTTTTTTTTTGTTTTTTTTTTAATATATATGGTTTCTGAAAATAAAAAAAGGCTCTGCTTATTTTTCTGAGAAACAGTGGCACTCTGGTCCAGGGAGGCACATATGTGCACTGCGAGGTCTGTAGTATGGAGACACCCCATGTGACACAGTACAGGGTCTGTACACCATGCTTTGTCGTATGCACCCTAATGACTTGGCCGTTTTCACACAGAGTTTACCGGTGTTTTTGGTGAGGTTTACGCATTTTTTTTCAAAACTTTGTCGTTATATGTTACTTTAAGGTCTATAAAAAAAAAATCCACCAGAAACGCATGTAAGAAAAAAACTTCAGTTTTTTTTACATGCATTTTAAACACAGCAAATAAAGTGTGTGTGAAAAAAAATAAGTGACATTGGAGGGCAACTCCTCTTTGGGGTAATATATATCTGGGACAACAGTGACATACGCACATAAAAACGCTGACGCGCACCGTACACGGAAGCCACACGTTACTGCAACACAGAAAAAACGCTGCTTTTTGTACACGCGCAAAACTGACACGCTCGTGTGAATTAGGCCTTAGATTTGCAGGCGAAGATTTCCCCATTGTTCCGAGACAAGTTTTTTTTTTTTTTTTAAAAAAAAGGAAAATTATTGCAAAACTCGATGCAATATCGATGAATAACTCGGTAAAGTTTTTAAATATGTCAAAAAGCGGAATTGTGATATAGGTTAAATTCTACCATCTTATTGGGGGAAAAAATTGGGCAAAATTACTAGTATCACTTTCAATGCTACATAAAACATTTCACATTGCTTTACAGTTTAAAAATTAAACTACACTCCAAAATTTCCTATATAAGATCAAAAAGGGAGCAACAGATAAATGCCCTAGGTATTGTCATTCCTCAGCTGATTTAATATACCTTCTCTGACGATGTCCTAAGCTCCACCTATACTGAAAGGAAATAACTGTTAAATTAAGTGGGGTATATAAGACGAAAGTTTCATCATAGGCCTCTCTATGCCTACTCGGCAGAGTCGGCGTCAGCACCCAGTGAATCCGGGCAAGGGCCGGGGCCTACTGCATTTGAAGGGGCCCACTCACCGCCGGGTTCTTTACGCTGCCGTCATGGCTTCTCTAGGAGCGCTGCTGACACTCTGGCCGGAGATTCCACTCCTAGAGGTAGACCCTGGCGTCCCTATCCAAATATGGACAGTGACGTCAGGGGCTCCTCCTGGACCGGACTACCCGGCCAAAGCGTTGCCGATGCTCTGGCCAAGGATTCTGCTCCAGGAGAAGTCCATGATTTCACCTCCTCCAGGAGAAGAATCCCCGAATCTGGCTGGGGATTCCACTCCTAGAGGGAGCCCCAATGGTCTTATCCAGGGCCAGCCTTAGGATAGATGGCGCCCTGTGCGAAATGATCTTTTGGCGCCCCACCCCCGTCATTAAAAAAAAATGCCCCATAAAGAAATTATAATGCCCCTTTAGTGCCCCCATACAGTATAATAATAATATTTAATAATATAATATATTAGAACCCCTTCAAGGACACAGTATTTTCTCCTCTAATTGTGCCCACAGAATTATGCCCCCTGTAGTACCCCTACACAGTATAATGTCTCCTTAGTGGCCCCCATACAGTATAGTGCCCCCCTGTAGATTTTGCCATACAGCCTCCCTGTAGACAGTGCCATAATCCCCCACCACCTCCTTGTAGATCGTGCCATACAGCCCCCCCACCTCCCCCTTGTAGACAGTGCTATACAGTCCCGCACCTCCCCCTTGTAGACAGTGCCATACAGTCCCCCACTCCCCCTTGTAGACAGTGCCATACAGTCCCCCACCTCCTCCTTGTAGACAGTGCCCCCAAACAAAAACAAAAATTGTACTCACCTAGGCCCCGTTCCCACAACGAACTGAGCTGCTCCACGACAGGATCCTGTAGCCTAGTACAGAGTTTCCCAACCTTTTCGGACTCAAGGCAGCACTGGAAAAATAAAATTTCCTCAGGGGACCCACTCACAGTAATGACCATCAGCCCCCCACTCACAGTAATGACTATCAGCCCCCACTCACAGTAAAATTACCATCAGCCCCCAACTCACAGTAATGACCATCAGCCCCCCACTCACAGTAATGACCATCAGCCCCCACTCACAGTAAAATTACCATCAGCCCCCAACTCACAGTAAAATGACCATCAGCCCCCCACTCACAGTAAAATGACCATCAACCCAGCACTCACAGTAAAATGACCATCAGACCCGCACTCACAGTAAAATGACCATCAGCCCACCACTCAAAGTAAAATGACCATCAACCCAGCACTCACAGTAAAATGGCCATCAACCCCCACTCACAGTAAAATGACCATCAGCCCCCCCACTCACAGTAAAATGACCATCAGCCCAGCACTCACAGTAAAATGACCATCAGCCCCCCACTCACAGTAAAATGACCATCAGCCCAGCACTCACAGTAAAATGACCATCAGCCCACCACTCACAGTAAAATGACCATCAGACCCGCACTCACAGTAAAATGACCATCAGCCCCCCCACTCACAGTAAAATGACCATCAGCCCAGCACTCACAGAAAAATGACCATCAGACCCGCACTCACAGAAAAATGACCATCAGACCCGCACTCACACTAAAATGACAATTTTCTCAAGCTTGAGAAAGGTACAGGTGTGAACCGAAACGTTGCTCACTCTTTCCACCTGGTGGTGAATAAACAAACATCTCCCAAACTTTGAAGTCTTCTGGTTCCTGCTGATTATATATATATATATATATATATATATATATATATATATATATATATATATATATATATATATATATATATATATATTATGTATAAAAATGGTTTTCTTTAGTAAAAGTGTAAAACTAAAATCAAAACTACACATATATGGTATCTCTGCAATCGTAATGACCCAAAAAGTAAAGTTAGCTTAAATAAAAACCCAAAAACAATTGCTATTTTTTCCATTCCCATCCCCCAAAAATAATAAGGTTAATCAATAAGTCCCATGTACCTCAAAATTGTAGCAATGAAGTCCCGCAAAAAACAGCTATGTCCACGTGAAAATAAAAAAAAGTTACAGCTCTTTGAATTTGACAATGGAAAAACGAAAAAATAAAAAAAATGCTTGGACATTAGGGCCCAGAATGCATGCAGGGGGAAGGGGATAATAGACATTACAAAGGAAAAAAACTATACAAAACATTTTTTGGACCCTGCATCATTGCTAATACAGCAGCGCCATCTACTGTCCATTTTTTAGAAAGATCCTCAGAGTAAAATATTAATTATAAGTATACAGAAAAAAAAGCTACCAAGAAATTTGCCACTTATGTTAGTATTCTGGATGGGTTTACCAGTTTGCTTAGTAGTTCCGTCTCTTATGGAATATTGATCTAGCAATGCACTGGTAGAGGTCTTGCTCTTGATGCTTTACATTCATAATTGAAGAATCATATAAATATCTGCCTACTCTTTAACAAAATGTATTCCCGTTGCTTATATAGCACCAACATATTCCACTGTACAGAGATTGTCATCATACACATCAGTCCCTGTCCCAAATAGCTCATAATCGAATTTCTCTATCTCAGACACACACTAGGGCCAATATCATAACCAAACCAGAGTACCCGGAAGCCCACGTAAACACAGGGAGAACATACAAACTCTAGTCAAATGTTCTCCTTGGTCTTGACCCTAGTACTGCAAGACAACAGTGCTGACCACTGAGCCATCGTAACGGGTTTGTTTTTTGAATTTTTTTTTTACTGTTAGGGTATGTGCACACGAGAAGTGGTTTTACGTCTGAAATGACAGCCTGTTTTCAGGAGAAAACAGCTGCGTAGTTTCAGACGTAAAAGCTCCTCCTCGCATTATGCGAGGCGTCTTTGACGCTCGTAATCTTGAGCTGCTCTTCATTGACTTCAATGAAGAACGTCTCAAATTACGTTGCAAAGAATTGTCCTGCACTTCTTTGCCGAGGCAGTCAATTTACGCGTCGTCGTTTGACAGCTGTCAAACGACGACGCGTAAATGACAGGTCGTCGGCACAGTACGTCGGCAAACCCATTCAAATGAATGGGCAGATGTTTGCCGACATATTGTAGCCCTATTTTCAGACGTAAAACGAGGCATAATACGCCTCGTGTACGTCTGAAAATAGGTCGTGTGAACCCAGCCTTAGGGTATGTACACACGGGCTATTTTCGGCCGTTTTTCAGGCTGTAAACGGCCCGAAAAACGGCTAAGGAGTCAGAAGCAGAACGCCTCCAAACATCTGCCCATTGATTTCAATGGGAAAAACGGCGTTCAGTCTTCTTGGGACGTTTTTGGAGCCGTTTTTCATAGACTCTATAGAAAAACAGCTCCAAAAACGGCCGTAAAAAAACGCTGCGAAAAACGCGAGTTGCTAAAAAAACGTCTGAAAATCAGGAGCTGTTTTCCCTTGAAAACAGCTCCGTATTTTCAGACGATTTTGGTTAAGGGTGAGCATACCCTTAGAAATTGAGTCCAATGTAGAATCCTGTTACCAAGTCTAGTAAACTAGTAAAAACAAACCATGCATAACACGAGGAATAACTAAGGTGGATATCAAGTCACCAGCTACAGATACCATCTATTCATCTTTTACGGTGTTGGCTGGCTGCTTTTTAGCTCTTTTCCATTAGGGCACAACTGTGATAAGTGTCTGCAGCTCAGCTGTATTGTCTTTTAAGAGTCTCATCACAGGCTGTGATTTGTCTATACTTTAGGCCCCATTCACACGATCGTAATTTTGGTCCGCAATTATTGACCGTAATTGCGGATCAAAATACTTTTTCCATTCATTGCCCATGGACACCTTCCCGCATATTTACAGGACGGTGCCCGGGTCGTAGAAAGCTTCCGTAAAAAAATAGGACATGTCCTATTTTTTTGATTTTACGGATCGTACTCCCATACTTTATAATGGGAGCACGGGCCACAAATGCGGGTGACTGTCCGTGGCATAATCAGACCGGGATTACACTGCAGTTCTTCCTATTCAGATTGGCTGCTGGGTAAAAGGGGCTTGCCACAAGCCCGCTAGGAAGTCAAGCATATAGAGCTGTTTTCCATTAAGACAAGTATGGTATATAAAATAGTTCTAAACTACAAGCAACAAAACCACCAATGAGAAAACGATGACTATAATTGCCACGCATATACTGTGGTAAATGAGTCTCCACAAGAGGTATCCAGAAACAAAAATATTTCTATAGTATCTGCATTGCCTACCTTTACAAGTGTTAGCATTCTGACAAAATCAATGAATTTCCTTTTATTGCCCTGCAAATCCAACAGCAGGGATCGAATGGTCTGATTTTTGGGTGAATTATGTCAAGTGTTTATAGATTTGGTCTTCTCGGTTAGGAAATACAAAGGCAAGATCCTCCTTTCGAACACGTTCAGACAGCCACAATATAGTTCCACGCAGGCGCCATACATTTAGCGTCAAGTAAGGGATCAGATCCAGTCAGGAAAAAGCAGAGAAGCCTTTCATTAAGGTTTAGGCCTCAAAACCACAGGTACGGTGCGGTCGACCGGAACGCAAAAAAAACCTTCATTGTGCATCTGTGTGTCATCTAAACTCACGGATCCACAACATTTCACCAGTATTGGTGAATCTGCAAATCCTGACCGTAAAATGACATGTCCTGAGTTTTTGCGGTCCAAATTTGCGGCCCCCACACGGGTTCGTGTAAACCACGGTCGTGTGCTTGGGACCATAGAAATAAATGGGTCCACAAAAATGCGGATAAATTGCGGCTGCAAAATCACAGATCTGATCTGGTTCTTGGCACTACATTTGTAGCTCTCACACATAGCTGTATTATGACCATATGAATGGCGCCTTATGGTGGACTGTCAGAAGTCCCCTATTCAGCAGTGCTCCCAGCCGACGGCTATACAGGGGAGTGCAGCAAAGCTTCAGTCACTTGATAGCGATATACCATCACATTATGTCATGTTAAAAACCTATTTAATACCCTATATACAAAGCAAAAAAAATAAAAAATAGGACAGATCACTTTCTTACAGGCACCCTTTGACCCCTGTTTGCTGCAGCCATTTTTTGGTTTTTCATTTTGTTTTTTTCCTACCAGCTTTTCAAAAGCCATAACTTTTTTATATTTCCATCGACATAGCGAGATGAGGGCTTGTTTTTTGAGAAACGAGTTGTCGTTTTTAATGTGACCATTTAAAGTACCATATAATGTACTAGGAAATGGAAAAAAACGAATCTTTGTGAATGACTGAACTGCGATTCCTTCATAGTTTTTGGGGTTTTGTTATTACGGTGCACACAGTGCGATAAAAACATGTTAACTTTATACTGTGGGTAAATAGGGATTATGGCAATATTAAATTTATATAGTTATATCGTTTTTTTTATAAAGTACTAGTGTTACACAAAAAAAAATATTTGTTTGTAACACCCCTTTGGGCCGACCTCTGTAGACAGGGTGTCGTGTAGTTCTCACCTCACTATGGCGCAGTGCCTCCACCCGAATCTTGCTAGGAGCTCTATAGCAAAGCAGGAGGGTCTTCCTCTTCTGCCGGGGGTGAACTCGGTAAACCCCCACCTGAGCTCAGTACACACTCACAATTGGTTATGGTGAAACTACTCAACCGTTTTATTTAGGGAAAGGTAAACAAGGGCGATCTGAATAAGAATGATGCAAATAAAGAAATAAAGCACAAATTACATAACAGTTACAGTTCTGTGTGATTGACCCCTAGTGGTGGGCATGGACTATATGCCAGGCCTGGCTGCTACAACACTTAGCAATATTCCCTGAAATGTTATGGGGATAACAAAGGGTTAATCTACTGTCTTCACCAAACATATACAGTATATCAGTGACCCACACAGGATAATGATCACTCACCCACACTCATACTGCTGGCAATAGCTGGCACACACTTATACTGTACTAATGGCTGCAGTAATGCAATCAACACAGTACAAACGTTGGGGCCCTGTTGCCGCGGACGTTGGCGCGCTTTTCAGGAACCGTTGATGCACTTAAATACTGAAATTCCTCTCAAGAACAGTTCTCTCACTAAGTCCTCAATATCAGCACAATCAGTTCCATTAATGTGTACTCACTACTTCTTGCAGCAAAGATCATATTCTCCCGGGATCCAGCTCGGGGCCGCAACGTTCAGACGTGTGGACGACAATGGAGTGGCAGGCAAAATCCTCCTGTGCTGCAGAGCAGGGAACCTCCCTGGAATCAGGCTGTTTTGCAGAGGTGATGCTGCAGCAGCATTTCTTCCTCTCATACAGTGAGCTGCTGGGCTGTCAGGACTGTCTCTGGGTCTCTGTGCTGTGTGCCCCAGTGCAGGACTCTCTTCTCTCTGCAATGCACTCACAGTCTCCCTATCTCCTGACCATGTGTCTCTCCCAAAGATGGCCACCGTCTCTCCTCCCTGCTCAGCCTTGTCCCACAATCCCCTGCTCAGCCAATCAGTGCTCCCCTCTGCTGCTCCTCTCCTAGGCTGCAGGGGTATAGAGAAGCAAGTGGTGCTGGGACATGTAGTCCACTGCACTTCAGAAGAAGATGTGCTAAAGTCTGTTGATGTGAGTCCCTGCTTGGCATTTACTGCAGCATCCACTATACACAATGCTTTCTCTGCAGGTGTTACATGTTAATAAAAAAATATTTTGTGTTGCTATATTCTGAGACCCATTTCTTTTTTATTTTTCAATCGATGGAGTGGTTTGAGGGCTTGATTTTTTGCAGGTCGAACTGTAGTTTTTAGTTTTACTATAAAACATGGGCTACATACTAATAAACTATATCCATATACTACCAGCGATTCATACACTACCAGCGATCACTTTTTCTAGGGGGACTAAAAAAAAATAAAGAAGTTAAAAACAGTTAAATAACATTTTTAATAATGTACAAAGAAAGAAAAAATAAAATAAATTAAAAAAACAAACCTTTTACCATTTTTCCCCTAAAGTAGTGTAGTGTTGACCTTCCTGACAGAGCCTCATTTTTCAAATCTGACATGTTTCATTTTATGTGGTAATAACGTCGAAGTGCTTTCACCTATCCAAGCGATTCTGAGTTTGTTTTCTCGTGACACATCGGACTTTATGTGACTGTCAAAATTTGCTCGATACATTTAGTATTTAATTGTGAAAAATTTGAATTTTTCTAAATTTAAATGTATCTGCTTGTAAGACAGGCAGTTATACCACACAAAATTGTTGCTAATTAACATCCTCCATATGTCTACTTTAGATGCAGTGGCGGATTATCATTAGGGCGTTTCGGGCGGTCGCCCGGGGCCCAAGGCTGCCAGGGGGCCCAAGGCTCCCAGGGGGCCTATGACCGCCCGAACCCCCTCATGCCCAGTGGCGTCGCTAGCACCGGAGGTAGCCCCGGTGCCAGGACCGCACCTGTCAGGCGAGGGGAGCTTTGCTTCTACTTAGCAGCCGTGGTCTGTGCTGCTATAGAAGCTCCCCCTCCAGCCCCCCTTCCCTGCTCTAAACATCTCTCCTCTGCTGCTAGCTGTCGGGACATGGGGGAGGGGAGACTGTCGGCGGGCTCTGTGCTGTGAGCAGGAGAAGAGCTGCAGTGAAGACATAAAAGGTAAGTGCATGTGTGTTTAATGTCCATATTCATGTATGTTTAATGTCTATATTCATGTATGTTTAATGTCCATATTCATGTGTTTACAAGGTGTACTTTGTGTATAATGTGCATACTCGTGTATAATGTGCCTACTTTGTGTATAATGTGCATACTCGTGTATAATGTGCCTACTTTGTGTATAATGTGCATACTCGTGTGTACTTTGTGTACTATGCATACTTTGTGTATAATGTGCCTACTTTGTGTACTTTGTGCATAATGTGTGTACTTTGTGTACTGTGCGTACTTTGTGCATAATGTGCGTACTTTGTACTGTGCGTACTTTGTGCATAATGTGTGTACTGTGCGTACTTTGTGCATAATGTGCGTACTTTGTGCGTACTTTGTGCATAATGTGCATACTTTGTGCAGAATGTGTGTACTTTGTGCATAATGTGGTACTTTGTGCATAATGTGCCTACTTTGTGCATAATGTGCGTACTTTGTGCATAATGTCCTTACTTTGTGCATAATGTGCGTACTTTGTGTACTGTGCGTACTTTGTGCATAATGTGCCTACTTTGTGTACTTTGTGCATAATGTGTGTACTGTGCGTACTTTGTGCATAATGTGCGTACTTTGTGCATAATGTGCGTACTTTGTGCGTACTTTGTGCATAATGTGCATACTTTGTGCATAATGTGGTACTTTGTGTACTGTGCATACTTTGTGCATAATGTGCCTACTTTGTACATAATGTGGTACTTTGTGTACTGTGCATACTTTGTGCATAATGTGCCTACTTTGTGCATAATGTGCCTACTTTGTGCATAATGTGGTACTTTGTGTACTGTGCATACTTTGTGCATAATGTGCCTACTTTGTGCATAATGTGCTACTTTGTGTACTGTGCTTACTTTGTGCATAATGTGCCTACTTTGTGTACTTTGTGCATAATGTGTGTACTGTGCGTACTTTGTGCATAATGTGCGTACTTTGTGCGTACTTTGTGCATAATGTGCATACTTTGTGCATAATGTGCGTACTTTGTGCATAATGTGGTACTTTGTGTACTGTGCATACTTTGTGCATAATGTGCCTACTTTGTGCATAATGTGCGTACTTTGTGCATAATGTGCCTACTTTGTGCATAATGTGCGTACTTTGTGTACTTTGTGCATAATGTGCGTACTTTGTGCATAATGTCCTTACTTTGTGCATTGTGCATAATGTGCGTACTTTGTGCATAATGTGGTACTTTGTGTACTGTGCGTACTTTGTGCATAATGTGCCTACTTTGTGTACTTTGTGCATAATGTGTTTACTGTGCGTACTTTGTGCATAATGTGCGTACTTTGTGCGTACTTTGTGCATAATGTGCATACTTTGTGCATAATGTGCGTACTTTGTGCATAATGTGGTACTTTGTGTACTGTGCATACTTTGTGCATAATGTGCCTACTTTGTGCATAATGTGCGTACTTTGTGTACTTTGTGCATAATGTGCGTACTTTGTGCATAATGTGCCTACTTTGTGCATAATGTGCGTACTTTGTGTACTTTGTGCATAATGTGCGTACTTTGTGCATAATGTCCTTACTTTGTGCATTGTGCATAATGTGCGTACTTTGTGCATAATGTGGTACTTTGTGTACTGTGCGTACTTTGTGCATAATGTGCCTACTTTGTGTACTTTGTGCATAATGTATTTACTGTGCGTACTTTGTGCATAATGTGCGTACTTTGTGCATACTTTGTGCATAATGTGCATACTTTGTGCATAATGTGCGTACTTTGTGCATAATGTGGTACTTTGTGTACTTTGTGTACTGTGCATACTTTGTGCATAATGTGCCTACTTTGTGCATAATGTGCATAATGTGCGTACTTTGTGCATAATGTGCGTACTTTGTGCATAATGTGCCTACTTTGTGCATAATGTGCCTACTTTGTGCATAATGTCCTTACTTTGTGCATAATGTGCGTACTTTGTGCATAATGTGGTACTTTGTGTACTGTGCGTACTTTGTGCATAATGTGCCTACTTTGTGTACTTTGTGCATAATGTGCGTACTTTGTGCATAATGTGCGTACTTTGTGCATAATGTGGTACTTTGTGTACTGTGCGTACTTTGTGCATAATGTGCCTACTTTGTGTACTTTGTGCATAATGTGCCTACTTTGCGTACTTTGTGCATAATGTGCGTACTTTGTGCATAATGTGCGTACTTTGTGCATAATGTGCCTACTTTGTGTACTTTGTGCATAATGTGCATAATGTGCCTACTTTGTGCATAATGTGCGTACTTTGTGTACTGTGTGTACTTTGTGCATAATGTGCCTACTTTGTGTACTAGTGTTTAGGTAGTGTTAGCAATAGTTACGGCGCGGCAGGGTGGTGGTGGAGAAGGGGGGCCCAAGTTTGGGTAACAGCCCAGGGCCCATGGTCTTCTTAATCCGCCACTGTTTAGATCGGCATCGTTTTTTGAACATCTTTTTGTTTTTCTAGGACGATACAAGGCTTAGAACTTTAGCAGCAATTTCTCACATTTTCAAGAAAAATTTCAAAAGGCTATTTTTACAGTGGCCAGTTCAGTTGTGAAGTTGCTTTGAGGGCCTTATATATTACAAACCCCTAATAAATCACCCCATTTTAAAAACTTCACCCCTCAGAGTATTCAAAACAGCATTTAGAACGTTTCTTAACCCTTTAGACCTTTCACAGGAATTAAAGCAAAGTAGGTGAAATTTACAAATTTTTTTTTTTTTGCAGAAATTCATTTTTAATCCATTTTTTTTGTAACACAGAAAGTTTTATCAGAGAAACGCAACTCAGTATTTATTGATCAGCTTCTGCAGTTTTAGGAAATATCCCAAATGTGGCCCAAGTGTGCTTATGGACGGAAGCATAGGCCTCAGAAGAAGCAGAGCACCTAGTGGACCATTACAGGTGGATGTCAGCTGTAACATACAGCGGACATCCACCGATGATGACGCCAGCTCTTGAACCAGCGCCATCTTGTCGGCGGCTACGGAAGCCTTTTAGGCCCTGGGTCCGGGCGGGCCTGAAAGTCTTTTGTCCATCCTAGGCATACCGCCAGGCTAGTGTTAAGCCTCTGGTTGCCTTTGCAGCCACCGTCACCCCGGCAATTTCATTGCCGGGGTGCCGATGAGCTGCAAACCCCTTAAATGCAGCGATCGGTTTTGACCGCTGCATTTAAGGGGTTAATGGTGGGGATCGGAGCAAACTTTGGTCCCCACCATTACCCCAGGGTGTCAGCTGTAACATACAGCCGACACCCAGGAATGGTGGCACCGACTCAGTTTCTGAGCCGGTGTCCACCATTTGTCGCATGGATACAGCAAAATGTGGGAAGCACTAGCTTTCCAGAACGTATCCATACGACAAATGTCGGGAAGGGATTAAAATATCACAGTATTTAAACCGCCAAATGAACGCTGTAGGCAGAAAAAAAAAAAAATCACAATGCTAAAATTGCCTTTTTCGGTCACCTCACTTTTTAAAAAACTGGGAAAAAAAAGTGATCATAAACCGGAAAGCGAAGTGACCAAAAAAGGCAATTTTAGCATTGTGAATTTTTTTGCCTACAGCGTTCATTTGGCTGTTTAAATAATGTGATATTTTAATAGTTCAGACTTTTACAGCTGCTCCAAAATCAATTATGTTTACTTTTTTATATTTGGACACTACTTCTGAAGACAATTTTTTTACTTTATTTTATTTTTTCTTTCTTTGTACATTACTAAAAATGTTATTTAACTGTTTTTAACCTTTTTTTTTAGTCCCCCTAGAAAAAGCGATCGCTAGTAGTGTATGAATCGCTGGTACAATACACTGCAATGTCTAAGTATTGCAGTGTATTGTGCTATTTACCATCTCCTATTAAGCCCTACTTAAATGGAGCACAAAGATGGCGGACTTGGGGCCTTCTTTAGGCCCCCAGGCTGCCTTTAAAACCATCGGCCCCCTGCAATCGCGTCGCAGTGTTGCTGATGGAGGGAGCCGTCCCCTCTCTCTAACGGCTTAGATGCCGCGGTCGCTATGACTCGGGGCATCTAATTGGTTAAATAGCTGTATTGGAGTCATCCCCGATCCCTGCAATTGTAGTGAGGTGTTGGCTGTAATATACGGGCAACACCCGCTTAGTATGGAATGGAATCAGCTCTTAAGCCTTCTCCATACTCCCCTTGGCAGCTGTTACGTACAGTTACATCACATGTTGCCAAGGTATTATTATGAGGATATTAAATGTTCATTTGTTTTCAATAATTGTAATTTTGGATATTCACTGCTTTCCTTGATTGTAAATTTGTGTAAAGGTTCAGATAGCACCAGATACGTGGAAGGGTGAGGTTTTGCACGGATAGGGGCCCAACCCAAACATAAATATAAAAGAGTATCCGGCACACCAATATAGAAAAAAAGGTATTTTTTATTTTGTTTCTAATGCCACTGGCATTAGAAACAAAATAAAAAATACCTTTTTTTCTATATTGGTGTGCCGGATACTCTTTTATATTCCTTGATTGTAAAGCGCTGTGGAATATGTTGGCTCTATATAAATGTTAAAATACAGTATTTTCTATATATACACAGACCTTGTACTAGAATGTCCTTCACTTTGTTTTGAGTGTTTTTGTGAATTATTAGCATTTATTTTTACTATTTAAACCCCAAGAGGTTGCAATCACAGGCTATAACCTATCGTGGTGTCCGAATCAACCAAACTCCCTCCAAGCTACACTATGGACAAAAGTATTGGGACACACCTCTTAATCATTGAATTCAGGTGTTTCATTCAGTCCCATTGCCACAGGTGTATAAAATCCAGCACCACTGAGGACTGCAGTGTGTGTTTGTGTGTGCTTGGGTGTGGTCGCTTGTGGAGCAGCTCCTGTGATTCCAGCTTCCAGGCCCTGGCTTCCAGCATCCAGCTTCCAGGCTCCAGCTGACAGCTTCCAGGCTCCAGCTGACAGCTTCCAGGCTGCAGCTACCAGCTTCCAGGCTCCAGCATCCAGGCTCCACCTACCAGGCCCAGACCAGGGACTCTCCTATACCAGCAGCCCAGGTTTGTAACATCGTGCCTGGGCTTGGAGAGGGCCCTGAAGGGGGCTCCATCCTAGGATGGAGCCTCGGTCCTTCACCCTCAGGAGCAGGCTGGTGGAGGGTGGAGGGACCAGCCAGCAGGCTGGCAAGAAGCAGTCAGCTTCAGGGGAGAAGAAAACATCTAGGGGCAGCAGCAATGTTGTCCCAGCTCCCCCAAAGGCTGAGGCTCCAAAAGGGGCCGTGAGGAGAGGAACGGAGATGGCGTCGGTTTCCCGCGGAGAGGGCCCAGCACCATCGGGGCCGGAACAACAGAGCTGCGGGGACACCCTGGGATGGGGATCGCTGAGGCCGGGAGAGGATGTCACGGTGTTTAGCTCCCGCCTGGCGGCCCACGTCCAGGAGTACCGTGACCTGGGTAAGTCCCTGCAGCTCCTCCGGGGGGAGCTGACAATGGCCCGAAGCAGGGCGGCCAAGTCCTCCGGGGTGAAGAGGGCCCGATACGCGCTGCAAGTGCGCTCTTTGTTGCGGGACATCGAGGAGATGAAGGAAAGGCGCCAGGAGATTGTCGCTGGGGGAGGCGTCTTCTCGGAGAAGCTCCGGAACGATGATCGTTTTGGAGAGATGTCGTCCCCCAGCGTGAAGACATGTGTGGCAGAGGAGGACAAAAGTTTAATACCATCTGTGTCGGTTTCGACCGGGTCCCCTCGGAGGGAGGACATCGATTCGGAGGTCCCTGGGGAGACTGGCAGCGAGGAGGAGGATGGAGGAGGGAGGAGGATGGCGTCGCCCAGCAATGTGCGGCTGCCTTCATCATCTGAGAGCAGCTCTGAGTCCGAGGACGAGCGTCCCCCGGGTGTTCTAACGCAGATCCAGGAGCTGGAATCCCCAATACCCATGGAGGGATTCTGCTTTGGCTCAGAGCTGCCAGCTGAGGATGAGGAAAAAAAAAAGAAGAAGAAGAAGAAGAAGGAGAAGGAGATGAGGCACCAGATGAGACTCGTATTTAAATTGGGGTCTCCCCTGCACTCCGGGCCAGAGGATGTCTCGGTTTGGGGTGCAGGTCCCGCAAGTCCCCCAGTTCCGGCCTCTGCAGTGGGGTTGGAACGGGTAAGCGGGGAGAAAATCGTGGGGCCGGGCAAAATGGCGCTGGACGCCGTTCTCTGCAAAGGGGGCGGTACTGGTGCCATCGTGTCAGGGGGAGTGGTCCCGAGGCTGACAGAAGGCGAGCCCCTGAAGCTGGCCAGTAGCGTGAGTCAAGGGCCGGTGAACGGGGTGGACCAGAAGTCAGCGGCGCGTCCCCGTGATGTAGCTGACTGGATGTCAGCCGGCTCTGTAACATCTGAGTCGGCTGACAAAGTAGGCCGAAAGTCAGCTACCGCCCCGGACAGAGGCGATGCTGACAACGAGGAGCCAGTGGGAAGCCACTCCCTGAGAAAGGGGAGTGGTTTGGACGCCGCAGACCAGCCCGGGAGCGGCGTCCGATATGTGGAAAACCCGATGCTGGCACTGCCGCAACGCAGTGTCAGAGTAAATGTCTCCCCTCCCCTGGTTGCCATGGACACTAATGAAGCGGAGGGTAGCGTGGAGGTACCGCTTATAACATCTGGCGGTCCCTCCACAAAAGCACCCAATGATGCGGAGGTGGGAAGTGGAGGAGGGGGGGCAAAAGCAATGGAAAAAAAGAAAAATGTTGATCCTGACCTGGCCAAAGAAATTATGTATGAGAGTATATTTAGAAATGTTATAGGTAATAGCGTGATTAATGAAAATGTGGTGAATGGGTCAAATATTATCGATAATGTGCCAACCAGGTGTGCAGAGGGGCCGAGTGCTCCCTCCACTACTACTCCCAGCAGATCTTATGCTGGGGTAGTGAGGGGGGGACCACCGGCTCACCCTTCTTTCTCCTCTGGCCCCAGGGACGGTAACTTGCAACAGCGTCTCCTGGAGGCCTTAAGGGAGGGGAAGCAGACCCTAACAGTAGGGGGTGTGCAGCGAGACCTATCCTTTTGGATAGAGAGGTACGGTCTGGATGCCTTCCGAGAGAGAAGGGGAGATCAGTGGTCGCTCCCAACAACCGGGCCGGCCGCTGCCAGGAGGAATGTGGTCCGTCTCCGGTGGCGTGGCAATGATGCGTGCCCTCCTAGAAAGAGGGTGGTGGAGCTGCTGCTGGAGATGGGCTTCAAGGCGAGTGACATCTTTGCCTTGATACATCCTTATGGTACGGCCTAGTTCGACATCAGCTTTGTTCACCCGGGCGGCCTTGAGGTCTTCTGGGGAAATTATGAGCTGGTGAAGAGCGAGCCCGGCTGGTGGGATTTTGCTGTACAAGCGATATCCCGCCAGAGTGGTCTCAAGAAAGTGACCGTTCTCACCCGTAACGAGTCACTTTCTTGCGTTGATATCATGACCTGGTTGAGCAGATATGGCGAGGTGGCGGAGATGCCAAGCAAGAACTTGGATGAGTTTGGCATCTGGTCAGGGGCCTGGACGTTTATGGTCAAAATTTTTTTTTAAAAATATCCTTTTTATTGTCAATTTTCACATTTTCTTACAAACATTTCACGTAAAAGTTACATCATGAGTGCGCAGCACTCAACTGTCATTGAATTAACTTTGAATTAAATTCAACATAACATATAAACATGGCATAAGTGTCGATCTTCATATGGACCGAAAACATGACTTCCCCCAACCCCGACACGACCTAGGTCATCAATGAGTATCTACTTATCATTTATCCCCAAACTAGTTCAAAGTTGCAACCCCCCTAAAGTGCCTGCCAAGAGCTGTGTGCAGTACCACTTTGTGTGCTGGAAAGGCTTAACAATTTCCGCTATTTCGGCTGCTGTACATTGCGATTCTATGAATATCTGCCACTTATCAAATAGCTTCTTGGTTCCCGTTTCCTTCCGCCTTTCCACCTCCACCCTCTCAAGAACTAATAACTGTTTCAGCCGTGACACAATCAGTTCTAACCCCGGCGTGTCTGCCTCCAACCATTTACTCAGCAGGCATCTCAAGGCTACCAGTAAAATCGTGTGCACCAGCGCTGGAGGTGATCTCACTCCTCGAGCACCCTCTTCCTCTGGCGGCCTCGCCTGATGGAATAGTAGCGCTTGAGGCGTCAGTGGGAGGTTCGCTTTCCAATGATCCTCAATATATTTTTGTACCATCCCCCAAAATCGTTTCGTATGTACGCACCCCCACACTCCATGCCATAAATTCGTCAGAGGTGTATTGCATTTGGGGCAACACGTAATGCGGTCAGGGAAGGATTGTGAAGGCAGAATATTAAAGCCATATATAGCTGAATGCATCAACTTAAAATAGGTTTCCCTCCAGCTCTCATTTATAACACTCTTCCGTACCGTCTCCCAACCCCCCAGTATGATCTCTCCTATACCTGGATCTTGGGTCCACCGTTCCCAGATTTTGAAACTAACCCTTGATTGCGGACGAACAAAACCATCTCTCAGTGCTTTATACAACCCTGAAATGGTCTCCCGCCCAGTTGTTGGACCTATGACCTCATCTAGAGTGTGCGAGGTAGCTTCCTTACTCAAATCGCTGAGCCTGGAGGTGCAAAATGCTCGTACCTGAAGTATTTGTAAAAAATTTACCCTACCTTCTATGGGTCTGAGTTTAGTGGTAATTTCCTCCCCAGTTAACCACCTCCTTTCCTCTATGTGCATAAGATCCCCTGCGTTGTCAATGCCTACCATCCCCCATGAGGCAAATCCGTCCCCCTTGCCTACTCCCGGTAAAAATTCCGGGTGTCCGCTCAACGGCATATATTTCGATACCAGGTGAGGTAACCCAAACTGCTTACGTACCACTTTCCAAGCTAGGACTGTATCTCTCAATACAATGGAGGTTTTGAGACGGCACGGAAGAGAAGCTACTCTACAATGTAACAAAGCTTTCAGGTTCCAGGGTGAGGCATACTCCCCCTCCAGATCGAAGTTGGAATAATTGCTCGTTTCTTGAAGCCAATCTACTACATGACGAAAAAGACAGGCCACGTTATAACCCCTGACATTCGGAAAGTTCACACCCCCTTCTTGTTTTCCCATCATGAGCTTGGTAAGTGCGATGCGAGGCCTTTTTCCTGCCCATATAAATTTAGTGAATGAGGCCGTCAGTTTAGAGACATCCATGTGCTTCAATAAGAGAGGGATTGTTTGAAAGGGGTATAGCAATCTGGGGAAGCTAACCATCTTAATTAGGTGGCACCTTCCCAGGAGAGACAACGGCAATTGGCCCCATCTAGTGAGTTCCGCTTGTATTTTTTTAATTAACGCGGGATAATTTAGGCCATACAGGGTGTCCGGTATCCTTCCTATTCTGATACCCAGATAAGTAATGCAATGTTCAACTGGGGATATCCCACACCCCAAGGATTGCCAAAAGGTCTTAGGCAATGGCCTGCCCAACTCCAGCAGTTCGCTTTTAGCTAGGTTGACTTTATATCCCGAGCATTGCCCAAATTCCTGCAAAAATTGAAAAACCGTCCTTAAATATTCTTGAGGATTTGACATAAAAAGTATAACGTCATCAGCAAACAGGGCTAACTTCACTGCCCGAGACCCTACTTGAATGCCTCTGAACATATCCGATTCCTCCAGACATCTAGCCATAGGTTCCAATGCGAGATTGAATAACAGGGGCGACAGGGGACAACCCTGTCGTGTTCCTTTATGTAATTGGAAGGGATCCGACCGGAACCCTGAGGAGTGAACACGTGCCTGCGGGTTATTGTAGACACCCTTCAGGAAGACCCGGAAGTCTCCCTGAACGTTCATTTTGTCCAGCACCATCCCCAGCCATTCCCATTGTATGTTATCAAAGGCTTTCTCTGCGTCTAACGCTAATAGTGCCGGCCTGGTACCTGGCTGGGGATCGTGCCTGACTGTTTCTAGCACCGTCAACACTTTGCGTAGATTCGTCACTGCTGCCCTGCCCTTTACAAATCCTACTTGGGATTTTCCCACCAGTGTGGGTAGATACATAGCCAGCCGATTGGCCAGAATTTTTGTGAGCAATTTCTGATCTTGGTCTATCAGTGAAAAGGGACGGTACGACCCCGGGTCAAGAAGATTCTTCCCCTTCTTGGGTAACACCTTTATATGCGCTACTTTGGCCTCTGCTGGTAAAGCACCCGTCCTTAGTAAAATATTATAGTATGCCACCAAGGTAGGGCTGATTTCTTCTCTCAGAGATTTAAAAAACTCTCCTGTGAATCCATCTGGACCCGGGGCCTTTCCGTTAGATAAGGTCTTAATGGCGCTCCGAACTTCCTCTAATGTAATCTCTGCGCTCAAGTGACCGTTCTGCTCCTGAGTGAGCCCTGGCAGCTTCACCTTCTCCAAAAATTCCCTCCCTTTTTGGAGATCTATGGGTGTTTCTGAGTAAATGGCTTGGTAGTATTTACTTAGTATGGTGTTGATTTTTTTTGGGTCTGAGGTAGAAGTTCCATTAGATTCGTTAAGTGTTGAAATGTGTGACGGTGCATACCTCCCCTTCGGTAATCGCGCTAATAATTTGCCCGCTTTATTGCCGAAACGTATTAGATCGGCATCAAATTGGGACCGGTAAATACTCTCTATTTTATCTAACCACTGATCAAACTGTCGCTTGGCTTCCCTCCATTTCTCCCCCAATGGCGGTGATGGAGAATGTAGAAATGCTGTGTATGCACACCGTAATCTGTCGCTCGCTGCCTTGTATCCTTCGGTCGTTTTGCGATTAAGATTAGACATAAATTGCATAACTTTCCCCCTTATTACCACTTTGGCTGTACGCCAATACAATGACGGTTCCGAGCGATGCGATACATTATCCCCATCAAATTCCATCCACCACCCCTTAAGCTTCTGTATAAAGCCCTCATCCTTTGCCAGAAAGGCGGGAAACCTCCAGATAAAATCCGTTCCTCTAGCTACTGTGTCGGCCAAGGTAATGGTAACCGGGGCATGGTACGAAATAACTAGATCTTCAATCGCCGCTTCACGTAATCGTCGCGATAATGCGTCATTAACTAGCAAGTAATCAATACGCGACCATGACTGATGAACATGGGAGAAATGTGTATATTCCCGCGCATCTGGGTGTAGACTCCTCCACGCATCTATTAGGGCCGTGTGTCTTAAAAATTCGGGCAAGATCCTATCTCTATTTCTCTGCGAACTAGTCCCTGCGCTCCTATCTTCCCTTGAAGACCTCACAGTGTTAAGGTCTCCCCCCAGAATCAAAAACCTAGCGCGATCCTGCTGGAGTTGGGTTTCCAAATGACCAAAAAACCCTGTGTTAATCGTATTTGGGCCATACACATTATGAATACTGATAGTTTCCCCTGCATGCTCCATCACTAGATGGATCCAACGGCCCTCGTCATCCCGTTCCTGGGACACCAGCGTAAACGCAAAATTTTTATGTATCAAAATTATAACTCCCGCCTTACCCTCCCTTGCCGACGAGCCAAAAACCTGACCCACCCAGAATTTTTGCAAATACTTAAACTCTGGCTCGGTAAGGTGAGTTTCCTGTAATAGGGCCACATCTGGGTGCAATCGTTTCATGTGTCGCAAAAGTTTGGTCCGTTTCTGTGGGGATCTCAGCCCTTTAACGTTCCAAGAGACTATTTTCATGTTATTGGGCCGTGCATAAGATGAGCTAAAATGCCTAAAAGTCGTGATAGGTTTGGGGAGTCAGATCCGCCTTTTTCCAAGAGCCATGTATAAACATTAATAACATAACCAAAACCCGGCTTATAAACCAGAACCAAACTCCATGTCAAGGCCATCCGGCCCTTATCTAACAAAACCATAAAATCACCTACGGCAAGGGTTATCAGCCCCTTAATACCCACTGGTGTAAGTGACTTCACTTTTTTCTGTTGTGTCAAAACACGCCCCTCCCTCCCCCTCCCCTCAGACCTGCATATATGTCTCCTTCAATGAGGAAGCAGCACCTGCCCTTACCACCTCATTACCCCTTTGTCGCCTGTGCACACATTTATACATTCTCATACCGTCGGTTTAACAACCTAGAGTCCGTTTGGATTATATCCTCACGTAACCACATAAATCTTGTTTTGCCTCTAGGTTTCCCTGCCTCCTTTTCCCAGATCACCTACCGCAACTTCCCCCAGTATGCCATCTGTGGCAGATATAACTAATCCCTTGTGTAGGGGAGGCATTGTATCATTCCCGGTCGATCCCGCCCACAAGGAAAAATCTCAGAACCTGATCTAACTCCCTCACTAATCTCCTGTAGCGAGAATGCAGGGAAATATCAAAAATGCATACATTTCAACATTGTAACATTATAACATTAGGTCAGCTGTTGACCGGTACAGAGTGCCGTATAAGACCGCCAAATATCGCCCTCAAAACTTTCAAATTATCTGCAAACTTATCTGTAGCCGGTCGGAATCTGCAATTGGTCTACAGCGTCCACAGAATCATCATCACATCAGCTTAAATAAAATGGTGCTGAAAAGAACTTCGTCCGTCAATCAGGAGACGTAGATCGGGTGTGGTCCCGCGTTCGCCTCTGCGGCTTCGGAGAGTCCCCTCCATTTCCGGCTCGACCCCCCCCGGGATCTTCCTGGTGTGGGCATTAAAGCTTCTGCCCAGGTTTGCTCCATATTTTGTCGGTTCCGTTTGGCTTCTCTTGACTTGCGATTTGGACTGTATGCTGGACTGTGACGCTCCTCTTCTTGCTGGGGTCTGTGCCTGCAAAGCTCTGTAAGTGCGTCCTACGCTTCCTGTGGCGTGGTGAAAACCCTGTTCCGCCCGTTCTCTTGAAACACCCGTAAGATGGCTGGGTACTGCAGATTAAAGCGTATTTTCGCTTGGAACAGCGTGGTGCAGATCTTGCTGAAGGCCCGCCTTCGTTTTGCAACCTCCGCAGAGAAATCCTCAAAAAGTAGCACTTTCATGCCCATTATTTCCAAAGGACGCGATCTGCTGCGGAATGCTTTCATGAGTGCCACCTTGTCATTGTAATCCAACAGCTTAAAGATTACTTGTCTGGGACGAAGCGAACTGTGGTCATCTGTTGCTGGGAGGTTTCTGGGGTCCGGCCCCACTCTGTGCGCCCTCTCCACCCGGCAGGGACGGGGAAGACCTAAAGCTGCTGGCAATGTCCTCTCACATAGTCGCTGTAAATCAGAAGATATCACCGCTTCCTTCAGCCCCACCAGTCGCAGGTTGCTCCTCCTGGAGCGGTTCTCCAGATCCTCCACCTTGTCCCCCAACTGCGTAGTAACAGACAGCACCCCTTTTCAGTTTGGATTGCAGACTCTCATTTTCATCCTCCAGCAACGTCATACGCTGTTCTAGCTCATCAGCTCTGGTAGTGACTTGTGCCAGCTCCGCCTGCACGCGGAATCTTGCACCGTTTTTTCCAGCGCCTTTTGCAGTTCTGGCACTATCTGTTTGGCTACTTCACGGGCCAGGGCTACATAATCAATGGCTGCAGGGTGAGAGGACATTATGTGTTCTGCCGGGCTTGAAAGCTGGGACTGATGGTGTTGCAGCTCATCTTCCTGTGTGTATAGCAGGGTCGCAGTGGCGGGAAGCGCCGCCATCTTACCTCCCTTTACCACGGCCGCGGCTGAATCTTCCATGGCTGGCTTCTGCGCGCTTCTGAGGAGGTACCTGTCCATACAGGCACCACCGGGTATGTTTCCGTGTGCAGGGCTGGTGGCTTCACCGCTGATTGTCGTCGCCGAAGCGACTATTGCGATCAAACACGCTGGACGGGAGCGGGAGCTCAGTCACTCGCGTCCTGCATCGCCAGCGCCGGAACCGGAAGTCCTTATGGTCAAACTTAAACGTCTGGGGCAAACTGTGTCCCACATTCCATCCTCCACTTTTCTCGGGAGGGATCGAATCTTGGTCTTCTACCAGGGGCAACCGAAGCTGTGTCACCGGTGTGGCGACCCTTCGCACCTGAGCGCCAGCTGCACTGTGCAGAAGTGCGCTCATTGCGGAGGGGTAGGCCATCTAGCCGCAACGTGTGGCCAGATTAGGTGCCACCTGTGTGGTGACTTAGGTCACCCATTCAGTCGGTGTCCACGCTCCGTGGTCAACACGGTCTCTAAACCTGTGGAAGAGGAAAGTGGGGTGGCTTCTGCAGGTAAGGAGGCATGTGGCGATGGCGGAGCCCAAGGGCAGGTGAAGAACGCTAAGAGAGCCCCCCTTCCTATCAACGAAGGCAGGAGAAAAGGCGAAAGGAAAGGGAGCAGAGAGAAGCCCAGGCAACTGGGGTGATCTCTGGCCCTGACCTGGACCCTGGCCCAGAAACAGATGCCCTTGAGGAGGCCGATTTGAATGAGGAGATCAGGAGGATCCAGAGAGAGCAGGTGGCTGAAGACTCTCAGTCCTCCCATTATGAAAGTGTTGGTGAGGAGGAGAGGGTTCAGCCTAAAGAAAAAGGGACACAGGGAAAGAACTTCAAAGCGCCAAGAACATCTGGCTCTGCCCTGACCAAGGAAGGCAGGACCTGCACCCCCCTGGGTCTCTCCCCCAACCGCTACCAAGCCCTCATGGATATTCCAACTTCTCAAGGCGAGGAGGAGGGTGAGGTAGGGGTCTCCACGGAGGCTGAACCTCCTCCCTTGCGAGGTGCACTGGCTTCGGGGGCGGAGGTTGCCCTGGAGTAGGAGGATAAAGAAGGGAAGGGAAAAAATTTGGAAGAAATTGACTCTTCTGTTTCCAAAAAAAGAGCAAAGGGGAAGAATTCCGAGGGGTCTTCCTCAGATAAGGAAGCACAGAGTGGAAAGAGGAAAGCCGTCTAACTCAATCATCTTAGATGGCGGCACATGCACCTTTGACGCTGGCATCGATTAACGTTGCCAGCATTAAGTCTGATACGGCTAGATTTGCAGCCTTTGATTTTCTTGGCCGAGTTGAAGCCGACATTTTGTTTTTGCAGGAGACCAGGCTGTCACTTTTGGCAGACGTCGTAAAAGCTAGGAGGGAGTGGCGACGCGGGCCCTCCTACTGGTCTCATGCGGCTGAGCCGTATAGCGGTGTGGCGGTCCTTTTCACCGCACCGGTAACATGCCGACGGATGATTGAGTTAGAAATGGGGAGGTGCTTGATCTTAGATGTTCTCATTAGGGGGCAAGAACTACGACTAATTAACATCTATGGTCCCCAGACTGAGTGGGACAGAAAAAGCCTCTTCACCTTTCCTTTTTACGAGCCGACAAGTCATCTTTGGAGGAGATTTTAATACTGTCGTTAGACTCCAAGACAGAGGAGGTTCCAGAGATAGGTTGGCTTATGATAGTGTGACATTAAATAGCATAGTTAGCGATGCTCGCTTGGTGGATATCCACATCAGGCATACCCCAGGTCACTCAGGGTTCACCTATCATAGAGGTAATTGTAGGTCTAGGATAGACAGGTTTTTTTTGAAGGAAGAAGCCATCTCTTCAGCAGTGTCCGTTGTTGAGGTGGAGTTCTCCGACCACTGTCTAATTATTTTCTCTTTGAATATTGCAGAGTCCCTCCAGATGGGAAGAGGTATATGGAGAATGAATTCAACTCTCTTGGAAGAAACGGAGATAAGACAGGCCTTTGAGGATTTTCTTCAGAGCCAGGTACCTTTGTTGGATCTTAGTGGTACTAAGTCAGAGTGGTGGGAGATGTTCAAAAAACGGGTAGCAGAGTTTTTCCGCCAGCTTTCGTGCCTCAGGTCCCTGAATAGGTACCGCCTATATCAGGAACTGAGGAGGAAACTCGAGCATCTAGTCTCCACCGGAGGTAGCCGTGAGGAAATCTCCGGGGTGAAAGCTTTGCTTAAGAGGTGTCAGTATGATAGGCAAGCATCTTTGATTCTTGAGAGGGATTTCGGGAGGTACCGCTCGCCCGACCCCTACAGGAACTGTAAAATGTCAGTGAATCGTAAGATCATTACAGGACTGGCTGATAGTACAGGCTCCCTGAAGAGATCCAAGTCAGGGATCCTGGAGGTTGTCAGATCCTTCTACTCACACCTCTTGAGAAAGCAGGATCTAAACAGAGATGAGATGTCGGCTTTCCTGGCCGAAACCATTCCCGAACCAGGGGTAGACCCCGCTCTTGGTGTTTTGATAGAATCAATCAAGGAAGAGGAAGTGGGACTGGCGATTGACGGGCTTGCCGTCAAAAAAATCGCCAGGTCCGGATGGCTTAACATCCGAGTTTTATAAGACCTTTAAAGGAACCCTTGTTCCCCTCTTCACCGCAGTTTTTAATGAGTCCCTTTCCTCGAGTACTTTGCCAAAGTCAATGAGGAGGTCGGCCTTGATCATTTTATCGAAGGGTAAAGACTCGACCCGTATTGAGAATTGGCGTCCCATAGCGCTTCTCAATACGGACAGAAAGGTTCTCGCAAAGGTGCTGTTTAATCGGCTGGTGAAGTTCGCACCCCGGCTCCTTTCGCCGGTCCAGCACTGCTCTATTCCAGGCCGCAGCACGTTTAGTGCTGTTCTCAGTGTCAGAGAGGCAGTGGAGCAGGGAAATGCTGGTCGATGGAAGGGGTACATCCTGTCCTTGGACCAGGCCAAGGCTTTTGACCGGGTGGACCACGAGTACCTCTGGTCGGTCCTTCTGAGGTACGGCCTACCAGGGGGGTTTGTCAATTGGCTTCAGACCTTATATACTGGGGCTGAGACTTTTGCGCTGGTGAACGGTTGGGTTGGAACCCCCTTTGAGGTTGGGTCTGGTGTCCGCCAGGGTTGTCCCTTGAGCCCTTTGCTATATGTGTTTGAAATTGATCCTTTTCTTAAAAGGATTGATTGTGGGCCATTGGCGGGGGTCGGGGCCGGCCTGGAGGGGCCGGAAACCACTCAGAGGGTGGTTGCGTACGCAGACGACGTCTCTATTTTTGTCTCCTCGAGAGGGGAGGCGGAGTGGGTGATGTCGGAAGTGGAACGTTACTCGTTGGCATCTTGGACCAAGTTCAACCGGGATAAGTGCGAGAGTCTCTGGCTGGGAGGGGGAGATCCTGGTTTTGATCTCCCGGACACCCTTCCAGAGCCTCAGGGGTCTGCTAAGATCTTAGGAGTCGAATTTGGCCCGGGTGATTATCCCATTAAAAACTGGGAGGGTAGGCTGAATCTAGTTGCCCAGAAGGTCGGCCAATGGAAGGGTTGGTCCTTAACCCTGAGGGAAAGAGTTCACCTTGCCAAGGCCTACCTGTTGCCCATGTTGCTCTACCTAGGCAGTGTATGCATTTTGCCAGAACCTCTCTGGACTCGGGTCTATTGCCTGTTCTTCCAGCTGTTATGGGGGAACAGGCTTAACCTAATCAAGAGGGAGGTTACTTACCTACCAAGGAGACTAGGCGGGTTAGATATGGTTAACCCGGTAGTGTTTCTAGTAAACACCTTTGTTAAGATCAACCTGGCAAACCTCTGGCAAGAGAGGGCTCCTTGGTGGATATCCTCCTGCAGGGGGTGCTTTCTGCCTTTCTTCCAGGAATGGGAGAGAGGAGGGCAAGTGAAAGACCTGCGTACGCCTCACGGACATCTTCCGGCTTATGCCACCCTGGTGCTGAAGATTGTTCGCCGGTGGGGTCTGGAAGTGCGGGAGATCAGGACCATGTCGAGAAAATTTCTTGACAGCAGGGTTCCGATGACCCACTTTCAGAAGCCCCTGGCGCTCAAAGACTGCCCAAGTAGTGACCTCGGGGTGGGATTAAAACTTATAAATTCAGCGAGGATTCCCCAGAAGTTTTGGGATCTGGCTTGGCGTTGCTTCCATGGGAGACTGTATGTAAGAGGCAACTTGAAGTACAGAAACTCTGATGATAGGGGTTGTCCCCGGGAGGAGTGTGGCGGCGTGCTGGAAAGCATGGAGCATTTCCTTCTTCATTGCCCCTTCAATACAGAGGTATACAAAAGGGTGGGAGCCTCCATTGGTAGGCCAGGCTTAGCCAACCTCTCCTATGCTGGGTGGGCCTATGGAGTGTTCGGAGACCTTGGTGGTAGGGACCATTGCACCTTGTTTCTAGTCAGTATAGTGGTTAGGCACTTTACATGGAATACACGAAGCCTAGTTTCTACTCAGAAGAAAATCCTCCTAGTCGATGAGGTTGTTAGCAATATCATGGGTGACCTGGTGAAGGTGCATTCTTTGGAGGTTGACAGATTGGGGGCATCCAAAGCCTCTCGCCTTTGGAGGGGCTTTTCCTTTCGGGTACCTTAATGTGTCGGCCTCCATGAGGGGGAGCGGGGGGTTTTCGCCGGTGCTCAACTGGAGGTGGGGGTCTGCGTTCCACTGAGGCACCAAAAGAATATTAGCGATAGGGCTAGGAATAGGGAAAGGTGAGGGTCAGCATAGGGTCAGTTTTTAGTAGGGTCAGGAGAAGGGTTAGTAATAGGGTAAGGGGATAAGGCAAGCGATAGGGATGGGTGAGGCGGTGGACGTGGAGTTTGGCCTCTGGGGGGGTGCTGGGGGGCCTTTCCCTTCTCTCTCTCTGGTGATGGGCTGGGTAAGCACAAGAAGTGTTTTGTTTTGTTTTTGGTAAAGGCAGAAAAAGGGTTTACAAGCGACCGAACTTGGTGCTTTCGGGAATGTTTTGGTTTTGTATTTGTATGGTTGTAAGATAAGTTGTGCTAGTTATGTATATATTGTATAAAATTTTGTATATTGTTAGAATAGGGTCAGTTTTTAGGGGGGTAATAGTTAGGTTGGGAGGAGGGCTGGGGTTGTGGTGGGGGTGTGCCTAGCCCAGCCCTGGACTATGCGGACATGGGAGGACATGGGGCGGGGGGCTGGGCTGGGGTGTTGGGTGTTGTAGTAGGGGCCAGCATCTGGACTACGCGGACATGAGAGGACATGAGGCGAGATGCCGGCTTGGGGTGGTGAAGGTTAGGATATGTAAGGATAGGGAGAGATAGGATAGGTGGGTGGGTGACATTTATTGAAGGGAAAAAAAAGAAAAAATAAAAAAAAAAAATTTGGAAAAAAAGGTATAGTTAAAAAAAAAAGAAAAAGAAAAAATGTAAAAAAAAAATTTGGAAAAAATAAATAAAAAGGGTGTTTTGTTGTTTGGGGTGTTAGTTATTTATTTGTTTTATTGTTATTGTTTCTGTGCACTTTGGTTGGCATGGGTGGGAGTAGGTTCTTTTTTGCTATTGTTTTGTTCTGTAGTTTTTTGGTTTAGTCTTTTTTGAGAATCTAGTTGTTGTTGTTTTGGATAAGGTGTGAATGTGGCTGTATGAGTGGAGTATATCGGGCCAGGTCAGGTGTTATATATACAGCAATGTATTTTTTGTTAAGATTTTGTTTTTAGTTATGAATTTTGTAGATATGTTTTGTATTTTTCTATCAAATAAAAAAAGAGTTCCAGCACCAAGCCATGAAGTCTGTCTTTAAAAACATTTGTGAAAGAATGGGTCATTCTAAAGAGATCACTGTATTCCAGCGTGGTACTGTAATAGGATGCCACCGTTGCAACAAGCCAGCTCATATAATTTCTTCCCTCCTAGATATTCCACGATCAACTGTGAGTGGTATTATTGTAAAGTGGAAGCGTTTCAGAACCACAGCAACTCAGCCACAAAGTGGCAGACCACATAAAGTTACAAAGCAGGGGTTCCAAACCTCCTCTAACAGTAACATCTGCACAAAAACTATGCTCCGGGAGCTTCATTGCATGAATTTCCATAGCCGAGCAGCTGCATGTAAAACTTACAGCACCAAGCACAATGCCAAGCATCGGATGGAGTGGTGTAAAGCATGCCGCCATTGGACTCTGGAGCAGTGAAAACGTGTTCTGTGAAGTGTCGAATTACGCTTCTCTATTTGGCAGTCCGATGAACGAGCCTGGGTTTGGCAAATGCCAGGAGAACGCTACCTGCCTGACTGCATTGTGCTAACTGTAGAGTTTGGTGGAGGAGGGATAATTCTATAGGCTTTACCCACTACCTCAGAGACAGCTGAGAATGAGAGAAACAGCAGAGGGGAAAACTGATAAGTAATGAAAGATACAAGTCATATAATGG
The DNA here is from genome assembly GCF_050947455.1 of Rhinoderma darwinii. Classification (NCBI taxonomy): domain Eukaryota; kingdom Metazoa; phylum Chordata; class Amphibia; order Anura; family Rhinodermatidae; genus Rhinoderma; species Rhinoderma darwinii. The sequence continues at coordinate 263,664,730 of NC_134688.1, forward strand.
GCAGAAATAGTGTTATTCCTCATGTACACACATATGACAGCTTATTCTGAAAAGTTAAATTCACAAAACAGAAAAAAAAAGCCCAGTAGGTGGTGGGTTGAACTATAAGTACACAAACCAAATTGCAAGAGGCAAAACCAATACCCTGTTTCTGCACTATTAACCCATAGTACCTATAGGATCCATGGAATGATATTAAAATGTAACTTTTATTTAGTGACATTGTGTTTTTAACCCCTTCCCGCCGTAAACAATTTTCAGATTTTAATTTAAATTTTTTTCTCCCCACCTTCCAAAAGCCATAACTTTTTCATTTTTCTGTCGATATAGTCCTATGGGGGGCTTGATTTTTGCATCGGCGAGTTGTAGATTTTCGTAGCGCTATTTATTGTGCAATATAATGTACTAGGAAACGGAAAAAAAAATATTTGTGGGGCAGAAAATAAAAAAAAACAGCGATTCCTCCATTCTTTTTTGCGCTTAGTTTTTACAGAATTAAACATGCAATCAAAACAACATGTTAATTTTATTCTGTGAGTGGAAAACCCTTTTAAGCCCTACCAGAGGCAGGGCTTAATGGGAGCACAAAGATGGCAGACCTGGGGGCCTTCATTAGGCCCCCACGTTGCCATAGCAACTATCACCCCCCTGCGATTGCATTGCGGGGGGCGCGATTAGCTGCTAGAGGGGGTCTAACGATTTAAATTCCGCGGTCGCTATTTGGCGGCTTAAACGAGCGGGATCCCGCTCATTACTGTGAAGTGTTGGCTGTAACATACTGTCACGATCTAGGGTATGTGGACCCACTAGGCCGCTCCGTCGTAGCGAAGAGGCAGCTGACCAACTCACAGTTTATGCAGAGGTGCGTTGCAGAAGGGTACCTGAATTAGTCCAGACAGCGGCAGGGCTCCGGCACAGATTGAGTTAGGTGTGGCAGGTTGCGCCAGACGTGGCGGATGGCACCCAGATGCCTTAGCCGCTGCCTGCCACAGGTTCACCCTGTTTTGCCTCCACTGCCTCAGTCACTCTCCGATCTACCATCTCATTATGCTAGTTTAGCAGACATCTTCAGTAAGAGGTAAGCAGAGACTCTTTCTCCTCATCGCATCTACGACTGCCTGTTGATTAACTTCCTGCCAGAGACCATAGCCATGTCCAATAATTGGCCGGTGTTAAAGTGCCATAACACTTTGCGCTTATACCATACTCATAGACTGTGGTGTTAAGAAAGTAATATACCACAGCACTATATATATTTATAGGTCACTATATACATTAAATAAAAGTTACGTTTTAATAATCCATGGACCTTATAGGTACTATGGATTAGTAGTGCAGAAACAGGGTATTGGTTTTCCCTCTTGGCAATTGTGTTTGTGTATCTGAAAAGTTAGGTACGCTTTAAGCAGTTATTTGTAGTCTGGCTCATGTTTTATCCCCTGTATTAATAAATTGAACTTTGTATAATTCAGTTTGCAAAAAGGATGGCCGTACCAAGCCGCAGGCTAGGGGGAGGCCCCATGACAAGGGGAAGAGGAAGAAGAGGAGACGAGGGACACGAGGGTGGGTTAGATGGCGCCAGTCTAGCCCGGAAGTAACCACGAGCAGGTTGTGTCCCTCAGCTCAAGCCAACAAAACGAACAGACACCCCCCTCGCACTCACCGGCAATGACGGATGCACACAATTTGCTGGAGCAGCTAGGGAGAATGGCGGCCGAGCGGGGCATGGACTGGCCGAGGTCCCTGCTGGCCGGCCAGGCGGGAGAACCGCCGGTGATCGGGGCAGCTGCACCCATAACAGACGGAACTGTGCCGCTAGGAGAGGGGGAGACGGCTGGGGGATCGCAGGACCACGATCCCCAGAAGGGACATCCACGCCGGTCCAGGAGGGCCAGGCCGCCAGCAAAGTTGAGCCCAGATGGAACTCCCAGGGCCCGGCACAGGGTTGGAGCCCCACCAGGGACCTTGGAGGCCGGGGCCTTCTGCCCTCTCATCCTGGGCGTAGGCCCCAGGCTGGCAGAAATCCAGTCTCCCGGCCGGAGCCAGCGGGGTCGGGGGGTCTGGTCCCCAGAAGGCGGGGGATGCCCTTAGGCCCCAGGCAATTGTGCAGGATCTACGGCAGGCCGACCTGGCGATGCTCCAGTCTGGCGGCCTGCCTGTCTCCATGACGACATCGCGGATGACGACATCACTCGGCGACCACAGTCGGTGGTCGTGTGGGGCAATGGCTGTGAGCGGCGCCCCACGGACTCAGTGATGGAGTTCCAAAGGGCACAGACATCACGGACGGTGTTGTTGTCTGCATGGGTGGAGGGTGGCAGGAGCGGCCCTCCGGGGAATGCTGAGACGGGTTACGAGACCCACGAAGAGGACCATGCGGGAGAACAGCATATCAAGCAGGACAACGGGATGATCCGGTTTCCCCGGCTGTTGGGCCCACAGCTCCTACGCAGCCCGGTGAGTACACAAGTCCGTATTTTACTCATGGTAGCCTTAGCTTCCCAGGGTGGGGCGGGGCGTCAAAAAGGGGGTTAGTAAAGGAATCTTGTGCGGGTGGGGTAGGCCAGGGTCATGACAATAGTTTGCATGATTTGTTGGGGGGTGTACGGGAATTATTGTTGTGGTGCCAGGATGTTGGTTTATGGGGGAGTCCGTCGCCGGTTGATGCGTGGGTAGGTGCCACGGGAGTGGCTCAGAGGTCGCTGGGGACAGGCACCGGGGGGCAGGGGGTTACAGTTCGGGAGGCGGGCATGGCAGTGTCGGTTCAGACTGATAAGGATGGAGAGGTTGATCGGGTGCGGTTAGATGATAAGGCAAAGGGGGAGGTTTATATTTGCATTGAGGGCCCTCTGGGAGCGCATTTAAAACCAGAGGTTAAGGAGAAGATATGGAAGGACGAATATGTGGAGATTGTTTCACTGCTACCGCTGGAGAAATTTAATTTGGATAAGCCAAAGCGGGTGGAGAGTAAGAAAGAGGAGGAGGAGAAGCATAGGTATAGATTAATACCCCAAACTTTTCCAAACTGGTTGCAGGCGTTTGCTATATTAGCAAGTGTCATAGGGGAGAAGGCGCCGGATAACTGCTCCGGACTCTGTTATTTAGATGCCATAGGTGCGGCTTACATGGTCTATGGGGGGGATGACCTGGCTCAGATATGACGAGCAGATCAGACAGCGTAAGGCGATCCGCCCCAATATACGGTGGGATCAGAAGGACATTAGGTTATGGCTGAGGGTAATGGCAACGGTGAGGTTTGGCAGGGAGTCCTTTCCGGGGGGGGGGGCCGGGGGGTCCGGCCAATATGGACAACAGGGGGTGGGGCAGCAAACAGCAAAACGGGTTTGTGCTGGCAGTTTAATGACGGCCAGTGTAAGTTCGGAGCAAGATGCAAACTCAAACACTCCTGCTCCGTTTGCGGTGGGGGGTTGGCGTCCCATGGGTCATCCCGCTGCTTCAAGAAAGGAAAGGGTAGCCACTGCAGGTGCCCATGGGGGAGACACCGGTGAGGCTGGTAGAGATGTTGCCGTATCTAGGTAGATATCCGTATAGGGAGAGGGCAATGTTGCTGGAGGCAGGTTTTAGGGACGGGTTTCGCATCCCTCCACCACAGCATGAGGTCCCCTTTTCATTACGTAACTTAAAGTCGGCACGGGAGTTCCCATTGATAGTTACGGAAAAATTGAGCAAGGAGGTGGGGCTGGGTAGAATGGCGGGTCCTTTTGTTTCGCCCCCCTTTCCGGACTTGGTGGTTTCCCCCATGGGGGTGGTCCCCAAGAAGGAACCCAACAAGTTTCGGCTTATTCATCACCTGTCGCATCCGAAGGGGGCTTCTGTGAATTATGGCATCGATCCGTCTATATGTTCAGTGGTTTACACTTCATTTGATGCGGCAATTTATTGGGTTAGGCGGTACGGTAAGTGGGCGCTTGTCACGGGCACAGGGTATGTGGACCCACTAGGCCGCTCCGCCGTAGCGGGGAGGCAGCTGACCAGGTCACAGTCTAAGCAGAAGTACATGGTAGACAGTATGCTTGGGTACCTGAAATAGTCCGGGCGGTGGTTGTGGCTTCAGCACGGATGGATGCAGGTGCGGCAAGTGGCGCCAGACGTGGCGGGAAGTATCCGATGACACTTGACGTGGCAGATGCCACTTGACGTGGCAGAAGACACTTGACGTGGCAGATGGCACTTGACGTGGCAGATGGCACTTGACGTGGCAGAGGGCACTTGAACGCGGGTAGGCACAGGAACAATACGGAATACAGGAACGGTAACAGGGCACGGGTAACAGCTGGAACAAGAGACACTAAGGAACCATTTGCGAGACAGACTGGGAAAGACTAACAACGCTCAGGCAAGGATTAGAAGGCCAGGGGCCTTCTTATAGACCAGGAAATCATGGCAGTTGATGGTGATGACGATTTCCTAATCGCGCACGCTCACGCCCGGCCTTAAAGGGCCAGCGCGCGCACCCTACGGGATCCAGCCGAACGGAGCGGAAGTGAGCGCTGGCATCTCCTAGGAGGGAGACGGAGGCCAGCGCTCACAGATCCATGGCTTCGGGCGTCGGGAGGTGAGTAAACCCGACGGCCCGCGGCCATGGGCGCTACAGTATCCCCCCTCTTACGCCCCCTCTTCTTGGGGCCAGAGTAAGAGAGGAACTTTTTAATAAGAGCAGGAGCACTGAGGTTCTCTTCTGGCTCCCAGGACCTCTCCTCAGGACCAAACCCTCTCCAGTCAACCAAATAGAAAGTCCTTCCTCCTACTCTCTTGCGGTCCAGGATCTCCTTTACCTCAAATACATCAGAAGGACTGCTGGGAGCAACTGTGGGACTAGAGGTCTTGCTGTAGCGGTTCAGGACCACTGGTTTCAGGAGGGACACATGGAAGGAGTTAGGGATTCTGAGGGTAGGAGGCAGCCGCAGCTTATAGGAGACAGGGTTAATTTGTTGCAGGACCTCGAAAGGACCAAGGAACCTGGGAGCGAACTTGTATGAGGGCACCCTCAAGCGAATGTTCCGAGAGGACAGCCAGACTTTAGTCCCCGTAAGATACTGAGGCGGCTCTCTTCTCCTAGTATCTGCCTTTCGCTTCATGCGTTCGACCGCCAGCAAAATAGAGGACCGGGTCTGTTGCCAGATTTGCAGGAAGTCCCCATATGCAGAGTCAGCAGCGGGTACCTGAGATGAAGTCGACACAGGAAGAGGGACTCTGGGATGTTGACTGTACACGATGTGAAACGGAGTGGAAGTGGTGGACTCACTTGTGTGGTTGTTGTATGAAAACTCCGCCCATGGAAGGAGCTGTACCCAGTTATCATGTTGTGAAGAGATGAAGTGGCGGAGGTAATTTTCCATGATCTGGTTGATCCTCTCAACTTGCCCATTGGACTGGGGGTGATAGGCAGAGGAAAAGTCCAAACTCACATCCAGGAGTTTACAGAGGGCTCTCCAGAACTTGGAGGTAAACTGAACCCCCCGGTCGGACACAATGTGAAGAGGCAAGCCATGCAAGCGGAAGACGTGCAGAATGAAGAGACTTGCCAGTCGAGGAGCAGAGGGTAGGCCGGTCTGCGGGATAAAATGTGCCATCTTAGAGAACCGGTCCACCACCACCCAGATGGTGTTGCATCCTGCTGAGAGAGGAAGGTCCGTGACAAAGTCCATAGCAATGTGCTGCCAGGGGGCACTGGGTACAGGCAGGGGTTGAAGCAGGCCAGCAGGCTTGCTGTGAGTCACTTTGTTGGAGGCACACACCGTGCAAGCAGAGACAAAGTCCAGAACATCCTTAGGTAGCGTGGGCCACCAGAAGTGACGAGCGACCAGGTCTTGGGTTTTACGGACACCGGCGTGCCCAGCCAGTTTAGAACTGTGTCCCCAGCGGAGAATTCTTTTTCTGTCTGCCAACCGAACAAAAGTTCTCCCCGGAGGGATATTTCTAAGCTGCAGAGGATTGGCGGTGACAACGCAGGATGGGTCTATGATCGTCTGAAGGGACTCCACCGTGTCTTCCGTCTCAAATGATCTGGACAGGGCATCGGCCCTCACATTCTTGTCAGCGGGACGGTAGTGGAGGAGAAATTGGAAACGGGTGAAGAACAGTGACCACCTGGCTTGACGAGGATTCAGTCGTTGTGCAGACTGAAGGTAAGTGAGATTCTTGTGGTCGGTGAAGATCAGGATGGGGTGAGCTGCGCCTTCTAGAAGATGTCTCCACTCCTCCAGGGCAAATTTGATAGCCAGTAGCTCCCGATCTCCAATAGAATAATTGCGCTCAGCAGAGGAAAACAGTCTTGAGTAGTAGCCACATACTACTGCCTTTCATTTGGAGCTCCTCTGGAACAGAAATGCGCCTGCACCGACAGAGGAAGCGTCCACTTCCAGTGAAAACTGCCGAGATACGTCAGGGTGATGGAGGATTGAAGCTGAAGTGAAGGCTTTCTTGAGGCTAATGAATGCGGACTCTGCCTCTGGAGTCCACACCTTGGCGTTCACACCCTTCTTGGTAAGGGTAGAGATGGGGGCCGTCAGAGAAGAAAAGTTCGGAATAAACTGCCGGTAGAAATTGGCGAAACCCAGGAACCGCTGTATGGCCCTTAGGCCTTGAGGACGTGGCCATTCCAGGACAGACTTTAACTTCTCAGGGTCCATCTTAAGGCCTTGATCCGAGATGACATAGCCCAGGAAGGGCAAAGACCTCTTTTCAAAGGTGCATTTCTCTAACTTGGCATACAAGCGATTCTCTCTTAGTCGCAGAAGAACTTGACGAACATGCCTCCGATGGGGAGCGTTACACAGTCCGAAGGGCATCACTAGGTATTCGTAGTGCCCATCGCGGGTGTTAAATGCCGTCTTCCATTCGTCACCCCGGCGAATCCGGATTAGATTATAGGCCCCTCGCAGATCTAGCTTGGAAAAAATGTTGGCTCCTCGTATGCGATCAAACAGCTCGGAAATGAGTGGCAACGGGTATTTGTTCTTGACCGTGATCTGATTGAGACCACGGTAATCAATGCAGGGTCGGAGAGATCCATATCTCTTTTTAACGAAGAATCCTGCCCCGGTCGGGGAGGAAGATTTTCGAATAAAACCCCTCTCCAAGTTCTCCTTGATATAGGCTGACATTGATAAAGTCTCTGGCAAGGAGAGAGGATATACTCGTCCACGGGGAAGAGAAGCATTGGGAACCAGTTCAATGGGACAGTCATAATTCCGATGTGGAGGCAACGTCTCAGCCTCTCGTTTGCAAAAGACATCCGCAAAACTGGCATACTGAGAAGGTAGATCGGAGAGTGACTGAGGCAGAGGGGGCACAACAGGATGGACTTGTGACAGGCAATGGCTATGGCATCTGGAACCCCATTGAAGAACTTCTCCAGAACTCCAGTCGAGTGTCGGGGCGTGTAGACGGAGCCATGGCAGACCCAGCAGGATAGGATTGATAGCCTTGGGTAGTACCAGGAAGGAGATCTGTTCCGAGTGAAGAGCTCCGACCCGTAATGTCAACGGCTCAGTGATGAGCATGATCGGATCAGGCAATGGTAGACCATTCACAGAAGCAACTGCCAGGGGTCTCTCCAGACGGACTGTGGGTAGTTGAAACCGATCCACTAGATCCTGGTGGATAAAATTAGCAGCCGCTCCAGAGTCAAGATAGGCAGAGGAAGGATGTGATGTCTGTCCGGTGACGATGGCCACAGGTATCGACAATTTGGAAGAGGTTTTAACGTTTGGAGATGTTCCACCTAGAGTTGCCTCTCCAACCAACCCTAGGTACGGGAGTTTCCCGGTTTCTGTGGGCATTGGCGCACAAAATGACCCTTGAGGCCACAATACATACAAAGTCCAGAGGAGCGTCTGCGCTGCTTCTCCTGTTCAGATAACCGGACTCTGTCTACCTGCATGGGTTCCTCAGGTAGCGCACTAGGAGTGGACAATAGTGGTCTCTGGGCAGAAGGTGCTGGTCTGTGGGCCCGGCTCTCCTGACGAACCTCTAGAGAGCGCTCCCGGATTCTCATATCAACCCGGGTGGCTAACAGGATGAGGGCATCCAAGGTAGAAGGAAGGTCGCGGGCTGCCAGTTCGTCCTTGATGTGAGAGGACAGTCCCTGCCAGAAGGTCGCCACCAGTGCCTCATTGTTCCATGCCAGCTCGGCTGCTAGGGTACGGAAGGAGATAGCATACTCCCCTACTGTGGAGCCTTCTTGCTGGAGGGTCAACAGAGTGGCTGCGGCAGAGGATGTTCGATCCGGCTCCTCGAACACGGCACGAAAGGACTGCAGGAACAAGGCTAGGTCCGCGGATACAGGTCCTTGTTGCTCCAAGATTGGGTTCGCCCATGCGAGGGCCTTGCCAGCGAGGAGGGAGATAATAAATGCCACTTTGGCCTCCTCAGAGGGGAAGAGATGAGGCCGTAGCCTAAAATGCACCGTGCATTGATTGAGAAATCCTCTACATGCTCTGGGGTCACCGTCGTAGCGAGGAGGAAGAGGCAGAGGAACTGAGGATCCGGAACAAACAGGGGGAGCAACAGGCAGTGGCACGGCAACAGCTTCAGGGGGAAGAACTGGGGGTGGAACAGCGAGTAGATCCAGGCGGACCAGGATAGAATTCACCGCCTCAAGGAGTTAATCCTGACGTGTGCGTAGGTCCAGCATCTCTGTCTGAATCTTCTGTACTGGGGTCTTGGGCTTTACCAGCGGGTTCCATGGCCTGAGCGTACTGTCACGGGCACAGGGTATGTGGACCCACTAGGCCGCTCCGCCGTAGCGGGGAGGCAGCTGACCAGGTCACAGTCTAAGCAGAAGTAAATGGTAGACAGTATGCTTGGGTACCTGAAATAGTCCGGGCGGTGGTTGTGGCTTCAGCTCGGATGGAGGCAGGTGCGGCAAGTGGCGCCAGACGTGGCGGGCAGTATTCGATGACACTTGACGTGGCAGATGGCACTTGACGTGGCAGAAGACACTTGACGTGGCAGATGGCACTTGATGTGGCAGAAGACACTTGACGTGGCAGATGGCACTTGATGTGGCAGATGGCACTTCAACGCGGGTAGGCACAGGAACAATACGGAATACAGGAACGGTAACAGGGCACGGGTAACAGCTGGAACGGGAGACACTAAGGAACCATTTGCGAGACAGACTCGGAAAGACTAACAACGCTCAGGCAAGGATTAGAAGGCCAGGGGCCTTCTTATAGACCAGGAAATCGTGGCAGTTGATGGTGATGACGATTTCCTAATTGCGCACGCTGGCCCTTTAAGGCCGGGCGCGAGCGTGCGCGCGCACCCTACGGGATCCAGCCGAACGGAGCGGAAGTGAGCGCTGGCATCTCCTAGGAGGGAGACGGAGGCCAGGGCTCACAGATCCATGGCTGCGGGCGTCGGGAGGTGAGTAAACCCGACGGCCCGCGGCCATGGGCGCTACAGCGCTTATGGCAAAGACGGATATAGAGTGAGCTTTACGGTTACTTCCAATACATCCTGAGAGCGTTCGGTTGCTGGGGTGCTATTGGGAGGGGGGGTTATTTCGTGGACAGAAGTTTGCCGATGGGCTGCTCGATCCCCTGCGCCTATTTTGAAGCGTTTAGTTCCTTCTTGGAGTGGGTTATTTGTGAGGTGTCGGGGGTGGCCTCAATCATTCATTACTTGGATGATTTTCTTTGTGTTGGGTCGGCAGGTTCCCTGGTGTGTAGCAACCTGTTATCAATTGTACAGTGGGTGTGTAGGCGGTTCGGAATGCCGCTTGCGCCGGAGTTCAGTGATGGTGTTTCTGGGTATCACGATTGACACGGAGCGTATCGAATGCCGCCTTTCCCCGGAGAAATTGCAGGATTTAAAGTTGCTTGTGGGAAAAACGCAGCACGTGCGGAAAATCACGCGGCGGGACTTGCAATCACTCCTGGGGAAGCCTAATGTTGCATGCCGGATTATGCCCATGGGCAGGATATTTTGTAGGTGATTGGCACAAGCTACTGCAGGGATAAAGGCACCTCATCATTTCGTCCGCTTATTCAGGGAAACATCGGGACGACTTAAAGGTGTGGTCAGAGTTTTTGGACGGGTACATTAGCTGATCTGTTATCATTGAACCGGAGGTTAATATTTTTGATTGGAACTTATTCACTGATGCATCTGGTAGCATGGGTTTCGGTGCTTACTGCGGGGGGCAGTAGTGGTGCGTGGGGCAGTGGCCCGTCACATGGGTAGAGGAGGGCTGAGTTCGGAACCTGGCCTTTTTGGAGTTGTTTCCCATTGTCGTAGCGGTTACTATATGGGGGGAGCAGTTTAGGAACAGGAAGGTGCGGTTTCACTGTGACAATATGGGGGTGGTGATGTCAATTAACAATGTTTCGGCGTCATCTCCCCTGTTGTCTGTTTGTTGCAACATCTAGTCTTGTTGTGTTTGTCATTGAATGTGTGGGTTACTGCGGTGCACGTACCAGGGGTCGACAACTCAATTGCAGATTCTCTTTCTCCGTTACAGTGGGAACGGTTCCGGATGTTGACCCTGGAAGGGGAGGCAGAAGGGCTCGTCTGTCCGGCGCACTTGTGGGATCTGGTCTGCAGGGAGCGGAGTGGCTGATCCATTCGTCATTGGCTCCAGGGTCATGTGGTTAGCGTATGAGGCAGCTTGGAGAGATTGGGAGGAGTGGTTGACTGCAGTGGATGGGGTGGTAACGGATGATGACTGGATGGTTGCGTTTCTTGCATTTTTATTCTATGTGTTGGCTGCAGGGTTGGTCAGTCGCGAAGGTGAACGGGGACGGCGGGACGTCACAAAGGATTTTCTAGTCGGCCAGGCCCTGAGGGGGTTTAGAAGGGGACGGGTGGTGGCTGATAGGCGGCGCCTGGTGTCATTTGCGTTGCTAGAACAACTTGGTTCGGCAGTGGACGGGGTGTGCACCTCCGGATATGAGGTGGGTTTGTTTAGATTGGCTTTCTCCTGGGCATTTTTCGGAGCACTTAGGGTGGGGGAGTTGGTGGCGCCAAGTAGATCGCGACCAGGGGGTGTGTTAAGGGAGGATATAACGCAGCTGCATGGCAGGGTGGAGTTCTGGATTTGCCGGTCTAAAACTGATCAGTCAGGAAGAGGAAAGCGGGTGGTGTTGGATACACTGTCAGGGGCAATCATGTGTCCGATGCGTACTTTAGTGTCTTATTTGGGGACTAAAAAGTTGGGGGCGGGTCCATCGCTGCGTCATGCGGACGGGGGGGTTATGTCTCGTTTCCAGTTTACGACTGGTTTTCGAAGGTGTCTGCGGTTGTCTGCCTTGAGGATAGACCTTATGTGCCACATTCATTTTGGATTGGGGCAGCCACGGGGGTGGCCAGCTGGGGGTTGGCACCGGAAGTGGTGCGTCGTATAGGGAGGTAGGAATCTCTTTGATATAAAAGATATGTGCGACCGCACTTGCTTTCATAAGGGCAGGAGAAGGTGGGGGGAGCAGATTCCAGGGGGGGGAGGTGAGGCGTTCCTGAGGCTCTTGTTATTGCTCATGCCGAACGGTTGTGTTCATTCTTTTTCAGACCTGTCCCCGTGCCTGGTATGGATCTTTGTGCACTCGTATGTCCATTGGGGGCGGTTAGGCCGGACGTTCGGCCGGATGAGCGCCAGCTGGGATTCGACAGATCCGTAGCCACGTTGCAGTGGCTCGGATTCCGGGTTATGTCGTGGCCGAGGGTTTTGACGGAGTTTAATCACTCGGCAGGGCGGGACAGGGTGCCGGATGTCTTGGTGCTGCATGTAGGGGGAAGTGACCTAGGCGTCCGTCCTTTTAGGGAGCTGATTCGGGACATCCGATTCGATCTCCTGCGACTATGGACCAAGGGTGGTGGTAGTTTGGTCGGAAATCGTACCGCAAAAATCATGGAGGGATGTCAGGTCTGTGTCGGCAATCAATAGGGCACGAGTGAAGGTGAATCGGACGGTGTCTGCATTTGTGCCAAGGAATGTTTGTGCGGCGTATTGATTTTGCAGATGGTGTGAGTAAATTTTGGTTGGCGGATGTGTGCATTTGAATGCAGTGGGTGTGGATCTGTGGGCATTGGATTCAGGAAGGAATCGAGCGGGCCTTGGTGTTGTGGGGGAACTCGCATACTTGAGGGGTCAAGATATGCTCACTGTAGCGGAGTTGGGGGTCCTTAGAGTTGGTCAAATTTGGTGGGGGAGAGACTAATGGTAGGGATAGTCCCTCCCCAAAATATGTTCTGGGGGATCTGGTGGATTTGGGCTCCTGCTGGGTAGTGTCCCGAGGAGTAGGTACATGTGACATTTTAGCCATCTGCGGTTGGTCACGGTGCTCCTGTGTTTTGGACGGCTGGGGGTAAAATTACATTGTATGGGCAGATTGGCGCCAGATCCTCCTTCCTGAGCTTCAAGGACTTCCCTCCCCAATGTTATGTAAATTGTGGTTATTTATTTCCTGTGTATTGATGTCTGTAATTGTATTATTTTGTTAATAAAATGGCTGCTGTGGCCAATTAATTCCAAGCCAAAGTCTCTGCGTCTTATTGGGCTAGTTAGCAGTACGGTAAGTGGGGGACGCAGCGGGTGAATTGGTGCAGTAGCGGGAGGTAAGGTAAGACAAGACCGCACTCTATTATCCCTCGTCATGGACCATGGAAGCAAAGTAAAGCAATGTATTTTCCAAAGTTGCATTACACTCTCTGACAGTTGTTGCTTGTGTCAGTTCTATCTGTTTATGCAATGAACTACACTTGCTTGCAATACTGCATAGCTTCTTACATGTGAAGAATTACAGAAGATGGGCACCATTTCACAGTGTGATATATGAATATAAGAATATTGTGCAAACAGCATAGGTTTACCTTTGATGCATTGTCCAGTATACAGTTGCAAGGGTAGGCGGACCCTTTGGAATTATCGGGATTTTTGCATTAAATACTAATAAAATGTGGTCTGATTGTGTAATGGCAGGAAGGAGGTGAAGGGAAAGTGAGCCCTAATCTACCCACCGCCCTGTCCCTGCCTACTTGCAACGACCCGCCCTAGGCGACGGGGTACAACTGGGCGGCGGTCCCTACGCTGTCTAAGTGCACGGGAGAACAAACAGGGAACACGCAAGGGAAGGGGCAGTAGCCCACGGAACGCCGCGAGGAAACGGAGCGGTGAATGCGTAGTCCGGACCAGGATGAAGTGGAGTATACCCAAGTGAGCACGGAGGAGGAAGCAAGCCAGAGGCAAAGCAAAGCAGGTTAAGCGGAACTGCAGCAAGGCAGAAGCACGGCAGAAGCAGGCTGGAGCAAGCAGCAGTGGGGCCAGGAATCCAGAAGAATTACAAGCACTGTGGAGGAGAACACGGCAGGTAATAAAGGACAGGGGGCGGAGCTAACTCCGACTGACCAGGCCGCGATAGGCTCTCCCACTCCTGAGCCTGCCACCCTGGTTGGTGGGAGATGGTGTCAGTCGAACAGGTCTGGCCTCAGGTGTGGATTGATTAATCCCAGGAGTATACCTAGACGTAGTACCTGGCAGATCCCTAACAGATTGTTATCTAAGTCACAATTATAGACAAACACAATATGACTAAACTTATAACACAAAAGTGGTTGTACTGTTATTCAGCATATTGAGTAAATATCTACAGTGCAGGGAGGGAAGGTGAGTGAACCTCTGTGTTATGGAGTTCTTAAAGGTCTAACTAGCAAAATGTTTTTTAATTAAAGAAGTACTTCAGCAATTTGTTTTTTTTTGCGCATAACATGCTAACTCCCTAGTAATATTGTAGCAGTGTCATTTGTCTCCTCCTAGCTGTTTTATTATGGGCCACTGTGTCATGTGATCGCAGTCTGACTACCATAGGCCATGGTCTCATGTGTAGACATGAGGTCCGTCTCCCCTGTGTAGATGAGTTCCTCAGAACTATAGAATTACATCATCACATATCAAATCCCTCTAGGCAGCTCTGGGAACCCTCTCCCTCCCCTTCTTCCTCTGTATGTCTCCCATGCATATAGTGCTGCTGAAGATATTATTTCTAAAGGAGCAGCAGTGCAGTGATATAATAGGTTAGTTCATATGAGGATTAGTTGACGCTGTCTCAAACTAACTGTCTCTACTATCTGTGAGTGCTGTGTACAGAATATCCAGTGTATTTCTATTATATGTGACTTCTCACTGTGTGAAACTGCATGACATAGGAATAAACTGAGACTGCAGTGTGAATACAAAAGTTCTATGTCACTGACCTAACACAAGCAGGAGGCAGGGGAGACAGGCTGAAGCTGCATCACATAGAAATACACTGAGGCTCTGAAGCTAGGGGACAGAAATTCTTTGTCACTGATCTATCACTTGCTGAGCAAGTGCAGTGTAATGAGACTCCACCCTGTCTGCCTCTGCAAAGCTAAAAGCTTCATGGGAAATGTAGGCTGCATTAGGGGAACCATATCAGACCCGAAGAAGAAACCAAGATGACGGACAACCTTTAAAAGGCACATTACCTAAAACAGTAATACAGGCATTCTCAAGAGCCTCTACATTATTCTTTAATGATATCCTCTGCTGTACTATATAGGCAAAAAAACAAAACAAGTGCTGGAGTGCTTTTTAAGGAGATAAGATTGGAAATGTGGGTTTCACAGGTGCTTTGTCCATTAAATAAAGGCACACTGAGCCTGGTTACTGACAAATCTGTTTCACTTGAGAACGATTGGTTACTGTGAATGATGCCACAAGGCAAAAAATTTCAGAAGTCCTTAGTAGGCATGTTATAGAGATGCATGAAGCTGGAAAAGGCTACAAAAGCTTTGCTAAAGACCTGTGTGTACATCAATCCACTGTTAGATGAATTGTCTACAAATTCAGGACTGTTGCTTCTCTCCCTTGGAGTGGGCATCCTATTATGATCACTCCAAGAGCACAACTAGCAATCCTGAAACAGGTGAGAAAGAACCCATGGGTAATGGCAAAAAACCTACTGAAGATTCTACTAATTGAAAAAAAAGCTACTTTTATTATGTGTCCACTATTAGAAAAACACTAAACAAGAATGGTGTTCATGGAAAGAACCCACAAAGGATGCTGCTGCTGTCCAAACAAAAACATTGCAGCACATCCCATGTTTGCCTGAGACCACCTGGATCTTTCACAAAGCTTCTGTGAAAATGTTTTATGGTTATAGGAAAAAGAACACTGCACACCAACACCTCATCCGAACATTGAAGCATGGTGGAGGGAGTATCATTGTTTGGGGCTGCTTTGCTGCGTGAGGGCCTGAACAATACATTTAAAAGTGTATCAAAACATTTTACAGGAAAATATAAGGGCAACAGTCCTCAAGCTGAAGAGATGTTGGGAAATGCAACAAGACAATGACCCAAAGCAAACAAGCTAATCGACTAAAAAATGGTTGAAAAAAAAGGTTTTGGAATGGCCAAGTCAGAGTGCTGTTCTCACCCCTATTGAGATGCTGTGACATGACCTGAAGAGACCTGTGCACGCAAGGCAGATATATTGATGTACTGAAACACATTTGCAGGGAAGAATGGGCCAAAATTCCGCCTCAACGCTGTACAAATCTTATTTGCAGCTACAGGAAATATTTGGTGGATGTCATTGCTGGTACAGGGAAAGCTGCAGGATATTAAAATAAGGGTTCACTAAGGCCCTTTTACACGGGCCAATTATGGGGCAAATGAGCGTTCAAACAGGGCAATGATCAGCCGATAAACGAGCTAACGCTTGTTCATTGGCTGATTGTATAGTTTATACAGCCGAAACTATTATCGTTGTCTGCAGCACATCTCCGCTGACATGATAGAAATGTATGGAGGCGAGCGATCATTGTAACAAGTGCTCGTCCTCATACTAGCTCCTTGTGAATGGAGCAAATGAGCGCTGATCAACGAGCTGTCTGTTTGATAGGCGCTCGTATACATGGCCCACGTTGGGCCGTGTAAGAGGACCCTTGTTCTCCCTGCACTGTGGATGTTTACTCAATGTGCTGGATAAATGACATGAATAGTATTAGTTTAGTTAGATTGTGTTTCTCTATAATTGTGACTTAGATAACAATCAGACCACATTTTATTAGTCATCAAATCAGAAATCCAGGTAATTCCTGAAGGTTCATACACTTTTTCTTGCAACTGTAGGTACGTGAGTGGAAAAAATAGCCATAATAATCAAATGCATTAATATTTGTCTGCAACATTGTATAGGTAATTTGTTTTGCGCTGAAGACCTAACAAGCTGCACAGTATGGATACACAGACTAAGATGACACGGCACGATTTTGGTTAGTATTTTGCTTCAGTATTTGGAAGCCAGAACTAGGGGTGGATCCTACACAGCGAATAAAGTATAATGGAAACAATTGCATCTCTTCAATGTTTTGGACTCACTCATGGTTTTGGCTTACAAATACAGATGCAAAATACTGACCAAAATTCTAATGTGTTAGTCTTCGTTCACATCAGTGTCAGGGTTCCGTTATGACGTTCCGTTTGAGTTTCCGTCAGAACGGAACCCTGACTGAGACAAACGGAAACCATTGGTTTCCGTTTGCATCACCATTGATTGCAATGGTGACCGATCCAGTGCAAATGATTTCCATTTGTCTCAGTTGTACATCAACTACGCTATTCATTCCGTCAAAACGATGGAACCCTTGCACAACTGAGACAAACAGAAACTATTTGTACCGGATCCATCACCATTGAAATCATTTGGGGATTCAAATGGAAACCTATGGTTTCCATTAGTCTCAGTCAGGGTTCCGTTCTGTCGAGAAGCTCAGACGGAACGTCAGAACGGAACCCTGACGCAGATGTGGACGAAGCCTAAGTTGAACTGGTTTACTGATCTAAATAGTGGTGTCTCCCAGATTCCAGCGCTGTTTTTCTTTTTTCCCTAGACCCCCGCATTCCAGAGATATGGCTCACTGTTGTGTCGGCTCCCTATATGCTAATTTCCTCTAGTTAGACACCAATGCTTGAACTACCCTCAAGCTGCCTCGCGCTAATTGGTCAGCATCAAGGCAGGGAAGCTAGCTCCACCTTGTTGGCTAACCACAGCATATAGGGAGCCGAACACAACAGTGGGCAATATCTCTAGAATGGGGGGGGGGGGGGTCCAGGATAAAAAGAAAAACAGTGCTGGAATCTGGGGATACAGCACTATTCAGGTCAACAAACCAGTTCAACTTATATGAGATAGTGACCGGTCCTCTTTAAAGAGGCTCTGTCACCACATAAGTGCCCTATCTTGTACATAATATGATCGGCGCTGTAATGTAGATTACAGCAGTGTTTTTTATTTAGAAAAACTATCATTTTTGACGGAGTTATGACCTATTTTAGCTTTATGCTAATGAGTTTCTTAATGACCAACTGGGCGTGTTTTACTTTTTGACCAAGTGGGCGTTGTACAGAGGAGTGTATGACGCTGACCAATCAGCGTCATACACTTCTCTCCATTCATTTGCACTGCACATAGCGATATAGCTATATCGCTATGTGCAGCCACATAAACACACTATAACGTTACTGCAGTGTCCTTACAATGAATATACATTACCTCCAGCCAGGACGGGATGTGTATTCATAATTCTGACCACTTCTGTAGCGTCTGTGTGATATTTACAGCACAACAAAGCAAGATCTCGCTGTAAATGACAGCTTACAGCGTAATCTCGCGAGACTACGCCTGCTATACTGTAAATCACAGTGAAGTGCCAGGATTCTGAATAGACATCACGTCCTGGCTGGAGCTAATGTATATTCATTGTCAAGACACTGAAGTAACGTTAGTGTGTGTGTATGTGTCTGCACATAGCGATATAGCTATATCGCTATGTGCTGTATAAATGAATGGGGAGAAGTGTATGACGCTGATTGGTCACTGATTGGTCAGCGTCATACACTTCTCTCCACAACGCCCACTTGGTCAAAAAGTAAAACACGCCCAGTTGGTCATTAAGAAACTCATTAGCATAAACCTAAAATAGGTAATTACTCCGTCAAAAATGATCGTTTTTCTAAATAAAAACCACTGCTGTAATCTACATTACAGTGCCGATCAGATTAGGTAGGAGATAGGGCACTTATAATGTGGTGACAGAGCCTCTTTAAATGAATCACACATACAGCACAGTCTTAGAACAAGTCATACACAATGGTACGGTCAGTCACACCCTTGATCTTTGCTTATACCAGAATACACTCCTCCATAGCTATTAGAATGATAATAGGCCTACTCCTTACCTTTTCAGTATGCAAATATAACTGGAGATGGAGGTAGACTAACCAGCTTTTCCTTCTCCAAACTCTTTGTGGCCTGGAGGAGGAGAAAGAAGCTGTGAAAGGGAAGAACTTGTAGCACGCCCACAACTTGAGTCTAAGATTCCAGAGAAAGCAGAAGACACCGGAGCACAAGCAGGTAAGTTACCTTCTTTCCAATACTATGTGCTAATAGTCACTCCTAAGATATCTTGTATTATCAGCTTAGCGCTAGTAATATCCTTCATTTTAAGTTCCAGCTGTCATTTCTAATACTATGCTTCTTCTGCCGGTGTTACAGTTGTGTTATTTATATATCATGTATGTACACGTTACAGAATGTACAATGCCAGGCACTTTGTTTTTATAGGGAACTAGTCTTATATTCATCCATGCTTATTGTAACATGTAAAATGCATAATACTGGGCACTGGATTTATTTAAACTTTAAAAAAGGTGACTATGATGCTTCGTGGCAGAGAGTCTCTTCCAAACTTCTCTATCATAGAAGCTGTATGTAGAATCTGTGAGAGGACTATATATTTCTTGCCAAAAACAAGAAGAGTCAGAGGAAAACAGGAAACATTCCTGCACAGCAGCGTTGGTTACTGTTTGAAATTTGCTCTAGCCCCAGAAATGAAAGACAGCTGGCCCCTTAAAACTTTGTGTGTGGATATCGAAATGTGTATTGTTAATGTAAATTTATTTCAAATATTATCTATATATTTTAGTAATATGGAAAAAATATATTATTAAATTTAGTGCAGAGTTTTGGTGTATTGTCTGTAGTGATGCATAAGAATATGGCGGGAAATTGGTTAAATTGTAATTGCCTGATATGTCATTATTGGAAAATATTCCCATGAACCACATGATCGCCATTGACAGAGCTATATGGTGACAGATTAGAATTATATTAGGAAATTGATTAAATAGCAATTCCCTGCTATGTTGTGATTCCAAGGGGGAGTGTCAGTTTAATGCAAAATTGTAGCAAACAGCTTTGGGGAAGTACATTTTTGTTCTGTAAATGTAAAGCAAGCTTATGACAATTCTGATAGATTAATAATATAGTAATACCTCTAGGCACTGAGGAAAAAGTTAAGTAAATGGGATATTACAGGGCATCTGACAGTGGGCATGCTGACCAGAGCCAATATCTACAGGAGCGGTTGCACAGTATAATAAGTATCATGTGTGTAATAAATCATCTGTTGGGGATCACTGTATATTCAAGTCTATACAGTAACCATCTAATGAATGACAGATGAGGAACTTATAAGGTATAGTGCATGAATGTTTTAATGAAACAGCACAAAGTGCCGCCACACTACATTTTCTTGTATAGAGAGAGCTGGCACATAGAGAATACTTACAGTATCCTAACCTAAAGATCAGTAAGCACAGAAGTTATTTCTATGTCCACCAGTTACTTTTTTCCACTCGTTATGTTGGGAGCGGTTCCTAAACCACTAAAGTATAAATAGAATTAAAAGCGATGTTTTCAATCCAGATTTCAGAAATGAGTGCCTCCCTTCTATTCCCAAAGATTCAGATCATATATTTCAAATCTTTCTTTTTCGTTAAGAAAATTTAGATTAAGCCATAGATTCTAATAGTGTGTTAAAGGGATTATATTCGTCTATATACATCTCATCTATGTGGATGTGATATGGACATCAGGGCTGGCACAAGGAGGAGTGGTATCTGCCTAGAGCACAGCCCCTTTCTTGGACTATAGGGGGATATTATGATCCCCCTAGTGCAGGGTTGGGATTTACATTTTTAACAATAGGTTCCCTGTTTTTCAGACAAAGACATACATGCCGCATGGGGGGAGTGGGGTCACGGTGTTTTGCGGTGTATCGCGCCATTGAAAATGATTCTAATAATAAAATAAAACAATTACGATATTCCAAATATCCCCTACATTAAAGTGGACTCTAAATAAAGCGTGCTCAGCCCATTTAGTTAGGTTGTGCACATGAGAAGGGTGGAGGACAGTGCGGCGTGCGCAGTAAGCCGAGTCAACTCTCTCGGCTAATGCACAGATACGGTGCCAGGAGCAAGCTCAGTACATAAATACAACACCAGAACAAAGCTCAGTACATAAATACAGCACCAGAACAAAGCTCAGTACATAAATACAACACCAGAACACAGCTCAGTACATAAATACAACACGAGAACCAAGCTAGGAACTTATATACAGCACCAGCACAAAGCTCAGTACATATACAGTACCAGAACAAAGCTCAGTACATATACATACATATATATATATATAGCACCAGAACAAAGCTCAGTACATATATACAGCACCAAAACCAAGCTCAGTACATAAATACAACACCAGAACAAAGCTCAGTACATATATACAGCACCAAAACAAAGCTCAATAAAAATATGCAACACCAAAACCAAACTTAGTACCTAAATACAACTCCAGAACCAAGTTCAATACATATATACAGCACCAGAACAAAGTAAGGAACTTATATACAGCACCAGAACAAAGCTCAGTACATATATACAGCACCAGAACAAAGCTCAGTACATACATACAACATCAGAACAAAGCTCAGTACATAAATACAACACCAGAACAAAGCTCAGTACATATAGTTACAGCACCAGAACCAAGCTCAGTACATATATACAACACCAGAACAAAGCTCAGTATATATACTAGTCCTTCTAAATGAATTAGAATATCATCAAAAGTTAATTGATTTCAGTAATTCAATTCAAAAAGTGTCTCTCATATATTATATAGATTCATTACACACAGAGTGATCTAAATCTTGTAATGATGATGATTATGGTAACAGTTAATGAAAACCCAAAATTTAAGTCACTCAGAAAATTAGAATATTATATAAGCCGAATTTCAAAAAATTATTTTTAATACCGAAATGTTGCCCTACTAAAAAGCATGTACAGTATATGCCCTCAATACTTGGTCGGTGCTCCTTTTGCATGAATTACTGCATCAATGGTGTGGCATGGAGGCGATCAGCCTGTGGCACTGCTAAGGTGTTATGGAAGCCCAGGTTCTACGATAGTGGCCTTCAGCTCATCTGCATTGTTGGGTCTGGTTTCTCATCTTCCTCTTGACAATACCCTATAGATTCTCTGTGGGGTTTAGGTCAGACGAGTTTGCTGGCCAATCAAGCGCCAGGTATTGGTAGTTTTGGCAGTGTAGGCAGGTGCCAAGTTCTGCTGGAAAATGAAATCAGCATCTCCATAAAGCTTGTCAGCAGAGGGAAGCATGAAGTGCTGAGAAATGTCCTGCTAGACGCTGCGCTGACTCTGGACTTGATATAACACAGTGGACCAACACCAGCAGATGACATGGCTCCCCAAACCATCACTGACTGGAAACTTCACACTGGACCGCAGGCAACTTGGATTGATGTCTCTCCACTCTTCCTCCAGACTCTGGGACCGAGATTTCCAAATGAAATGCAAAATTTACTTTGTGAAGTTTCCACAGTCAGTGATGAATTAACCTGGGCTTCCATAACACCTCAGCAGTGCCACTGGCTGATCGCCTCCATGCCACGCCACATTGATGCACCAATTCATGCAAAAGGAGCCCCGACCAAGTAATGAGTGCACATACTGTACATACTTTTCAGTAGGCCAACATTTCGGTATTAAAAATCATTTTTGAAATTGGGCCTATATAATATTCAAATTTTCTGAGACACCAAATTTTGGATTTTCATTAACTGTTCCCATAATCATCAACATTAAAAGAAAAAAAATGCTGGAAATAGATCACTGTGTGTAATGAATCTATAGAATATATGAGTTTCACTTTTTGAATTGAATTACTGAAACAAATGAACTTTTTGATATTCTTAATCATTGAGAAGGACTACTATACAGCACCAGAACCAAGCTCGGTATATATGTTTTGAGCTTGGTTGTTCTGATATATATGTACGGAGCTTTGTTCTAGTGCTGTATAGATGTACTGAGCTTGGTTCTGGGGCTTTATTTATGTACGGAGTATCACGGTTTGTGGGTATGTGGACCCACTAGGCCGCACTGCCGTAGCGCGGAGGCAGCTGGCCAAACAACAGAGCACCCCAGTAATACAAAGTCCCACACTAGGGTACCTGGATAGTCCAGACAGCGGCCGCAGCTCTGGCATGGATGGAGGTGGGTGCAGCAGGTTACGCCAGACGTGGCGGATGACAGCAGGTGCCGCAGGTTGCGCCAGATGTGGTGAATCACACTGGACATGGAAGATGACACCGGACGTGGCGGATGACAAAGGACGTGGCAAATGACAGAAGGTGCAGTAGACACGACTCCAACACTAGTAGGCACAGGAACAAGGACACAGCACGGTGATACAGGAACAGGTAACAGGGCACGGGTAACAACTGGAATGGGAAAACACTAATGGACCATTTGCAAGACAGACTTGGGAAACACTAACTACTCTCAGGCAAGGATCAGAAGGGCAGGGACATTCTTACAGTCCAGGAAATCATGTGAGTTGATGATGATGATGGTTTTCATTTGCGCGCTCTGGCCCTTTAAGACCGAGCACGAGCGTACGCGCGCAACCACTGGGACACAGCGGACCGGAGCGGAAGTGAGCGCTGGCATCTCCTAGGAAAGAGATGGGGACCAGCGCTCACTGATCCATGGCTGCAGGCATCGGGCAGTGAGTAAACCCGACGGCCCGCGACACTGAGCTTGGTTCTCGTGCTGTATTTATGTACTGAGCTTGGTTCTGGTGTGTATATATGTACTGAGCTTGGTTCTGATGCTGTATTTATATGCTGAGCTTGGTTCTGGAGTTGTATATACGTTCTGAGCTCCTCTTTGGTGCTATATATATATATATATATATATATATATATATATATATATATATATATATATATACACATATATATATATACACACATATATATTTATTTAGCTTGGTTGTTATGATGAATATGACTCCAGGACCAAGCTCAGTACATATATACAGCACCAGTACAAATACAGCTCAGTACAGATATAATTTGCAAATTTAGCTTAACCACTGCCATATACGTTTTTACGGAATAAAACTACAGCTCCCAGTATAGCCAGATCGATGGTAAGGATATGCTGGGAGTTGCGGTTTCACAAAAAATAACGATACACGCATCATCTTGCTGCAGATCATACAGTGACTACAGTACTGAACAGTCACAGGGAGAATAAACATTTACATTTAGTGGCTCACTGGTGATGACTTCTCAGATTACTTCTTTCTCTTTACTTTTCCATCTGGTCCATATCTCTATGATGCCTCCTGGCCATGACCCATTTCTGCGGAAATGTGTCAATCTGCTCAATCTGATGTCTTCGGAAGCTCCCTTTTTTCAACATTTCTGCACCTATAAACGAAGAGCAAATTCTTATGGTTCCACACTCTATGGCACTAAATATAATAGTATCATACACTGTGTCCCCAAATATAATCGTGCTACACACTGTGCCACTGAATATAATAGTACCATAAACTGTATCCCTGATTATAATAGTACCATACACTGTGCCCATGAATAAAATTGTGTCAAACACTGTAAAGTAATGCACCACACACAGTGCTCCCTGTAGATAGTGCCCCTCATAGAGCCCCCTGTAGATAGTGCCCCTCATAGAGCCATCTATAGATAGTTCTACCCATAGAGCCCTCTGTAGATAGTGCTCCCCATAGGGCCTTCTGTAGGTAGTAGCGTTCCCTGTAGATAGTGCACCATGTACCGTTCCCTGCAGACAGGGCCCACTGTAGCCTTCCCTGTAGATAGTGCCCCCTCTGGCATTCACTGTAGCGTTCCCAGTATAGTGCCTCCCTATAGATAGAGCCCCCTGTGTTGTTCCCTCTAGATAAGGGTCCCTATATAGTCCCTTGTAGTTAGTGTTCCCTATATAGTCTCCTGTAGTTAGTGTTCCCTATGTAGTCCCATGTAGTTAGTGTTCCCTATATAGTCCCCTGTAGTTAGTGTTCCCTATATAGTCCCCTGCAGTTACTGTTCCCTATATAGTCCCCTGTAGTTACTGTTACCTATGTATTGTCCACTGTAGTTACTGTTACCTATGTATAGTCCCCTGTAGTTAGTTGCCTATATAGTCCCCTGTAGTTACTGTTCCGTGTATAGTCCTCTGTAGTTACTGTTACCTATGTATTGCCCCCTGTAGTTACTGTTACCTATGTATTGACCCCTGTAGTTACTGTTCCCTATATAGTCCCCTGTAGTTACTGTTCCCTGTATAGTCCCCTGTAGTTAATGTACCCTAAATAGTTCCCTGTCGTTAGTGTTCCCTATATAGTCCCCTGTACTTAGTGTTCCCTATAGTCCCCTGTAGTTACTGTTCCCTATATAGTCCACTGTAGTTACTGTTACCTATGTATTGTCCCCTGCAGTTACTGTTACCTATATAGTCCCCTGTAGTTAGTTACCTATGTATTGTCCCCTGTAGTTACTGTTCCCTATATAGTCCCCTGCAGTTACTGTTCCCTATATAGTCCCCTGTAGCTACTGAGCCCTATATAGTCCCCTGTAGTTACTGTTACCTATGTATTGTCCCCTGTAGTTTATGTTCCTTATATAGTCCCCTGTATTTTATGTTCCCTAAATAGTCTTCTGTAGTTACTGTACCCTGTATAGTCCCCTATAGATAAGGCCCCCAACGCAGCCCACGATAGAAGGAAAAAAAAAACATTATATTCTTACCTGTCCCGTTCCTGCTCCATCCTCCAGTGGCGCCAGTCCTCCTCCAGCGGAACGATGCAGCGGCGCGATGAGTCATCGCCGACTGCATCATCATTAAAGCGTCGAATGGTGAGGCATTATGTTCCGGCTTCCCGCTTCACCCGGTTCTGCGAAACGGCTGTAACTTTAACAACCGGTTCGGGTCCAACTGGCCGGATCCCACCCCTGCCGTAGTGTGATCAAGAGGAGCCCCACATGGAGTCCCTGCCAACCGCATAGAAGAGTGCAGGTATCTAACAGCTGGAACCTTCTTTCAGAGGTGCCCTTTAACAAATTGCCGGACGCTGTCCACGTCTCCAGCTCGGTGCCATATTAAAGTGTCATCCATGACTCCTCTTCAATTCAAATGCACCACTACAGAGCCAGGGAAAGACTGTAGAAAGAGGCAGGCCCAGCAGTGTCAGATACTGATTTGCCTATACTCTATGATTAGCTGTAGGGCTATAAATGGCGTGAACACACATGGGTAAACATTGCGGGCACCAACAAGATTTTCATTGGTGATGCACAACTACCAATGCATGCACCACCTAAATTGGATGGAACATTATATTTTCTAGTAAGTGGGGAGATCTATAAAAACAAATGCAGTAGAGGAAATGCTGAAAGCAACCAATAGATTTCAGCTCTCAATTCTTCTGTTCCGTCATAGGAACAGATAAACCGTAAAAATGTAAGTACCGGAACTACAGTATTGCATCACAGACACTAACGGCGCCCAATGGAGCCCAATGACTTTAGTGGGTTTCGTCATGTTTCCGTGAGGGTGTCCATTATTTCACTGGATGAAATAGCGCAGCATGCTGCACTATTTCTTCCAGCATTTTTTTATTAGAGCCACCAAAACAGATGTTAACAGAGCCTTAAACGTAGATTTTTTTTTTAATATAGAAGTCTATGGGCGACAGATGGCATCCATCAGAGGCATTGGTCACAGCCATCCAGTAAAAAAAGGTATACGTTAAATGTATACTTTTTTTAAAAATGGGTGTTAGATGGCTGACGGATGCCTCTGATGGATGCCATCCATCACCCATAGACTCCCATGTTGAAAAAAAAGTTTACGTTTAAAGAGGCTCTGTCACCAGATTTTCAAACCACTATCTCCTATTGCAGCAGATCGGCGCTGCTATGTAGATAACAGTAACGTTTTGTTTTTTTTCAAAAACGAGCATTTTTGGCCAAGTTATGCGCATTTTTATATTTATGCAAATGAGCCTTTCTTAAGTACAACTGGGCGTGTTTAAAGTTATGTCCAAGTGAGCGTGTATTGTGTGTGTACATCTGGGCGTTTTTACTTGTTTTACTAGCTGGGCGTTGTGAATGGAAGTGTATGATGCTGACGAATCAGCATCATCCACTTCTCTTCATCAACACCCAGCTTCTGGCAGTGCACAGACACACAGCGTGTTCTCCAGAGATCACGCTGTGACGTCACTTCCTGCCCCAGGTCCTGCATCGTGTCGGACAAGCGAGGACACATCGGCACCAGGCGACAGAGGCTACATCGACTTACCTGCAAACGCTGATGCTGCTGCAGAATCAACTGTAGCCTCTGTCACCTGGTGCCGATGTGTCCTCGCTCGTCCGACATGATGCAGGACCTGGGGCAGGAAGTGACGTCACAGCGTGATCTCTCGAGAACACGCTGTGTGTCTGTGCACTGTCAGAAGCTGGGTGTTGACGAAGAGAAGTGGATGATGCTGATTCGTCAGCATCATACACTTCTATTCACAACGCCCAGCTAGTAAAACAAGTAAAAACTCCCAGATGTGTACACACAATACACGCCCACTTGTACTTAACTTTAAACACGCCCAGTTGTACTTAAGAAAGGCTCATTTGCATAAATATAAAAATGCTCGTTTTTGAAAAAAATAAAACGTTACTGTCATCTACATTGCAGTGCCGATCTGCTGCAATACGAGATAGGGGTTTGAAAATCTGGTGACAGAGCCTCTTTAACATAGATTTTTTTTTTACTGGATGGCTTTGACACATAATTTTTTTTAAATATTGGAGTCTATGGGCAACGGATGGGTGAATTATGGCATCCATTGGAAGAATCCAACAGGGGTATACGTTTTCTTTTAAATGTTTGTTTTACATCTCACCCCATACATCTCGGGTTATGTCAGATTTAGAGAGAAAATTAGGATGTACACTTCTGTAAGTAACTAAAGTTTCTTAAACACTAGAGTATGTAGAAGCAAACATGACGACTAAACACATCATTTTATTTAAGCCATATTTATATGAAACCATTTCATACTCTTTAAAGGGGTTGTCTCATGAAAATAACCTTTTTTACACAGAGGCTGACAGCCATGGGTTCGGCTTCTGTAATCCCAAATCTAGTCATTCATTTTTTGTAGTATTTAAAAGACACCGCAGAGCAGGACGCTTTTACACAGAGGCTCTGTGTTCTGGCTCATAGATGGGGGTCCTAAACAGTGGACCCACCTCTATGATCTCCATATGCCCTATGATCGCCATATGCTCCAATATGGAAGAAGGTTTTTGTTGTGAGACAACCCCCTTTGAGCTTACAAAAATGGACTTACGAGATTGTTTACATGATTGGCTGCAGCGGTCACATGATGCCTGCCTGTAGACAATCACCGGGAGGGCATCAGCTAGATCGCTGAGGGAAAGGATAGATGAGCACTGCTTCTTTTCTTAAATCATGTCATCTACAGTCATTAGGAAAAAAAATCGGAACCCGGATAACCCCTTTAACTGAACGTTGAATGTTTAGGTTGAAATATTCGTGCTACAGCAATTTAGTCCCTAAGAACTGATTTCACAGCAAAAGTCAAATTGCTGCAGAGACATTTTTTTTTTTTTTTTTAACATTAGCGGCATCCATTAGCAGCATCCGTTAGCGGCATCCATTAGCGGCATCCATTAGCGGCATCCATTAGCAAGGTATGTGTAGTTAAACACGCCTAGATTTCTATGTATGCATACCAAGTCCATAAATGCATATAAATAAATTGCATAGTGCCTGTAACCTCAATATCTGAGGTTCCTCAATGTGATCAATTCGAGTGCTCAGTTCAGTTATTCAGAATTAACAGTTATTGAGAGAAGCCACATATATTCCTATATTTCTTTAAAGAGGCTCTGTCACCAGATTTTCAAACCCCTATCTCCTATTGCAGCAGATCGGCGCTGCAATGTAGATAACAGTAACGTTTTTTTTTCAAAAACGAGCATTTTTGGCCAAGTTATGACCATTTTTATATTTATGCAAATGAGCCTTTCTTAAGTACAACTGGGCGTGTGTAAAGTTATGTCCAAGTGGGCGTGTATTGTGTTCGTTACATCTGGGCGTTTTTACTTGTTTTACTAGCTGGGCGTTGTGAATAGAAGTGTATGATGCTGACGAATCAGCATCATCCACTTTTCTTCGTTACCACCCAGCTTCTGGCAGTTCAGACACACAGCGTGTCCTCGCTCATCCAACGCGATGAAGTTCCTGTGGGAGGAAGTGAGTGACATCACAGCGTGATCTCGCGAGGACACGCTGTGTGTCTGTGCACTGCCAGAAGCTGGGCGTTGTGAATAGAAGTGGATGATGCTGATTCATCAGCATCATACACTTCCATTCACAATGCCCAGCTAGTAAAACAAGTAAAAACGCCCAGATGTAACACACACAATACACGCCCACTTGGACATAACTTTAAACACGCCCAGTTGTACTTAAGAAAGGCTCATTTGCATAAATATAAAAATGGTCATAACTTGGACAAAAATGCTCGTTTTTGAAAAAAAACAAAAACGTTACTGTTATCTACATTGCAGCGCCGATCTGCTGCAATACGAGATAGGGGTTTGAAAATCTGGTGACAGAGCCTCTTTAAGAACAGAAAACCAAAATGTTGGGAGTTGGAGTAAGCATTATGAGTTGAAGTGTAACTAAACTTTTAGAAAACTTCTGACGTGTCATAGTGACATGTCAGAAGTTTTGATCGGTGGGGGTCCGAGCACTGCAACCCCACGATCGCTAAAACGAGGCGGAAGAAGCGCTCGGGTGGGTGCTGAGCTTTGTTTCTGATCGGCTTTTCTCGGAAAGCCAATGTACGGGCCCATAGGCTTTTTATTGAGTCCGCACACCATTACATCTGTCGCTTCGTTTTTGCAATCAGTTGGGGTCTCAGTGCTACTACCCCCACAGATCAAAACTTCTGACACGTCACTATCACATGTCGGAACTTTTCTAAAAGTTTAGTTACCCTTTAAGGCTCAGTTCACAAACTTGGGCACTACATTTGGCATGCTTGTTTGCACAGTTCCATTTACTCTAAAGTTGGGTTTCCACAGTGCAGATTTGCTGCAGATTTTTCCTGCATTTTGTAAGCCAAAAACAGAATTGGATCCAGGAGAGCAGACCTATATATTTCTTTATATATTTATTCTGTTTAGGTTCCATTCCTGGTTTTGGCCTAAAAAATACATCCAAAATCTACAGCACATTTGCACTGTGGAAACCCAGCCTCATTGTTAGAAAATGTATGGTTGAAATACAGCTTTGCTTACAAAACTTTTTTTTTAAATTTCTTTCATATTACAGACACCATGACTAACATGGAACTTGAAGGAATGGCAGATTGGGCAGAGGAGACTGAAGAATCTGGTAAAGATCCTCCTCCTAATACTTGTTGGGAAAAATTTCACACCACAATTTCAAACTGGATGCTGCCACCTGACCACAGAATAACCTATATGGAGAGGGCAAACTGTTTACCACCTCCTATTTTTATTATTTCTATCAGCATTATTGAGGTATGTGGAAAATCCAGTCTTACATACCATTATGTAATTTATACTTATTTATTGACCTCTGGTATTTAAAGGGTAACTAAACGTTCAACAAACTTCTGACATGTCATAGTGACATGTCATAAGTTTTGATTGGTGGGGGTCCGAGTACTGAGACCCCCACCAATCGCTAAAACTAAGCAGCATAAGTGCTCGTGTGAGCGCTCAGCCACTTCGTGTCTGTTCGGCTTTTTCCGGAAATCAATGTAGCAGAGTACGGACTCAATAGAAAGTCTATGAACCCGTACTCCGATACATCGGCTTTCCAGAAAAAGCCGGACAGACACAAAGCTGTTCAGTATTCACATGAGCACTTCTGCGGCTTCGTTTTAGCGATTGGTGGGGGTCTCAGTACTCGTACCCCCACCGATCAAAACTTTAGACATGTCACAATGACGTGTCAGAAGTTTGTTGAACGTTTAGTTACCGCTTAATTGATTCTGGATAAAACTCATTTAATAATGTGTCACATGAAGACAATGTATTACTTGTTGGGAAATAAGAATAGACTTTCATTTTTGACATCCTTTTAGAAGATGTAATCGATTTGTAACATTATGTAAAGGTATATTGTTCTAACCGCTCTAAGACTGTGTTCACACATTGCAATGATAGAGGTTTTTGCCTTGATTTTCACCAAAAAAAAGCCTAACTGGCCTCTAAGTACGTGGCCACACTTACAGGATTCATTCATGCAGTCTTTTGACCCAAGCACAGGAGTGAATTCTTTCCTTAAAGAGGCTCTGTCACCAGATTTTGCAAGCCCTATCTGCTATTGCAGCAGATAGGCGCTGCAATGTAGATTACAGTAACGTTTTTATTTTTAAAAAACGAGCATTTTTGGCCAAGTTATGACCATTTTTGTAGTTATGCAAATGAGGCTTGCAAAAGTCCAAGTGGGTGTGTTTAAAAGTAAAAGTCCAAGTGGGCGTGTATTATGTGCGTACATCGGGGCGTTTTTAATACTTTTACTAGCTGGGCGCTCTGACGAGAAGTATCATCCACTTCTCTTCAGAACGCCCAGCTTCTGGCAGTGCAGACACAGCCGTGTTCTCGAGAGATCACGCTGTGTCGTCACTCACAGGTCCTGCATCGTGTCAGACAAGCGAGGACACCGGCACCAGAGGCTACAGTTGATTCTGCAGCAGCATCAGCGTTTGCAGGTAAGTAGCTACATCGACTTACCTGCAAACGCCGATGCTGCTGCAGAATCAACTGAAGCCTCTGGTGCCGGTGTCCTCGCTCGTCTGACACGATGCAGGACCTGTGAGTGACGACACAGCGTGATCTCTCGAGAACACGGCTGTGTCTGCACTGCCAGAAGCTGGGCGTTCTGAAGAGAAGTGGATGATACTTCTCTTCAGAGCGCCCAGCTAGTAAAAGTATTAAAAACGCCCCGATGTACGCACATAATACACGCCCACTTGGACTTTTACTTTTAAACACACCCACTTGGACTTTTGCAAGCCTCATTTGCATAACTACAAAAATGGTCATAACTTGACCAAAAATGCTCGTTTTTTTAAAATAAAAACATTACTGTAATCTACATTGCAGCGCCTATCTGCTGCAATAGCAGATAGGGGTTGCAAAATCTGGTGACAGAGCCTCTTTAAGGCTGGGTTCACACTACCTATTTTCAGACGTAAACGAGGCGTATTATGCCTCGTTTTACGTCTGAAAATATGGCTACAATACGTCGGCAAACATCTGCCCATTCATTTGAATGGGTTTGCCGACGTACTGTGCAGACAACCTGTAATTTACGCGTCGTCGTTTGACAGCTGTCAAACTACGACGCGTAAATTGACTGCCTCGGCAAAGAAGTGCAGGGCACTTCTTTGCAACGTAATTTGAGCTGTTCTTCATTGAACTCAATGAAGAGCAGCTCAAGATATACGAGCGTCACAGACGCCTCGCATAATACGAGGAGGAGCATTTACGGCTGAAACGACGCAGCTGTTTTCTTCTGAAAACAGGCTGTCATTTCAGCCGTAAATGCCTGCTATCGTGTGAACATACCCTTATACTTGTCCTTCTTTTTGGATCCACTGCTGACTTTGGCTAAAGAACACTACACTGAGAACTGCATGTGTGAATCCTGCCTTTAAGAAAGTTTAGGTCTGTGAATACTGGTATTTTTATCTCAATCATTGTCCAAATAATGAGATATTCACTATATCAAGGGGAAAGCTGTGTATATTATGTCATATATAATTGAATCTCTGGTTTGCATCCCCTCTAAATAATGTATTGTAGATAAGCAAAAATATTAATATTAGAAAAAGCCATGAAGCCTTTCGGAATGTAAGCTGCAGAAAATGCGTCTGATCACTGGAGGTCCCAGAAACGGGATTCCACCCAAAGCATTTTGAGCTAGATGTTGGTGACCCCTTCTTCTGTCCAAACCGGAGAGATGGGGGTCTTACACCCTGTACTTAAAAAAAAGCGTGTTTTATTTTCATATTCCCTTCATAATCCCCTGCACATGACTGATATCAACATCCACCAGCCACATTCTTTACAAATGTTTAAGTATTATCTATATTGCTGCTATTATTATTACAATATCTTTTTAGACGGCTCCTTAGAATTCTGTTTTCTCACATATACTGTATATTACCTCCAAGTCATGATTTTTTTTATAGTGAATACATGTATGACTGGCAGTCCATTCATTGTATAGTAGCTGTATATTACCAGCCAGTGCATGTGATGCATTTACAGCACCACTATTTAATTTTAGGATGTATAACACGTAATATTAAGAAGTGACTCATACTACCTTCATATTAAATCTGCTACAATTATTTACTTGTAAAGACAAGCGAAAACAGATAAAATGAAGATTACCATTGTGCATCTGCCTGACATGAGTGCATCCAATTCCAATAAAAGATGATTCTATTATATACTCAATTACCATTAACCTAATAGAGCCTAGTCATTTTCATTCAGGGTCCTTCATCCTTGTAGTACATAGTCATGATTCAGGGTAATGTAACAGTGTCCATTGAGTCCAGGGTAACACCTTCATTTCACAGGGATAAGCACATAAGATATAAGTATATCCTATACCTTAAAGACAAATTCAGTCATTACCATCTTTTTGTATCACAGTTCTAGACTAGATGTGTCAGAAAAATTTACAGTAGGTGTGATTACTATGAAGCATTAAAAGAAAATGTAAAGAGCTGCCGTAAGATTGGATGTACAGTGAAGGAAATAAGTATTTGATCCCTTGCTGATTTTGTAAGTTTGCCCACTGTCAAAGACATGAACAGTCTAGAATTTTTAGGCTAGGTTAATTTTACCAGTGAGAGTTAGATTATATAAAAAAAAAAAAACTGAAAATCACATTGTCCAAATTATATATATTTATTTGCATTGTGCACAGAGAAATAAGTATTTGATCCCTTACCAACCATTAAGAGTTCAGCCTCCTCCAGACCAGTTACACGCTCCAAAACAAGTTGGTGCCTGCATTAAAGACAGCTGTCTTAAATGGTCACCTGTATAAAAGACTCCTGTCCACAGACTCAATTAATCAGTCTGACTCTAACCTCTACAACATGGGCAAGACCAAAGAGCTTTCTAAGGATGTCAGGGACAAGATCATAGACCTGCACAAGGCTGGAATGGGCTACAAAACCATAAGTAAGACGCTGGGTGAGAAGGAGACAACTGTTGGTGCAATAGTAAGAAAATGGAAGACATACAAAATGACTGTCAATCGACATCGATCTGGGGCTCCATGCAAAATCTCACCTCGTGGGGTATCCTTGATCCTGAGGAAGGTGAGAGCTCAGCCGAAAACTACACGGGGGGAACTTGTTAATGATCTCAAGGCAGCTGGGACCACAGTCACCAAGAAAACCATTGGTAACACATTACGCCGTAATGGATTAAAATCCTGCAGTGTCCGCAAGGTCCCCCTGCTCAAGAAGGCACATGTACAGGCCCGTCTGAAGTTTGCAAATGAACATCTGGATGATTCTGAGAGTGATTGGGAGAAGGTGCTGTGGTCAGATGAGACTAAAATTGAGCTCTTTGGCATTAACTCAACTCGCCGTGTTTGGAGGAAGAGAAATGCTGCCTATGACCCAAAGAACACCGTCCCCACTGTCAAGCATGGAGGTGGAAACATTATGTTTTGGGGGTGTTTCTCTGCTAAGTGCACAGGACTACTTCACCGCATCAATTGGAGAATGGAGGGAGCCATGTACCGTCAAATCCTGAGTGACAACCTCCTTCCCTCCACCAGGACATTAAAAAGGACTTGTGGCTGGTCTTCCAGCGCGACAATGACCCGAAACATACAGCCAAGGCAACAAAGGAGTGGCTCAAAAAGAAGCACATTAAGGTCATGGAGTGGCCTAGCCAGTCTCCAGACCTTAATCCCCTCGAAAAATTATGGAGGGAGCTCAAGATCCGAGTTGCCAAGTGACAGCCTCAAAATCTTAATGATTTACAGATGATCTGCAAAGAGGAGTGGGCCAAAATTCCATCTAACATGTGTACAAACCTCATCATCAACTACAAAAAACATCTGACTGCTGTGCTTGCCAACAAGGGTTTTGCCACCAAGTATTAAGTCTTGTTTGCCAAAGGGATCAAATACTTATTTCTCTGTGCACAATGCAAATAAATATATATAATTTTGACTATGTGATTTTCTTTTTTTTTTTTTTTTATATAATCTATCTCTCACTGGTAAAATTAACCTAGCCTAAAAATTCTAGACTGTTCATGTCTTTGACAGTGGGCAAACTTACAAAATCAGCAAGGGATCAAATACTTATTTCCTTCACTGTATATACTGTATATTTTGGTAAGTCATACTCCTAAGAATAGTCCACGAGAAATCCCAGCAATCTACAAAAGTAGTCGGACAGTTGTTGCTGAGAGTCAACAGTGAACACTTCATCTTCATCCCTAAAATGTATTCCCTAAACAGCCTAAGGCCCTATTCACATCGCGTTTGTGCTATCCGCTGAGTATATACTTTTTTTTACAAAAAAAACGTGGACCATTAGAAACGTATGCAAAAACACACAATTTTCTGTTTACGTCAGTGTTTTTTTATAGCGTGTGTTTTTTATAGCGTGTATGGTATACATCTCTGTCCGTTATTTACTTAAAAAATGTATAAGGTTATTTCTAAGGCCTAATTCACACGAGCGTATTTCACGTCCGTGTTACGCGCGTTAAAACAACGGACGTCACACGGGCCTATGCAATTCAATTGGGCCATTCAGACTGTGTTTTTCACGCAGTGTGTCTCCGCTGCATGAAACTCACTGCATGTCCTATACTTCTGCGTTTTTTGCACCTCGCGCACTCATTAAAGTCAATGGGTGCGTGAAAATCACGGACAGCCATGTGTTTTTCATGCAACAGTTGCTAAAGAAATGAGTAAAAAAAAAACAACTTCTTCAGTTTATTTTGCGGACGTAAAAAACGCATGACATACGTATGACATACGCGTGTAAAAAACACAGACATGCACTGTACACGGATGTCACACGGAACTGCAATGCATGAAAAACACTGCGTTTTTTACACGCGCAAAATGCACACGTTCGTGTGAATAAGGCCTTAAAATGAACATTGATGAAATAAAATTTTCTGAAAAGAAAAAAAACGTAAAGTTTTACTGTATGTAAACAGAGAATAACGTATAGCATTACGTTTGTATACGTCATCCATTGATATTAATGTTAAAAAACATATGTTGCGCTTATATATTTTTTTAAGTACTGAATAGCGTATTCACTACTTTCAAAGTATACCAAAGTAAACCATGACAAACCTGGACCCAAAGGATGCTATTTTGGTTTACATTTGACCCATTATAGTCTATGTATACGCCGAGCTATACATTTTAATACTGTTTCAGTGTTTTCAAACGTATATGCTCGGCAAATAGCTCAAACGCGATGTGAACGTGGCCTAACACAGATGTTCTCATACTATTTAGGCTTGTAGAATTCTAGTAATCCTACATTTCTCATAACAGAAATCTCTGAGCAGTACAAAATGGCAAGAAAAAAGGAGAAATGATCCAGCGCTGTGTCGGGATAAAAAGGATACGTAGATCCCACTTTTATTGGTAATAGAAAATATAAAAATATGGAAAGAGACGCAGTCCCAGGATGGTTGATGGTCCCAAGATGGGACTTCATTTCTTGCCATGATTAAGAGCATGGTCGGTGCTTGAAACGCGTAGGCTCGGGCACACGCCCGCACCATCAACCATCCTGGGACTGCGTCTCTTTCCATATTTTTATATTTTCTATTACCAATAAAAGTGGGATCTACGTATCCTTTTTATCCCGACACAGCGCTGGATCATTTCTCCTTTTTTCTTGCAATTTCCACCGTGGGCCGTCGCGGAGATCCGTGCGAGGTGTCAGGCTGGGACGCAGGAATTGGTGAGCTGGAGGTTTCTCCCCATTTTTTCCAGTACAAAATGGGTTTATAGAGTACCGTAGCTCCTTGGTTATAAAAAATTGTTGTTGGACTGAGCTCCTGGGCACTACCAATGTAATCTGAAATATATCTATGACCTGTTCCAATTTTGGCTGGATTTGTAGGATTGATAAAGACAGGTGAATTGTAAATGCTTCATCACTACTGGGAATCCTCCTGGTTACTTCCAATAATAACTATACTTGTCAGGTGTAGCTTTACATAGGGAGGGGTGCTGTCGACAAACGATAATTTTTTCGGCTGCATAATCAATGCGATCAGCTGACAATCAAGAATTTGCTTGTTTGTCGGCTGATTGCTGCCCTTTTACGAGCGCTCGGTCAGCCAATCATCTGTCCATGTAAAAGGGCCTTAAGTGCGTTTTCCAGGTTTTTAATAGTAATGGCTATCCTAAGGATTGTCCATCAACATTAGAATGGTGGGGGTCTAACTCTCAGCACAAGTGCCACAGCCTGTTTGTTTGTTTACATGGTTTTTCTGCTCGTTCGTACTTGTACGCGCCATTACATTTGTAGCTGCTGTGGAAGGGGTTTCACCACTATCCCACGGTAACTGTAACAGCACATGCAAGTATGAATGAAAAGGAAAACTTGCAAAGAAAGAAGAGGCTGCGGAGCAGAACCCCTTCAAACAGCTGACTGGTAGGGGTGCTGGAAGTCGGACCCCCACCCATCTAATATCGATGGCCTATCCTAAGGATAGGTTATCATCTTTAAAAACCTCGGATAACTCCTTTAAGTTGATGCAGATTGTGCCGTACTGGTACTGGAGGATGGAGAGAGAGCTTATGTGGCACCCAATGGATTTTATCGTTATTTTACAAAAACTTAAAAAGGTCTGCTTTGATCCATCAGAGTTAACTTTCCTGTTTGTTTCCTTTGATGTAGCTGGGTGTTTTTATATACTATGCAGTATGGATGCCACAGAAACAATGGATCACTCTGGACTCTGGTATCACTAAGAGTCCACTCATATACCGACCAGATAAGCGAGAGGAAGCATGGAGATTTGTATCTTACATGTTGGTTCATGCAGGGTAAGAATGAAAGCTTGAAGACCTTATCTCTTACGTGTGATTTAAAACAGCAAAAGTTGTACAGTTCCTGTAAATGAGTTCCCTTCCGTTTAAATGAATACAGAGAGGAATTCACACAGACAACTACTATTCTTACAAAGACAGGTTAATACAAGAACTACATCCCTGCAGGGAAAATGTCTGTGGGTTTGTCAGCAAAACTTCTCTATATGGAGCAATTGACGATATTTATTGGTGACTTTTCTTAGGGGAGTAGATGTCAAAGTTGTAACAGGCCTTGAAACATGCAGTTGAGAATAGACCTGTCGCCCAATTCTGTGGGCAACTAGTCAATAACTTGTAAGTCAGTAATTCAGGCAACTCACAAACTCCAGGCCTAACCATGTGCAAGTAACCTTGCTTATCTGTTGCACACATACAGTACATAGAAATGATATGAATGGAGTTACAAATTCCCACTCACACAAATCGGGTAGAAACTTATACCAGTTCTTACTGGTTTAGGTCTAAAAATAAAAGATCAAGAAGCAACACCTCTTCTTCAGGAGTTAAGATACTTTTACACCGGCCAATTTTGGCCGGTTCAACGAGCGCTGATCAACAAGACAGCTTGTTGATCGGCACTCGTTTGCTCCTTTCACAAGGAGTTATTATCAGTAATGTATGGGGACGAGCGATCATTACTCTGATCGCTCATCCTCATACATTTATATTGTTTCGGCAGCACGTCTCCCTGTTTACACAGGAAGATGTTCTGCTGACAACGATAATATTTTGAGCATTTAAAATTATACGATCAGCTGATGAATGAGCGTTTGCTCGTTCATCTGCTGATCGCTGCCCTGTTTACACAGGGCAATTATCGGGAACGAACGTTCCGTGAACGCTCATTTGCCCGATAATTGGCCTGTGTAAAAGAGCTGGCCATAGAAATTAGATTTGTGTTCCACTTCAATGAGATCCACAGACTATCTACTGTATATTTGACCTTACAGGCTGCCCCCAATAACTACTGTATCCATCGGTAAAACAAAGATCCAGCAGTTTGCATGAGATAATCTGGAGGAGTCAGGCAGGTGCTTATCTCCAAAATTCTACTAAAAAGCAAGTACAGGCTGGACCCGGCAGAATGCCATAGGGGGAGGCCACCATGATCAGGGATGTTAGGAAGGGAAGGAGTTAAGGAGTTAGGGGTGTGGTTAGGAGGGGGCGGATGTGAGGGGGGCGAGGTCAGTTTACTTAAGGGTAGGAGAGGGAAAGGCGTCGCCATCTTTAGTAACAGCACAGGGAAGCTTGTAGCAGCACAGGGAAGCTTGTCCAGGATTTGACAATGGATGCACTACTTACCCAGCTCCGGGCAGCAGTACCAGAACGAGGCATGGCCTGGCTAGCGGAGGGGCTGGGGCTTTCCGGCCCGCTGTCTGGGGCTCCGAGCTCGGCGGTGAGCGGACGAGGAGAGGAAGATGGGGAGCCCCCTGGTTCAGGGGCGAGTACGGAGGACGCGGCCGTGTTTGGATCTGGGGCGCAGGCGGTGCCGTCCTCTCCTCCCCGGCGGCGGTCACGTCGCACGAGGCCTCCGGAGAGGTTGAGCCCGGAAGTGATGCCACGAGCCAGGCGCAGGGTAAGGAGCCCCACGAGGGACCCTCCAGGCCGGGCCCCTCGCTCGGCTGCCGTGAGCAGGACGGCCTGGTCTGAGAGGAATCCTGGAAGCCGGCCTGGCTCAGCGGAGGTGGTAGGGCAGGCGCCCATGCATCCGGGACCTCCCTCTGCCTCCAGACGACGGGACCCAGGACTTGCGGTGGGCCGTGCTGGCGATGCTCCAGTCGGGCGGCCCACCTGTACCCAGGATGATGCAACCAATTCCAGGCGTGTGCCACGGTCGGTGGTGACACGGCGGGCAGGAGGGCGGCTACCTGCGGGCCGCAGGGTGGTCGAGCCCCCCAACAGACGGGCGGAGAGGCCCAGTTCATCGGCGCAGTTACGGAGCGCTCCATCAGAAGGTCGGGGATGTCATGCATGCGGCGCTTGTCCTGGCCCGTCTGGGCAGGATGAAGTGGACGACCGTGAGTTCGGTGACCAAGAGGGACGTCTGGATGGATCCTTCGCCCCGGCTGGTGGGGACACAGCACCTGCGCAGCCCGGTGAGTCGCTGTCTCCTACTTTTTCATTGCCTGCTGTATTTCGGTCCCCAGGGGTAGGGGGTGGGGGTTCACTTTTGCCTACGGGATTGCCGGGGTGTAGCGGGGGGATTACAGGAAGTACGGGTGGTGGGGGTGAGATTCAGGAATTGTTGTGTTGTGTGCGTGACCTTTTGGCGCGATGCGGAGGGGGGGCGATAGGTTCTCCATCCCCGGTTGCAGCTTGGGTGGGGCCGTCGGGGCCTGCAGTGGTGGATAGCACGCTATGGGGAGCTGGGGTGGTGTCTAGGGAATCGGGCGTGGCAGTGTCGGTGCAGACAGAAAAGGATGTGGCAGTGGATGAGGTGCGGTTGGACGATAAGGCGAAGGGCGAGGTCTATGTTTGTTTTGAGGGCCCATTGGGGGCGCATCTGAAACCGGAAGTAAGGGAAAAGATATGGAGGGATGAATATGTGGAAATTTTTTCATTGTTGCCGTTGGAGAAGTTCAATTTAGATAAAGGGAAGTGGTTGGAAAGCAAGAAGGAGAAGGAGGAAAAACGTCGGTATCGATTGATTCCCCAAACTTTTGTTAATTGGTTGCAGGCTTTTGCTATTTTGGCAAGCGTCATTGGACAGAAGACGCCGGAACATTGTTCGGGCCTCTTCTGTTATATGGATGCTATCGGAGAGGCTCATCGAGTTTACGGCGGGCAGACGTGGCTGCGCTATGATGAGCAGTCCCGGCAGCGGAAGGCAGTGAGACCTGACATTAGGTGGGATAACAAAGACATAGGGTTATGGTTGCGGGTCATGGCTCCAGTGCGTTTTGGCCAGTCCTTTCAAGGGGGTGGGGCCGGGGTGGCCGGCCCCTCATTGCCTTCGGGGGGGGGAGCAGGGGGGGCAGGAGGAAAATCCGGGTTCTGCTGGCAGTTTAATGAGGGCCAGTGTAAGTTCGGATCGGGTTGTAAGTTCAAACATAGCTGCTCCTCCTGCGGGGGGATCTCTCACGGAGCGGTTAAATGTTTTCGGAAGGGAAAAGGACGAGGGGCCGGGGGCGCTAGTCAAGGGCCGGACACCGGTGAGGTGGGAAGACATGGAGCCCTTTCTAAATAGGTACCCTGATAGGTCCAGGGCAAGTTTGTTGTTGGATGGTTTTCGGGTTGGTTTCCGGATCCCTGCCCCTGCTCACAAGGTGCCGTTTACCTTGCGTAGTTTGCGTTCAGCGTTGCAGTATCCAGGGGTAGTAGGGGATAAGTTGCGGAAGGAGGTGGAGTTGGGGCGCATGGCAGGTCCGTTTGAGAGTTGCCCTTTACCAGAGCTGGTGGTGTCACCACTGGGGGTGGTGCCTAAGAAGGAGCCGAATAAGTTTAGGCTCATACATCATTTATCTTACCCGAGGGGGCGATCGGTTAATGATGGGATTTCTCCGGAACTTTGCTCGGTGGCTTACACGTCGTTTGATGCGGCAGTTGCGTGGGTGCGCCGCTATGGTGTGGGTGCATTAATGGCAAAAACGGATATTGAGTCGGCCTTTCGCCTCCTCCCTGTGCATCCTGACAGCATACGGCTGTTAGGATGTTATTGGGACGGGGCTTATTTTGTGGATCGCTGCCTCCCTATGGGGTGTTCTATTTCCTGTGCCTATTTTGAAGCTTTTAGTTCTTTCCTGGAGTGGGTGGTTTGTGAGGTTGCGGGGGTCTCATCGGTCATACATTACTTGGATGATTTCCTGTGTGTTGGTCCAGGCGGGTCTTCGGTTTGTGCTACGTTGTTGAACACGATAGAGTGGGTGGCAAAGAGGTTCGGTGTGCCTTTGGCCCAGGACAAAACGGAGGGACCTAGCTCCTGTCTGGTCTTTTTAGGAATCACCATTGATTCTTTGAGGATGGAGTGTCGGCTCCCGGAAGATAAATTGGTAGCGTTACGGGCGGAGGTGGACCGGGCTAGACATTTGCGTAAGATCACGTTACGTGCTTTACAGTCATTATTGGGTAAGCTTAACTTTGCTTGCAGGATTATGCCCATGGGCCGGATTTTCAGCAGGCGGCTGTCGGGAGCGACGGCTGGGGTGACAGCCCCTCATCATTTCATTCGTCTGACACAGACGCTGAGGGCAGATTTGGCAGTTTGGTTTGAGTTTTTGCATCGTTATAATGGGAGGTCCTTGATCATGGCCCCGGTGGTTGACAGCGTGGATTGGGAGCTGTTTACAGATGCTGCGTGGGATTTGGGGCTTACTGCAAGGGTCAGTGGTGCGCGGCGCGGTGGGCTGAGGAATGGGCGGAGTTGGGTTTGGTGAAGAACCTGGTATTCCTAGAGCTGTTTCCCATAGTAGTGGCGGTGGAAATTTGGAGTGAGAGGTTTCGGGACAGCAAGGTACGGTTCCATTGTGACAACTTGGGCGTAGTGGGGGCCATTAACAACGTGTCAGCGTCATCCCCCCCGGTCGTCCGGCTTTTGAGGCACCTTGTTTTACGTTGCTTGTCTTTGAACGCTTGGGTTGTGGCGGTTCATGTGCCAGGGATCAAAAATGACATTGCAGATTCTCTTTCTCGCTTGCAGTGGGAGCGGTTCAGGATGGTGGCTCCGGACGCGGAGGAGGACGGGATCGCTTGCCCGGAATGGTTGTGGGGGCTGGGTTACGAGCCGCAGGAGGTTTGATTCAGGCTTCGCTTGCGCAGGGTACTTGGGCTGCTTATGATTCGGCGTGGCGGGAGTGGGAGAGTTGGTTGGCAGTTCTGGAGGGTGTAGTGACGGATGAGGATCGGGTGGTGGCGTTGTTAGTTTTTCTGGGGCAAGTCTCTATCGCGGGCTGGTCAGTGTCCAAGGTGAATCGTTTTGTGGCAGCCCTGGCTTTTGGTTTTAAGGTCCGGGGGTACACGGATGTTACAAAAAGTTTTTTGGTTGGCCAGGCCCTGAGGGGGTACAGGAGAGGGAGGATGTTGCCGGATCGGCGGCGCCCTGTGTCGTTTATGTTGTTGGAACAGTTGTGGGGGGTGTTGTGTGACATTTGTTTTTCCAGCTACGAGGTGACCCTGTATAGGTTGGCATTCTCGTGGGCATTTTTTGGGGCCCTGAGGGTCGGGGAGCTGGTGGCTCCCAGCACAAGGAGACCTGGGGGGTTG
This sequence comes from Rhinoderma darwinii, assembly GCF_050947455.1. Lineage (NCBI taxonomy): Eukaryota > Metazoa > Chordata > Amphibia > Anura > Rhinodermatidae > Rhinoderma > Rhinoderma darwinii. The sequence continues at coordinate 263,707,348 of NC_134688.1, forward strand.
AGAATGGAAGATGTGTTGGTAACGGATCGGAGTGTGGAATTCTGGATCCGGCGGTCTAAGACGGATCAAGGGGGTCGGGGTAAGAGAGTGGTGTTGGGGGTGGCCAAGGGGGTCAGGATGTGCCCGGTCGCCTGCTTTGCGGGGTTCAGAGAGGTCTCAACGGTGCGTAGGGGACAGTTGTTGTGTCATGAGGATGGGTCCTTTATGTCCCGGTATCAGTTTACGTGGGTTTTTCGTAGGTGTCTGCGGAAGTTGGGACTGGAGGAGGCGTTGTTTTCCCCCCATTCTTTTCGGATTGGGGCAGCGACGGAGGCGGTGGCATGGGGGTTGGGTGAGGAAGTGGTAAAGCAGATAGGTCGATGGGATTCCCGCCGCTTCCAGCTGTATGTGCGCCCTCAGTTTATATGATAGTCCAGTCGTAATCCCTCCTTCTCTACACTCCCTCCGGCTCCCCTCATCGTTTTTCTCTCCTCCTCCATGTTTCGCTTGCATCCTTACTCGTTTTGTTAATCAGTGGTTTTATTTTTCAGGACCCGCGGGCCGATTGGTGTGGATCGTCGGGCATTCCTACGTTCATTGGGGGGCGGAGCGGGCGGATGTTCGTCCAGACGGGCGGCAGTTGGGTTTTCGGCGGGAGGATGTAGTCGTGCGGTGGCTGGGGAGTAGGGGGATGCTGTGGAGTCGGGTGTTGCCGGACGTGCATCGGTTTGCGCTGATGGACAGGGCCCCGGATGTCTTGGTGTTACATGTCGGGGGTAACGATTTGGGTAGTCGTCCTTTTCGGGAATTGATCAGGGATATAAAATACGATCTACTCAGGTTATGGTCCGTTTTCCCGGCTATTAAGGTGGTGTGGTCAGAGATTGTCCCGCGGAAGGTTTGGCGGCATGCTAGATCGGTGCAGCGGTTGAATAAAGCCAGGGTTAAGGTTAATTGGGCAGTTTCGGGTTTCGTGGTGAGAAATGGGGGGGTCTTCGTGCGTCATTATGACTTCGAGGATGGCCAGGGTAATTATTGGCTAGGTGATGGTGTGCACCTGACGGCCGTGGGGATCGACCTGTGGACTCTGCGCCTGCAGGAAGGTATCGAAAGGGCCCTCTCGTTGGGTGGGGGCTCGCATACTTAAAGGTGTCTAAGTATGTTCGTGTGGCGGATTGGGGGTCCTTGGAGTTGGTGGTAAATTACTGTGGGGGGGGGGATTCATAGGGGGTATGGTCCCTCCCCAATTTATTATGGTTGGTAGTCTGCTCAATTTGGGCTCCTGCTGGGTGGTGTCCCGAGGAGTGGTCAATTAGGGCTCCCGCTGGGTGGTGTCCCGGGGAGTGGTCAATTTGGGCTCCCGCTGGGTGGTGTCCCGGGGAGTGGTTGCGGTTGAGGTCAGCCAACTGCAGGTATAACGGTGCCCCTGAGCCAGTAGGGTGACGGCTGGGAGTAAAATACTATGCAGGTGGGCTGTTTCGTGACAGACTTTTGTAGCTCCAAGGACTCCCCTTCCATTGTTATTATTATTTGTAAATTGTTGTTCTTGATGTTTGTTTGTAAATAAAATGGCTGCTGTGGCCAAATTTATCCAACCCAAGTGTCTGAGTCTTATTAGAGGGACAGGGGGTTTGGGAAAAGGTATGGCCATTAATGGGGAAGGTGAGTAGGTGAAGCCACTTCCCCCCCCCCCGGTAGGAGTGTACGCACTCTACAGTCCCCTGATCAAGTACAGGCTGGACCCGGCAGAATGCCATAGGGGGAGGCCACCATGATCAGGGATGTTAGGAAGGGAAGGAGTTAAGGAGTTAGGGGTGTGGTTAGGAGGGGGCGGATGTGAGGGGGGCGAGGTCAGTTTACTTAAGGGTAGGAGAGGGAAAGGCGTCGCCATCTTTAGTAACAGCACAGGGAAGCTTGTCCCACCCTCCCTCCCAAAATGATGTGTTCATCTGTGTGACTATTTTGGTATTTCGCTTTGTTGCTCGTTGTTTTTGTTTTTCCGCAGGTACCAGAGGATGCTGTGGAACAGTTTTGCAATGTCGCAGCAGTTGTATGGCGGATTGGGGGTCCTTGGAGTTGGTGGTAAATTACTGTGGGGGGGGGGGATTCATAGGGGGTATGGTCCCTCCCCAATTTATTATGGTTGGTAGTCTGCTCAATTTGGGCTCCTGCTGGGTGGTGTCCCGAGGAGTGGTCAATTAGGGCTCCCGCTGGGTGGTGTCCCGGGGAGTGGTCAATTTGGGCTCCCGCTGGGTGGTGTCCCGGGGAGTGGTTGCGGTTGAGGTCAGCCAACTGCAGGTATAACGGTGCCCCTGAGCCAGTAGGGTGACGGCTGGGAGTAAAATACTATGCAGGTGGGCTGTTTCGTGACAGACTTTTGTAGCTCCAAGGACTCCCCTTCCATTGTTATTATTATTTGTAAATTGTTGTTCTTGATGTTTGTTTGTAAATAAAATGGCTGCTGTGGCCAAATTTATCCAACCCAAGTGTCTGAGTCTTATTAGAGGGACAGGGGGTTTGGGAAAAGGTATGGCCATTAATGGGGAAGGTGAGTAGGTGAAGCCACTTCCCCCCCCCCCCGGTAGGAGTGTACGCACTCTACAGTCCCCTGATCATGAACATTTGGCTGAGCTGAGGTTGTATAAGATTAGAAAAAAGATCTGCTTATCTTCCAAAAACCACTCCACTCCATGGGCTGTATATGGTAATGTGGTTCAGCCCTATTTATTTGAATAAGGCTAGGCTGATATTCCAGACACAGCCGATAGACAACAGTGGCACTGTTTTTTTAAATTAATCTCATAGAACCTCTTTAAAATTGATATTAGGCATTATTAACCATCATGGGAAAATACTATATTTGAGAGAAGTCATTTCATAGTAAGGATAACGATCTGCGAAAGAATGTTAATATGGAAACAAACCAGTTGCAGTCTGTCCGCATATTTATGGACGATCTGCCCAAACGGGATGCTTTTCTGCTGCCTGCAGTGTCCATCAGACAAAAAAACACTGTGAATTTGGAACAGGTTTGGTAATATTTGCACTGCACATGTACGATTTAGTTACATGTGCAGTGCAAACAAGAGACTGGAGGCATTGTGGGCCAGCAGGGACTCCTGAGATGGCGGGTAATTGATGAAAGGGGCGATTGTTGCTGCAAAAGGATAGTCTATCAGTCCTTCAGCCACCAGCGATATGTTATTATGTTATCCTGATTGACGCCTTTTCCTTAAGCCATCGACATATCCTCTACTCCTTCAGTCCACTTTAACTGTTGTCGCACAGACGGTCAGTGTGTGTGTGTGTGTGTGTGTGACCAATTTCTTCATCAGAGAGAGTCATAGTAACGGTCAAACCAGGCCAACTCCAGTGCCAGGCAGTACCTTCAAAGTATTCATTAATTACTAGCTACAGTCACAGTACAGTGGCTAGTATAAGTGGTTACTAGATAAGACCAGGGTCGAGGAGGTTCACTCCTAGACTGAAAGAGAATGAGTAAAGAAATACAGGCAGTGACCATTGGGTCCAACTCTAGCCAGATCTTTATTACTTAGGGCCTGCTCACATCACCGTTCATTTCCGTTCCGGGGTTCCGTCGGAGGTTTTCGTCGAGTGAACCCCGCAACGCAAAATGAAAGCACAGCTTCCCCTTCAGGCTCCATTGATCTCAATGGTGACGGAAACATCGCTAATGGTTTCCGTTCGTCACCATTCTGGCAGGTTTCCGGTTTTCCAACGGAATCAATAGTGCAGTCGACTCCACTATTGATTCAGTCAGAAAACCGGAAACCTGCCGGAATGGGCGTTGTGTGGCACTACCTACAGGGGGGGGGGCTGTGTGGCACTACCTACAGGGGGGGCTGTGTGGCACTACCGACAGGGGGGGGCTGTGTGGCACTACCGGCAGGGGGGGGGCTGTGTGTCACTACCTACAGGGGGGGCTGTGTGGCACTACCTACCTACAGGGGGGGGGCTGTGTGGCTCTACCTACAGGGGGGGCTGTGTGGCACTACCTACAGGGGGGGCTGTGTGGCACTACCTACAGGGGGGCTGTGTGGCACTACCTACAGGGGGGCTGTGTGGCACTACCTACAGGGGGGCTGTGTGGCACTACCTACAGGGGGGGCTGTGTGGCACTACCTACAGGGGGGGCTGTGTGGCACTACCTACAGGGGGGGCTGTGTGGCACTACCTACAGGGGGCTGTGTGGCAGTATCTATAGAAGGTAGTGTGTGGCATTATCTACAGAGGGCAGAAAATTTACAAATGAAATTCAAATGGATGCATAACGGCCGAGAAAAACGGACCAAAACCGCCGTTTTTATCGGCTGACACTTGGACGCGGTCGTGTGAATAGAGCCTAAAGTTAGTGGATGACGCGCCGTGTCTCTACACAGTCGGAAGTGCTGTCTTAGTAAAGACATGGAGCGTCATCAATCATAGAGCACTCCCCCCCTCCTCCTATCTCGTCGTCCACACCTCCTCCTTCACTCTAGGATTTTCTGCGCTGCCTGGCCGCCTTGTCTCTCCTCTAACAAACCCCCTCCTATGTGTATGTATGTATGTATGTATGTATGTATGTATGTATGTATGTATGTATGTATATACACACACACACACACACACACACACACACACATCAATAACAGGATGTGATTATATTGCTTTATCTGTGTGTATATATATATATATATATATATATATATATATATATATATACATACATACAGTGAAGGAAATAAGTATTTGATCCCTTGCTGATTTTGTAAGTTTGCCCACTGTCAAAGACATGAAAAATCTAGAATTTTTAGGCTAGGTTAATTTTACCAGTGAGAGATAGATTATATTTAAAAAAAACAACAGAAAATCACATTGTCAAAATTATATATATTTATTTGCATTGTGCACAGAGAAATAAGTATTTGATCCCTTTGGCAAACAAGACTTAATACTTGGTGGCAAAACCCTTGTTGGCAAGCACAGCAGTCAGACGTTTCTTGTAGTTGATGATGAGGTTTGTACACATGTTAAAAGGGAATTTTGGCCCACTCCTCTTTGCAGATCATCTGTAAATCATTAAGATTTCGAGGCTGTCGCTTGGCAACTCGGATCTTCAGCTCCCTCCATAAGTTTTCGATGGGATTAAGGTCTGGAGACTGGCTAGGCCACTCCATGACCTTAATGTGCTTCTTTTTGAGCCACTCCTTTGTTGCCTTGGCTGTATGTTTCGGGTCATTGTCGTGCTGGAAGACCCAGCCACGAGCCATTTTAATGTACTGGTGGAGGGAAGGAGGTTGTCACTCAGGATTTAACGGTACATGGCTCCATCCATTCTCCCATTGATTTGGTGAAGTAGTCGTGTGCCCTTAGCAGAGAAACACCCCCAAAACATAATGTTTCCACCTCCATGCTTGACAGTGGGGACGGTGTTCTTTGGGTCATAGGCAGCATTTCTCTTCCTCCAAACACGGCGAGTTGAGTTAATGCCAAAGAGCTAAATTTTAGTCTCATCTGACCACAGCACCTTCTCCCAATCACTCTCAGAATCATCCAGATGTTCATTTGCAAACTTCAGACGGGTCTGTACATGTGCCTTCTTGAGCAGGGGGACCTTGCGGGCACTGCAGGATTTTAATCCATTACGGCGTAATGTGTTACCAATGGTTTTCTTGGTGACTGTGGTCCCAGCTGCCTTGAGATCGTTAAAGGAACAGTGTCATCACAATTTTTTTTTTCATATGTTAAAGATGTTAGTGCTTTATTAAAAACGTTTATATTTATTTGTGTGTTTGTGTTTTACTTTTTCTTATATTTACACTTTTTCTTCCCTATGGGGGCTGCCATTTTTTGTTCCATTTCTGTATGTGTCGATTAACGACACATACAGACATGGAATACGGCAGCCACAGTCCCATAGGGACTGCGAACGGCTCCCGTCCCATCCACTTCTGTGTACGCCGTCTGTGTGGGAACTGCGCATGCGCCGCTCCCACACAGTCCAATTTGAAATTGGCGCCGTCCGGCGCCATTTTCCTGTGGACCGGAAGTCTCGGCCGGACAGTAAGATTACTACTTCCAGTCGCGGCTTCCGGACTGGTGCACTTGGACCAGCGGCAGCAGACGGAGCGGACGGGCCGGAGGGAGCCGCGGCGGCAGGAGCAGGTAAGAGATTTCAATGTATGTTCGTGTTTGTGTACGTTTACTACTGTATGTAAACCTACTACACTGTGTGTTAGCTCAAAAAATGGCGACACACAGTGTAGGAGGATAGACCGTTCAAACCCCTCGTTTTTCCCGGCACTAGCCAGGATAAAGGAGGGGGGGATGCTGAGAGCTCACTAGAGCGAGGGCTTTTTACCAAATTTTGCAATGCTGCAATTTTGGGAATATTATAAATTAGAATCTAATTTATAATATTTCCTGACTCGTGAAAAAAATAAAAAAAATTTGAACAATGTTTAATCACCTACACACTAAATGTTTAATTTAAAAAAAACAAACATGTTTTTCTGGCAACACATTCCCTTTAAAGAGGCTCTGTCACCAGATTTTCAAACCCCTATCTCGTATTGCAGCAGATCGGCGCTGCAATGTAGATTACAGTAACGTTGTTTTTTTTCCAAAAACTAGCATTTTTGGCCAAGTTATGACCATTTTTATATTTATGCAAATGAGCCTTTCTTAATTACAAGTGGGCATGTATTTTGTGTGTACATCTGGGCGTTTTTACTTCTTTTACTAGCTGGGCGTTGTGAATAGAAGTGTATGATGCTGACGAATCAGCATCATTCACTTCACTTCGTTATCATTCAGCTTCTGGCAGTGCACAGACACACAGCGTGTTCTCCAGAGATCACGCTGTGACGTCACTTCCTGCCCCAGGTCCTGCATCGTGTCGGACGAGCGAGGACACATCGGCACCAGGCGACAGAGGCTACATCGACTTACCTGCAAACGCCGATGCTGCTGCAGAATCAACTGTAGCCTCTGTCGCCTGGTGCCGATGTGTCCTCGCTCGTCCGACACGATGCAGGACCTGGGGCAGGAAGTGACATCACAGCGTGATCTCTCGAGAACACGCTGTGTGTCTGTGCACTGCCAGAAGCTGGGTGTTAATTAAGAGAAGTGGATGATGCTGATTCGTCAGCATCATACACTTCTATTCACAACGCCCAGCTAGTAAAACAAGTAAAAACGCCCAGATGTACACACAAAATACACGCCCACATGTACTTAACTTTAAACACGCCCACTAGTACTTAAGAAAGGCTCATTTGCATAAATATAAAAATGCTCATAACTTGGCCAAAAATGCTCGTTTAAAAAAAAAAAAAACGTTACTGTAATCTACATTGCGGCTCCGATCTGCTGCAATACGAGATAGGGGTTTGAAAATCTGGTGACAGAGCCTCTTCAGACGCCAGGAAACAGGCGCCAGATAAGGAACTACAGACGTACCTGAGCGATTTCTTGCCACTGCAAGCACGCCTGCAGACACATAGCCTGTTTATTTTGCTCCAGCACTCCTGAGAATTTGGATCTAGCTGGATATGGCCCCTCTCCCCTGAAGAATCAAGTGGCCGTGAGGAAACGCGTTGGGAGATTTTAACCACACTCAGGCCTCATGCACACGACCGTAAAAACACCCGTTATTGCGGGTCGTTATTACGACCCGCAATAACGGGCTCATAGGCTTCTGTTAGCCACGGGTACCTTCCCGTTTGCTCACGGGAAGGTACCCGTGCCGTTAAAAAAGATAGAACATGCCCTATTTCATGCCGTAATAACGGCACGGGCATCCCATAGAAGTCTATGGGGCTCCCGTAATCATGGGTGGCTGCGTGTGTTCACCCGTGATTACGGGAGCGTTGCGAGGTGAGGCGAGGTCAGGGGACTACCCGGTCTGCAGGCCACAGCCCAGTGGCGTAACTACCGCCGGGACTACAATGAAAACTATGGCAGAGCGGGGAGGTATCTCCCCGCTCTGCCATAAACAAGACATGTATCCCCTATCCTGTAAAAAATAAAAATAAAAGACGTTCATACTTACCGACAACTTCCTGCTTCCTCCAGTCCGGTCTCCCGCCCGTTGCCTTGGTGACGCGTCCCTCTCGACATCCGGGCCGACGTCCTGGATGACGTTTCAGGCCATGTGACCGCTGCAGCCAATCACAGGTCAATCACAGGCTGCAGCGGTCACATGGACTGCCGCGTCATCCAGGGATGTCGGGCTGGATGTGAAGAGAGGGACGCGTCACCAAGACAACGGCCGGGTAAGTATGAATTTCTTTAACTTTTATTACAGAAAAGGCTGTCCCTTCTCTCTATCCTGCACTGATAGAGAGAAGGGGCTGCCGATTAGTGCAGTGCTATTTTGCTGCCAAAAACGTGCTCGTAAATACGGGTGGAATACGTGTGACACCGGACCCATATTTACGAGCACGGGTTCGTAAATACTGGTGCAAAACGGGTGGAATACGTGTGACACCGGACCCGTATTTACGCCAGTATTTACGGGTGTGAAAAAATACGGTCGTGTGCATGAGGCCTAAGAGAGTTCACAGAGGAGATCCTTTATACAGATAAGGAGAGTCTTTTCCTGATCCATCGGACAGCAAGCTCTCAAGGTTGTCAGAGAAAACGGATGACATCCATACGGGTAGGGGGGCACTGAGCCCCATATTCTTGTACCTGTTGGTCACTCATTGTTATTACCTGTTGGTCACTAACCTGAAAGGATCTCTAGACACGAAAATTGATGAACACTCTTTATTCATTATACACACGCATGAACTGCTGTTAATGTCGTATCACCTCACGATACTGGATACAGGCTTTGAATGAGCATCAAAATTTCAGTACTTTTTTTATATATTGTCTGTACAATTGTGTTTTTTCTAAAGTAATTTTTTAAGAGAAACAAGTAAAAGCTATATTTTATATACAAAAAACTCCTGATCTACTTTTCTTTTCTATTTATATTACGGAGAATTCATTAAAAAGAAGTCTGGATGGTGGACTTTATCTTTCATCATCATTCATTACTGACAGAGCCTCTTTAACAAGTACCAGAGGTATCAAAGCAATGAAAACCCACCAGAAGTGACCCCATTTTGGAAACTACACCCCTCAAGGAATTCATTTATGAGTGTTGTGACCATTTAGACCCCACAGTTGTTTCACAGAATTTATTTGAATTGGGCTGTGAATTGACAAAAATGTAATTTTTTCCAATGAGATGTCGTTATGGCTAAAAATGTCTTATTTTCACAAGGAATAAAATACTACATTTTGTTGCCCAATTTGTCCTGAGTGCGGCAATATCCCAGTTGTGGTGATAAACTGCCGTTTGGACCCATTGGGGGGCTCAAAAGGAAAGGACCACCATTTTGCCTACTGGGGATTTCATGGTGCTAAGTCATGTATGCAGAAGCCCCTGAGCAGGGGCGTAGCTAAAGGCTCATGGGCCCGGGTGCAAGAATTCAGCTTGGGCCCCCCTACCACTCCCCAACACCACCATCATCATCAGACCCCCTGCACGCGCCTATACCCAGACGCCTTGCCCAACAGCCCCCATAGTATAATGCCCCCACACAGTATAATGCTCCCATAGCTGCCCCCACACAGTATAATGCTCCCATAGCTGCCCCCACACAGTATAATGGCCCATAGCTGCCTGCACACAGTATAATGACCCATAGCTGCCACCACACAGTATAATGGCCCATAGCTGCCCCCACACAGTATAATGGCCCATAGCTGCCCCCACACAGTATAATGGCCCATAGCTGCCCCCACACAGTATAATGGCCCATAGCTGCCTCCACACAGTATAATGGCCCATAGCTGCCTCCACACAGTATAATGGCCCATAGCTGCCTCCACACAGTATAATGGCCCATAGCTGCCTCCACACAGTATAATGGCCCATAGCTGCCTCCACACAGTATAATGGCCCATAGCTGCCTCCACACAGTATAATGGCCCATAGCTGCCTCCACACAGTATAATGGCCCATAGCTGCCTGCACACAGTATAATGGCCCATAGCTGCCTCCACACAGTATAATGGCCCATAGCTGCCTCCACACAGTATAATGGCCCATAGCTGCCTCCACACAGTATAATGGCCCATAGCTGCCACCACACAGTATAATGCCCCATAGCTGCCACCACACAGTATAATGCCACATAGCTGCCACCACACAGTATAATGCCCTCATAGCTGCCACCACACAGTATAATGGCCATCATTGCTGCAGCGTTCATGGCTCACGGGCACAGTGAATTCTGGAGCAAGGGGCCGTCAGCTCCTTGCTCCAGAATTGCATTAAATTGTATCTGTGTCCTGCACAGATACAGTACTTGGCACATGTACCACAATTTTAAACGCAGAAAGCACGATACAGCACGATACAGCACGATACAGCAGGGCACGATACAATACATTACATATACACACAATGACCTCCTCACCTGTTTTCTGGTGATCGGCTCCAACTTGCGTCCAGGCTCTCTTCCTCCGTCCGCACCACGCTGCGTCCTCTTCCTGAATGCATGGAACGCCCCTCACGTGATGTCACATGGTACATCACGTGAGGTGCGTTCCATGTATCATGTAATCGCGATATCACGTGAGGGCCCATCCTCACCGCAAATAATTGTTTTTAAAAATCTGTTAATCTACGTTTGGCAATGGGGGCCCGTGGGCCCCCCAGGCTTAGGGGCCCGGTCGCAACTGCGACCGCTGTGACCCCTATAGCTACGCCAGTGCCCCTGAGGTACCAGTACAGTTGAAACCCGCAAGAAGTGACCCCATTTTAAAAACTACACCCCTTGAGGCATTCATCTAGAGGTGTAGTGAGCATTTTGACCGGAGACATACACCCCATAAACTGTAATGTGGGTTCTCCCGGGTACGGCAACACCTTCAATGTGGCTGTTATCAGCTGCCTGGGCACACAGCAGGGCTCAGAAGGGAAAGATGAGGGGGGATAAGTTGTGCGGCGTGCATCCGGGTGAGTAAAACTGGGGTAGATTAAAAATCAAGGGATGTATGATACATTTTAAAACACTCTTTCATACAGAGCCTTAGTTTTTCGGGACACGTGTCACATTGGTATATTGTGTCCTTCCTTATCCCCCTCTTATAAAAGACTTTGCACCTCTTTTGACTTTTTCCCTTCTTGCCAGTTTGGGGAACTTCTCGGTATGATGTGCACGGCCAGCTTCTTATACCACACCGCATGGCACTGTAGGGCTTCAGGACTTGATCTGACAAGTCCACCCCTCCCATGTACCTATTGTAGTCCAGTATGCAGTCTGGTTTGGGGGTCTCTGTACTGGTACCTTGTACAGGTACATGGGTACTGGTGTGGCATCTCTCCTGTCCTTGTACTTGACACACAATATGTTGCTGCTAGATTGTGTCCTGCTCTCACCCCTTCCGAGTGTTTGCCCAAGCAGAGTCTTAGGGAGGTCTCTCAGATTTCTTCTAGCAGTGCCGCATGCCGCAGGACTGGAAGCGAGGCAGTTGAAGAGTGGGACGCTGGTATAAATGTTATCCAGGTAGAGGTGGTGCTGGGGGCTGAATACTGCTGGCCTTCCCTTCATATATCCTAAATTTGTAGGTATACCCTGATGCACTCTCGCACAGCTTATACATCTTCACACCATACCTTGCCCTCTTACTCGGCAGGTAATGGCGGAATTGAAGCCTCCGTTTAAAATGTACCAAGGACTCATCAATAGAAATACACTTCTCAGGGGTGTATGAGTGGGAAAACCAGGCACTGAAACGGTCTAATAGGGGTCTCCGTTAATAAAAACGGTTCAAATTGAGGTCATCTCGGGGTGGGCGCTGCTCATTATCAGTATAATGTAAGAAGCGAAGTATTGCCACATTTATTTATTTTTTTAGGTTACAGTTCAGTTCTGAAGTTGCTTTGAGGGGCCCATATATTAGAAACCCCTATCAAACACCCCATTTTAGAAACTAGACCCCTCAAAGTATTCACAACAGCATTTAGAAAGTTTATTAACCCTTTAGGTGTTTCACAGGAATTTAGAGCAAAGTAGATGTGAAATTTACTTTTTTTTTTGTCAGAAAATCCTTTTTATTACACTTTTTTCTGTAAAACAGAAGGTTTTACCAGAGAAACGCAACTCAATACTTATTGCCCAGATTCTGCAGTTTTGAGAAATATCCCACATGTGGCCCTCGGGCGGTAATGGACTGAAGCATCGGCCTCCGAAGCAAAGGAGCACCTAGAGGATTTTGAGCCCTCCTTTTTATTAGGCACCATGTCCGGTTTGAAGAGGTCTTGTGGTGCCAAAACAGTGTAAACCCCCCAAAAGTGACCCCATTTTGGAAACTAGACCCCTTGAGGAATTCATTGTAGTTTTCTTGGGGTGCATACGACTTTTTGATCAGTTTTTATTCTATCTTTAGGTGGCGTGGTGACTAAAAAAAACAGCAATTCTACTATTGTTTTTTATTCTATTTTTTTTACAGCGTTCACCGTGCGCTATCAATGACATATTCACTTTATTCTGCGGGGCGATACGATTATGGCGATACCAGATGTTTATAGTTTTTTTTATGTCTTATGGTGTTTGCACAACAAAATACTTTTTGTAATAAATCATTTACTTTTTGTGTTACCAGATTCTAAGAGCCAGAACTTTTTTATTTTTTCATCAAGAAAGCCGTGCGAGGACTTATTTTTTGCGTAACGAACTGTAGTTTCAATCAGTACCATTTTTAGGTACATCCGACTTTTTGATCTCTTTTTATTCCATTTTTTAGGAGGTGAAGTGACCAAAAAAATTGTGATTCTTGTACGGTTTATTATTATTTTCTTTTATGGCGTTCACCGTGCGGGATAAATAATGAAATAATTTTGTAGTTCAGGCCGTTACGGACGCGGCGATACCAATTATGTATTGTTTATTTATTTATTTTAATAATAAAGGACTGATAAGGTAAAAGAGGGGATTTTTTAGTTTTATCACTTTTAAAACTTTTATTTTCTTATTTTTACACAACTTTTTTTTACTTTATTACTTTGTCCCACTAGGGGACTTGAGGGCAGGAGGCCCTGATCGCTATTCTAATACACTGCACTACATGCGTAGTGCAGTGTATTAGAACTGTCAGCTACTCACTGACAGCAAGCATAGCGGGTCCTGACTCTGTCAGGACCCACTAGGCTTCCGTCGATGGCATAGCCGGACGCCATTGTTTGGTGTCCGGTTGCCATCGCCAGCCGCTATCGTCTAGCAGGCCGGCGATGGCAGCTTAACCCCTAAGAAGCCGCGATCGCTATTGAACGCGGATTCTGAGGGGTTAATCTGCGGGGACCACCGCGATCGGTGCCTGCACATTGAGCTGTGATAGCCTGCCTTCGGAAACAGCAGCTATCACAGCTCATGAACGTGTCCCGCGCGAACGGCGCCGTGTTTACTCCATGACATACTATTATGTCATGGAGCGCGAACGATGCACTTACCATGACATAATACTATGTCCTGGAGCGTTAAGGGGTTAATGCAGGCACCAAGTTGATTTGGAGCGTGTAACTGGTCTGGAGGAGGCTGAACTCTTAATGGTTGGTAGGGGTTCAAATACTTATTTCTCTATGCACAATGCAAATAAATATATATAATTTTGACAATGTGATTTTCTTTTTTTTTTTTTTTTTATATATATATAATCTATCTCTCACTGGTAAAATTAACCTAGCCTAAAAATTCTAGACTGTTCATGTCATTGACAGTGGGCAAACTTACAAAATCAGCAAGGGATCAAATACTTATTTCCTTCACTGTATATATAGTAAACAATAGTGAGAGACACTTACATACATTTATAGTAAACTACGTAAAAAAAAAAAAAGTTTTACCATTGTTTGGAGTAGTGTTTGGTGTTTGCTACACTGTAAGGCCCTGTTCACACAGAGTTTTTTGCAGGCAGAAAATTCTGCTAAAAAATTCCGTCTGGAATTTTGAGGCAGATTTTGATCTGCCTGCACGCTGTTTGCCACGTTTCTCATAGCGTTTTTTGCCCGCGGCCAATCAGCGCCACGGGCAAAAACGCAGCGAAAAATGCTTTCTCTGCCTCCCATGTCAATGGGAGGTCAGAGGAGTAAATGGCCGAAGATAGGGCATCTCGCTTCTTTTTCCCACGAGGAGGCGTTTTTTTTTCCTGTGAGCGGTAAAACTGGTTCACGGGAAAAAGCAACATGCCCCATCTTCGGGCGTTTACATCTCTGACGTCCCATTGACATCATTGGGAGGCAGAGAAAGCGTTCTTTGCGGAATTTTTGCCCGCGGTGCTCCATGGCCGCGGACAAAAAATGCGGCAAGTAACGTGCAGGCTTGGTCAAAATATGCCTCAAAATTCAAGACAGAATTTTCTGCCAGCAAAAAAACTCAGTGTGAACAGGGCCTAATACAGGATCTCTTGGAACAGATCCAGCAGCAGGTGAGGAAAATCTGCTGACTGGATTGTGTGTACCAAGATGTCTGACATAGGTGGAGTGGGCAGACTTACATTTATTAGGCTCTGAAAGGGGCGGGGGAGGGAGATGGGTGCCTGTACTTAGATCAGGGATAGATGGAGGCACAAAGGATAATGATTATTAGTGTGCAAGACAGTGTGCAGGGAGGGAGCTGCCTGGAATTAGAGCAGGGAAGGACCTGTGAACATAGAGGGGCGTGGCAGTATGCAAATAGCTGAGATGCTTTGGAGGAAGGGGGTGGGGGATGCAACTGTCTCCTCAGATGCAGCAGGGAATCATGGGTATGGTGTGTTACAAGACCGGAAACAAACAGCAAGGGATGTAAACAGACAGCAAGGGATGTAAAACAAACAGAGCAGCAGTGACGATGGAGATCAAACAGGAACTGGTTAGAAGTTTAATAGGGGGCATTAGGGAAGACAAACCAAGCCTGGCGGACACTTTTTAAAATTTATTTTTTCCTGGACAACCCCTTTAACCTCCTGTTTTAAATGCGCTCCCAGAGGGCCCTCAAAGCAAACGTAAACCTCCACCTTTGCCTTATCATCTAACCGAACCCGATCAACCTCTCCATACTTATCAGTCTGAACCGACACTGCCACGCCCGCCTCCCAAACTGTAACCCCCTGCACCCCAGTGCCTGTCTCCCGTGACCTCTGAGCCGCCCACGCATCAACCGGCGACGGACTCCCCCATAAACCGACATTCTGGCATCGCGACAATAATTCCTGTACCCCCCCAACAAATCATGCAAACTATTGTCCTGCCCTACCCCCCCTGCACATGATTCCTAACCCCTCTTGTGACGCCCCGCCCTGGGAACTAAGGCTAGCATTAGTAAAATACGGACATGTGTACTCACCGGGCTGCGTAGGAGCTGTGGGCCCACCTACCGGGGAAACCGGATCATCCTGTCGTCGTCCTCGATATGCGTCCCATTCTACCGAATGGTCCTCTTCGTGGGTCTCGTTCCCCGTCTCAGCAGTCCCTGGGGGGCCGCTCCTGCCGCAATCCGCCCATGCTGGCAACAACACCGTCCGCGATATCCATGCCCTTTGGTCCTCCATCGCTGAGCCCGTGGGGCACCGCCGACCACCGTTGCCCCGCACGACCACCGACTGTGGTTGCTGAGCGATGTCGTCGTCAGCGATGTCGTCCTGGAGACAGGCAGGCCACCCGCCTGAAGCATCGCCAGGTCGGCCTGTCGCAGATCCTGTCACCATTGTCCTGGGGCCTAAGGGCGTCCCCCGACTTCTGGGGACCAGTCTCCCTGACCCCGCTGGCTCCGGCCGTGAGACAGGATTCCTGCCAGCCTGGGGCTACGCCCAGGATGGGAGGGCAGAAGGCCCCGGCCTCCAGGGTCCCTGGTGGGGCTCCCGACCCTGCACCGGGCCCTAGGAGTTGCGTCCAGGCTTCATCTTGCAGCTGGCCGCCTCACCTGCCTGCACCGCTCCCTCTGTTATGGGCGCCACTGCACCTATCACCAGTGGTTCTCCCTGCTGGTCGGCCAGCAGGGACCTCAGCCAGTCCGTTCCCCTCTCGCCTGCCATCGCCCGGAGCTGTTCCAGCAGAGTGAGGACGTCAGCCATGTTTGCGAGAGGGGGAGGGTGTCCGTTCGTTTTGTTGGGAGAGCTGAGGGACACAACCTGCTGGTGGTTACTTCCGGCTTAGACTGGCGCTCAGTACGAAGCGACGTCTAACCCACCCTCGTGTCCCTCAGCTCCTCCCCTTCCTCTTCCCTTCGTCATGGAGCCTCCCCCTACCTGCGGCTGGGTACGGCCGTTCTTTATCATCATTTAAGGAGATAGATGAAGGCTCGTCCGTATCTGTCAGTGTCTTTTCCCACAGTAGCCAGAATGATGGAAAGTCACAGCTGAGAATCAGTTCATGTATCAATCCAGATACCACCCCCACATCGCAGGTAAAAGTCCCACTAGAGGTTTCCACAGAGACCTGTGCAATGGGGTACTCTTTTGTGTCTCCGTGTACACACTGAACGGCCATTTTTTTCCAGGGTGCACCACCTTATGGGGAACGGTATCTCGGAATAAGGTGACCGCGTGGCCTGTGTCAAGAAGTGCTACAACCTGCTGGCCATTCACCAACACCTCACAAATCCACCGTTGGTCCGGTGCCACTGCAGTGCACACAGAGTGGACAAACAGTGACTGGCGCCCTGCCGCTGCACACTCTATGGGCTCCTCAGCCTCTGGGCACTGAGCTGCAATATGCCCAACCTCATGACATTTCCAGCAGCGAAGCCTAGCAAGGTGCTGGGGTGGGACGACCCTGAGCTGTGGGCCTGTATTGGATGGAAAAACCTGAGGAGCAGCAAACCTTGGACTCCTAGGATTCCCAGCACTTGGGCCACCTGAGTATAGTTCCGTGGTAAGCAAAATTCTGCCTTTTTCCCAGTACGTCTCTCAGTCACTGTATGTCTTTCCAGGGCAGAGATCATTTGCTCAGAGGTCTGGAAGTCAGCTTGCATCACCCAGTATTGTAACTCCCTGGAGAGTGCGCAAAACAGGCGATCAATTATGATCCGACCCACCATCTCCCGCGGAGATAACCTCTCTGGTTATCAATCATATTCATCAGGTCATGCACCTGGGAGGCTTATTCGCATCATACTGCCACTGGTGTACCCTTTGGGAACGAACCATCAAAGAAACACCCAGCCGTGCGAGTATCTCGGCATTAAGCAACGCATAGTCCTTTGCATTTTCTGCAGACTTGTCACAATAAGCTTTTAGCGACTCATCTGCTACTAACGGCACCAGAACTTCAGCCCACTGAGACTCCAGCAAATGTTCCCTTTCTGCAGTACGTTCAAACAGGGAAAGGTAGGCCTCGACATCCTCTCCTTTCACCATCCGTTGCTTTACCCTCTGCATCACTTTCTTGAGTTTGCTCTGGGCAACGGTCTGAGAGGAGGCCTGTTGGACAGTCCCAGTTAGTTGTAATACTGCCAGTTACTGCATCAGCAGATTGTTGGTTTGTTGTTTGGCCTGCATGGCCTCAGCATTAACCTGTCGTTGCTGCACATTGGCCTGTTTTTGCTGCACATTGGCCTGTTTTTGCTGCACAGTGGCATGTTTTTGCTGCACAGTGGCCTGTACCAGCTGCTGGATTAACTCCTCCATGTTGGTGGATGGTCTGGACATCAGGGTAGCAGCTTTCACCCAGGACATATATTCACTGCTGGCTCTTGAAAGTGTTTCTTTCTGTCATTGCTCCTAGCAACCAAGAACTAGCACAGACAGTAAGCCCGCATTCTCCACCATATGTAGCAGTTTGGGGAATGTAGATAGGCAAAGAGACACTCTCAGCGCAGTATTCTTGTTTAAACAGGACTTTAGAAGCTTTATTTCTCTTTCAATCAGGGAAAACCAATAGAAACAACGGTAGCTTGTCTCATCAACATACACAAAGGTTAAAATAGCAAGAAACGTTTCACGTAACAAAGGTCTAGGTATAACTCACACAGTCCAGCCCTTTGCAGGGGTTAGCTCTCACCCCTCTGTTAGGCTGGGTTCACACGACCTATTTTCATTCGTAAACGAGGCGTATTATGCCTCCTTTTACGCCTGAAAATAGGGCTACAATACGTCGGCAAACATCTGCCCATTCATTTGAATGGGTTTGCCGACGTACTGTGCAGACGACCTGTAATTTATGCGTCGTCGTTTGACAGCTGTCAAATGACGACGCGTAAATGGACTGCCTCGGCAAAGAAGTGCAGGGCACTTCTTTGCCACGTAATTTGAGCTGTTCTTCATTGAACTCAATGAAGCACAGCTCAAGATTTACGAGCGTCTCAGACGGCTCGCAAAATGTGAGGAGGAGCATTTACGTGTGAAACGAGGCAGCTGTTAACAGTCTGTCTTTTCACACGTAAATGCCTCTCATCGTGTGAACATACCCTAAATGTCAGATCTGTTCAGCAGCAAAACCAGTCTTCACCTTCTTCTCTCTGACACACACTCCCAGCAGTGTTTGTCTCTGAGTTAATTATCCTTCGAAGACCATATGTTAACCCCTTAATAGGCGTCTAGGGATATATCTCCCTTGGCAGATTAACCCCCTCAACCTGTTACAATGTATAAAGGCATACATGTTTGGCTTCCCTTCAAATTTAATAAACCACATATGTTTTCTTTATGTGTTTTTGACAGAGTACAACATATTATTGGGAACCTATTTCTCCAGCTTTTTCTTGGAATCCCATTGGAGATGGTCCATAAAGGACATCGTGTTGGATTAGTTTACATTGCAGGAGTAATCGGAGGTCAGTGTTATTACAAGTTTTAATCTGTATTCCTAAATATTTATTTTTCATATAAACTGTTTGCAAATGATTAAAATTGGCTCTATAGTAGGCAAGTCTAGCATCTATGCAAAATATCTTACTCTTACATTTTCCAGGACCATAATATTGTTGGGCTATCCTTCGGAAAGGCCATCAATAGTAGATCGGTAGGGGTCCGACTGCTGCCACCCCCATGATTAGCTGACTGAAAGAGCCACTGAATGGGATTAAGCTGCAATACCAGACACATCCACTACCAAATGTATGTCGCTGTACCTGGAAAATAATAAAGGCGGCCCGCAAGCAACACAACCCCTTTAGTCAGCTGATTGGCAGGGGGTCAGTGGTTGGACCCACACAAATCTAATATTGATGGCCTATACTAAAAATAGTATCCTAATGCTTCAATATTCAGAAAAGTGCATCCATTACTCAGTATTCCCATATTATGAATGTGCTATATTAACGTATGAGGATTTCGGTTTTTCTAAACTAGGGTCTCTGGCTAGTTCCATCTTTGATCCCCACCTTGCTCTGGTAGGGGCCTCTGGGGGAGTCTATGCCTTAATTGGAGGTTACTTCATGAATATCATAGTGGTAAGTTGGTGTGATTTATTATGACTGAGTATTGTATAAATATAAATATTACTCATGAACTTTTAGGCTAGGATGATTTTGGCTGCGACACAGGTCGCACGGTCAAAGATCACTGTGTCGCGCAGCTTGCATGACAAGTAATGAAAGTGAATATGTTGCAACACTGCAAAGTTCCGCAGCCACGACACAACAGTTGCAAGAGATCCAGCAGCTACCCAGATGAAATCTGACTGGTTGCTATGGGTAACACCATCACTCTGTAATGCACCAGTTTTCATACATACGGTCTACTTCAGGAGAATGTTTGGCGTTGGTGGCTTGCAACATGAATAATTCCTGTAGCTGCGTGTAGCATGAAGAAACTGTTTTTGTTTCTTTTCGCAGAATTTCAAAGATATGGTGCCATTGTTTGGAATTTTTAGAATACTGGCAATTGTTTTAATAGGTAAGTGCTTATAATATACATTTAAAGGGTTATTCCCACCTGAAGCCTTTATTTTTTATCTCTTAGCTTTAATGAGTATTAAAATCTGAGACTAATCATGCAATCTTATCCAATTTCTTACCCCCAGAAGTGTGTTTTTTCTTCAATTTTCCCCACAGCATGTTCCTCTGTTCAGAAGCAAAAGTGGACGGTACTAGCTTAATGTCAATCAAGCTGTGCTGCCAACTCCATGCGTGCTCACGACACTGCTAGATACTATAGTACTAGCAGCATTGAAAGTAGAGCTCGCTGACCGCTCGTTTCAACCAGGCATACCAAGCATGGTTGAGACCATCCGCACTTGTCCTCCCTGCAACCTTTGTATGTTCAGCCCCAGTTCTATCCCTCTAGTCATCCCCTGCATTACGCCACCCTCCATGCTGATGCCCCAAATTTAATTTCTCTCTATCATTCCCAGTTCATCCCAGTGTAAATGCACCAATTGAACTTACATGCTGCCTGGTTGAAAACTGTACTGGTTCTAAAGTCTGCACCGTTTTCTCTATATTTACATATAGAGAAAAAAGTGGGTTTAGAGCAAGCGCCGTTTCAAAGCCCTGATAAGGACTCGGCAGCTACGTGCGCTATGCTGTTATAATGACATGCTCCAGGGCTACTGCGCATGCCCTGGAGCCGTCCACATATCTGAATAAAGCTGTAGAAAGGTGGCCAGGCCAGGGGCTACCGCGCATGCATCGTCAGGCACGCTACTGTGACCCCGGCCAACTTTTATAGTAGTAGAAGGTGGAAAGAGTGCGCAAGTGCGGCCACCACTGAAGGAATGCAGTGATGGTCGCAACCCTAGGCAACGAGCGAAATACAAAGAGGGGAACTCAGCCAGTTGGAGGAGGATTATTTAAAGAACAGTAAGGGCATGTTCACACGTGGCGGAATTGCTGTTGAATTCCGCTGTGGACAGTTCGCACTGGAAATCTGCAGCAGACAGTCTGTCCATTGGTTTCCACACATTTTAAGTTATCTTCGTGTAGACATTGCGGACCATAGGCTGCGGTGCGGAATTTGGTGTCCGCAGCATACACTGGCTGTTGCGGACTTGATGCGTACTTGTGGCGGAATTTCTCCATTAACTTCAATGGAGTTGCTAAAATCCGCAATGAAATCCGCAGATGTTTTGTGTGTTGTGTTGTGTTGCGGATTGCTTTCACGAACAGGATATTTCATCATTCTGGCTGGACCTATGTGTTTCGAGGTCTATAGCCAGACTGAGATGGAATGTTTTAAAAGAGAACAGGATGTACTCTTCACCTGAATCCGCAACGACTAATCCGCAGCAATTTATTTCACATTTTAGGCAACGCAGATTATGTGCGACATTGATGCGGACAGTGTCTGCAGAAATCCGCCATGTCTGAACATGCCCTAAAAATTAGAAAAGGCAAGGTATTTGCTTAAGTCGCTAACTTTTGCTTTACTATCATTTGAAATCTGATTTGTTTTTTAACCTTTTTATTGAACATTTTTCCAAACAATTAAGTTTGTGGGGGAAACAGAAGGAAAGAAGGGGAGGGGGAACAATGTAATACCATCAATAGTCCAGAGGATCACCAAAAGTTGACCTAACTGGTCGAGCATAATAAATAGATGAGAGGGGGTGGGGGCGGGGAAAGGGGAGAAGGAGAGTAAAAAAAAAAGAGAAAGAAATGAACACAAAATAACTCTAATTTTTATCTCGCTGTGCTTATAAGGGCTTATTCAGACGAACGTATAATACGTCCGTGCTACGCGCGTGATTTTCACGCGCGTCGCACGGACCTATCTTAGTCAATGGGGCCGTTC
Source organism: Rhinoderma darwinii (assembly GCF_050947455.1). NCBI lineage: Eukaryota > Metazoa > Chordata > Amphibia > Anura > Rhinodermatidae > Rhinoderma > Rhinoderma darwinii. Next base: position 263,729,038 of record NC_134688.1, read on the forward strand.
AGACTGTCACTGATTTTCACTCAGCGTATGTCCGCTGCGTAAAACTCACGACATGTCCTATATTTGGCCGTGTTTCGCGCATCACGCACCCATTGAAGTCAATGGGTGCGTGAGAACCGCGCACGGCACACGCGCGTGATGCGCGCTACAGTAGTCAAAACTATGAATGAAAACAGAAAAGCACCACGTGCTTTTCTGTTTACAAACATAAAAGCAGAGTGTCATAATGATGGCGGCTGCGCGAAAATCACGCAGCCACGCATCATATGGTGATGACACACGGAGCTTTTATGGACCTTTTGCGTGCGCAAAACGCACACGCTCGTGTGAATCCGGCCTAAAGGAAACAATGCAGATGCAACACTCACATGCATATTAAATTGTAAGCAATTCCCCACCCCATTGAATTTAAAAAAAGAGAAACATAAATCGGGGATGAAATATGATTATGCCGATGGGAATACCCCTTTAAATCCTGACTGGTCTGATATATAATTTCTCAATATTTGCTATTTCTGCTCTCCTCACACCTTACAGTATATTGCAATAACAGCTATTACTTATTTCTATGAGTGACAACGACCCTGTTTTTCCTGAAAGTGACTAATAGTCATTCTGTTACTAACATCACTAGGGCACTTCCTTTCAAACTTGTAGAGGACTTGTGCTCATACAAATCAGATGATCTTAAAGAGGCTCTGTCACCAGATTTTGCAACCCCTATCTGCTATTGCAGCAAATCGCCGCTGCAATGTAGATAAGAGTAACGTTTTTATTTTTAAAAAACGAGCATTTTTGGCCAAGTTATGACCATTTTTATATTTATGTAAATGAGGCTTGCAAAAGTCCAAGTGGGTGTGTTTACAGTAAAAGTCCAAGTGGGCGTGTATTATGTGCGTACATCGGGGCGTTTTTACTACTTTTACTAGCTGGGCGTTCTGACGAGAAGTATCATCCACCTCTGTTCGTTAACACCCAGCTTCTGGCAGTGCAGACACAGCCGTGTTCTCGAGAGATCACGCTGTGTCGTCACTCACAGGTCCTGCATCGTGTCGGACGAGCGAGGACACATCGGCACCAGAGGCTACAGTTGATTCTGCAGCAGCATCGGCGTTTGCAGGTAAGTCGATGTAGCTACTTACCTGCAAACGCTGATGCTGCTGCAGAATCAACTGTAGCCTCTGGTGCCGATGTGGCCGACACGATGCAGGACCTGGGGCAGGAAGTGAGTGACGTCACAGCGTGATCTCTCGAGAACACGCTGTGTCTGCACTGCCAGAAGCTGGGCGTTCTGAAGAGAAGTGGATGATACTTCTCGTCAGAACGCCCAGTTATTAAAAGAAGTAAACACGCCCAGATGTACATACACAATACACGCCCAGATGTACACACACAATACACGCCCAGTTGGACTTTTGCAAGCCTCATTTGCATAAATACAAAAATGGTCATAACTTGGCCAAAAATGCTCGTTTTTTAAAAATAAAAACGTTACTGTAATCTACATTGCAGCGCCGATCTGCTGCAATAGCAGATAGGGGTTTCAAAATCTGGTGACAGAGCCTCTTTAACAAGCAGAGCTGCAGTGTAAAGCATAGGAGAGACCAGTAGCCAGATTGGAGAGTGAGGAGATGGATTTCAGACTACTTCAGATTCACTGGAGCTGGAGTCACTGAACATAGCTGTGGTCTAATGAAGCAAAGGTAGAATGTAGCCAACACCGATGAAAATAACTAGTTACTTCCATACAACTGTATATCCGCTGTAAATTGTCCTGCATATGCAACACCTGAAAAGTAAATGGTTGGTCTTTAGAATAATTCAAATCATTGAGATTATACCGATTTTTGTTTGTTACTTGCCTTTAAAATGTTAAATGTTACATCCTCTATGTTGTGCAGTTGGGACTGATGTTGGATTTGCCCTCTTCAGAAGATATATTTCTAAAGTTGCTGGTCCACAGGTAAGGTTTTCTTAAAGCTTCATGCCCACTTCAGTCTTTTCCTTCCTTCCTTTTTCTGACGGCTAGCACCCTGACCCATTTATTTCAATGGGGCCATGCACACTTCAGTTTTTTTGACGGTCCCGTTGCTCCGTTCCGACAAAAGTAGAGCATATCCTGCTTTGGTCCGAGATTCCGTGACCGTGAGGAGCCGTGTGATGGAGCCGTTGCCTAGCAACGGCCGGGCGGGCAGAAATACATTAGAGATATTACACTAATCGGCAGCCACTTCTCTCTATCCAGCAGTGATAGAGAGAAGAGGTTGCTGATAAAAATAAAATAAAAAGCAGTTCATACGTACCCCGGTCGTTGTCTTGGTGACGAGTCCCTCTTCTTCCTCCAGTCCGACCTTCCTGTATGACGCGGCAGTCCATGTGGCTGCTGCAGCCTGTGATTGGCTGCAGAGGCAGTCACATGGGATGAAGCGTCATCCCAGGAGGCCGGCATTCTGACGTCTTCCAGTCCGGCCTTCTGTTATGACTTTTATCCAATGTGACCGCCAGTACAGCCTGTGATTGGCTGCAGCGGTGACATGGGATGAAACGTCATCCCAGGGGGCCGTATAGGAGGAAAAAGCAGGGAGGTCTGGGTAAGTTTGAATTTATTTTTTAATTTTTTATTTCATTAGAATTTTATTTTGCGAGCACCTAGCATGGTCATTCTTCAGCGCTAGTCATTGTCCAGGGTGCTGAAAGAGTTACCGCCAATCAGTGAAGCCCATTAACCTTTCAGCACCCTGTACAGTGACTAGCGCTGATCAACCATGCTCTTTCAGCACCCTGGACAGTACCATGCTCGGCGCTTGGAAATGGAAACACGGAGTGCACACGGAAATCACACGGATAAAACGGGCACACGGATCCGTCAAAAACGGCCGATAAAACGGTGAAGGAAGTGTGCATAAGGCCTTATTCAGTAAAGCCAAGTCTACACAAGGAGTAATGCATCATTCACACCCACCATTTTTGGGCATAGAGATATATGTTTTTTGTTTTTTTCAAGAATAAACATATACTTGACTGTATTCAAAACACATACGCAGCTGTATGGCCTACATTTACATATGTCTGACACTGACTTTCACTATAAAAAAAAGTATACTTTTCTACTGTACTGAATAGCACACCAGGCTATATCCAGATGTTAACAAGCCAATCGTATGATAAAAGAACACTCTTTGGCATATATTTGACCCATAAAAACTTCTAGATACGTCACATGATACGTTTGGATAGTTTTTTGATATTTTATTGATTCAGCAAATAAACATGAAAAGGGCCTTTTTAAAGGGGCACTTTTTTTGCATTTTTATAATTATGATTTTCCATTTACACAGAACTATAAAAGTGATGTTATTATATGCATGATGTTAGAACTAGCATGGTATTAAATTTTTTTTTTACCAGAAAAGCTTTAAATTATAAAAAATAAAAAAAACATTGTAAAAAAAGTTGTAGGCTGCAGTCCATTAAACAATGGCTTTGTAGGCATTAACTATTTATTTTGCTGGCTTCCACCTCCAGGTCTCATTCGTGGCTCACTTTGCAGGATGGCTTGCAGGCATGTCTATAGGCTACACAGTTTTCAGCTGCTTTGACAAAAACCTGATAAAGGACCCGAGGTTCTGGATCTGCATAGCTGCATACGTCGCTTTTCTGGTTTTTGCTGTATTTTTCAATATATTCTTGTCTCCGGTGTCCTAACACTTAACACATACCAGAAAAAGACCACAATATGTTATATCGTCCACATCTCAAATTCTGGACCAGAAGTGTAACTGGAAGCTACTCGACCCCCCACCTACCATGTGCTATTTATAATACTGGAGTATTCTTACGTTGCAGAGGGGCCTTTGGACACGGGTGTGATGTGACTGCTACCTCTTCACCCCCTATAGCTATGCCCCTGTTTTGGACCATGGATATCTCAAGATTATTGCTCTAATGACATCTTTTTGAAATGCTCAGAATTTGGAAACAACAAGATAATTAATTTCAGCAATAAAAGAGATCTGCCCAATGTGTCAATGTGCCTTGCGTCAACTTGACCTGAATACAACTGCCTTATTTTTAAAAACTTTTGACCAGTTAAATCAAAACGAATACCATGTTTACTTGTCAAGATATCGGAAAGACTGTTAGCTGTGGTTGAAGATCCATGAAGTTCCTAAATATTAGTAAATATTCGTTAATTTTGCTTGAATTTCCCCTGTTAGCGCCCATTTCATGCTATGTGGAGGCTGACTAAAGGGCTTGTCAATAGAATCAATGACAGGAAGTTCAGTGGAATGTATAAGTTCACAATCACCACTTCATCCTCCAGAAACATTTCTATACATAAGAATAATTAACAGTAAGGCTGTGTTCACACTGAGTTTTTTGCAGGAGGAAAATTCCTCCTGCAAAAACTGCTCCAGTAGGTTTTTGCACAGTGGTTTGACAAAAACTCGTCAAAACACTCGTCGAGGTTTTTTTTTTCTCGACTGATTGAAATGGGGTTTTGGAGGCGGAAACCGCCTCAAGATGGGTCATGATGCTTCTTTTTACCGCAACGCGTTTTTTTTACTCGAAGTAAAAAAACTCGTCCAACTCCCATTGAAATCAATGGGAGGCATTTTCAGGCCGTTTTTGAGGAGTTTTTTGGCGCGGTTTCCGCGGCAAAAAACTTGGCAAAAAAACTCAGTGTGAACAGGGCCTGCAGTTAGGGTATGTTCACACGGCAACTGTGTGAAGAAGAAATATTCAAGGCTATTTTCAAAAGGAAACAGCCTCTGAAAACCAGGCGTTTTTGAGGCAGCCAGATGTTTTTGAAGTGTTTCTTCAAAACGTTTTTGTTTTTTTCCCATAGCAAACGGTCAAAATCTGCCTAAAAAATGCCTCAAGAAGTGACATACTCTTCCTTTTTATGTCTCGTTTTTTTGAAACAGCTGCCTTGTTTGTACTACCAATTTTAACAATTGAAAGCAATAGTAAGCTGTTTACAGGCACTTTTGAGGTGTATTTCAGCGCATAATGTGACTATTTTGCGCTCTGAGATATGCCTGAAAAAACTCTGTGTGAACATATACTAATAGTTCTAGTTATAAGATTTTGGTTACTGTTCCTATTAAAGAGGTTGTGTGATATTAGAAAAACATTGATACTTTCTTCCAGAAACTGCGCCACTCTTGTCCATAGGATGCGTCCGGTGTGTATAGTATCGAGTGAGATTCAATACCAAACACATCTAATAAGCATGAGTTGAGCGGTTTCTGGAAAAAAAAGGGGCCATCTTTTTCTAATCTCACAGCCTTTAAAATATGTCATATTCGAGGACTAGACTAATTTTAAATGTTACCCGAGGGTGTTACAATTTATGAATTATATGTAATTAAATAATAGAAATGTGTACATTAAAGGGATTTTCCCATAATCATTATTTATCACCTATCCACAGGTAAGCTCATTCTCGTGATCGGTGGGGGTCCCAGCAGTCGGACCCCCACCGATCAGATATTTATCACCTAACCTCTGAGTATAATAGGCTCTAAGTAGTGCTGAAAGTAATGTTGAACTGCATCACTGTACTGCATGCATAGTGTTGGATTTTTTTGTGGTAAAAATGACCAAAGTATTAAAAAAATTATACCTTCATTGGGTTACTTTAAAACAATTGTGATTATATGTCCTGTTCAGCAAACATTACTATAATTTTTGTAATTTTTATTTTCTGACGCAAAAGTATCCGACATCTTACAGATCTTACTGGTTATTACCATTCAAATTCTTTTTTTTGCTGTACAGCATGTGAAAACTGTGATTGTGGTTTCACATACAGTTATCCTTGGCTGCAAATCCTCTACTGTAGTCTTTTGGGGAAAAAAACATCACATAAATGCCATAGTCGGTGCAAGGTGCAATTAAAAAAAAAAAAAAGTAGGATGCTATAAAACCTGCGGGGGTCTGTGCCTGGGGGCATTATACTGTGTGTTTGGAGCACTATGAGGGCATTAAACTTTGTGTGTGTGTGTGTGTGTGTGTGAGACGCTATAGGGGCATTATACTGTCTCAGGGGTACTATAGGGGCATTTTACTGTGGGGAAGGTAATGGGGGCATCATACTGTGTGGCGAGGCACTCTGAGGCCATGATACTATGTGGAAGCACAAAGGGAACTGGGTGTTTAAAATCACAGAATTAGGTGCGGATTGGGCAGGGTTAGAGGAGTGGCTTAACGCTAAAAGTATTTGCCGCACTACTCGTCCCTCTTTACAATACTTGAAAGTTGCGAGGTATGGTACAAGTTACACCTCTGATTAGGTCTGTACGGGTTTTCAGATGTAGGATTTACATAAGAATAGTCTCTTTCACTATGAGATATAGATATTGAAAGTGGAGATAAATTGAAACACAATAGGATAGAAAATTGCACACAATTTCAAATGTACAATGACAATTCTATTCACATCAAACCGGAAAAACACTTAAGATTTGACCGTTAAAGAGCATATATCCTGTTATTCCTCATGCTAACTCGTTGCTTGTTGTTTTTTCACCCTGCCTTATTAGGCCTCCCTCTCTTTTGTACATGGTTTCTGTACAGCGTTTTAAAACTATATGGCATTTTTTATTAAGTGTAATTTTGTTTGCCTTTTTGAAGTCCTATAGAGAAGTTTATGGGAAAAATGGCAGAAAAAAAACAGCATACCCAGATCATGCTGCTTTTGGAAAAAAACTCCACTAACCCCATAGATGCCAAAAAGCAAAACACTACCTCATAGACAGCAAAAACCAAAACGCTATTCATGTAGTCTTTTCAATATTTCACTATAGAATTTAAAGTAACATCTGGCTGCATCGCTCTTTAACGTAAAAAAACAACAGCAGTGGAAAACGCCAACAAAAACTCCACAAAAAACACAGCAATACACTGCTTTCACTATAGATGTATCCACTTCTCAGCTAAGAGCAGGACTAGATATGTATGGTTTGTAGCAGTGGCGTAACTACCACCATAGCAGCCATAGTGGCTGCTACGGGGCCCGCAGCATGAGGGGGCCCTGCCACCTGGCCTGACACGTAACATGTGCTGGTCCGCGTGGTACGGGCCCCCTTATTCCTAGCACTGGGCGTCTGTCCGGGGCCCCGGGCGACTGAGACGTTTAATTATATCTGTGTCCTTAGGATGCAGATACAATTGGACACTATTGCAGAGCAGGGAGCTAGCTTTTACTAGGCTACAGACCACTTTAGGCCTGCAGCCTATAAAGCGCTGGGACAGAATGCCTGCGCAGGCAGGTACAATGTCGTCACTGGATCACGCCGGCCTACAAAAGGGTCCCCTCTCAGGCTGCTGAGGAGGCTGTGGAGTAGCTATGTTCATCATGGGAACAGGGCTATGTGAGTATAAGGTTTTTTATTTGCTTGGGGTGGCACTATCTAAAAGGGGGGCTCCTGGGGCTGTGTGGCACTATGTACATGGGGGGGGGGGAATGTGACACTATCTACATGGGGGTATAAGGCACAATCTACAAGGGGGCGTATGTGGCCCTATCTACAATGGGGGTTATGTGGCACTATCTACAAAGGGGATATGTGGCACTATCTACAAGGGGGGCTATGTGGCACTATATTCAAGGCAGGGCTATGTGGCACTATACACAAGGTGGGGGAATGTGGCCCTATCTACAATGGGGGTTATGTGGCACTATCTACAAGGTAGTATGTGGCACTATCTACAAAGGGGATATGTGGCACTATCTACTTGGGGGGGGGGGTCTATGTGGCACTATATACAAGGCAGGGCTATGTGGCACTATCTACAAGGCGGGGCTATGTGGCACTATATACAAGGTGGGGCTATGTGGCACCATCTACAAGGGGGGCGTATGTGACACTATCTAAAAAGGGGGCTATATATAGCACTATCTACAAGGGGGGCTATGTGGCACTATCTACAAGGGGGTTTGTGGAACTATCTACAAGGGGGTGTATGTGGCACCATATACAAGGGGAAGCGTATGTGGCACTATCTACAAGGGGGGTATGTGGCACTATCTACAAGGGGGGGTATGTGGCACTATCTACAACGGGGGGTATGTAGCACTAGCCACAAGGGGGGTGTGTGTGGCACTGTCTACAAGGGGGATTGTGTGTCGCACTGTGTACAAGGGGGTTGTGTGTGGCACTGTCTACAAGGGGGGTTGTGTGTGGCACTATTTACAAGGGGGGTTGTGTGTGACACTACCTACAAGGGTTGTGTGTGGCACTATCTACAAGGGGGGTTGTGTGTGGCACTATTTACAAGGGGGTTTGTGTGTGACACTACCTACAAGGGTTGTGTGTGGCACTATCTACAAGGGGGTTGTGTGTGGCACTATCTCCAAGGGGGTTGTGTGTGGCACTATCTACAAGGGGGTTGTGTAAGACACTATCTACAAGGGGGCTATGTGGCACTATCTACAAGGGGGTTGTGTGTGGCACTGTCTACAAGTGAGGTTGTGTGTGGCACTATCTACAAGGGGGTTGTGTAAGACACTATCTACAAGGGAGAAAGAGTGTAGGGAAAAGGTGGAGTTTTTCTCTGGCGCAGCCGGTAATCGTGATATTCATTCAACCCAGTCGGCAGACGAGGTGAGTAAAGAAGATTTTTAATTCGTACAATAACACAACAATAAATTGTTTAGAGACCGAACAGGTCTCTTCCTTAGGCAGTGTACAAATAGTTAAAATGAACATAGTCCTTGTTATATAACCAGGAGGGGAGTAGACAAAGTAACGGGTCAATTCATCAATAAGAATCATATGTATGTGAATACACGTAAAAAGACATTTAAAAACGTGTATTCACATACATATTGTTCTTATCGATGAATTGACCTATTACTTTTGACCCGGTAGTCGTTAGCTTTGTCTACTCCCCTCCCGGTTATATAACGAGGACTATGTTTGTTTTAACTATTTGTACACTGCCTGAGGAAGAGACCTGTTCGGTCTTGAAACAATTTATTGTTGTGTTATTGTACGAATTAAAAATCTTCTTTACTCACCTCGTCTGCCGACTGGGTTGAATGAATATCACGATTACCGGCTGCGCCAGAGAAAAACTCCATAGGATTTACATAAGAATAGTCTCTTTCACTATGAGATATAGATATTGAAAGTGGAGATAAATTGAAACACAATAGGATAGAAAATTGCACACAATTTCAAATGTACAATGACAATTCTATTCACATCAAACCGGAAAAACACTTAAGATTTGACCGTTAAAGAGCATATATCCTGTTATTCCTCATGCTAACTCGTTGCTTGTTGTTTTTTCACCCTGCCTTATTAGGCCTCCCTCTCTTTTGTACATGGTTTCTGTACAGCGTTTTAAAACTGTATGGCATTTTTTATTAAGTGTAATTTTGTTTGCCTTTTTGAAGTCCTATAGAGAAGTTTATGGGAAAAATGGCAGAAAAAAAACAGCATACCCAGATCATGCTGCTTTTGGAAAAAAACTCCACTAACCCCATAGATGCCAAAAAGCAAAACACTACCTCATAGACAGCAAAAACCAAAACGCTATTCATGTAGTCTTTTCAATATTTCACTATAGAATTTAAAGTAACATCTGGCTGCATCGCTCTTTAACGTAAAAAAACAACAGCAGTGGAAAACGCCAACAAAAACTCCACAAAAAACACAGCAATACACTGCTTTCACTATAGATGTATCCACTTCTCAGCTAAGAGCAGGACTAGATATGTATGGTTTGTAGCAGTGGCGTAACTACCACCATAGCAGCCATAGTGTTTTAACTATTTGTACACTGCCTGAGGAAGAGACCTGTTCGGTCTTGAAACAATTTATTGTTGTGTTATTGTACGAATTAAAAATCTTCTTTACTCACCTCGTCTCCCGACTGGGTTGAATGAATATCACGATTACCGGCTGCGCCAGAGAAAAACTCCACCTTTTCCCTACACTCTTTTTCCATTGAAGCATCGAGACTGTTCCAGTCCTCGAATTGGATCTCCGGCTGCACCCTGAACCAACCTCTCGAGCTCGGGAGAACAACTGCATCACATGCCATTTGGATGTTATTCTCCAAGCATAACTTGTCAAGGTTAGCTTAAATCTGAACCTTTGTTTCAATTTTTTTACGTTTTCATGCACTATGTGCGCTTTGTCTTTTTTCTTTTATTCTCTACTATCTACAAGGGGGCTATGTGGCACTATCTACAAGGGGTGATGTGTGGGGCACTATCTACATGGAGTGTTGTGTGTGGCACTATCCACAAGGAGGGGCATGTGGCACTATCTACAAGGGGGTGTTTGTGGCACATTCTACAAGGGGGGAATGTGGCACTACAAACAAGGGGGTTTGTGGAACTATCTACAAGGGGGTGTATGGCACTATCTACAAGGGGGGTTGCGTGTGGCACTATCTACAAGGGGGGTTGTTTGTAACACTATCTACAAGGGGGGCTATGCGGCACTCTCTACAAGGGGTGTTGTGTGTGCCACTATCTACATGGGGTGTTGTGTGTGGCACTATCTATAAGGGGAGTTGTGTGTGGCACTGTCTACAATCGGGGTTGTATGTGGCACTACCTACAAGTGGGGTTCTGTGTGGAACTATTTACAAGGGGGGCTATGTGGCACTATTTACAAGGGTGGTATGTGGCACTTTTTACAAGGGGGGGTATGTGGCACTGGCACTGTCTACAAGTTGGGTTGTTTGTGGCCCTTTCTACAAGGGGTTGTGTGTGGCACTATCTACAAGGGGGGGCTATATGACACTATTTACAAGTGAGCTATGTGGCACTATCTACAAGGAGGGTATGTGGCAAGAGGAAATGGTATCTACAAGAGGAAATGTGTCACACTATTTACAAGGTGCGTTGTGTGTGGCACTATCTTCAGGGGGGATGTGTGTGGCAATATTTATAACGGGGATATGTGGCACTATCTATAATAGGGATATGTGGCACTATCTACAAGGGGGTGTATGTGGCACTACCAACAAGGGGGTTGTGTTTGGCTCTATCTACAAGGGAGTCTATGTGGCACTATCTACAAGGGGGGCTGTGTGGCACTATCTACAAGGGTGGTATATGGCGCTATCTACAAGGGGGGTGTCATGTACAAATACACAGTAAACAGCGAAGAAAAAACAAAAGTCAGAAGGCAAAGAAAAGTCAGGAGTCCAGCCGAGGTCAGGTCACAAGAAGTCAAAAAGCAAGTCACTCAGGGGAGTCTGAAACAAGGGAAAGCACCAGGTGACGAAACTCTAATTACAGGCAAAGGCCAACTATCCCAGGCTGAACTAAATAAGGAGAGGGCTGGAGCTCAGGAACATCAGCCAGGCTTTCATTGGCCTGATGCTCCTGAGCTCCTATTGGCTGCAGACTGCCTCAGTGTGCCAGGCCGGGCGACGCCTGAGCGAGTAACTCTCGATGTCCTGGAGACCAAGGGAGCCTGCAGGCAGAGTGTACGTGACAGTACCCCCCTTTTACGAGAGGCCACTGGACCCTCAACCCCCGAACCAGGTTTATTCGGTAACTTTTTATGAAAGTTTTTTATAAGGGTCCGAGCGTGGATCTCTCAGACTGGGACACAAGTCCTCTCCTCTGGACCATATCCTTTCCAATGGACCAGGTACTGGATAGACCCCTGAACCTTTCTACTGTCCAGCAACCTGGCCACCTCGAACTCCTGTCCCTTGGGTGTCAATATTGGGACGGGGGGTTTCCCTATGGGAAGGATGGGGGAACACATCTTTTCAGAAGAGAGGAATGAAACACATCGTGGATGCGGGAGGAGGCGGCAATTTTAAGTGAAAGGAGAACGGGTTGATCCTCTCCATGACTTCATAAGGACCGATGTACCTTGGGGCGAACTTTCTGGAGGGTACCCTCAGGCGGAGGTTCTTTGAAGATAACCGAACCCAATCTCCCACCAAGAAATAAGGTGTTAAGGATCTGCCAGGCACAGCTTCTGTGTCTACGCCCATAGGTAATCAGTCTGCACCTGCTTCTATGTCTGTGAGACTGACTCCATCTTCCACCACTCAGGATGGCAGGCTTAGGAGTGGGAGAGCCTATCACAGCCTGGCCAGACGGAGCTAGCTCCCGCCCTCTGTCTATTTATACCTGCATTTCCTGTTCCTCCTTGCTTGTGATTCTTCTCGTTTGGTTTCCTGGCCCTGCTGCAGCTTCTTGAACTATTTGACCCTGCTTCATATTGACCCTGGCTTACGGACTACTCTCCTGCTCTGTGTTTGGTACCTCGTACACTCCTGGTTTGACTCGGCTTGTTCACTACTCTCCTGCTCAGCGTTTGGTACCTCGTACACTCCTGGTTTGACTCGGCTCGTTCACCACTCTTGTTGCTCACGGTGTTGCCGTGGGCAACTGCCCCTTTTCCCTTGCTTCTGTGTACCCTTGTCTGTTTGTCTGTCGTACACTTATTGAGCATAGGGACTGTCGCCCAGTTGTACCCCGTCGCCTAGGGCGGGTCGTTGCAAGTAGGCAGGGACTGAGTGGTGGGTAGATTAGGGCTCACTTGTCTGTTTCCTTACCCCCATCATTACATCAGGATTAGCCGAACACCTTTTATTGGCTTGAAGCCGCTAGTGGTCCTGGGCTGCCCTGAGATTACTCTGGACCTGGTCCCAGATGACCCTCAAGTTCCCAGTGAGAAGCTCCACTTCAGGGTTATCTGATACACATGGGGAAAATGAAGAAAACTGGGGATTAAAACCATAATTAGCAAAATAGATAAAATCCATGGCTAGATGGGTCCAGGGTCCTTGGGGCACCGGCAAAGGACACAGCAAGCTTGCAGGTCAGGATCTGGGAGTTTTAGACCGGGGGCAGGTCTCACATAAGACCATGTAGGCTCGGACATCTCGCAGCAGCCCTGGCCACCAGAAACCACGGGTGACAAGGTCCCTGGTATCAGAGATGCCTGGGTGACCTGACAGGACTGAGTCATGACACTCCTGGAGGAGCCTCAGCCGGAGGTGTAGGGGTACAAACAATTTGCCCTCTGGTAGGGCATCAGGGGCAGAGTCCCGGCTGGCCGTGATCTCAGTGGTCAAGTCAGAGTCTACGGTTGCCACTACCACACCAGGAAGCAATACTCCTTCGGGTTTGGTCTCAGGCGGAGGGGTGGCCAGAAAACTACGGGACAGAGCATCCGCTTTAATATTCTTTGAACCAGGCCTGTAGGTAACAACAAAATTGAACCTGGTAAAAAAAAAATAGAGCCCATCTAGCCTGTCTAGGGTTGAGTCTCTTGGCTGATTCTAGAAAGACCAAATTTTTATGGTCAGTGAGGACCGTGACCCGATGTCTTGCCCCTTCGAGAAAATGGCGCCATTCCTCCAAAGCCCATTTGATGGCCAGCAGTTCCCGATTACCCGAGGTGAGTGTGAAAAGTAGGAGTCCAGCCAAGGTCAGGTCACAAGAAGTCAAAAAGCAAGTCGCTCAGGGGAGTTTGAAACAAGGGAAAGCACCAGGCAAGGAAACTCTAATTACAGACAAAGGCCAACTATCCCAGGCTGAACTAAATAAGGAGAGGGCGGGAGCTCAGGAACATCAGCCAGGATTTGATTGGCCTGACGCTCCTGAGCTCCTATTGGCTGCAGACTGCCTCAGTCTGCCAGGCCGGGTGAGGCCCGAGCAAGTAACTCTCGATGTCCTGGAGACCGAGGGAGCCGCAGTCAGTTAGTACATGATAGGTGGTAAGTGGCATTGGCACTGTCTACAAGTTGTGTTGTTTGTGGTACTGTCTACAAGGGGCGTATGTGGCACTGTCTACAAGGGGGGTTGTGTGTGGCCCTATTTACAAGGGGGGTAGTGTGTGGCACTCTCTGGAAGGGTTGTGTGTGGCACTATCTACAAGAGGGACTATGCAGCACTATCTACAAGGGGGGCTATGTGGCACTATCTACAAGTGACCTATGTGGCACTATCTACAAGGGGGGTATGTGGCACTAGACACAAGAGGAAATGTGTGCCAATATCTACAAGGGTTTTTGTGTGTGGCACTATCTACAAGGGGGTTGTGTGTAGCAGGATCTTTAAGGGGTTTGTGTGTGACACTATTTATAATAGTGATATGTGGCACTATCTACAAGGGGTTTTATGTGGCACTACCAACAAGGGGGGTTGTATGTGGCAACATCTAGATGGGGGTTGTGTGTGGCACTATCTACAAGCGGGTTGTGTGTGGCAGTCTACAAGGGGAATTGTGTGTGGCACTATTTACAAGGGGGGTTGTGTGTGGCACTATCTTCAAGGGTTGTGTGTGACACTATGTACAAGGGGGTTGTGTGTGACACTATCTACAAGGGGGGCTATGTGGTACTATCTACAAGGGGTGCTGTGTGTTGCACTATCTACAAGGGGGGATTGTGTGTGGCACTATCTACAAGAGGGTGCTGTGTGTGTCACTGTCTACAGGGGGGTTATGTGCCACTATCTACTAGGGGGTTGTGTGTGGCACTATCTACAAGGGTTGCTATGTGTCACTATCTACAAGGGTGGTTGTGTGAGGCACTATCTACACGGGGGTTGTGTGTGGCACTGTCTACAGGGGGGTATATGGCACTATCTAAGAGGGGTGTTGTGTGTGGCACTATTTACAGGGGGGTTGTGTGTGGAACTATCTCCAAGGGTATTGTGTGGCACTCTCTACAAGGGGTGTTGTGTGTGGCACTATCTACATGGGGTGTTGTGTGTGGCACTATCTACATGGGGTGTTGTGTGTGGCACTATGTACAAGGGGTGTTGTGTGTGGCACTATCTACAAGCGGAGTTGTGTGTGGTACTGTCTACAGTGGGGGTTGTATGTGGCACTCTCTACAAGGGGGGTTGTGTTTGCCATTGTCTACAAGGGGGATATGTGGCACTACCTACAAGTGGGGTTGTGTGTGGCACTATTTACAAGGGGGTTGTGTGTGGCACTGTCTACAAGTTGGGTTGCGTGTGGCACTCTCTACAAGGGGGGATGTGAGTGGCACTGTCTACAAGGGGGTTGTGTGTGGCACTGTCTACAAGGGGGTTGTGTGTGGCACTGTCTACAAGGGGTTGTGGGCGGCACTGTGTACAAGGGGGTATGTGTGGCACTATTTACAAGGGGGGTTGTGTATGGCACTGTCTACAATGGGGCATATGTGGAACTATCTACAAGGGGGGTTGTGTTTGGCACTATTTACAAAGGGGGGTTGTGTGTGGCACTATCTACAATGGGCGTTGTGTTTGGCACTATCTATAAGGGTTTGTGTGTGGCAATGTCTACAAGGGGGGTTGTGTGTGGCACAGTCTACAGGGGGGACATGTGGCGTACCTACAAGGGTGGTTGTGTGTGGCACTATTTACAAGGGGGTTGTGTGTGGCACTATCTACAAAGGGGGTTGTGTGTGGCACTGTCTACAAGGGGGGGTTGTCTGTTGCATTATTTACAAGGGGTGTTGTGTGTGGCACTATCTACAAGGGGGATGTGTGTGGCACTATCTACAAGGGGGATGTGGCACTATCTATAATAGGGATATGTGGCACTATCTACAAGGGGTTGTATGTTACACTGTGGGTTGTGTGTGGCACCATCTAAAATGGGGTTGTGTGTGGCACTACCTAGAAGCAGCTTGTGTGTGGCACTGTATACAAGGGGTATTGTGTGTGGCACTATTTACAAGGGGGGTTGTGTGTGGCACTATCTACAAATGGGTTGTGTGTGGCACTGTCTACAAGGGGGGTATCATTGTCTACAACGGGAGTTGTGTGTGGCACTATCTACAGGGGGTATGTGGCACTACCAACTAAGTGGGTTGTGTGTGACACTATTTTCAAGGGGTTGTTTGTGGCACTGTCTACAAGGGGGGTTTTGTGTGGCACTATTTACAAGGGGGTTGTGTGTGGCACTATCTACAAGGGGGGTTGTGTGAGGCACTGTCTACAAGAGGGGTTGTGTGTGGCACTATCTACAAGGGGGTTGTTTGTGGCACTGTCTACAAGGGTGATTGTGTGTGGAAATATCTACAAGGGGGTTCTGTGTGGCACTGTCTACAAGGGGTTGTGTGTGGCACTATCCACAAGGGGCATATGTGGCACTATCTACCAAGGGGTTGTGTTTGGCACTATTTACAAGGGGGATGTTGGGTGGCATTATCTACAAGGGGGGTTGTGTGTGGCACTATCTTCAATGGGGTTGTGTGTGGCACTATCTACAAGGGGGGTTTTGTGTGACACTATCTACAAGGGGTTGTGTGTGGCACTGACTTCAAGGGTGATTGTGTGTGGAAATATCTACAAGGGGGGTTGTGTGTGGCACGGTCTGCAAGTGGTTTGTTTGTGGCCCTATCTACAAGGGGGGTCTTGTGTGGCACTATCTACAAGGGGGTATGTCGCGCTATCTACAAGTGGGGTTGTGTGTGGCACTATCTACAAGGGTTGTGTGTGGCGCTATCTACAAGGGGGTTGTGTGTGGCACTATATTCAAGGGGGGTTGTGTGTGGCACTATATACAAGGGGGGCTATGTGGCCCTATCTATAGGGGGTTTTGTGTGGCACTATCTACAAGGGACATGTTTATGGCACTATCTACAAGTGGGGTTGTGTGTGGCACTGTATGCTAGGGGGTATGTGGCACTATCTAAAAGGGTGTGGTGTGTGGCACTATTTACAAGGGGGTTGTGTGTGGCACTATCTGCAAGGTTTGTGTGTGGCACTATCTACAATGGGGCTATGCAGCACTATCTACAAGGGGGGTTGTGTGTGGCACTATCTGCAAGGGTTGTGTGTGGCACTTTCTACAAGGGGTGGTATGTGGCACTTTCTACAAGGGGGTTGTGTGGCACGATCTACAAGGGGGGCTATGTGGCACTATCTGCAAAGGGGTATGGGGCACTATCTACAAGGGGGTATGTGGCACTACCTACAAAGTGGGTATGTGGCACTATCTACAAGGGGTGTTTTTTGTGGCACTATTTACAAGGGGGGTTGTATGTGGCACTATCTACAAGGGGTTTGTGTGTGAACTATCCTAAAGAGGGGCTATGTGGCACTATCTACAAGGGGAGTATGTGGCACTATCTACAAAGTTGGTATGTTGCAATATCTACAAGGGGGATATGTGGCACTATCTACCAGTGTGTTTCTTGGTGCATTGACTTTTGGGTCAGTTTTTTAAATAACTATTAATACTATGAAATAACATAATTGATAATAAATGTCATAATATCCGTGCTTAACTGTTTGTTCCAATTTTCGTAACCATGTAACTAAAGGTTAATAAGAATACACGTGGCAGCCTAGCTGTATTTTTCATTGCACACAGAACTGATAAATGTTCATTTTCGGGGGGCGGGGGATATGGGGGAGCATGTTGGTTGCAGGGGAGGGGTGCCAAGTCAAAAGTTTGTTATGGGGCCGAGTCTTTTCTAGTTACGCCGACTGGTTTGTAGCCTCTGAATGAAAACATCAATGTCCTTATTTACTGAGAGCAAACTGATAATCCTGAAAATGGTGGGGAACTGAAAAAAGGGATATTGGAAATTTGTAAAACTTTTCATTTATACGCTGATTAAGCTTTATTTTCATAGAACCAGAAAACCCCCTCAAGCTGTCTTAATAAATTTTATGGAGTGCACTAGTGAGGAAATGACGACTGTCATACAAGAATAGACTTGCAATGTGTGACAGGCATCCACTGTAACCAGTCGATTCACCCTTGTAAAGGGAAGCAAAAGCGCCTCTGGCGGCCGTGTATATATACAGTTTTTATACATATATATATATATATATATATATATATATATATATATATATATTTATTTATATATATTTACGTAGATACCTAACAGAAGTATGATGATGAATGGAGTCAGTTGAGGAACCGCTAAAAATATGAATTTTGGGGATCAGCCCACCCTACATTCACAACTGCAAGAATTTTTTTTACTTTCTGAGATACATAAAAGATGTATCTTGCACTCAGTCGAAACCGTCATGACTAAGTTCATAACTTAGATGCGATCGATAAAAGGTGGATCCTGCGTGTCAGAGACAAACATGATCCGCTGTCACTGAAGCCGTCAGTCCTGCTGACCTGACGGTTTGGGTTTCAGAGCAAGATACAACTTCTATGAATCCAGGATACAGAGAGGCTGCATTAAACACCATAATACATTGCTTTAGTAAAAGAAAAGAAAAAAAAGAAGTATTCAATAATTTACATAACCTTTAATAAAGGTATTTTTTATTTTACACTGATTTGTGATATGTCAATGTGTGATTGGTGGGCTCCAACCCTGGCCTCTTTATTTTTGTGATTGTGGGGGTCCCAGCGGTTGGTATCCACAAAACACTCATTGATGGCATATCCAAGGGATAATGGTAATGCCAGATTTACAAACAGCGTTTTGCTGTGTTTTTCGTGGCATTTTTAATGGCGTTTATTAATGCGTTTTTTTAGTGCGGTCAGATGTTACATGAAAGTCTATTGTAAAATATAAAATGTACTACACACAAATGTGGTTTGGCTTGTTACCTTTTCGAGAGAATTTTGTAGTCAGTGTTGTTTTCTTTACAAACGCAGCATGCTCTGTGTATGGTGTGTTTTTTCCAGGCGTTTTCCCATAGCCTTCTCTATAGGACTTCAAAAAACCCAGAAAAAAAGCATGTACAAAATGACACCAAATAAAAAAATGCCACCAAAAACACCACTCAAAACGCCTTAAAAAAAGCATGTTACATTTTAATAATGCTTGCGTTTTTCGAAGCGTTTTTGATGCGGATTAAATTGCCAGAAAACTTCTGTCTGAAGGAGGCCCAAGACATTAAACTGCATCAAAAAAACATTCCAAAACGTTAGTGTTTTTCAAATGTAACATGCGTTTTTTGTGGCGTTTTTCATTTAGTGTAATTTTGTACATGCATTTTTTTATGGTTTTTGAGGTCCTATAGACAAGCCTATGGGAAAAAGGCTGCAAAAAAACACCATACCCATAGCATGCTAAATTTGATAAAACCGCCATTGAACATAAAATTGCCTTAAAAACGCCACAAACCATAATGCAGTTGTGTGTATTGCACTTGATATTTTACTATAGACTTTAATGTAACATCTGGCTGCACTAACAAACGCAGCAAAAAAATGACATTAAAAACGCCATGAAAAATGTAAGGCAGTTAGGTGTAAAGCAGCTCACAATCCAACATCTGCTTAAAAGCTTTAGCAATACTGACCGTATTAGTAAGTAGGGTCAATAAAAATGTCACGTATAAAGCAGGAAATGTTTAGTTTATGATTTTTTCTGCTATTCCAAAGCATGGAGTGGTATCTGGATCGAGGGAAATCTCTCCAGCTGTTTCTTAATAAATCTCAAGCGCCGGCTATTTGTTCTAACTCGGAAGGTTTATCTGCGCCGCCGCTGCTTGATTAAACTGGGGCAGGGTTTTCATTTAACTATGAAATCGGACATGACCGATTGATCGGCTCTGTGCTGCTCACTGCCAGACTATGGAGCTATTGATTGTGCTTGGCCCTGTACAGAGTAAATGCTGCCAGTTAAGGAGAAGCACTGTACTAGCTTCATCACTGCGGAGTCTCAGTATAGTGATCGTGCTATGATGTGATGACCGTGCAAGACAAGTCTCAGGGTCCTGGTTTTTAAACACTACAAAAATAAATGAAAAATGAGCTCTGTCTTCCTCACATGCCTTCATCTCTTCTTTATGCATTCCCCCTATATGCAACTCATCCATTCATCTTTATCGGATAATCTTTCTAAAAGAATGTTTAACTGAAGATTATAGTTAAAAATAATTCTCTATTGGGTAAGTAATGGCTTCTTACTGAGGTTTAAATACATTTCATCCAAGGTTGGTCCCACACTTCTAAATTTAGCTATACAAAGTCCAACCCTGCAACTGGTCTGTTCTACGTGAGTCAGTCATATCTAGACAGAGATAACAAGCAGAGACGCTCAATATTGCACACAGATACTTAGATATATTGTGCCACAAAAAATAGTAACATCAGAACCCCAATTGTTGGTGGACCGATGTCATCTATCAGGGTTAAAGGGGTTGTCCACTTTCAGAAAATTAATGTTAATTTTTTGTATAATAAATCGTTATACAATTTTCCAATATATTATCTGTATTAATTCCTCATGGTTTTCAAGATCTCTGCTTGTTGTCATTCAGAACGAACATTCCTCGTTTACCTCCAGTGGATAAAATTCACACAGGTGCACGGTATGTTACAGTCACAGTATGTGTATCAGAGCTGTGTCTTCTAATGATCCCAGAACCTGTGTGTCCATCACATGACCATGGACAGAATTGTATCCACTGGAAGTAAATAATGAATGTTCCTACTGAATGACAACCAGCAGAGTTCTTTAAAACCGTGAGGAATTAATACAGAAAATATATTGGAATATTGCATAACTTTTTGTTGTACAAAAAATTACATACATTTGCTGAAACTTAACAACCGTTTAAAGCATTTCACAGTCTACGAGTATTAACCTAAAAGGAGAAACTGGTTTCCTGAGAACATGAACTTAATTTGTGTAATTTTTTCTTTTATTGGGTCATTCACTCATTGGAGCACTGCATCCCCTTCATTGTTTACACAGGCATAGTGACTCATCAGTACTCACTGCAGATCGTTCCATTCATTCATTCGTTCCTTCGTTGTGCTGATAATTTATTTTTTGATAATTTAATTTACATACATTTTTTTTGGGGGGGGGGGGAAGCAAAGAAAACAAAAAAAACAACAACATTCTGCCATGTGTTTTTTGGGGGTTATATTACTGTTAATAGGCTGTGCATCTGGTCCCCCACTTGTTTACTTAGGTGCATGGCCCCAGTGGCGTTGCGAGTCTCAAAGACAACATAGCTACAAGACAATTTTCTGATACCACTAAACAAGTGACAAACAATACCTACACATCATGAACACATATTAGTACTACATAATGTCTAAATTAAACTTCCATAGCATGGCCACATATTACCACCACATAGTGACTGAATAATACCACCATACTGTTACTGAATAATACTTCCACTCCATGACCACATATTACCACCACATAGTGACTGAATAATACTACCATACTGTTACTGAATAATACTTCCACTCCATGACCACATATTACCACCACATAGTGACTGAATAATACTACCATACTGTTACTGAATAATACTTCCACTCCATGACCACATATTACCACCACATAGTAACTGAATAATACTACCATACATCGCTGGCCGTTGCTGTCAAAAGTTCATTGCCGTTATCCCCTCTCCTAAACTCCTCCTCCGACCATAAATAACGGTCTGCAAACATTTTGCGCCTTTTATGATAATAATCCATCAGTCTCGTTCGTTCCTCTTCTTATGCCTGCCCACTGCCAAAAACTGGCCCGCCCTGAATGCCAAAATCTCGTCTGAGATAGCGCGCATGCGCCCGTCATGTATGGTCCCATACCTTTCCCTGCTTCATCCGGACCTCAAATCTAGTTACTACGCATATGCCACTATGGTGTCCCGTTGTGTGCACACACCAAAACAGGACATCGATGCGCAAGCGCAGGATTTCGTGCGTGCTGGGGGGAAGGCGAGGAGTTGTCAATCAAAAGTAAGGGGGTGGGGTTAACTCTTTTCAAATGAAAATATGACTCTTATGCTCATTAGCATACGGAATAGGAACACTAAAAAACTGAATACTGAATACTAAAGGTACAGAGCCTACTTAGAAGATAATTATAGGTTACATAAAAAATATTTTTCACCCACTACCACAAGATATTGCTGGTTTAATAGGGGAAATGCTAGTGGCATGTTTCCTATAAAGATGAAGTCTTCTCAGATTGGGGTCATTCACTTTTTCTTTTCTTCTTCATCCGGGCCAGACCGCCACGACGACTTCTTCCAGCCTGTGCAGAATTTATAGCAGAGGCATCTTTGGCTCCTTGATTTTCCATCACACTCCTCACCTATTTCAAAGCAGTCATAGTGCCCCCTTTAGACCCCGTACTGTATTAGTGCTCCTCCTGGTGCCCCTCACATTAATAAAGCCCCCAAACCATAATAGTGCCACCACACAGTAGTAATGTTCTCCTTTTTCCCCCACACAGTAGTAGTACTCTTTTGTGCCCCCATATAGTAGTTCTCCTCTTTTGTGCCCCATATAGTAGTAAGTAATTTGTAGTTAGGTGATTCGCGTATAGTAGTTAGGTCCCCTATATAGTAGATAGAACCCCCATATTGTAGATAGGTGACCCCCATATTGTAGTTAGTTGCCCTCATATAGTAGATAGGTGCCCCCATATAGTAGATAGGTGACCCCATGTAGTAGATAGGTGACCCCATGTAATAGATAGGTGACCCAATATAGTAGTTAGGCCCCCATATAGTAGATGGTGGCCCCATATAGTAGTCAGGAGCCCCATATAGTAGTTAGGCCCATATAATATATAGGTGCCCCATATATTGCAGTGACGTCATCACACCGTCTGCCACAGGACGTTAGTCTGACGTCCTCTGCAACTGTAGTAGGCCATAGGCCTACAACAGCCTTTGGCTTACTAGTCAGTGTCGAGGCAGGGAGCCAATGGCTCTTTGCTCAGCAATAGTGAACAAAGCGGCGCTCGCATGGGATCCCAGGGCTGCTGGGCCCCCATCCCACTGGGCCGTTCGTGGTTGCACACTCTGCACCTGTAATCATTAAGCCCAGTATACTGCTATCCTTATGTATGCCAGTATATTATGCCTGTGCATATAAATATGCACAGGAACCAGTTAGGTCCTTTACCAGAGACAGCCCTGGGAGCCTGTGCTAGGTCTTATGCCGTTAACATGGGGGTGTTAGCCCCACGATCATGTAATTGGAGTTGGCGATCATGGTAAGTGCTTATAGAGACATGAGCTTCCAGAGTAACAGATGGAGAGTAGGGTCCGGCCTGTGAGGGGTTACAATCTTACTGCAGTTACATCAGGTTTCCTTTAATCTTTACCTCCCATATTACAGATCAATTAACTGAACATGCATTGTACCAACTGACCAGAAAAGCCTGAACAGATTATTTTCTAACCGTTGTGCTGTGCACTAAACAAGCTATAATGATATATTTCCTAATGATCATATAGCACCAACGTATATGTGCAGGGTCGTACCCAGATTGTTATTATTCACATCACTCTTTCACAATCTTATTTCGATGGATTCACTGAAGTGATATATGAATAAAATATAAGTTTATTTAGATAACTCTCTAAAAACAGGGGTACAATCACCACCGTGACAAAAGCCCCACCGTGTGAATTTAAAAACGTATTAAACAGTAAACTACTGAGTCCTGATACCATTGCGAACCCTCTATGACTCAGTATGTTTATAACAGATATCAAAACGGAATCAGCATATAACCATGGGCAAAACAGTAGTATAAACCTTGAAACACACTAGAGCCCGCGATAACCGCACCTGGAACTCCCAGTGTTAAAGGATACAACAATTCACACTGTCCCCAATGCTACAATTCCTCACTAACACGACCCTACGCGTTTCTTGTACTTATCATCAGGGGTCTGTACTTGGTCACTCTGGCCGGGATGCCAGCGATATTAATTCAACAGCAGGTATTCTGCTGTACACCACGGAAGCATGCTCGCATTGATATCAGCGGCATTATTTCGATGTCTCACACACACTAGTGCCAATTTAACAGGAGGCCAATTAAAATCACGGGATAGGTGATAATTCTCTAATCCCTCATGAGCGCAGTGAGGAGAACATTGAATGAAGTTGTAATGATGGGGTAAGGAAACAGACAAGTGAGCCCTAATCTACCCGCCACTCAGTCCCTGCCTACTTGCAACGACCCGCCCTAGGCGACGGGGTACAACTGGGCGACGGTCCCTACGCTCAATAAGTGCACGACAGACAAACAGACAAGGGTACACAGAAGCAAAGGAAAAGGGGCAGTTGCCCACGGCAACACCGTGAGAAACAAGAGTGGTGAATGAGCCGAGTCAAACCAAGAGTGTACGAAGTACCAAACGCAGAGCAGGAGAGTAGTGAACAAGCAGAGTCAAACCAGGAGTGTTCGAGGTACCAAACGCAGAGCAGGAGAGTAGTCAGTAAGCCAGGGTCAATATGAAGCAGGGTCAAATAGATCAAGAAGCTGCAGCAGGGCCAGGAAACCAAACGAGAAGAATCACAAGCAAGGAGGAACAGGAAAGGCAGGTATAAAAAGACAGAGGGCGGGAGCTAGCTCCGTCTGGCCAGGCTGTGATAGGCTCTCCCACTCCTAAGCCTGCCATCCTGAGTGGTGGAAGATGGAGTCAGTCTCACCGACATAGAAGCAGGTGCAGACTGATTACCTATGGGCGTAGATACAGAAGCTGTGCCTGGCAGATCCTTAACAGAAGTTGTGGTCGAGCATGCGTGCTGCCACGCCATTCAAAGTCTATGGCAATGACGGGAACAGCCGTGTTTTCATCAGTCCCATAGACATTAAATAGAGCAGCGGGCACATATTCATTCAAGTTCCACCTCATCGTGGGGGGTGCAGTAAGGAGAAACAATGGGTTCGGGACCCATCGGGCTACCGAGTTACATTTTGAGACACCATACATCAAATGTTGTCACTGACCTACTTGTGTAATAGGATGTTCCCTACTTCTAGTAGGTCCCTACTGATAATCTACCATTTAAGGATAATACATTGAGTCACAAACTTATCGCAGGTACCAGAATGTATAAATACACATGATTTATTAAGTTATTGCATTTATGTTAAAGAAGCTGCCAATATGTCAGGGTTCCTAATTTACTGTAATGATTGCACAATGATCTAGTTCTATTTATAGAGCCAGACATATGGTATATAATACATTTCAGACACAATTGTTTGAGAAGAGACGATGTTCATATATGGAGATCAATAATGTATAGATTAGAACTCATGGCCTGACTGACATTTCAATGGCACAAAGCAATCATCCATCTTTTTATTTGGAAGCTCTTGTTTTTATTTTAAGCATTTGTTATTATTTAACCTAATGCATTAAGTTTTCGTAAAATGATTTATCTAATTAAAAAAAGCTAAAGCCAAACAATAGTAACACAAAATTCTCAAAATAAAACATATAAGTATATTTTGAAGCTACGTAAAGCTTTTATACACTTCCTGTGGTGTGGCAAGAGACCTCACATTCATAAAGACAAGCTTATGGCCACTAGGGAGAGAGGTGGTATTAATTTGCCAAACTTGTGGGGCTAAAATCTAGCATGTTTGGCTAGACATGTCATAGACTGGGTCAAACAGATGAGCCACCACTCTGATTATGTTTTGGAGTCAAACTTCTGTGCCCCTTGGAATCTTTGTTCGCTCCTACATACTTCCCTATCCTTAGCCGAAATATATACAACAATCTTTGTTGTGTGGAGATACTATAATGGCTTGGAGGGCACTGAGGAGTAGGTTTTGACTCTCCTTTCAGATTTCCAAACACCTTCCTTTATGGATACATCTTTAATTTACTGAGGGTAAAGACAATAGACTTTTCACTGAGTGGCGCACTAAGGGCATAATTAAAGTAGATCATTTGCTTTCATAAATGCTCTATTAGATATTAGACAAGATTATATAGATATATTAGAGACAACTAAAGCTGTGTTCATATCACCGTTGCCCTTCCGTTGAGGGTTTCCGTCGGAGGTTTCCGTCAGGTTAATCCCTGAACGGAAAGACAAATGGAAACCTAAGCTTCCGTTTAAATCACCATTGATATCATTTGCAACACCATTGAGTCGACTGCGCTATTGATACCGTCAAAATGACGGAAACCCTGATAAACAGAAACCTTTAGCAACGTTTCCGTCATTATTGATTTCCGTTTGCCTTTTTGTTGAGGGGTTAACCCGACAGAAATTTGCCACCGAGTCCATCCATGGGGATGAAACGTTGCATTTGACATGGATGAATAAACCGGTTTGAATTGAATACTACTTTGGAGAGAATCCAACACTGGGGTAAGATAGAACTTACCCACTCTGCACTGCTCCCTCCTCCTGCTCCCCCCTCTCCTCACAATAGACTTCTATGGGCAGAGTGTCCTCTATGCTTTCTCCCTCCTCCCCCTCCTTCCCCCTCCATAAACTTCTATGGGCAGCATGTCTGTGTCTTTTTTTCTTTTCTTCTGCTCCCTCCTTCAGCTCCCCCTCCCCTCTCTATAGACTTCTATAGGGGCAGCAGCATCTGTGTCTCTCACTCAGCTCCCTCCTCCTGCTCCCCCCTCTTCATTTAATAAACTTCTATGGGCAACATATTTATTAATGTGACTAAAGGATGGGACTAATAGCACTGTTTCTATTTTTGCAGATGGCAACAAGCTACTTGTGTATGTAGTATTGTTCAGTCTATGGAAGATGTTTATAAATTACAAGCCGATTTGGACACACTGAGTGTTTGGGCATCCACTTGGCAAATTAGGTTTAATGTAGATAAATGTAAAGTTATGCATCTGGGTACCAACAATCTAAAAGCATCGTATGTCCTAGAGGGAGCTAAACTGGGAGAGTTACTTGCTGAGAAGGATCTGGGTGTACCTGTAGATCATAAACTAAATAACAGCATGCAATGTCAATCAGATGCTTCTAAGGCCAGCAAGATATTGTCGTGTATTAAAAGAGGCATGGACTCGCGGGACAGGGATGTAATATTACCACTTTACAAAGTATTAGTGCGGCCTCATTTAGAATATGCAGTTCAGTTCTGGGCTCCAGTTCATAGAAAGGATGCCCTGGAGTTGGAAAAAATACAAAGAAGAGCAGCGAAGCTAATAAGGGGCATGGAGAATCTAAGTTATGAGGAAAGATTAAAATAATTAAACCTATTTAGGCTAGAAAAGTGACGACTAAGGGGGGACATGATTAACTTATATAAATATAAGAATGGTCCATCAAAGAAATATGGTGAAATCCTGTTCCATGTAAAACCCCCCCAAAAAACAAGGGGGCACTCCCTCCGTCTGGAGAAAAAAAGGTTCAATTTGCAGAGGCGACAAGCCTTCTTTACTGTGAAAACGGTGAATTTATGGAATAGTCTACCGCAGGAGCTGGTCACAGTAGCTACAGTAGATGGCTTTAAAAAAGGCTTAGATAATTTCCTAGAATGAAAAAATATCAGCTCCTATATCAATGTGTACAATTTTTGTTTCATCCCTTCCCTTTCTCCCATCCCTTGGTTGAACTTGATGGACACGTGTCATTTTTCAACTGTACTAACTATGGAAGTATAAAAATATATATAGATATATCAGGACATCAAGAGTAAAAATCCAGGCATAGTTCAAATGAATTCTGTTGTGCCACAACAATAGAAACTGGTACCAGTCATGTCCATAATATAGAGTTCAGTAGATATGTAAAAATAAAAATTATAAAAATAATTATACCAACTAATATTAAAACCTCTATTTTGCAACAGAACCAAAAGGACTGCATCCTGGAGAGATTATTTAGCCGATCGATCCACATAGTTTCTCTCTGAGCAAGTGTTCTTCTCCAATTCCTCCCTCTCTGACCAATATATACCCTGTCAATGCGACGGACCCTCAGTCGTGAAGCATCACAGTAAGGCCCCATGCACACGACCGTGCCCGCAATCACGGCCCGCGATTGCGGGCACGGCCGGCCGCTGACTGACAGCCGCATTTTCGGGCCGTGCTCCCATACAAAGTATGGGAGCACGGCCCGCAAAATGCGAAAGAACGGACATGTTCCATAATTGCCGGAACATTTCCACGGCACTGACACCCTTCCGTAGTGCTACAGAAAGGTGTCAGTGTTCAATGAAAGTGAATGGCTCCGTTTTTGCGGACCGCGGTTGCGGTCCGCAAAAACGGAGGTTTTTTGCTGTCGTGTGCATGGGGCCTTATGAAAGAGTTTGAAGTGACAGGGAATAGGTTTGAAAGTGGACAAATAGTCAATTAGTTTTGCAAGCTTGAGATCTAACACATGTTCACAAAGGACAGGTCGCACATGAATTTTCCCACAGGGGCAACAGGCATAGTATATAACTCCTACTGTGCTACAATCTATCTGCTGGATTGTATTATAAAATCTGTTACCATCAGAGCCTGTAAACTGAGTGGCTTTCTCAATGTTAGAACATGCCACACATTTACCACATGTAGTACAGCCCCATTTCGGTCCTTTGGACATGAAAGCATTAGACAGATGTTGTCCACAATGGTAACTGTGGACCAATAAGTCCTTTAGGGTCTTTGATCTATGATGGGTCAATGAAGGGTGTTTTGGCAAGTATCACCTCAAAACATTATCTGTCAATAATATATGCCAATGCTTCTCTAAGGACAGAAAATGTTCTCTACAATTGGAGCTGTAATCTGCAATAAATGTTACCTGGTCTTTGGTATTCTTTTTGGGCAGTTTTGGAAGTAAAAGGTTGCTTGATTACACTTCTTAGATCTAATATATGCCTACTGGATTAATTACGGGCGATTTTACGGTTGTGTGCCTGGGGCCTAACTGTAAGAAAGGAACCTTTTCATAAGAAATAATCAGTATAACAAAACGTCCAATAACGACCTTGCAGCTGCAAATTCAGTATGTACATCCTTATAACAAACTCAGATAAGGGATGAAAAACATGGCTTACAATGTTTGACCTTATGAATGTCCAGACAATCCCAGCATAAATTTACTTTTACAGAGACACAGATAATTCTTCAAAACACAAAATGGATTCTTTAAGATATAAAATAAAGGCTCCATGCAAAATGGAGTCACATAACCATACTTAAAAAATGGAATCACATAAACACATTTTACTCACTTTCACACATATGTTGTTAGACCCCCGACAAAATCGGTTTTCCCAGGGGGGTTTGTAGAGTTCCTATGGATCTCTGGAATCAAGTAGAATCGTTGGTTCAGAAATGATCAGTCCCTACAGTTGTTTTTTTTGTCAGGATCCCTTGTTCCGCTGACCGATCAAGAATGGGCATAAGCTCTCTCCTAAATTTAGATAGGGGGTTAAAAGTAAGCTTTTTTATAACAATCACCCCTCAATTGACAGAACATATCCTTCTCATACATGAGTATTGGCCATACAACAACATTACCCCCTTTAGCCGAAGCTTTTATAACTATATCTTTGCATTAGCCCAGTTCCTCCAAGGCTGTTCTTTGGGCAAAGTTTATGTTACCCCTATCAATTGTTTCTGGTTGTAATGTCTGTGGCTGCAGGCTGTCAGCTCGAACCTCCCGCTGACAGCCGCAGCCACGAGTCGGCAAGCGCTGGCCCCAGCCTCCTCCTCAGGAGACGCCAGCGCTCGCATCCACTCACCTCCCATAGGGTGCGCGCGCACGCTCATCCCCACTGTTAAAGGGGCAGCGTGCGCACCGGACCTCATGGACGACCTTTGACCCGTGAGTACCCTGGACTATAAGAGGGGTCCAGCCCTCTAGTTCTATGCCTGAGCGTTGTTGTGTATGCCTTAGTCTGTCTATGCAAATTGGTCCCCTAGTGTTTCCGGCTCCCAGTGTTTCCTGTTCCTGTTCCCCGATCTAGTGCTGTGCTTGCTATAATCGTGCTGTGCTGGATACCACGCTTGACTGCCTACCTACGCCTGTCGTCCACCCACTGCCTAGTTCCTGCCAAGCTACTGTCCGTGCTGTCACAGGTACCCTATATACCATAGACTGTGACCTGTGCCCTGTTAGCCAGCTGCCTTACCGCCAAGGAGGTACAGCCCAGTGGGTCCACAGACCCTTCGTGACACTGGTATAGATCTCTGGAAATAGAGATAACGGGACAAACTTCTTGGATCTAGGATGTAAATGTTGAGGGTACTTACCTGATGGGATGTTCTCATGCTCATCTAACAGGTGTTGTAGCTATTGTACCGCCTCACGCTCAGTATCAGTTGCAAAAACGTTCATGGGATAATTTTTTGCAAACAGCCGTATATCTTGATGATTGAATTTGGCAGAGGGTGAGAATTTATAGGCATTAGTAAGTTCTATATCTGAGAGATGAATTACCTTTTGTGTAGATCGTCGTTTTGTATCATTTCTCGGAACACCTATTCGCCTATTACCTACAGACTTCTTTTCATATTCCGCTTTGCGTTTCCTATTACGGAAATTATATTGGTTTGTTCTGCCCAGAGATGTTAAACATGTTAAAGGCCATCGGTATATGCTTATTAAGGTATATGCTTCAATATGTTATCGCACACAGCTGTGTTCTTCTAGTTTTATTGGTTGTAAGGGATATAAATATCTGTGTTGGTGTATGTAAAAAAAAAATCCTTGATGAAACATTTATGTGAAACGAGCGCCAGATAGGCCTTTGTTTCCAGCTTGGCCTCTTCCTTTGGTATTACAAACGGCATAATTTTTTTGCTTTTTGGCACTTTGCTTTTTCATGCTATTAATCCCTTCCCTTCATGGGTGTTATGTTGTCATTTTAGCTGAACAAAAAAGTGTACTTTTCAGCTCTTATTTGCAGCCAAATGCTATATGTACCTATAGTATATTAATTATACTATAATTTATAATTACTTACAACTGGGGGTCATCCTTGTGTGTAGGGAACCCACCTTCTGTTTTTTGCATTTATTCTTTTGTCTGTGTATCTCATGAATTTTTTTTATTCGCTTTGCATATCAAATTTCTTTTTTTTTTAAAGATAATCAGTAAATATTGGATTTTTTTGTGTATGTCATTCTATGTCCTGCATAATGTTTTTGTATGGGTGGTGCCATGTAAGACTAGCAGCATGTGGCTTCCCTCGCTGGGTTGTCTTCTATTTAATAAACAGTTGTTTCATGCGACAACCCCTTTAAAAGGCAAACTCCCAACCGGGGATGGCACAGTAAGGCTGGGTTCACATGACCTATTTTCAGACGTAAACGATGCGTATTATGCCTCGTTTTACGTCTGAAAATAGGCTACAATACGTCGGCAAACATCTGCCCATTCATTTGAATGGGTTTGCCGACGTACTGTGCAGACGACCTGTCATTTACGCGTCGTCGTTTGACAGCTGTCAAACGACGATGCGTAAAATGACTGCCTCGGCAAAGAAGTGCAGGGCACTTCTTTGCAACGTAATTTGAGCCGTTCTTCATTGAAGTCAATGAAGAGCAGCTCAAGATTTACGGGCGTCAAAGACGCCTCGCAAAATGCGAGGAGGAGCTTTTACGTCTGAAACGAGTCTGTCTTTTCAGACGTAAAGGCCACTTCTCGTGTGCACATACCCTAATGGAGTCAGACACAGTATTTGACAACAAAAACAACTTTTTTTCCACTTGGTTGCAACGATCTTGACGGTTAGAGAAACAAATGGGCACAGGCATTGTGGTTGCAGTCTCTTATTGGGCGCATGGCTTGGCGGTCACTGTCTCTTAACAAGCACAAGGCTTGGCAGTTACAGTCTATTAATGGGCACAGAGCTTGGCAGTTACTGTCTCTTAATGGGCACAGGGCTTGGCAGTTACTGAACTCTAAATGTGTACAGCATAACTCACAACACTTTCGGGATGCAGGGTCATGTGGGTCTCCTTGGCTGAGCCTCTGGTACTCTTTCTGGCAGGGATCCACAGACTCCATTCACCTCAGTACATGAACTATCTTGCTCAGGGAGTGGTCTGTAACTACTCTCAGCAAACACAGGCCTTTCTTTTCTTTCGAGCTGAGGTCCCTTGAAGCAGCTGGTTTTGGTCAAGTTACTGTTATGTAACACCCAGTAGGTTCCACAGGGTCTGGCTTTGCAGTGGTGAATGCTAGCACAACCCCCTCCTCTTCACAGACCTTGCTCCGTTATGAAGTGCACAAGGCATTCCGAATTGCACTTCTTTTGTAAGGCGTGGTTTTCACAGTCCAATTTTACTTTAGCGGAAGCAGCTCCTTACACATTTTCGAGAAATACCCAAAACACTGCTATAATATGCAGTTAACAATTGAGACTACAGGGACGTGTTGTAGAAATGATCCTCTATCTCCGCTGTCATTCAATACATATTTCAAATAAAAGCATTACGCCTCATCTTGGTAAAAAAAAACACGAAGGGGTGGCTACAGCTTTATTAATAACCATATATAAATATATAACCATATACAAAACCTGCCTCCCGGCAGACCACAGGGAGCATGAGAAGTATATCAACCTTTTCGTATATGTGCCCATCCTTCTCTAAACTTACTAACCAATCCAGCATCCTTGAAAAAGCCTGAGGGTATGTTCACATGCAAACGCAGAACGGCTCCTGAATTTCAGACGTTTTTGCAAGTTCTCACGTTTTCGCAGCGTCCATTACGGATGTAATTGGAGCTGTTTTTCAATGGAGTCAATAAAAAATTGCTCCAAAAACGTCCAAAGAAGTGACATGCTCTTCTTTGATGCGGGCGTCTTTTTACACGCCGTCTTTTGACAGCGACGTGTAAAATTACACCTCGTCTGAACAGAACATCGTAAAACCCATTGCAAGCAATGGGCAGATGTTTGCAGGCGTAAAACGCCCGAATTACGTCTGAAAATAGGTAGTGTGAACATACCCTCAGGGCATGACCAGACGTGGCGGAATTGCTCTGGAATTCCGCTGCAGACAGTCCGCAGCGGAAATCCGCAGCGTACACGTTTCTCCATTGCCTTCCACAATTCCGCTGCGGAGCGGAATTTGGTGTCCGCAACATACACTGGTTGTTGCGGACATGTCGCGGACTTGTTGCGGACTCATTGTGGAATTTCTCCATTGACTTCAATGGAGAGTCAAAATTCCGCAATGAAGTCCGCAGATGTTATGTGTGCTGCGGAGTGTATTGGTTTTACTAACATGACATTTCTTCATTCTGGCTGGGCCTATGTATTTCTAGGTCTACAGCCAGACTGAGGAAGTCAATGGGGCTCCCGTAATTACGGGTGACTACGTGTGTGCACCCGTAATTACGGGAGCGTTGCTAGGCGACGTCAGTAAATAGTCACTGTCCAGGGTGCTGAAAGGGTTAAACGAGCGGCAGTAACTGTTTCAGCACCCTGGACAGTGACTTCCGATCACAATTTACATCAACCTGTAAAAAAAATAGATGTTCATACTTACCGAGGACGCCCTGCTTCTTCCTCCAGTATGGCCTCCCGAGATGACGTTTCAGTCCAAGTGACGGCTGCAGCCAATCACAGGCTGCAGTGGTCAAATGGACTGCCGCGTCATCCAGGGAGGTCGGGCTGGATGGCGAAAGAGGGACGCGTCACCAAGACAATGGCCGGGTAAGTATGAATTTCTTTTTACTTTTACTAGGGAAAGGGCTGTCCCTTCTCTCTATCCTGCACTGATAGAGAGAAGGGAAGCCCTCTTCCCCTCAATACGCAACGGCTAGTCCGCATCAATTTAATGCCCATTTTAGGCAGAGCCGCAACAGAATCTGCAACACAGATTCTGTGCGGCATTGATGCGGACAGTGGCAGAAGAAATACGCCACGTCTGGGCATGCCCTAACTGGAAACTTTGTCTGAGCTCCCTGTAGTTTCATGCCCTTTGAGTAACCCTTTCAGTGCATACAATCTAGACCTGACAGTAGGCTATAGGCTGTTTTACAAGAGTGTCATTTGTAGAATACGGCTTGCTTTAAGCGGTACTTTATATCTTGCTGAAGGGATCTCAGGGTAAGTGCAAGAGTGGTTCTATTAAAAACAGCGCACAAAGAATTTGTTTTTTATGTGGTTTCCTAATATGAAAATAAACTAAAGCCAAATTGGTGAAACTTGAAATTATTTTTTTATAATAGTTATGTAATGGGATAATAAGATTCACAGTTTAAGTCACTTTGTTTCTATATGCTATGAATACTACACAGACGAGCCTCTGGAACGGAGTGGGTTATCTCTACCATTTAAATGTAGCTGGAAGCAATGTCAGGCTGCACACACATTGATTTTTATATGCACAGTATAAGATGAACACAGCACTATCTTTCCCTCCTGTCCCCATCACAATGATAGCTTTACAGGACAGAGCAAGCTTTGCTCCATGGAATCCTACCTGAGGCTGAGAGAAACTGAAAGGTATTGTATAAACCTTACTATGGACAACTGTACTTAACCTGTTTATTGCCCTGTTGACAGGAAACATTTTATTGTATACTACATACATGCATTTCTATATCAGCACGTAGCTGTGGTAATCCGGTTAATGATACGTACATCTAGTCAGGTTATATATATTTAGTAAAACATGAGTGCAGAAATTTAGTGCTTACCTTCATTGATGCACAAGAGCAAACAACGAAAGTTTTAAGTATCTAAAAAAAATATTTAATACAAAAGTGTAGAATAAGTAGAGAAAATTAAGATGAGATGTAGTGGATGGATACGTTTTAGGAACATCTTTTAATAGTAAAGCTCATGTTGTATGATGTAAACAATATTGTGTTCCAGCTATCAAGAGATTGTTATTTCACTACTGGATAAAGTGATGGACTATTATATCTCTCACAAATGATACTATTGCAAAGATCTCCATAGTTTGCATTGACCTGTGTATTTCCATGATCTGATACTGTGATGCATACCAATACTTACATAACCGATATCTTATTTTATCTTTTTGGATATAGTTTGTATAATAGCCCCATACTATTAATATATAGAAATGTTATTACCGGTATAATAAACGTTCCAATATCGATGATAGGGTTAGCTAGGAATATAAAGTAAATTCTTGTCATCTTCAAATTGTAACCACAATCAAAAAGAAGAATTCATTTATCTGTGGTCTGGTTGTTCACAATGTATCTACTAGTTTCATAAAGACAAGTTCATATAGACTAACTTCATAAAGACAAGTTCATATAGACTAGCGTTATAAAGACAAATTCATATAGACTAGCTTCATAAAGACAAATTCATATAGACTAGCTTCATAAAGACAAGGCCATATAGACTAGCTTCATAAAGACAAGTTCATATAGTTTTATATAGACTAGCTTCATAAAAAAAAGGTCATATAGACTAGCTTCATAAAGACAAGTTCATATAGACTAGCTTCATAAAGACTAGTTTTATATAGACTAGCTTCATAAAAACAAGGTCATATAGACTAGCTTCATAAAAACAAGTTCATATAGACTAGCTTCATAAAGACAAGGTCATATAAACTAGCTTCGTAAAGACAAGGTCATATAGACTAGCTTCATAAACACAAGGTCATATAGACTAGCTTCATAAAGACAAGTTTATATATATATGGATGAATAAACCTATTTGTTTTTGCGTGCTGCTTCGCCTTCTCTTTATTTGATGTCTATCATACAAGAAGGAGTCAGTCCTTTGTTTGAAGCTTAGCACCGGCCTTGCTGGTGTGAAACCACAGGGCTGCTCCAGTTCTCCATTTCTTGTTACATGAAGCACATTAAGATCTGGATGATGGACTTACATGCATTGTATTCTTTTTACCAAAATAAAGAGAAAACAATGTCACACAATTACAATACATTTCTATGTCTATAGGCTAGTACTAAAAATTGATTTACTGACAAACTAGACAGATTTCTACATGTGTGTAACTATAACTAGTGATAAATCTTTACAAATTCTCCATTTGTGTAGTACGCTATTGTTTCCGCTAGAAAACCTGAAACGTTACGCAACGGAAACAAACGTAAACCATTTGCAACAGAAGCATTACCTTTGAAATCAATGGTAATGCAAACGGAAGCTATGGTTTCTGTTTGTCTTTCCGTTCATGGGTTCCTCCGACGGAAAAGTCTAACGGAATCCATGAACGGTACCCGATGCTGATGTGAATGAGGCCTAAGACAATTTAATCTACTATTTCTAGTTATGACTCATTAACCAAACTCTCCACCTATATTCAAATTTTTCTGTATGTATTATTTATTACAAATTTTGTATATAGTTTAGCTAAATTATCAAACAGATTACTGTTAATCTCTGCTTTTTACAAAAAGAAGGAGCATGACTCTTACATTTATCTGTTGGGTTTGAAGCTCTTGTCTCCCAAAATAATATAATGCTGTGAAGAAAGATCTTTCTTTTTTAGATCAGCAGAAAAGGGACTGTCAAGTAAAGGTAAATGTATTAAAAATGAATAAAATCTATGAAAATGACAAAAACAGTACAGTTATAAATACCTGCCTAACATAAAGTCACAGATCGTCTACTTTAATTTAACATTGTGCTATTGTAGCTGACTTTTTCTATTGAGGAATCATTTATACTATGGAATTGTTTTTATTTTTTGACTTACAGTGTTGAGATGGTGGACTAAAGATGGGAGACTGGAATTTCCTTGGGGTCATCCTGGAGGAAGTTCATATTCACTCGACAATAGTTGGAAAAATTTGGCTTACCATTCTTTTTATATTCCGTATGCTGGTTTTGGGTGTAGCAGCTGAAGAAGTCTGGAATGATGAGCAATCGCAGTTTGTATGCAACACAGACCAGCCTGGATGCAAAAATGTCTGCTATGACCAAGCATTTCCTATATCTTTGATTAGATATTGGGTTCTTCAAGTTATATTTGTGTCTTCGCCATCATTGGTATATATGGGCCATGCCATTTATAGACTAAGAGTTCTTGAGAAAGAAAGACACAAAAAGAAAGCTCAGCTGAAAGGAGAGCTTGAAGGTGTAGAGTATGAGTTGACGGAGGAACGTAAAAGATTGGAGCGTGAACTCAGACAACTGGAGCAAAGAAAACTTAATAAGGCTCCACTCCGTGGTTCCCTCCTCTGCACTTATGTCATACATATATTTACCAGATCTGGTGTTGAGGTTGGTTTTATGGTTGGTCAACATTTACTTTATGGAGTTCAATTGAATCCTCTCTATAAATGCCAAAGGGACCCTTGTCCCAATGTGGTTGACTGCTTTGTATCAAGACCTACTGAGAAGACAGTATTTATGCTATTTATGCAGTGCATAGCAGGAGTTTCTCTATTTCTTAACATTTTGGAAATAGGACATCTTGGAGTGAAAAAGATTAGAAAAGGATGTTTAGTAAGATATAAATTAAAAGATGAATTTGATGAATTTTATATAAATAAACCTAAGAAAAATTCCACAGCTACTCACACATGTATTGGGACATCTGCTAGCCCGCAAAAGACCTTACCTTCAGCCCCCAGCAACGACACATTATTGATGGATAAACAAAATGACCCAACTGTATATCCCATTTTAAACCCTCCATGTGGATTCCATCCTATTGTAGATTTGCACCCGGGTAACAATAATACATGTATTCTTGATGAGCAGGAAACCAAATCGGCAAATGAGATCAACTCTGCAAATACAGCGGAAAGCCAGTTTCACAACAGCAGTTCTAACAATAATGAAAACATAAGTAAAACGCTTGCTTCCGACGATAAGCCTGCGAAAAAACATCCACAACGGAAAAGTGGTTTCATAAGAAGCATTTATTCAACTGCTGAAGTCGCACAAAGTATACCAATGGGAACAATGATTGAGATGCCTTCTGAAGACAATGAGGATTATCCCAAAACAAATTTTATGTGTTCTACTGCAAGCAATTTTCGGAAAACTAGAAGGATCAGTGCTCCATGGCACTCTTCTCGAGTGGGTGAGAGAAGTGCATTCATACAGGATTCAACATGCAGTACCAGAGGACGTTACAGCTTTAATGCTAATAGATCATGGACACACTCGAAGTCTGACCAGAAGCAAAGCAGCCGGCCAGGCACCCCAGATACTCTAGGAGAGCAGAGTCTAGAATGCAAGCAGTATAAAGAATGTGATGGCCCCGAAACCTTCTCCCCAAATCGAAGGATGTCACTGGCAAGTAACGCCAGTAGCCGGCGTGTTCCCACTGATCTGCAAATCTGACAGTCACTTTACCAACACATTATACTGAGAGAGATGTTGGTAATAAATTCCATAATCTAAATTTTTAAAACCGTTATTGCATACAAGCTTTTTTTATAATTTTTTTTATAATTTTTTTTTACAAAAACTGTTCTCAATGGTTTGAGTTGAACCTATAGTTACTTGTGTCTAATGCTATTCAAACCTGAAAATTCTCTTATTAGGGCATATGTATATCACAGAAATATACATTTTTGTACAAATGGCAACCATGCAGGGAAAATGCCTGACTGGCCACAGCTTCCCCCGGAAAATCAGCTGTTTGAGATGACCCCTTTAAGCATACTTTTCCACTTCCACCTAATTCACATTCACAATGATCTTGGAAGTTCAAATCTGTGCTGTTGTTTGCAGGAACCTTGCAGAGCTGACATGGAGGAAACACTCTGGTCACCATCAAATTTTGTTAGTTAACAAAATAGTGGTTATGCCAGGTTAAAAAATAAATTATACATTACTTTGTTAGGCAGGGAAGGAAATTCAGCTGTGACTTCAGTGTTCCCTTCATGTCAGTTCTGCCGAAAAGCTTGGGCCCTGGCTGATCTCAGCTTCCTGGACTACTATGACTTTAAGACCTTACTCACACGAACGTGTGTGCGTGTTCCGCGTGCAAAAAAACGCTGCGTTTTTTGCGCATTTAAGGTCCGTGTGTCATAAGTGTTTGCTGCGTGGCTGTGTGATTTTCAGACATATGCCATCCTTATGACACGCGGTTTTGATGTTTAGAAAAAGAAATGAAGGAAGTGGTTTTATTTTTCCCTTTATTTCTTGATCTACTGTTGCGCGAATCACGCGCGACACACGGAAGTGCTTCCGTGTGCTGCACATGATTTTCACGCACCCATTGACTTCACCCCAGTATAGGACATGTCGTGAGTTTTACGCAGCGGACACATGCTGCGTGAAAATCACGGAATGTCTAAACGGCCCCATTGACTAACATAGGTCCGTGCGAGGCGAATAATTTTCACGCGCGTATCACGGACGTTAAACACGTTTGTGTGAATAAGGCCTTAGAGAGAAATTGCTCTAGAAATTCCAACATGGAGCTCCAACTTTCACATTTTCATAACAAAACCTTAAATTGTTGTTTGGGATGAACCCAGTTTTTTGTATTAGCTATAATCGGTCATGTTAATACATGCTTGCCGCATGTATGTCTGCTCAGCCCATACATGTCACTAGTTAAATCATAATTAGGATAAAAATATTCATATTTGCAATATACAATGACATTTTCTTTACCCTTCCATGAGATGCCCCATCTGCTGTATCCTTTTTGTTTGTAGTTAGTTGCCAATGGATATGACCATCTTACGTGGCTGAATTCATTGGCTGTACATGAAGAAAAAGCAGCACTTGGCCTGACTGAGAGCATGCGTTCCAGAGCAGGGAGAAACAAGTTATCACAAGGAGATCCTTTCCAGAGTCCATGGCGGTCTTCAGTACACATTGGGAGCAGCAGGGAATGAGGGCAGTGTTGTGTTGGTCATGCAAGCTGATTAGACACCAGAGCCGTCACTCAGAGCAGAGGGGAGCCTGGAGCACTTCAACATTAAAGGTGGCACCTCCGGAGCACTGACTACAGGGCCTTGGAGAGACTATAATGTTTTCATTTTTTTTAAGTACTGTTTGCAATATGTGTAGTATGTGTTACCATGTATTGTCAATGGAAGAAAAAGGATTGTATGATAATAAAAAAAACACGGCAGCTTTCTTCCAGAAATAGCGCAACTCTTGTCTATTGGCTGTGGTATTGCAGCTCAACTCCATTCAAGTGAAAGAGGCTAAACTGAAATGCCAGACATAACTAGGGTTGCCATCTTTTCTACCCAAAAATACCGGCTAGGTTTAAAGTGCACTTACTGTACACATAACAGTTTTGTAAAAAAAAATTGCCACAATTTTTGAAATATACCTTCACATGGGCAGGGCCGCCATCAGGAATTTCAGGGCCCCCTACAGCTAAATTTTCTGGGCCCCCCTACCGTGGCACCGCCTGTTAACGGTACTCCGTCCAGCACTATATCATGGTACCCAGGGCCGCCATCAGGGGGGGTATTAGGGGTACTGATGTGAGAGGCCCGGCCAAACCTAATTGAAAGGGGGGCCCGGCAAACTGCCGCGACTTGCCTTTGGTAGAAAAAAAACAGGCCCCTGCAATGGGGCCCGTTTTTTTCACCAAAAGAATGTCATGAGCTGCGGGCCCCCCTTTCAATTAGGTTTGGCCAGGCCTCTCACATTAGTACCCCTAATACCCCCCCTGATGGCGGCCCTGGGTAGCATGGGGGCCGTCAAACACCGCCGCCTGTGCGACCGATCGCGCGCACCCGCAAACTCCCGCGCATGCGCTCCGGCGACCGCCTGGAACCGCGCACCGAATTTTGAGGCAGATTTTGACCTGCCCACACTATCTTGCCGCGTTTTTTGCCTGCGGCGATTGAGGACAGCAGACAGAAAACGCAGCGAAAAATGCATTTTCTGCCTCCCATTGATTTCGATGGCAGGTCAGAGGCGGAACCGCGGCAAGAAAGGACGTGCTGCTTTTTCTTTTTTCCGCGACTGGCTCCCATTGATTTCAGATTAAATCAATGGGAGGCGGTTTTGGAAGTTGTTTGGTGCTGATTCTGACGCAGTGTCCGAGTCAATATCAGGGCCCAAAAACTCTGTGAACTGGGCCTTATTGTTAGGGCTTATTCAGACGATCGTGTAATACGTCCGTGCAACGCGCGTGATTTTCACGCGCCTCGCACGGACCTGTTACTCTATGGGGCCGTGCAGACTGTCAGTGATTTTCATGCAGCGTGAGTCCGTGTGTCCGCTGCGTAAAACTCACGACATGTCCGATATTTGTGCATTGTTCGCGCATCACGCACCCATTGAAGTCAATGGGTGCGTGAAAATCCCGCCCAGCACTTCCGCAGCAGTATAAACTATGAATGAAAACAGAAAAGCACCACGTGCTACAAACATACAAACAGAGTGTCATAATGATGGCGGCTGCGGGAAAATCACACAGCCGCGCATCATACGCTGCTGACACACGGAGATGTTATGGACCTTTTGCAAGCGCAAAACGCCACGTTTTTGCGCGCGCAAAAAGCACACGCTTGTGTGAATCCGGCCTTAGGGTAGGAACACAC
Source organism: Rhinoderma darwinii (assembly GCF_050947455.1). Lineage (NCBI taxonomy): Eukaryota > Metazoa > Chordata > Amphibia > Anura > Rhinodermatidae > Rhinoderma > Rhinoderma darwinii. The sequence continues at coordinate 263,770,113 of NC_134688.1, forward strand.
TAGGCATGAACACTGCGGATTTTATGCAACACATTTTATTGTGGAAAATCCGCAGTGTATTACAGTCGCAGCAGAGGGGATGAGATTGAAACAAATCTCATCCGCACGCTGAAAAAAAAATTTACATGCTGCGGCTTTTTGGCTTTTTAAGCCGCAGCATGTCAATGTATTCTGCAGAATCGCTGCTCCTCTGTTGCGGAAATGCTGCGGTTCTGCCGCAAAAATCACACATGAGAAAAAAAAAAAGGCACTTTTTTAAATTTATAAAAAAGTTTAGACTTACCCCGGCCGTGGTCCTGGTGACGCGATCCTCTATTCTTAGCGCAGCCCCGCCTCCTGTCATGACGTTTCATCCCATGTGACCGCTGCAGGTCACATGGTCTACAGCGTCATCCCAGGAGGCGGGGCTACGTTCAGAAGAGAGAGATGCGTCACCTAAACTACAGCCGGGGTAAGTCTAAACTTTTTTTCCCTGCAGGATTCCCGCAGCGGACACGCCTCACGAAACCTGCGCCACTATTTGGTGCGGTTTTGCTGGCGGAATTCCCTGCAGCTACAGGGGCGGATAAGCTGTGTAGTTTTACTCAGCATATCCGCCTAGTGTGTCCCTTATGATGTCGCTCCTGGAGCTGCTGCCGGTCTCTAAATAGGCAGTTGGTTCAGTAGAATTTGGAATTATTTTTTTTTGTGAACCAGCTTAAAAAAATACAAAACTTTTGTGTTAGGGCCTGTTCACATAACCGTTCGCTTCCGTTCCGGGGTTCCGTCTGAGGTTTCTGTCGGGTGAACCCCGCAACGGAAAGTGAAAGTGATAGCACAGCTTCCGTTTCCATCACCATTAGCGCAGTCGACTGCGCTATTTATTCCGTCCGAAAACCAGCCGGAATGGTGACGAACGGAAACCATTAGCGATATTTCCGTCACCATTGAGATCAATGGTGACTGAAACGGAAGCTGTGCTGTCACTTTCACTTTCCGTTGCGGGGTTCACCCGACGGAAACCTCAGACGGAACCCCGGAACGGAAGCGAACGGTGATGTGAACGGGCCCTAACACAAAAGTTTTGTATTTTTTTAAGCTGGTTCACAAAAGAAAATAATTCCAAATTCTACTGGACCAACTGCCTATTTAGAGACCGGCAGCAGCTCCAGGAGCGACATCATAAGGGACACACTAGGCGGATATGCTGAGTAAAACTACACAGCTTATCCGCCCCGGTAGCCGCAGGGAATTCTGCCAGCAAAACCGCACCAAATAGTGGCGCAGGTTTCGGGAGGCGTTTCCGCTGCGGGAATCCTGTAGGGAAAAAAAAGTTTAGACTTGCCCCGGCCGTAGTTTAGGTGACGCATCTCTCTCTTCTGAACGTAGCCCCGCCTCCTGGGATGACGCTGTAGACCATGTGACCGCTGCAGCAGTCACATGGTATGAAACATCATGACAGGAGGCCGGGCTGCGCTAAGAATAGAGGATCGCATCACCAGGACTACGGCCGGGGCAAGTCTAAACTTTATCAATTTAAAAAAGTACCTTTTTTTTTTCTCATGTGTGATTTTTGCGGCAGAACCGCAGCATTTCCGCAACAGAGCAGCGGCGATTCCACAGAATACATTGAATCGCTGCGGCTTAAAAAGCCAAAAACCACACTGCAGGTCCATTTTTTTTGCAGCGTGTGGATGAGATTTGTTAAAATCTCATCCGCTCTGCTGCGACTGTAATACGCTGCGGATTATCCACAATAAAATGTGTTGCATAAAATCTGCAGTGTTCATGCCTAGTGTGTTCCTACCCTAAGGCCGGATTTACACGAGCGTGTGCTTTTGGCACGCGCAAAAAACGTGGCGTTTTGCGCATGCAAAAGGTCCATAACAGCTCCGTGTGTCAGCAGCGTATGATGCGTGGCTGCGTGATTTTCCCGCAGCCGCCATCATTATGACACTCTGTTTGTATGTTTGTAGCACGTGGTGCTTTTCTGTTTTCATTCATAGTTTATACGGCTGCGGAAGTGCTGGGCGGGATTTTCACGCACCCATTGACTTCAATGGGTGCGTGATGCGCGAACAATGCGCAAATATCGGACATGTCGTGAGTTTTACGCAGCGGACACACGGACACACGCTGCGTGAAAATCACTGACAGTCTGAACGGCCCCATAGAGTAACATAGGTCCGTGCGAGGCGCGTGAAAATCACGCACGTTGCACGGATGTATTACACGTTCGTCTGAATAAGCCCTAACATTAAGGCCCAGTTCACAGAGTTTTTGGGCCTTGATATTGACTCGGACACTGCGTCAGAATCAGCACCAAACAACTTCCAAAACCGCCTCCCATTGATTTAATCTGAAATCAATGGGAGCCAGTCGCGGAAAAAAGAAAAAGCAGCATGTCCTTTCTTGCCGCGGTTCCGCCTCTGACCTCCCATCGAAATCAATGGGAGGCAGAAAATGCATTTTTCGCTGCGTTTTTTGTCTGCTGTCCTCAATCGCCGCGGGCAAAAAACGCAGCAAAAAAACGCGGCAAGATAGTGTGGGCAGGTCAAAATCTGCCTCAAAATTCTTTAAGGAATTTTGAGGCAGATTTTTTTTTGCCTGCAAAATACTGTGTGAACAGGGCCATAAATGATCAGCACTTTGAGATAATTTACTCACTGTGTCAGAAGAGCTGCTGCTCCCACTCCAGTCCTCTTCCGGCGATGTCTTCCAGGCGAGGTCTTCGGTCCAGACGTCCAGTCCTTCACCTCCAGCCAGGCTCCAGGTAAGTTTTGTCCATGTGTGTCCGCGGCCAATCGCGGGTGCGCGCGCGGGCGGTCTCCAGTGCGGGCGTTCGTGGGTGCGCGCTCGGTAGTTTCCTTGGGCGGTGGATCGGGTGCACGGACCCCTGAGGACGCTACTTAGTAGCGAAACATGTCGGGGGGGCTGCTAATGTTTTAAACACAGCCGCCGACCGGACCTACTGTTACTTACTAATTCTAACTGGATAGGGAGAAACACTGATAATCCTACGTCTAATATTATATGTGTCTGTTGAATCAGATGACACATATGTGTGCCCGGTCCTCGGCTGCTGACAATTTTAAATTCATTTCATGTGGTCTGTCCGAGCTATACGTAGCTGAATAAAAGTTATTTATTTTATCTATTGTGGTGGCTGGGAAATTGGGCTTTGGCTGTTGCAGACAGCCTTTCTTTGTGTTAATGTATATTGTGCCCGCCAGCCACTTGGGGTCACACTCTTTTTTGCTTACTGGTCAACAAGACCCACCCAAGCCACCCCAGTGTATTTTGCAGTAATGCCCAGGTCTCGTTCTAAAACAATAATGGGGTTCCTCCACTTCAATGACAATGCGCAGGCCCCCCCAAGTACAGATGCAAACCGTGATCGGTTCTTCAAAATAAGACTCCTAATAAATTCCCTTAATAATTTATTTCTGCAACTCTACACCCCTGAGCAGAATGTAAGTGTGGACGAATCCCTCCTCAACTTCCATGGAAGACTTTGCTTTCGCCAATATCTACCTTCCAAAAGGGCAAAATATGGCGTTATGTGGGAGATAATGCAGCATCTGCTTCACAAGTGGTGCCACCTGTACTGCGACAATTTTAATTCTAGTGTGCCCCTGTTTAGGCATTTGCATGCTGCAAGGACCGGGGCATGTGGTACCATGCGCAAAAACCGAATTGGTTTTCCGCAGCAATTAGTGGGGAAGCGCATGGTAAAGGGGAACTCCTGTGCTTATGCATCTGAGGAAGTGCTGGCGGTCAAGTACAGGGATCGCAAAGACGTGTATCTACTAAGCACAATACATACCGCAGGAACAGTGGCAGTGAGGGAAAGAGGGGCAAAATCGGACAAGCACAAACCAGTGAGCGCGTCCGAATATAACAAGTACATGGGAGGTGGGGTGGATTTAAGCGAGGTTTTACAGCGCTATTTAGTGAAACGCTAAACAAAAACCCGGTACAAAAAAGTAGCCATTTGTCTTTTAAAGGTGACAATTCACAACTCATTTGTGCTCTATAAAAAAAACAGAGGCAGAGACACATATCTGGATTTCCAGGAGAAAATTATCGAAGGCCTCATATTTGATGTTCAGGACACCAGAGAATGACTCCAGTCTGAGGATGTCATGCGACTGACTGAAAAACATTTCATCACTCGCATTCCCCCAACACCAACTAGAAGCAACCCACAGAAAAAGTGCCGCGGCTGCAGATATGATGGGCGCCGCAAAGATTCCAGATATTTCTGTCCCTCACAACTAGGCCTGTGCATTCACACATGTTTTAAAAAAATTCCATACTGTTCTGAATTATTAGATTTTAGTTAATTAGTTGAAAACATATTTGCCCTACATGACATTTTTATTTCTCCAATGTTTTAACTCCAAGGGTGAGGGAGGGAATGAGTGGGGGGTGGATGTCATGTTTGCATATTTTCTAAAGTTCATCTGCTGGAGAGCCCCATTTGCATAAACCTTCAAATTTCTTATTTTATGAAACCCAATAAAATAAATTCCCATTATACCCCATGATGAATATTTTGGGATCTCTGCTTCAAGAGCAGATATTTTGGAAGTGTTATAGAAACTCTGCTGAGTTTTGTAAAAGCAGCTTTGAAAAAAGGTGATTTGTCAAATAAGCTTCTTCTATCGTAAGCCGTCCTAGATCTCTATGTGATAAATAAGTTACACATATTTGGTATCCCCATGCACAAGAGAAGTGGCAGAATATGAAAGGAGATGAATTTTGTCCATGGTCTATACCGTGTGTGAAAAATGCTAGCATAAACTGACGCATTTGCCAAAAAAATGCTAATTTTATTTTGTTCCATCTTATTCAAGAAACTTTCAGAAGAAAACTGGACTTTTTAAAAAGATCATAAACCCCTTGAAGAAAACCTTGTGGGTTCTACTTGTGTGAATGAAGGCCCCCAGAAAACAGTATGCTGCTATAAATGTCCTATGTATGGCTATGAATTTTGTCCGTGGTCCGTACTGTGTGTGAAAACCGCTAGCATGAACTTACGCATTTGCTAAATTCTTGCATTTTTTTTCCAATTTTGCCCACTTTAGAGAAAAAAAAAAAAATTATGTATACTGACAAATGCCACTAAAACAAAGCCCTATCTGTCCATTAAAAAGAGTGTAAATGTAATGACAGGGATAGGGAAACAGACAAGAGAGCCCTAATCTACCCGCCACTCAGTCCCTGACTACTTCAAAACGACCCGCCCTAGGCGACGGGGTACAACTGGGCGACGGTCCCTACACTCAGTAAGCGCACGACAACAACCAGACAAGGAAACACAGAACAAAGGGAAATGGGGCAGTTGCCAACGGCAACACCGTGAGCAACAAGAGTAGTAAACGAGCCGAGTCAAACCAGGAGAGTACGAGGTGCCAAACGCAGAGCAGGAGAGTAGTGAACAAGCCGAGTCAAACCAGGAGTGAACGAGGTACCAAACACAGAGCAGAAGAGTAGTCAGTAAGCCAGGGTCAATACGAAGCAGGGACAAGTAGTTCAAGAAGCTGCAGCAGGGCCAGGAAACCAACAGAGAAGAATCACAAGCAAGGAGGAACAGGAAAGGCAGGTGTAAATAGACAGAGGGCGGGAGCTAGCTCCGTCTGGCCAGGCTGTGATAGGCTCTCCCACTCCTAAGCCTGCCATCCTGAGTGGTGGAAGTTGGAGTCAGTCTCACAGACATAGAAGCAGGTGCAGACTGATTACCTATGGGCGTGGATACAGAAGCTGTGCCTGGCAGATCGCTTGTGATTCTTCTCTGCTGGTTTCCTGGCCCTGCTGCAGCTTCTGTACTATTTGACCCTGCTTCATATTACCCTGGCTTACTGACTACTCTTCTGCTCTGCGTTTGGTACCTCGTACACTCCTGGTTTGACTCGGCTTGTTCACTACTCTCCTGCTCTGCGTTTGGCACCTCGTAATCTCCTGGTTTGACTCGGCTCGTTTACTTCTCTTGTTGCTCACGGTGTTGCCGTTGGCAACTGCCCTGTTTCCCTTTGTTCTGTGTTTCCTTGTCTGGTTGTCTGTCGTGCACTTACTGAGTGTAGGGACCGTCGCCCAGTTGTACCCCGTCGCCTAGGGCGGGTCGTTGCAAGTAGGCAGGGACTGAGTGGCAGGTAGATTAGGGCTCACTTGTCTGTTTCCCTATCCCTGTCATTACATAATCACAAGCCCATATACCTACTCTACCCTGGTCCTTCACACCACTATGGACCCCCTTGAGACCCTGGTTCAGCAAATGCAGGGTCTCTCCCTACAGGTCCAGGCCCTGGCTCAGAGGGTCAACCAGCCTGATGCTACCATGGTAGTGCCCCTCACCTCACCTCTTGAACCCCACCTCAAGTTGCCTGACCGGTTCTCAGGGGACCGGAAGACTTTCTCTCCTTTCGGGAGAGTTGTAGGCTCTATTTTCGTTTAAAGCCCCACTCCTCAGGTTCTGAGAGCCAGCGGGTGGGTATAATTATGTCCCGGCTCCAGGAAGGGCCCCAAGAATGGGCCTTCTCCTTGGCTCCTGATGCCCCTGAACTTTCCTCCGTTGATCTTTTCTTTTCTGCTCTCGGACTCATTTATGACGAGACTGTAGGACTGCCTTTCCCGAGAGTCAGCTGGTGACCTTACGTCAGAGTAAGAGACCTGTTGAGGAGTATTGCTCTGACTTTAGGAAGTGGTGCGTAGTTTCTCGGTGGAATGACCCTGCCTTAAGGTGCCAGTTTAGGTTGGGTCTGTCGAACGCCCTGAAAGACCTGCTAGTTAGCTATCCCTCTTCTAACTCCCTAGACCAGGTTATGGCTTTAGCGGTACGACTTGACCGACGTCTCAGGGAACGACAACGTGAACGTTTATGTGTTTTCTCCTCTGACTCCCCCATGATGCCTCCCGAGGTTCCGCTGCTTCGTTCTTCCACGAAAGACTCGGAGGTACCCATGCAACTCGGGGCCTCCGTGTCCCCCCAACAACGTAGAGAGTTCCGCAGGAAGAATGGTCTCTGCTTCTATTGTGGGGATGACAAGCATCAAGTGAACACCTGTCCTAGGCGTAAGAATAAGCAGCCGGAAAACTTCCGCGCCTAAGTGATCATCGGGGAGGTCACTTGGGCGCACAGGTATTTCCCGTAAATATGAAACGTAATAAAATCCTGCTTCCCTTTCAGGTCTCTTTTGGTGGTAGGTCTGCTACCGGCAGTGCCTTCGTGGATTCAGGGTCGTCTGCTAATATCATGTCTGTGGAATTTGCTATGTCTCTAGCTATGCCTTTGATTGATTTGCCTAAACCTGTCCCGGTAGTGGCTATCGACTCCACTCCTCATGCTAATGGTTATTTTACACAGCATACCCCTGTTTTTGAACTCCTTGTCGGCTCCATGCATTTGGAGCAGTGCTCTGTACTGTTGATGCAGGGATTATCGTCCGATTTGGTTTTAGGCCTTCCCTGGTTGCAGTTGCATAATCCCACGTTTGACTGGAATACTGGGGATCTTACCAAATGGGGTAATGAATGCTTGACGTCATGTTTTTCTGTTAATTCTATTTCTCCCCCTGAGGAGGTGAACACGCTACCTGAGTTTGTTCAGGACTTCGCTGATGTTTTCTCTAAGGAGACCTCCGAAGTGTTACCTCCTCATAGACAATACGATTGCGCTATCGACTTGGTACCAGGAGCTAAGCTCCCTAAGGGTAGGATATTTAATCTCTCTTGTCCCGAACGTGAAGCCATGAGAGAGTATATCCAGGAATGCCTGGCCAATGGTTACATTCGCCCCTCTACTTCTCCGGTAGGTGCTGGCTTCTTCTTCATAGGGAAGAAGGATGGTGGTCTTAGGCCATGCATTGACTACCGTAACTTGAATAAGGTCACTGTAAGGAACCAGTATCCCCTTCCTTTGATTCCTGATCTCTTTAATCAGGTTCAGGGGGCCCAATGGTTCTCTAAGTTTGATCTACGGGGGGGCGTATAACCTTATCCGCATCAAAGAGGGGGCTGAGTGGAAGACTGCGTTTAACACGCCCGAAGATCGTTGCGAATACCTCGTCATGCCCTTTGGGTTGTGTAATGCTCCCGCGGTCTTCCAGAATTTCATAAATGAGATTTTAAGAGATTACCTGGGGGTATTTCTTGTAGTGTACCTTGATGACATACTTGTGTTTTCCAAGGACTGGTCCTCCCACATTGAGCATGTCAGGAAGGTGCTCCAGGTCCTTCGGGAAAAAAAAATGTTTGCGAAGACCGAAAAATGTGTGTTTGGGGTGCAGGAGATACCATTTTTTGGTCAAATCCTCACTCCTCATGAATTACGCATGGACCCCGCCAAGGTCCAGGCTGTGGCGGAATGGGTCCAAACTGCCTCCCTGAAGGCGTTACAGTGCTTCTTGGGGTTCGCTAATTATTACAGGAGATTTATTGCTAACTTCTCGGTCAACGCTAAGCCTCTTACGGACCTCACTCGCAAGGGTGCTGATCTCCTCCACTAGCCTCCTGAGGCTGTCCAGGCTTTTGAGGCCCTTAAGAAGTGCGTTATTTCGGCCCCGGTGTTGGTTCAGCCCAACCAAATGGAGCCATTTATCATGGAGGTTGACGCGTCCGAGGTGGCAGTGGGGGGTGTCTTGTCCCAGGGTACCAGGTCCCTCACCCATCTCCGTCCCTGTGCCTACTTCTCCAGGAAGTTTTCACCCACTGAGAGTAACTATGATATTAGCAACCGCGAACTCTTGAACATTTGAAGAGTGGCGCCACTTCTTGGAGGGGGCTAGGCACCAGGTAACGGTCCTTACCGACCACAAGAATCTGGTTTTCCTAGAATCGGCCCGGAGGCTAAACCCGAGACAAGCTCGATGGGCGTTATTTTTTACCAGATTCAATTTTTTGGTTACCTATAGGGCTGGGTCTAAAAATATTAAGGCTGATGCACTGTCGCGTAGCTTTATGGCCAGCCCTCCTTCGGAGGAAGATCCTGCTTGTGTTTTGCCTCCAGGTATAATCATTTCCTCTATTGATTCTGATTTAGTCTCTGAAATTGCTGCTGATCAAGGTTCAGCTCCCGGGAACCTTCCTGGGAACAAGCTGTTTGTTCCCCTGCAATTCCGACTAAGGGTACTTAGGGAAAATCATGACTCCGCACTATCTGGTCATCCAGGCATCCTGGGTACCAAGCACCTCATTGCCAGAAACTATTGGTGGCCTGGGTTGCCTAAAGACGTTAAGGCCTACGTCGCCGCTTGTGAGGTTTGTGCAAGGTCCAAGACTCCCAGGTCCCGACCAGCGGGCTTACTACGTTCTTTGCCCATTCCCCAGAGACCTTGGGCCCATATCTCCATGGATTTTATCACCGATTTGCCTCCATCTCAAGGCAAGTCGGTGGTGTGGGTTGTAGTAGACCGCTTCAGTAAGATGTGCCACTTTGTGCCCCTCAAAAAACTACCCAATGCTAAGACGCTAGCTACCTTGTTTGTCAAACACATCCTGCGTCTCCATGGGGTCCCTGTCAATATTGTTTCTGACAGAGGGGTACAATTTGTTTCTTTGTTTTGGAGAGCCTTCTGTAAAAAGTTGGAGATTGATCTGTCCTTCTCCTCTGCCTTCCATCCTGAAACTAATGGCCAAACCGAGAGGACTAATCAGTCTCTAGAACAATATTTAAGGTGTTTTATCTCTGACTGTCAATATGATTGGGTCTCATTCATTCCCCTCGCCGAATTTTCCCTTAATAACCGGGTCAGTAATTCGTCAGGGGTCTCCCCTTTTTTCTGTAATTTTGGGTTTAATCCACGGTTCTCCTCCGTTTCACCTGGTAGTTCCAACAATCCCGAGGTAGTGGTCGTTCATCGGGAACTGTGCACAGTCTGGGCCCAGGTTCAGAAGAACCTAGAGGCGTCCCAGAGCATACAAAAAACTCAGGCAGATAGAAGACGTTCTGCTAACCCCTTGTTTATGGTCGGGGATTTGGTGTGGCTATCGTCTAAGAACTTGCGCCTTAAAGTCCCGTCCAAGAAGTTTGATCCCCGGTTTATAGGGCCGTTTAAGGTCATTGAAGCCCTCAATCCTGTCTCCTTCCGACTGGAGTTGCCCCCATCTTTTCGAGTACACGACGTGTTTCATGCCTCCCTCCTTAAACAATGCTCCCTGTCCTTGGCTCCCTCGCGGAAACCTCCTGTCCCCGTTCTCACCCCTGAGGGGGTAGAATTCGAGGTGGCCAAGATTGTGGACAGCAAGATGGTCCAAGGCTCCCTCCAGTACCTGGTCCACTGGAGAGGATACGGGCCTGAGGAGAGGACTTGGGTACCCGCCCGGGATGTTCACGCTGGGGTATTGGTCAGGAGGTTCCACCTTCGTTTCCCCAATAAACCAGGTCCATCTAGAAAGGGTCCGGTGGCCCCTCATAAAAGGGGGGGTACTGTTAAGGATCTGCCAGGCACAGCTTCTGTATCCACGCCCATAGGTAATCAGTCTGCACCTGCTTCTATGTCTGTGAGACTGACTCCATCTTCCACCACTCAGGATGGCAGGCTTAGGAGTGGGAGAGCCTATCAGAGCCTGGCCAGACGGAGCTAGCTCCCGCCCTCTGTCTATTTATACCTGCCTTTCCTGTTCCTCCTTTGCTTGTGATTCTTCTCTGCTGGTTTCCTTGCCCTGCTGCAGCTTCTGTACTATTTGACCCTGCTTCATATGATCCTGGCTTACTGATTACTCTTCTGCTCTGCGTTTGGTACCTCGTACACTCCTGGTTTGACTCGGCTTATTCACTACTCTCCTGCTCTGCGTTTGGCACCTCGTACTCTCCTGGTTTGACTCGGCTCGTTTACTTCTCTTGTTGCTCACGGTGTTGCCGTGGGCAACTGCCCTGTTTCCCTTTGTTCTGTGTTTCCTTGTCTGGTTGTCTGTCGTGCACTTACTGAGTGTAGAGACCGTCGCCCAGTTGTACCCCGTCGCCTAGGGCGGGTCATTGCAAGTAGGCAGGGACTGAGTGGCGGGTAGATTAGGGCTCACTTGTCTGTTTCCCTATCCCTGTCATTACAATAGGTAACCAAAAAATTGAATCTGGTAAAAAATAACGCCCATCGAGCTTGTCTCGGGTTTAGCCTCCAGGCCGATTCTAGGAAAACCAGATTCTTGTGGTCGATAAGGACCGTTACCTGGTGCCTAGCCCCCTCCAGGAAGTGGCGCCACTCTTCAAATGCCCATTTAATGGCTAAGAGTTCGCGGTTGCCAATATCATAGTTACTCTCAGTGGGCGAAAACTTCCTGGAGAAGTAGGCACAGGGACGGAGATGGGTGAGGGACCTGGTACCCTGGGACAAGACAGCCCCCACTCCCACATCGGACGCGTCAACCTCCACGATAAATGGCTCCATTTGGTTGGTATGAACCAACACCGGGACCGAGATAAAGCACTTCTTAAGGGCCTCAAAAGCCTGGACAGCCTCAGGAGGCCAGTGGAGGAGATCAGCACCCTTGCGAGTGAGGTCCGTAAGAGGCTTAGCGATGACCGAGAAGTTAGCAATAAATCTCCTGTAATAATTAGCGAACCTCAAGAAGCACTGTAACGCCTTCAGGGAGGCAGGTTGGACCCATTCCGCCACAGCCTGGACCTTGGCGGGGTCCATGCGGAATTCATGAGGAGTGAGGATTTGACCCAAAAATGGTATCTCCTGCACCCCAAACACACATTTTTCAGTCTTCGCAAACATTTTGACATGCTCAATGTAGGAGGACCAGTCCTTGGAAAACACAAGTATGTCATCAAGGTACACTACAAGAAATACCCCCAGGTAATCTCTTAAAATCTCATTTATGAAATTCTGGAAGACCGCGGGAGCATTACACAACCCAAAGAGCATGACGAGGTATTCGAAATGACCTTCGGGCGTGTTAAACGCAGTCTTCCACTCATCCCCCTCTTTGATGCGGATAAGGTTATACGCTCCCTGTAGATCAAACTTAGAGAACCATTGGGCCCCCTGAACCTGATTAAAGAGATCAGGAATCAAAGGAAGGGGATACTGGTTCCTTACAGTGACCTTATTCAAGTTACGGTAGTCAATGCATGGCCTAAGACCACCATCCTTCTTCCCTACGAAGAAGAAGCCAGCACCTACCGGAGAAGTAGAGGGGCGAATGTAACCCTTGGCCAGGCATTCCTGGATATACTCTCTCATGGCTTCACGTTCGGGACAAGAGAGATTAAATATCCTACCCTTAGGGAGCTTAGCTCCTGGTACCAAATCGATAGCGCAATCGTATTCTCTATGAGGAGGTAACACTTCGGAGGCCTCCTTAGAGAAAACATCAGCGAAGTCCTGAACAAACTCAGGTAGCGTGTTCACCTCCTCAGGGGGAGAAATAGAATTAACAGAAAAACATGACGTCAAGCATTCATTACCCCATTTGGTAAGATCCCCAGTATTCCAGTCAAACGTGGGATTATGCAACTGCAACCAGGGAAGGCCTAAAACCAAATCGGACGATAATCCCTGCATCAACAGTACAGAGCACTGCTCCAAATGCATGGAGCCGACAAGGAGTTCAAAAACAGGGGTATGCTGTGTAAAATAACCATTAGCAAGAGGAGTGGAGTCGATACCCACTACCGGGACAGGTTTAGGCAAATCAATTAAAGGCATAGCTAGAGACATAGCAAATTCCACAGACATGATATTAGCAGACGACCCTGAATCCACGAAGGCACTGCCGGTAGCAGACCTACCACCAAAAGAGACCTGAAAGGGAAGCAAGATTTTATTACGTTTCATATTTACGGGAAATACCTGTGCGCCCAAGTGACCTCCCCGATGATCACTTAGGCGCGGAAATTTTCCGGCTGCTTATTCTTATGCAAAGGACAGGTGTTCACTTGATGCTTGTCATCCCCACAATAGAAGCAGAGACCATTCTTCCTGCGGAACTCTCTACGTTGTTGGGGGGACACGGAGGCCCCGAGTTGCATAGGTACCTCCGAGTCTTCCGTGGAAGAACGAAGCAACGGAACCTCGGGAGGCATCATGGGGGAGTCAGAGGAGAAAACACATAAACGTTCACGTTGTCGTTCCCTGAGATGTCGGTCAAGTCGTACCGTTAAAGCCATAACCTGGTCTAGGGAGTCAGAAGAGGGATAGCTAACTAGCAGGTCTTTCAGGGCGTTCGACAGACCCAACCTAAACTGGCACCTTAAGGCAGGGTCATTCCACTGAGAAGCTACGCACCACTTCCTAAAGTCAGAGCAATACTCCTCAACAGGTCTCTTACCCTGACGTAAGGTCACCAGCTGACTCTCGGCAAAGGCAGTCCTGTCAGTCTCGTCATAAATGAGTCCGAGAGCAGAAAAGAAAAGATCAACGGAGGAAAGTTCAGGGGCGTCAGGAGCCAAGGAGAAGGCCCATTATTGGGGCTCTTCCTGGAGCCGGGACATAATTATACCCACCCGCTGGCTCTCAGAACCTGAGGAGTGGGGCTTTAAACGAAAATAGAGCCTACAACTCTCCCGAAAGGAGAGAAAAGTCTTCCGGTCCCCTGAGAACCGGTCAGGCAACTTGAGGTGGGGTTCAAGAGGGGAGGTGAGGGGCACTACCATGGTAGCATCAGGCTGGTTGACCCTCTGAGCCAGGGCCTGGACCTGTAGGGAGAGACCCTGCATTTGCTGAACCAGGGTCTCAAGGGGGTCCATAGTGGTGTGAGAGACCAGGGTAGAGTAGATATATAGGCTTGTGATTATGTAATGACAGGGATAGGGAAACAGACAAGTGAGCCCTAATCTACCCGCCACTCAGTCCCTGCCTACTTGCAACGACCCGCCCTAGGCGACGGGGTACAACTGGGCGATGATCCCTACACTCAGTAAGTGCACGACAACAACCAGACAAGAAAACACAGAACAAAGGGAAACGGGGCAGTTACCCACGGCAACACGGCAGCAACAAGAGTAGTAAACGAGCCGAGTCAAACCAGGAGAGTACGAGGTGCCAAACGCAGAGCAGGAGAGTAGTGAACAAGCCGAGTCAAACCAGGAGTGAACGAGGTACCAAACGCAGAGCAGAAGAGTAGTCAGTAAGCTAGGGTCTATACAAAGCAGGGACAAGTAGTTCAAGAAGCTGCAGCAGGGCCAGGAAACCAACAGAAAAGAATCACAAGCAAGGAGGAACAGGAAAGGCAGGTATAAATAGACAGAGGGCGGGAGCTAGCTCCGTCTGGCCAGGCTGTGATAGGCTCCCCCACTCCTAAGCCTGCCATCCTGAGTGGTGGAAGATGGAGTCAGTCTCACAGACATAGAAGCAGGTGCAGACTGATTACCTATGGGCATGGATACAGAAGCTGTGCCTGGCAGATCCTTAACAGTAAAATTCAAAGATGAACTTTATTCACCTGCAGAGTTATAATCATCTAAAGAAGCGCATAGCAAAATTGTCACATTTTCTCTGGTCATTTAGCTGTAAAACAGCCTAGTCCTTAATCGGTTAAAGGAATTTTCCCATCAGGGACATTTATGTCATAGCCATAGGATATCCATAGGATAGCAGTACGATCCTAGGCTATTGTCTCCAAGGTCTGTTTTATTTTTTATTTTGTGGTCAAAGTGACTTAAAGGGGTTTTCCCATCAGAGACATTTATGACATATCAACAGGATATGTTAGATAGATGCGGGTCCCACCTCTGGAACCCGCACCTATCTCTAGAACTGGGCCCCCTAAACCCCATTCTACCGCTCTGTGTTCCCGTTGAAGCGTGTGATTTCCAACGCTGTTTCCGTAACTCCAATACTAGTGAATGTCAGTTAAGGAAACAGCGTAGCATGCGATCTACGCTGTTCAATATAATACTGTCGTTTCTGTCCACATACTTTAATGTGGTTTTCCTAGATTTAAAGGGGTTGTCCAGGACTAGAAAAAAAAGCTGCTTTTTTATTAATTTGTTTTGTTTAATTTTTTCCTCCTCACCTTTCAAAAGTTATAACTTTTTTATTATTCCATCGACATAGCCGTATGAGGGCCTTTTTTTTTTGAAGGCTGAGTAGTTTTAACCATTTGAACCATTTAATTTATCATATTAAGTACTGGAAAACTTTTTTAAATGATTTTGTAGGGTGTAATGAAAAAAATAACACAATTCCTCCATTTTTTAGGGGGGGGGAGTATGTTTTTACGCCAGTCATCCAGTGGTAAAAATCACGTTAACTTTATTCTGTGGGCTAATACAATTCCAATTTTTTTTTTTATCATTTGCTACTTTTACAAAATAAAAACAGGGATGAGCTGTAGTTTTTATTGGTACCATTTCGGGGTACATACTACATTTTTATCAGCAGCAACAGTTTTTTTGTAAGATAAATAATTTTACAGTTAGGTCCAGAATTATTTGGACAGCGACACAATCTTCATGATTTGGGCTCTGCATGCCACCACACTGAATTTGAAATGAAACAACTGAGATGCAATTGAAGTGTAGACTTTCAGGGGGTTGAACAAAAATATCCTGTGAAACGTTTAGGAATTGCAACCATTTTTCTACACAGCCTCCTCATTTCAGGGACTCAAAAGTAATTGGACAAATTAACATTACCATAAATAAAATGTTTTTTTTTAAATACTTTTCTAGAGAATCCTTTGCAGGCAATGACTGCCTGAAGTCTGGAACCCATGGACATCACCAAACGCTGGGTTTCCTCCTTTGTGATGCTTTGCCAGGCCTTTACTGCCGCTGTCTTCAGTTGTTGCTTGTTTGTGGGTCTTTCTGCCTTCAGTTTTGTCTTAAGCAAGTGAAATGCAGCTCGATCGGGTTGAGATCTGGTGATTGAGTTGGCCAATGCAGAATATTCCACTTCTTTGCCTTAAAAAACTCCTGGCTTGCTTTCGCAGTATGTTTTTGGTCATTGACCATCTGTACTGTGAAGTGACGTCCAATTAACCTTGCTGCATTTGGTTGAATCTGAGCAGAAAATACACTACCGTTCAAAAGTTTGGGGTCACCCAGACAATTTTGTGTTTTCCATGAAAACTCACACTTATATTTATCAAATGAGTTGCAAAATGACTAGAAAATATAGTCAAGACATTCACAAGGTTAGAAATAGTGATTTTTATTTTAAATAATAATTTTCTCCTTCAAACTTTGCTTTCGTCAAAGAATGCTCCATTTGCAGCAATTACAGCATTGCAGACCTTTGGCATTCTAGCTGTTAATTTGCTGAGGTAATCGGGAGAAATTTCACCCCATGCTTCCAGAAGCCCCTCCCACAAGTTGGATTGGCTTGATGGGCACTTCTTGCGTACCATACGGTCAAGCTGCTCCCACAACAGCTCTATGGGGTTGAGATCTGGTGACTGCGCTGGCCACTCCATTACAGATAGAATACCAGCTGTCTGCTTCTTCCCTAAATAGTTCTTGCATAATTTGGAGGTGTGCTTTGGGTCATTGTCCTGTTGTAGGATGAAATTGGCTCCAATCAAGCGCTGTCCACAGGGTATGGCATGGCGTTGCAAAATGGAGTGATAGCCTTCCTTATTCAAAATCCCTTTTACCTTGTACAAATCTCCCACTTTACCAGCACCAAAGCAACCCCAGACCATCACATTACCTCCACCATGCTTGACAGATGGCATCAGGCACTCTTCCAGCATCTTTTCAGTTGTTCTGTGTCTCACAAATGTTCTTCTGTGTGATCCAAACACCTCAAACTTCGATTCGTCTGTCCATAACACTTTTTTCCAATCTTCCTCTGTCCAATATCTGTGTGCGTTTGCCCATATTAATCTTTTCCTTTTATTAGCCAGTCTCAGATATGGCTTTTTCTTTGCCACTCTGCCCTGAAGGCCAGCATCCCGGAGTCGCCTCTTCACTGTAGACGTTGACACTGGCGTTTTGCGGGTACTATTTAATGAAGCTGCCAGTTGAGGAACTGTGAGGTGTCTATTTCTCAAACTAGAGACTCTAATGTACTTGTCTTGTTGCTCAGTGGTGCAGCGGGGCCTTCCACTTCTCTTTCTACTCTGGTTAGAGCCTGTGTGTGCTGTCCTCTGAAGGGAGTAGTACACACCGTTGTAGGAAATCTTCAGTTTCTTGGCAATTTCTCGCATGGAATAGCCTTCATTTCTAAGAACAAGAATAGACTGTCGAGTTTCACATGAAAGCTCTCTTTTTCTAGCCATTTTGAGAGTTTAATCGAACCCATAAATGTAATGCTGCAGATTCTCAACTAGCTCAAAGGAAGGTCAGTTTTTGCACAAGGGTTTTCAAGTGTTTTTTAACCATCCATTAGCCTTCTAACACAGTTAGCAAACACAATGTACCATTAGAACACTGGAGTGATGGTTGCTGGAAATGGGCCTCTATACACCTATGTAAATATTGCATTAAAAACCAGACGTTTGCAGCTAGAATAGTCATTTAGCACATTAACAATGTATAGCGTGTATTTCTGATTAATTTAATGTTATCTTCATTGAAAAAAACTGTGCTTTTCTTGCAAAAATAAGGAAATTTCTAATTGACCCTAAACTTTTGAACGGTAGTGTATATCCCTGAACACTTCTGTCTTCAGTTTCATCATCAATAAACACTAGTGACCCAGTGCCTTTGGCAGCCATGCATGCCCATGCCATCACACTGCCTCCACCATGTGCCGTTCCAAGCCTTCTCCATACTTTCTTCCTCCCATCATTCTGGTACAGGTTGATCTTAGTTTCATCTGTCCAAAGCATGCTGTTCCAGAACTGGGCCGGCTTCTTTACATGTTGCTTGGCAAAGTCTAATCTGGCCTTTCTATTTTTGAGGCTGATTAATGGTTTGCACCTTGTGGTGAACCCTCTGTATTTGCTCTCATGGAGTCTTCTCTTTATGGTAGACTTAGATACTGATACACCTACTTACAGAAGAGTGTTCTTCACTTGGGTAGATGTTGTGAAAGGGGTTTTCTTCACCATGGAAAGGATTCTGCGATCATCCACCACTGTTGTCTTCCATGGACGTCCAGGCCTTTTGGTAATCACAAGTTCACCAGTGTGCTCTTTTTTTTTTTTCAAGAATGTACCGAACTGTTGATTTGGCCACTCCTAACATTTGTGCTATCTGTCTGATAGATTTCTTCATTTTTTTTTCAGCCTAACGATGGTCTGTTTCATTTGCATTGAGAGCTTCTTTATCCTCATGTTGTGGGTTCACAGCAACAGCTTCCAAATGCAAATGCCACACCTGGAATCAACTCCAGACCTTTTACCTGCTTAAATGATGATGGATTAACGAGGGATCAGCCCATGCAGCCCATTAAATAGCTTTTGAGATAATTGTCCAATTAACTTTGGTCCCTTGAAAAAGAGGCAGCTACATATTAAAGAGCTGTAATTCCTAAACCCTTCCTCAAATTAGGATATGAATACACTCAAATTAAAGTTGAGACTGCCTTTTAAACCATATTGATTATATGAACTGTATATTCAATAACTTTTGGTAAACAGCTAAAATGCCAAAACTTGTGTCACTGTCCTAATAATTTTGGACCTAACTGTATATTATAAAAGTTGGGACTTTTACCAACACGGGGATTCTACCAACACGGTGATTCCAATTATGTTTATTTTTTTTAATTACTTTACAGGAAAATGGCAAATGAGTTTTTTTTATTTTTAATATTTTGTTTTTCCTATATTACAAAATACTTTAACAGTTTTTTTTAATTTCTTTTAGTTCCTTTGGGGATTTGAACAAGTGATTGTTAGATCGCTAGTACAATACACTTTAATACTTTATTGTGCTTTATTTGGCTCATATTAAGCCCTGCAGGAGCGCCAAGATGGTAGACCTGGGGGCTTCTTTCGGGCCCCAGGCTGCCATGACAGCCATCATCACCCCACGATCCACGTTGTGGAGGGCCAATTCAGTGACAAGGGGGCCGGTTACATCAAATGTCAGCAAGGGGTTACAGGGTTTTTCCGATAATATACATAGATGGACTATTTTTGCAATAGGCCATCAATATGTGATCGGTCAGGGTCTCAACCGATCCCTGGGACCTACTGATCAGAAGAACATAGGGATAGCCCCTTTAATCTTTTGCAAGCACACATGTGCATCTATACATGCAGCTGTGCCTGATACTGTAGTTGAGCCCCACACCAATAGGCAATAATGTGTATTCTCAAAAAAACTAAAAACCTTCCTTAAAGTTTATTTATTGAATATGTAAAAAACCCTTAATACATAATACTAACATTGTATTCATGATAAATTCCCTTTAAGAAAGATAGATGTACTTCTGTCTATATTAAAAATGGCAATGGTTTCATCTTGGTACTATAAACAAAAACTCATCTGTACTAAAAAGATTAATATTTGAGTAAACTAAGAAATAAAAATAAAAAGTATGCAATTTTGCCGCAGTCCAAAACTTTTGCAATAAAGACAGCTTGTAAGTAAATCGCCAAATAATGTAAACACAAGGTTACAGCTCAGTTCACACTCACATTATAAAGATCCTTTCTCCTCTCTGGATCCCAGTATAGAAAATAAGAACATTATTAGCAACACCCTTACTACAGTTGCTGATAGTTGGGTCTAAAGTCATCTCAGGATGCATTGCCAATATTTGCAATTGAACCAATATTTTGTGAACCAATATTTTGTGTGTAAGGGTACAATCAGACTTATCGGTCATGTCACTTTTTTTTGCTGCATTTACTGCAAAATCGCAGCAAAATCTTGTTGTTTTGCAGCAATTTCAGAAAAAGAGCAGCATTTTCTTAAAATTTTACGTTAGACGCAGCAATAAACAGCGACATTACTGCTCTGTCTGAATGTGCCTTTAGGCCTCGCGCACACGACGGTAGCCATGTGAACGGCCGTGATTTTCGGGTCAGCCGGCCGCGGAACGTCACCCGCGAGCCACCTGCAAATCGCGGGCCGTGCACATGGCTGAGAATGGACCGCAGAATACGGCCGTAATAAGACATGTCCGTTCTTTCCGCGGTCCAGGCTCCTGGGCCATGCACGGACCATGGAAACCACGGTCGTGTGCATGGGCACATAGAAATTAATGGGGTCGCAATTCTTCTGTGGATTTTTGGGGGAATTGCGGCCGCAAAAGAACGTTCGTGTGCATGGGGCCTTACTCTTTTTAATAGATTGCCGTGAAACTGGATATCATATGTCCATTCAGTCCAATAGAGAATTTTTCTTGCAAGCATTGAAAATCTAATAGTATTATAAATGTAACTTACATATTTCTGTACATTTTTATCCACAGGTTGCTGTCTTGCAGTTCTACTCACTGATGGAGAGAAATTGATAATAGAAAAGCAACATACAGAAGTGACAATATTTGTATAATGCATTTTAAACCCGATGTCACAAGCAGATACAATTCCACAAAGACATTATTTTCAATGAGCATTTTTGAGAAATGCAATGTCTGGTATATTATACATGAATAAACATGAAAAACCTATTTGTTTTTTCTACAATCAAACTCTAGAAAATTCTTATTGCTTTATTTTTTTTAAGGATCAAAATATGGCTTATTTAAGAAATAAACTTCTGCAATGCTAACACATTCAAAGAGCAATGTAGGGGTTAAAGAGAATAAATCTAATATTTTGCAAAATGCTTTCTGTTCTTTAATGGAAGCTTTACAAAGCTCTAGTATGCCTTGGAGCCAGAGACAGTAATGGGGGCAAAAGTTTGGCCTTTGTTTGATTTATAATGGTTGGCTAATGCGCCATGACAGCACCCAGACATAACCCACTATATTTATATATATTTCAAAAGTGAACATACATACAGTATATAATTTATCTACTTGGTTCTAACCAACCTAATAAAGAGTGCAGTTGATTCATAGTCATGACTGTATATGCATTTACCATCAGTCACTGGTGAGGGGGGAAAGGGTAGTGCTTTGTTAGGTGCAATTAGCCAAACGGCACAATATTTTTTTCTGTTGTTTGTACAAATAGTACAGTGGACCGGTCCCCATAATATGCTGCCCTTATATAGGGCAGCAAATTATGTTCACATCACATCTAATAAGCGCCTAGATGGAAGATTCAGCATCCCTGGTAACCAGCATCGAACTGGTCCACCGGAGGACCAGAGGATACTCCAGTGGGCCCAGGCAGCAAGCTGCTTCCCTCTGGCAGCAGAGCAGAGAGCCATTGGCTGCTTATTTTTGTAGGCTACAGGCAGGGCTGATTGTAGCTTTTCTATTACTTGAGGCAAAAATTGAAATGGCACCCCCCAGATCTTGATTGATATCCCCCTAACTAATCTACATCACTAGCAGCCTCCTCCAACTCTTGCGTTGCCTTGTACTCGCCCAGCATTCGTGGTGCAGCGATGAAACCAGGCAGAGTACACCTCGCTGCACGATGCGTGCCCAAGTAGTACAATGTAATGGCACATCCGAGAAAGTTGGAGGAGACTGGTAGTCATGTATAACAGCCAGGGGGATTTCAATCAAGCATGGAAAGGTGGGTTCGGAGGCAGGACTATGTGACACATGGTGGCGGTTAAAGGGGTTAAAACTACCTGACAGTTTCCCATTAAATATACAATGAATTGAAAACAATTTAATCTGCCCTGCAATTTTGTTATTATAAATATATCCTATACGGCACGAAAACCAAGCTCACTACATATATACAGCACCAGAACCAAGCTCAGTACATATATACAGCACCAGAACAAAGCTCAGTACATATATACAGCACCAGAACAAGGCTCAGTACATATACACAACACCAGTACCAAGCTCAGTACATATATACAGTACCAGAACAAAGCTCAGTACATAAACACAGCACCAGAATCAAGCTAAGTACATAAATACAGCTCCAACACAAATATGTCAGTTTGTATTGCGTAAAAGTACAGCTCCAAGCATGGCCCAAACAATGGTAAGGATATGCTGGGAGTTGCCGTTTCACAAAAAAAATCATACCACCCATCATCTTACTGGAGATCATACAGTGACTACAGTACTGATTAGAGGCAGAATAAACATTTACATTAAGTGACTCATGGGTGACATCTCAGAGTCTAGTTTGATCTTTTTTCTTTTCTTCTCCATCTGGTCCAGACCTCTATGATGACTTCTTCGGGCCACAGCTTATTTCTATTTTTGCCGCTCAGATGTCTTCAGCTTCTCACTTTTCAAACATTTCTGAACCTATAAACCAATATAAAATTCTCATGGTGCCACACACTACGCCCCAAAAAAAAAAATAGCGCCATGCATGGCACCTCTAATTGTAATAGTGCTATAAACTGTCTCCCTGATTATAATAGCACCATATACTGTGTCCCACACACACACACACACACACACACAGTGCCCCTGTAGATAGCGTCCCCCATAGAGCCCCTTGTAGACAGTGCCCCAAATAGAGCCCCCTGTAGACAGTGCCCCTCATAGAGCCCCCTATAGAGAGTGCCGCATATAGAGCCCCCTGTAGACAGTGCCCTACATATAGCCCCTCTGTAGATAGAGCCCCCTTGTATATAATGCCACTCCCACTTTTAAGACAAAAAAAATCTTTACATACTCACCTGATCTCGTTACCACACCGTCCTCTTACAATGGAGGACTGCTGGGGCTGAGCGACGCAAGCGGTGCGATGACGTCATGGTGACTGGGTCAGGCGAGGTGATTTTTTTTTTAAATATCAGGTGACTGCATAAGGGTTTCTACCTATTTGTTCTCAATTTGGCCACTGAGACTACAAGGAAAGGTAAGCTTTATCCATCTGTTCACTTTTTTTGGGAATTGTCTGGTGATTTTTGTTGCTGTGGTGCTGTATCTGTAGGGGGAGGTGGCCCAGAGCCAAGGTTTCCTCTGCGGGTGCTGTGTTACAGCAGCGCTGGTTGCCATGAGATTCTGCACTTGATAGAGTAGGGACCCACTTAAAAGAGTTTTCCGTGAAGTGGCAAGTGGGCTTATACAGTTTGATCAAAATGTAAAACTAAGAACCTCATGTTCATACATTTTTTAATTTTGCTGAGCCACAATAGATCAAGTATAGCAAAGTGAATGTGGGGTCCAGGTTTTCTTTTCTCCCCTTATGGATTTTTTTAAAAAATTGGTGCAATAGGGAACCAAATTTTATGGGGGGTGCAAAGGGGGCCTAACTATATATCGACAGCAGATATGGGGCCTAAATACTGTATAGAACACAAAGGGGACCTAAATACTATAAAGGCGGTGCAAAGGGGGACCTAACTACTATATGGGGGCAAAAAGGATGCCTACCTACCATATGGGGGGCACAAAGGGAACCTAACTATTATAAGGGCACAAGGGGGCCTAACTATTTTATGGGGGCGCAAAGGAGGCCTAACTGCTATAGGGAGCACAAAGGGGGCCTAACTACGGAATGGGGCACGTAGGGAGCCTAATTGCTACAGTATGGCACAAAGGGGGCCTAGCTACTACATGGGAACACAAAGGAAATCAAACTATTATATGGAGACACAAAGGGGGTCCTAACTACTATATGGGGACACAAAGAAGGATCAAACTTCTGTAGGGGGGCACAAAGGGGTCCTAACTACTGTATGGGTTACAAAAGGGGGATATTGCTACTATATGGAAGCACATATGGAGGCATTCCTTGTTAGGGAGTACAAAGAGGCACTATTACTGTGTGGGGTACTTAGAGGAACTCTATTACTATGTGAGGCCTAAAGGGGGTACTTTTAGGGCGGATTTACACGAACGTGTAATACGTTCGTGCCACCCACGTGTTTGGCACGGACCTATGCAAGTCTATGGGGCAGTGCAGACTGTCCGTGATTTTTGCGCAGCGTGAGTCAGCTGCGTAAAACTCAAGACAGGTCCTATATTTCTGCGTTTTTCGCGCATCACGAAAATGGGTGCGTGGAAGCACTTCCGTGGGACGCGCGTTATTCGCGCTGCAGCAGTAAAAGAATGAATGTAAACAGAAAAGCACCACGTGCTTTTCTGTTTACAAACATCCAAACGGAGTGTCATAATGATGGCGGCTGCGTGAAAAGCACGCAGCCGCGCACCATATGAACATGACACACGGAGCTGTTAAGTGCCTTTTGCGCACGCAAACCGCCGTGTTTTTTACGTGCGCTAAACACACATGCTCATGTAAATCCGCCCTCATAGTGTGTGGTATCAAGAGGGGGCATTATTTTCATCTGGGAAATAGGTAAGGAGGGTGCTAGAAAAGTGAGGAGCCAAAGATGTTTGTGTTGCAAAATCTGCAAAATTTATTTGTGGCTGGAAGGAGCCGTCATGATGTTCTGGGCCAGATGAAGACAGGAAAATTAACGACTCCTATCTGAGAAGACATCATTGGCGAGTCCCTGGTTTTCACTGTACTGTATTAAAGGGGAAAATTTCAAAAATGTCTGATAGATGCTCTGGGACCCGCACCTATATCAAGAACTGGCCGCAGAATCCAGGCAGAGACTAGTGGAGAAGGGGTCGCACAGCTGTCTCCATTCTGTTGTATGGTTGCTATGGAATCAGCCGAGCAGCACTGCAACTCCCATTAAACAGAATGGAGAGAGCTGCGGGCACACGCGACCCTCCCTCCCCTAGTCTCCACCTGGATTCTGCGGCCAGTTCTCAATATACTGTAGGTGCGGTCCCAGAACTGGGACCCACATCTATGAGACATTTTTGGCATTTCCTGTGGATATGCCATAAATGACTAAGATGAGAAAACCCTTTAATTTATATGGTATAGTCACAATATGGTGGTAATATTGGTCTTTGGTTTACTACACACGTTTTTCTACATGATTTTAGAGTGGTTGCATTATTTCTATATAGCTGAAGGATGGGCCCCAAGAATGATTTCCTCTTGTGGGCCCAAGGTACTCCAATCCTTAACTGCTGGTAATACTTGGTAATCAGGCAGCTTTAATTCTGTCTTCATCTAGCTAGGGCACAGTTTGGCACCTTATCGTCCTTGATACAGTAAGCTGCATTTCTCTGTCAGAGGTGCAGGTGATACTTATTCCCTGGAGGCCATTAGCACAGTCAATATCCAGTCCCTAGTGGTCAATAGAGCATACAACACCCTGATCCTTAATGGGTTATCCTCTTTTTATAATATTTTTGTTAGAACGAGCCACTGAAAATAAGATGATCACAGGGCATCTCTACTCTGGGACCCCCATAGATAAGCTATTATTTGCAGGAAAATTCAGCAAGTGCTGAATTCCCCAACAGCATCATCAAAGGTGAAATAAAGCATGACATTGGACTCATTGAAATCAATGGGCTAGCCACGTAATGCATAGACCTGCTAGGTCCTCCAGAGAGATACACAGACGCTTTTTGTAGCGAATCTCCCCAAATGCCCTCTCTTAACTCAGAATGCCTAAATAAAGTATTACAATATGGGCTTTCTATACAAGACAACGCTAATTAACTGTCAATGCAATAGTCAGCACAAGCTTTTTAGTTGTTTAAGTGGCATATTTTTTGCTTGACAATTTGTCTTTTTCCTGTCAAGTGTAGGGTGGGGTATTTATACCTGGCCTTCTCCCTCTTTCTTTGCTTCTGAATTTTCTCCTTCGGACCGTTTGTCGACAGCATTTGCCGAACCGAACCCAGTGAAGGGGGCCGGGCTCCTAGCATCAGGAGTCCCTGCCTCGTTGCAGGAAAACTGTACTGTACTGTAATCATGTTTTCAGCACGGGACAGTATTCCCGCTGGGAGGCAGGGACACCTAGCGTCATACACAGGGCCAGCTCCAGGTTTATGTGAGCCCTTGGGCGACACAGACTTAGAAGGCCCCTTTGCGGGGGAACTAACGGCGGCAGAAAAATGGCATAAAATGTCACTTTGTGCCCCCATATAGACGTTAGGCCCTATTTATGCACCCATATAGAAGATAGGTCCGCAGTTTGTTCCCCCATAAATTTAGTGCCCTTTGTAGATAGTGCCACACAGCCCCCTCCTCCCAGGTAGTGCCACACAGCCCCCTCCTCCCAGGTAGTGCCACACAGCCCCCTCCTCCCAGGTAGTGCCACACAGCTACCCTCCCTGGTAGTACCACACAGCCTCCCTCCCTGTAAGTAGCGCCTTTGGGGTTCCCTCTAGGAGTGGAATCCCCAGCCAGAGCATTGCTGATGCTCTGGCTGGGGATTCCGCTTCAGGAGAAACCCCTGATGTCACTGTCCATATACGGTCAGTGTTGTCAGGGCAACCCCAGAGCCATAGTCCTGGGCAGAGCACTACTAGAACTCGGCCTGGGACTAGCGCTCTTCTAGCGCTCTACCTGGGACTCCTTCTCTCCCTCTGACATCACTGTCCATATATGAACATTGATATCAGGGGCTTGCCCGGAGACTACGTCCCAGAGCAGAGCCGCTATATGGACAGTGATGCCGTGACGACAGCAGTGGCAACACCCGGTGGCCGAGTGGGCCCCCCCAAGCGTAGTGGGCCCCGGCACTTGCCCAGGTTCACCGGGTGCTGACGCCGGCCCTAGTCATACATAACTATGATGCTAGGAGCCCAGCTCCCTGCAGTGCGTTCGGTCCGGGAAATGTGGCCGACGCGCGGTCCGTATATCAAGGACCGAACACGGTCATGTGAATTAGGCCTTACTTAGGTGTTGTGATCAAGCTCTCACTTACCCTGTGCCCTAGACGTCTGGACTTGGAAACTGACCTTGGCTTGTCTCTCGTTAACCCCTTGTTTGCCAATTTTGATTATCTGCTCCTGGCTGGTTCTGACCTCTGGTTACCTGATATCCACTTGCTCTGTTTTGGACTTTCTGTTTACCCTCTGGCTGTCTGGTTACCTGTTCAGGTATAGCCTGCATTGCACTCCTTATCCAACACTGATCTCTGTTAGAACAACCTGGGTTCTGTGCAGCAAAAACCATCCCACCTTTGCAGTGGGCTCTGGCGAATACCTCAGAGTAGCCTTAGATTCTGTCGATCAGAGCAGTTGGCTCAATACACTGCATAGCGGCCGTGCTGCAGAACTGCAAATCTGCTCCAATTACTATAGTACTGCAGCTCGGCCACTATTCTGTGTCCGGAGTCCAGTCCATCAGAGCAGCTGATTGGTGCAGGGTTTGGGTGTCAGATCCCCACCGATCATATACTGATGACCTATCCCATGGAAAGGTCATCTGTTGTTCATGCCCGGACAACCCCTTTAAGGCCCCGTTCACATCAGGGTTAGGTTTCGTTCATGGATTCCGTCGGAGGAACCAATGAACGGAAACCATAGCTTCTGCTTGCATTACCATTGATTTCAATGGTAATGCTTTTGCTGCAAATTGTTTCTGTTTGTCTCCATTCCATAAGGTTTCAGTTTTTTTAGCGGAAACAATAGCGTAGTCGACTGCACTATTGTTTCCACTAAAAAAACAAGAACTTTACGAAATGGAAACAAACGGCAACTAAAGCATTACCATTAAAATCATTGAAATGAACGGAAGCTATGGTTTCTGCTGGTCTAACGGAACCCATGAACGGCACAAGACAATGATGTGAATGACGCCTAAGTGTATATATACAGCTCTCATATACAGTCTTTAGCACTATATGGCCTGACTTCATAGTATTATTGCAAAAATATGTGTTCAGATAGTGCATGAATGCAGCACACCGCCATAGAATATTATCTCCCGGAAGAGAGGAAAAGGCACATGTACAAAATTGCACACACCCAAAATAACAAGAAAGGGATACAAAAAACAGGAATGAAAAGAACAAACTTTATTATACACTACATACAAAATATAAAACCATTTAAAAAAATCAGAGAGTATCAGCAAACCTGTAAAAATGAAACAGGAAGCAAACCACAGACACAAATCTCAAATAGGATTCCAAATGGGACAATATGAGCCAATATCAAAAGAATACAATACAATAGCCGTATAAATGTATTATGTGCAACTAGTAAACCTGGAAGGGAACCACATGCTGAACCACACAAGAATATAAAGTGCAAAAGTGCAAGATAATATCTATACCCTAATGAGAGGAAACTATAGCCACATAAATATGAAAATATATATATATTTGCTTGGTGAACCTATCTGCAATAGGCGGGTACAGCACTGACCACTTGTCGTCACAAGCAGCACGATCCTAGGCTATTGTCTCCAAGGTCTGTTTCATTTTTTATTTTGTGGTCAAAGTGACTTAAAGGGGTTTTCCCATCAGAGACATTTATGACATATCCACAGTATATGTTAGCTAGATGCCGGTCCCACCTCTGGGACCTGTACCGATCTCTAGAACGGGGCCCCTAAAACCCTGTTCTACCGCTCTGTGTTCCCGCTGAAGCGTGTGATTTACGACCATGAAGAAGAAATCAGCGTAACTCGCTGAGCTACGCTGTTTCCGTAAGTACCATAAAACTGAATGGTAGTTACAAACACAGCATAGCACACATGCTACGCTGCTTCCGTAACTGCCATTCACTACTATGGGAGTTACGGAAATAGCGTAGCTCAGCGAGCTACGCTGTTTCCGTAATTCATGATCGGAAATCGCACGCTTCAGGCACAACAAAGAGCAGTAGAAATGGGGTTTAGGGGGCCCCATTCTAGAGATAGTTGCAGGTCCCAGAGGTGGGACCGGCATCTAGCTAACATTTATGACATATCCTGTGGATATGTCATAAACGTCTCTGATAGGAAAACCAAGGAGGAGTTACATATAATATGTGTGTATGATATGTGTATGATACACACATATTATATGTACCTCCTCATTTCTCAGAATCCTACCCA
Organism: Rhinoderma darwinii; assembly: GCF_050947455.1. Lineage (NCBI taxonomy): Eukaryota > Metazoa > Chordata > Amphibia > Anura > Rhinodermatidae > Rhinoderma > Rhinoderma darwinii. Next base: position 263,798,844 of record NC_134688.1, read on the forward strand.
AAAATTTAGGTCACTTTGACCACAAAATAAAATAAATAAATCAGACCCTGGAGATAATATTCTATGGCAGTGTGCTGCCTTTGTATAAATGTACCTCCTCCGCTTCTGCCTGTTATACTCCCTCCGGGCGCCAGTTTACTGTGTCCTGATGCTGCCCAGCGTACACGACGTCATGACGCTGACAGCGTCAGCGACAGTACGCGTGCCAGGACTCAGGTAGAGAGTCATAGAATCAGCATGGAGGAGCGCCGCGCCACCGGATCAGTGATAATATCCCGCCGCCAGCCATGGTTGTCTCATGAAGACAACTTCTTTCCATATGCTCTATTAGGTAACATGGATGCCATGGGGTGGGGGGGTCTCCTGCCTGGTAACCCCTAAATTAGCCAGAGCAGAGGGGCACTCTGAACATCTCTTGCTCTAGCAAACCCAGCCTGTTCATTTTTTTTACATGTTCACCAATCCTGCTTTATTATAAAAAGTTGTAATAAGAAAACCCCTTTAACTTTAATAATATTTCTTTATCTGTAAAAGCTTATTTTTTTTTTGAATAACCCCTTGCTTAAAACTTTGTAAAAAATATATAAAAAAATAAAATAAGTACCTTGCATAATGTAACTCAAAAAGAGGTTTAAACATACAAGAAATCACTGCTGAGTCAAAATTCCCTGGTGATTAAAGGGTTAAGTGGAAAAAAAGCGAAGCAAGCAAGATAAGTTTGTCTCTGAAAGGCTTCCGTAGTGCTGGCGATCAGACATGGAGCTCTTAGAAACGTCTGGAGATGTCAGCCTTGTAACTAAGCTACAGATTGTTTGACTTTCTAAGTATCCTTGGAATGCTATTCAGAGACTGATTGCATTAGTTTACACGCCCATAGCTTTTCTCCTCTCTTTTTGTGTAGCTCCTGGTTGGATGTAATGTGATCCAGATAACAGTCAACCATCGCTAAGGAGACAGGGCGACAAGTGACCGCAGTGAGTGCTTCCATAATAATGTTATTTATTGGTTTATTTTGAAGAAAAATTGTTGTAGCTTTAAATGGGAGCTCGTGGAGCAGAATTATGAGACACATTTAAACAGGTACATCCTGCTATTTTGGGATTAGTCCCAATAAATGGGATCATTTCCTGAAAGGCCATGGCCATATTTCTGAACAGTGCCATGCTTTTCATTGATGAGTGTTGGACGTGCTGTAATTCAGATTTAGTGTGTGACATATACGTAAACTTAATGAGGGTTAATTTCCTTTCACTATGACGCCGTTTCAGCCGAAGATAAAGTACTTCCCTTTAGGCATGTAAACAGTAGAAGTGACGCTGTAGTGTTACTATAGTAACACCCGGTGACTCCAGACTCTGCCGTATATGACGTGTGGAGCACTTGACCATTTGTTAGCACGAAAATGTGAATGATAAATAAGCGCTGGGAACATTTCCTTACAGTTTGTTTACATTTAACAATGTCACAAAAACTTCAGCAACAAAATTATGTAAAAAAAAACGTTGACTGCACTTTTAATATAGATGAAAACAAAAGGGTATAGTGACATATACTGGCCAAAATATATGCCAAAATAATCTCTGAATGTTATGCAGTTCCCAAGCTTTAGAACAGTGAACAGCGGGTATATGCTCTGCAGCCCGCAGAACAGTGAACAGCGGGTATATGCTCTGCAGCCCGCAGAACAGTGAACAGCGGGTATATGCTCTGCAGCCCAGAATAACAAATTTAGGATATATATGCTCTACATCTTCTATACGCTCTTACCCTGAGGCTGGGTTCACACGAGCGTGTGCTTTTTGCGCACGCAAAAAACACTGCGTTTTGCCTGCGCAAAAGGCACTTAACAGCTCCGTGTGGCCTCAGCATATAATGTGCGGCTGCGTGATTTTCCGCAGCCGCCATCATTATGACACTCTGTTTGGATGTTTGTAAACAGAAAAGCACGTGGTGCTTTTCTGTTTTCATTCATCCTTTTCACAGCTGTTGCGCAAATCACGTGCATCCCACGGAAGTGCTTCCGTGTGGCATGCGTGGTTTTCATGCACCCATTGACTTCAATGGGTGCGTGATGCGCAAAAAACGCCCAAAGAACGGACATGTCGGGACTTTTTTTCAGCGGACTCGCGCTGAGTAAAAATCACGCACATGTCTGCACGGCCCCATAGACTAATATAGGTCCGTGCGACGCGTGTGAAAATCATGCGCGTTGCACGGATGTATATCTTGTTCGTTTGAATAAGCCTTCAGGCTGGATTCACATGAGCAATATCGGTCCGTAAAGGATGGAACGTATTTCGGCCGCAAGTCCCGGACCGAACACACTGTAGGGAGCCGGGCTCCTAGCATCATAGGCAGGGACTCCTAGCGTCGTACATAACTATGATGCTAGGAGCCCGGCTCCCTACAGTGTGTTCGGTCCGGGACTTGCGGCCGAAATACGTTTCGTTCTTTATGGACCGAATATGCTCGTGTGAATCCAGCCTAAGGCCTGATTTACACGAGCGTGTGCGTTTTGCGCGCGCAAAAAACGCTGCATTTTGCGTGCGCAAAAGGCACTTGACAGCTCCGTGTGTCATCCGTGTATGATGCGCGGCTGCGTGATTTTCGCGCAGCCGCCATCATAGAGATGAGGCTAGTCGACGTCAGTCACTGTCCATGGTGCTGAAAGAGTTAACTGATCGGCAGTAACGCTTTCAGCACCCTCGACAGTGCATTCCGATCACCATATCGAGTAACCTGTTTAAAAAAAAAAGAGGTTCGTACTTACCGAGAACTTCACGGCCGTTGCCTTGGTGACGCGTCCTTGGTGACGCGCCTCTCTTGACATCTGGCCCCACCTCCCTGGATGACGCGGCTGTCCATGTGACCGCTGCAGCCTGTGCTAGGCTTGTGATTGGCTGCAGCTGTCACTTGGACTGAATTGTCATCCCGGGAGGTCAGACTGGAGGAAGAAGCCGGGAGTTCTCGTTAAGTCAGAACTTTTTTTTTATTTACACGTTCACGTATATTGTAATCGGAAGTCACTGTCCAGGGTGCTGAACCAGTTTAACTCTTTCAGCACCCTGCACAGTGACTGTCTCCTGCCGGGTTCGGTCAAAACGAGTTCGGCCGAACCCGGTAAAGTTCGTTTCGCTCATGTCTAAGACACTCCGTTCGGATGTTTGTAAACAGAAAAGCACGTGGTTCTTTTCTGTTTACATTCAGTTTGACAGCTCTTGCGCGAATCACGCAGTTCGCACGGAAGTGCTTCCGTGCGGCATGCGTGGTTTTCACGCACCCATTGACTTCAATGGGTGCGTGATGCGCGAAAAACGCACGATTATAGAACATGTCGTGAGTTTTACGCAACGCACTCGTGCTGCGCAAAATTCACGCATCGTCTGCACTGCCCCATAGAGTAATATAGGTGCATACGACACGCGTGAAAAGCACGCGCGTCGCACGCGCGTATATTACGCTCGTGTAAATGAGGCCTAAGGCCTCATTTACACGGCAGTATTTTGCTCCATTATGTGCAAGTGAAAACCAGGAGTGGAACCTACGCAGAAAAAAACTATTATGGAAAGATTTGTACTTTTTCCGTGTTCTGGAACCACTCCTGGTTTTGGCTTACAAATACTGACAAAAATACTTCCTTTTGATTGAGACCTAAAGCTTGCTATACACATGCAACCGCTATTTCTCCTGACTCCACCATAAACATGCATGCTGGGCCAAGCGTGCCTGTTTTTTTCAATGGGGAGAGTGAATTCACCTGCTGCCAGACACCTCCTATCATGTTTGGCTGAATTTGCAAATAATGGTCTAATTTTTAGATTTATCCATTTAATCTACAGTTGTTGCCATTATTTGTGGCAGAAGACTTGGATGTATATGATGGCGAGTTTTTCAGCTGAGGATGAGGTCTCCCTCCAGTCAATGGTTAGACAATTACTACAGAGTGTAAAAGAGAAGCTAGCCAGTGCACCGTCGGCTGAATGTGCAGAGGAGATCCTTCTTCATCTCGAGGAGACTGATGAACATTTTCACAAGTAATAAATACTGGTGTCGGGGCTATGTATACTTTTACTTAGGCCTTATTCACACGAACGTGTTTTACATCCGTGAAAATCACGCGCGTCGCATGGACCTATGTTAGTGAATGGGGCCGTTCAGACTGTCCATGATTTTCACGCAGCGTATGTCCGCTGCGTAAAACTCACGACATGTCCTATACTTACCGTTTTTCGCACATCACGCACCCGTTGAAGTCAATGGGTGCGTGATAATCACGCACGGCACACAGAAGCACTTTCGTGTGTCGCGCAACAGTAGATAAAGAAATGAAGGAAAAAATAAAAGCACTTCCTTCATTTATTTTTCTAAACTTCAAAACCGCGTGTTATAAGCATGGCATATACGTGAAAATCACGCAGCCAACACTGATGACAACGCGCACAAAAGCACACGCTCGTGTGAATCCGGCCTTATAAATATTGATTTGTTGCCTGTGTGATTTATTGTACAGATGTAGCAATCTTTAACTTGACACGTAACGCAATAAATACACTGTGGTATGAAATTTTAACTTGAGTTTCGTTTTTTAACTTTTTAGCGTTTTTTTTGCAAGCCTCATTCAGATAAATAGCGCAGTCGGAGACATTTCTGCAACAAATCTGCTGCATGTAAGCCCTAATACCACATGTTGGCACAGTTTTTGGTCAAATGGCGGCAACTGTGTGTCCTTACCCTCAGATTCTAAGGGTCATTTTACAAAGCCATGTAATGGGCCGTGAAAACGAGCACCGATCGACAAGAGAGTTCGTCGATACACAGGGAGATCTGCTGCCGACTGGCGACTATTTTATTGGCTGATTAAACGAGCTGATCAGTCGATTAAGCAAACTTTTGCTTATTTATCGGCTGATCGTTGCCCTGTTTACACAGGGAAATGATCGGGATTGAGCGTTCGTATTGTTGAGGAAGTCATGGCTCAAAATATATTAGACTGAAATTTTAGACGAGTGTTCCAACAGACACTCACTCTGGGAATTTATCCAGATCATAGGTTATATCGATATATATCGGAGAGAAGTAAGAGACACAGACATTGCTAGACTTGTTCAGCCAGACTGCTACAAGGTTACAGAAGAAACATTCAGAAAATATATATGTTTCTGAAAAAGGGGAGGAGGAGGAGGTCGCTGCAGATGGAATAGAAATTACCTCTATGAATGATTCGGCATCCTGATTGATAATTCATAATCTAATTTAATACAGAGAATATAAGCAAATTCACCATCCATCACAGTATGAACGATTGTTTGCACCATCATTGGCCCGTGTAAAAGGGCCTTTACTTCATTCCGTTTACAGGTTTCCCTAGACTGTATTGAATTTGATTTGCCTGATGCCATTTTTTATTTGATATATTATTACAAGTTCCTGTATTTAAGAATGTCTGCCTTTTTTACAGCTATGAGCTAGTGAAGTACTTAAGACATTACATCAAGAGCTCCCTGGGATCAGTGATTGATGATGAAACGGAGATATGTACATTCGCACAGACTCAAGGAGAGGGATCTGGCTATGACACGCTTGTACAACGTGTTACCAAACGGACTCGAGAATCCAAGGAGTGAGTCTTTGCATTACTGTGATCTGCGAGTCTCTGTATTGTATACAGTAGGAATGACAAAACTTTTTGCCAGAGTGTGCCCAAATAGGCAATCCTCTTTCTGGGAGTTTCTTCAGTGCTAATGTCAGCACTTTTAATGTAAGAGGACTAGTGCCCGACATAATGGATGCACAAGCTCGTCCCAAATACACATACATGGTGCTAACAAAAAAATTCTGTGTTTTCTCCTGTTGGTGATCTTTATCTGTATTTAAAATTTACAGCTACACAATTTGGAAATATATCACAGCTGTCTGAACGTGACCTTCACATACAACAAACCCCACCATGCACCAGTTGTGGATATTTTATTTTGGTGTTCTTCAAAAAAATGAGATGGGGTACCTGCACACATAGCGGATTTGTTGTGGATTTTTCCTTAACAAATCTGCAGCGTATCCACAGCAAAAATCAGTGCAGATTATGCCGCAGATTTCATCCCTTCAAACATTGAAAATGATTAAATCGACTGTGAATAGCCACAACAAGCTCTGATTTCCATGCAGAAAATGTTCTGCAGCATGTGGATGATATTTTTTAGAATCTCATCCACATGGCTAGTACAGTAATCCACTGCAGATTTTCCACACGGAAGATCTGTAGCATTTCCGCCTCGTGTGGACCCAGCCTTACAGTTTTCACACTGGCCACTAGAGCAGTTACAATAAGCTTTGCTGTATGTAATGATTAGGAGAATCATTTGATTATCATTAAAGAGTTGGCAAGTTAATGACAGCTTTATTGTGTTACTGGAGGCATAGATAAGGGTCCTCTTACACGGCCTGACGTGGGCTGGGTAAACGAGTGTCAATCGAGACAGCTCGTTGATCGGCGCTCGTTTTCTCCTTTCACAAGGAGCTAGTATGGGGAAGAGCGCTTGTTACTCCAATCGCTCGTCCCCATACATTTCTATCATGTCGGCAGCACGTCTCCCTGTTATGTGCTGCCAATAATGAAAATATTTTCGGCTGTATAAACGATACAATCAGCCGATGAACGAGCGTTCTCAGAGAGATCGCTTGCCTGATAATTTGCAGTGTAAAAGGGCTTTAAGGCCGGATAGCAATACTATACACACATAGATAAGGCTCTGTATGCATTCCCTCTGGTCTCTGCAGGAGAGACTGTACTCCACACTTTCTGGAGACCGTAAAAAGCTTTTTGGGACTTCTCTGAAATCCTACTCCCATTCATTTCAGCTGGCATAAAGCACACACACATCCAGCTGTACTGTCTATACATAAAGTGCAGGAAGGGAGTGCTTGGGTCTCTAATATGGCCGCCCCAGGGAAGATTTTATAAATAAAAAATTAACACTTTACTTATTTATGAACTTAAAGATAATGAATGAGGCTAAAATGAAATTCATGAGAAATTCTGTAAGAATACATCTACATGACATCGAATAACATTTCATTATAGCCGTAACAACCTGTAAAAACAATTAACCAACTTCTGTATTTTATTCAACCGAGAAAAAATATTTATTATGTTATCCATATATACATATAGGTACATATAAATAATATGTAAATGTGTATGTACTGTAGCTTCAGAACCTTTCTAAAAAGGAAAAAGTTCATTCAGCTAAGGCTCTATTCACATTTACATTGAGAACCTGCATTGGAGCTTCTGTCAGCCTTTTTGGTATTTCTGATGACAGAAATAGCACAGTCTGCAGTGATATTCTTCATTTAAAAACCCTGAGCCCTGATAGGGCCCTTTATAGTCCGTGTCTGCTTGGATCGGTTTCAAAAAACAGATCCGTCACAGCGACATGGCTTCCATTATAAACGGAAGCCAAAACTTGCATGAACAGTGCCTTAGTAGACTGTAAGGTAAAAACATTATGAGCGCTGTAATTACGAGGGTTAAAAAATTTAAAAAAATCAGTTTGTCCTCTTTTGACAACCACTTTTTATATGCTGTTTTAGTGAGGGCTTCACCAATAAGGACTTGAATGGCGACCCCTCTCTATGTGTTAAGGTGGAGAGCTATTTGAAAGTAGAGGCTGTCACTTTGGAGGACTGCTGTCATCCAGGTGTTACACGGAAAGCCATTGATTTCAATGGGTTCCCTATAATGCTTCATTTCTCCTGCCGAGATAACATAAACAAATAGTAAGCATCTGCGTCAGGGCTCCAATCATGTGTTCCGTCTGAGCTTTCCGTCAAGGTAACCCATGAACGAAACCCTAACTGAAACATACGGAAACCATAGGTTTCCATTTGCATTACCATTGATTTCAATGGTGACGGATCCGCTTGTCACCGTTTTTTGACTGAATCAATACCGTACTTGACTGCGCTATTCATTCCGTCAAAACGACGGAACACTTACACAATGGTGACAAACGGAAACCATTTGCACCGGATCCGTCACCATTGAATTCAATGATTGTCAGGGTTCGTTCATGGGTTCCCCTGACGGAAAACTCATGACGCAGATGTGAACGAAGCCTTACCTGGCAATAACAGATAATCATTGGGGTCTCAACAGCAGGGGCTGCTCAAAGCAGAGCCTGATGGTCCAGGATTCCTGAAAACAAATTATTTGGCAAAATAGTCCCAATACCCGGTTAGCATGAACACATCAGCTACTGGTTTGCATTAATAATATCTTGATTTTTTACTAAAGGTACACGGAAATGATGCTGTCACTGAAGAATCTAATGATGGCTGTAGTGGAGACTCTTCTCAATAAGTTTGAAGAGGATCAGGCCAAAAACCGAGAAATGCAGAGGAAAGCCTTTCATGAGCAGCACAGCAGCAGATACACTGATAACTGCTCTGACAGCGATTCATCCTTCAATCAGGTACTGTCGATTTTATATTACTTTTCATTCATTGTGCCCTTTCCAACTTCTGGCTGACATAGCCATGCGCATTAGACCCCTTGCACACCACTTTTTCATTTATTTATGTATTTTGCATACTTTTGAAAGCATTTTGTTAACTTAAGAAAAACATATTCAAACATATACGAAAGTGACCAATTATTTTCCATGAGTGCAACACATGCCAAAGTGTGTCATTTTGGCATACGTTTTTGTCCTAAAAATCAGACTTTTTTTATTTTATTTTGCATAGCAGGAAAACAAAACTTGTCTTAGGACAGACCCCTTTAACTTATATATGGCCCTTTAGTACGCAAGGGGCTGTAGTTTTAGACTCTCTGTTGGCCTACTTATTTAGGCTTGTTTTTCTGTCACTTTCACACTTCTTGTAGCACCTTACAGAAACTAGCTGTGGGGATGGGAAAAGCATTCAATAATTTTCAGATGACACTAAATACTGCATAAGATTTAGGAGAATTCTTTGCCCATGCTCATAGAGAACATCTTTGAGTAGGCTGCAGTCCGTTTAACTCCCTAGTGTAAAAGACAAACTATGTCCGTTCTCTGCAGTCTTGGGCAGTTCTGATGAGATCCTTCAGAACCTCGGTTGGAAAACATAGGGGAAAGTGTAGCTTTAGTTTAGTAATTTGCATGTGTATAATGATCAGGGGGGATGATTGAAAGTTAGGGCCGGAGAGCAAATAGGAAAAACATCTACCGGCCACATGGGGATAACATATAAACTCCATGCAGATGATGTCCTTGGTCAGATTTGGCACTGAAATCAAAGTAACATCCAATGTAGTTTCCTAATATAATAGCCCAGGTACCCCCTTAGCACACATACAAATATATCACACAACCATAGTCCAATGATGAGGATGGTCCAATGTCCAAGATGGGCTCCAAATACCCCTGAATACACGATTATGAAGAACCTCGCCTCTACTACAATTCATGTACAATATTTGTTTTTTCCAGAGTTATACATTCATGAATCAGGAACAGTTACAACTAATTGCTGAGCAGCTGGATCCAAGTCAGCCTGAGGAGGTACCGGATATTAGTGATTCTTATTATTGGAGATATTACCTGTCAGGTCATTGTGAGAGTGGGATTTGTCAAATGATATCTTATTTATCCCAAATATATAGTTGTATAGGGACTGGACTGCACAGGGCAAAGGGGGTTTTAGGAATATCTGTTGCGGTCTTGTTCTCCTTTGTGTGGAAGCACTTATGTTGTATGCATGCCCTGCTACGTCTGTACGCTACCCCCCCCCCCCCCCCCGTAAGGCTTGATACAAGGAGGCTGAATTGGAACAGAGTGGGGCAGATTTACTACGGTGCCTGGGTCTAGAAAGTGTTAAAAAATTCAACAAACTGGAGCACTTTGGCGCAATTTTGATGTCTGCACTTCACTAGACACTTTTTAAAAGTGTTCTGTAAAGGGGGCATGGCTTAGCAGGAAAGGGCATGACCTGCTAGAAAGAGAGCGACAATGTGAGCCAAAAATGCACCAAAAAACTGGCACAAAATTTTCACGCAGCTTAATCCAAAGTGTCTTAACTGGTCATGCACAATGCACAAAAATGACCATGCAGCATGCACCACTGTGATAAATGTGGTGAATTATGTGCCTTCCTGGTCTAAGTTCGCACTGTTTAACGATTAGCCAGCATTAGTAAATGTGGGCACACTTGCCCACATCTACTAATATTACAAGCAGGGACAGCCTTAGCGGTGTGCGACCTGTGCCATTGCACAGGGCGCATAAATCCAGCAGGTGGAAGGGGGCGCTAAGCTGGATCCCTTCCCCTGCTTGTTTCAGAAGCGCCTGGGCCCGGCGACTCAGCAGCTGCCTTTCCGCCCGGGTGTGTCTTCACTCAGTGGTGTTGCTACCGCTGTGGTGACACCGGGCATGAGGGCGCCCGTGCCGCCCATTGGGATGTACCCCCCCATTGCCGGCCCAGCTGCTGCGGCTGCTACAGCGTTAGTTATGCCACTATAGCAGAACAGGGAGGTATCTCCCTGCTCTGCTATCCACTAGTGCCACTGTAGCTCCCTGAAGGAGCGGAATTCCCATGTGGCCGGGGATTCCGCTCCTGAATGGAGCACTTGATATCTCTGTCCATATATGGACCGTGACATCAGGGGCAACTCCTGAAGCGGAATCCCCACCCACAGTGTTGCTGACTCTGTGACCGGCGATTCCACTCCAGGAGAAGCCCTTGATGTCACTATCCATAAATGGACACAGATGACTGGGGTTTCTCTTGGAGTTACAGTGGCGCTATCTACCGGAAGGGGGAAGCTATCTACAAGGGGGCTGTGTGGCACTACCTACAAGGGGGCTGTGTGGCACTACCTACAAGGGGGCTGTGTGGCACTACCTACAAGGGGGCTGTGTGGCACTACCTACAAGGGGGCTGTGTGGCACTACCTACAATGGGGCTGTGTGGCACTACCTACAAGGGGGCTGTGTGGCACTATCTATAGGGGGAATCGGTGAGTGGAGGGCTGACGGTAATTTTGTGGTGAGTGCTGGGCTGATGGTCATTTTACTGTGAGTGGCGGGCTGATGGTCATTTTACTGTGAGTGGTGGGCTGATAGCCTTTAAGTGTTTTCCACCTCTCCAATTGAGAATTAGTAGGAGGCAGAAAATACCTGCGCGCCTGTTTGGAGAGCTTTTTTGCCTGCGTATTTTGCATTAGCTTCAACAGCTTAAAAAAAACGCATAAAAAGGTCAAACAACACATTCAAAATTTGCTTCAAAATTCCTGAAGGAATTTTGCGGCAAATTTTTTTTATCTTACAAAAAATGCTGTGTGAACATACCCTACGAGTGTAGTGCTTGTTTTTAGCCTTTTTCTGTCTTTCTCAAAACCATTTTTGGTAGGGGTGCCCTGAGGAAATTTTATTTTTCCAGTGGTGCCTCGAGTCCGAAAACGTTGGGAAACTCTGTACTAGGCTACAGGATCACGCCGGCCTATGCAAGGATCCCGTCGTAGAGCAGCTCAGTTCGTCGTGGGAACGGAGCCTAGGTGAGTAAAAAAAAATTTTGGTTGGGGATACTGTCTACAAGGGGGAGGTGGGGGGCTTTATGACACTGACTACAAGGCGGAGGTGGGGGGGCTGTAAGGCACTGTCTACGAGGCGGAGGTGGGGAGCTGTATGGCACTATCTACAAGCAGGACGTGGGGGATTATGGTACTGTCTACAGAGAGGCTGTATGGCTCAATCTACAGGGGGGCACTATCTATAAGGGGGGCTGTGTGTGGCAGCCAGGGGAGGAGGGCATTATACTGTGTGAGGGCCACTAAGCGGACATTATACTGTGTAGGGGTAATACAGGGGGCAATATACTGTGTGTGGCACTTAGGGGGCATACTACTGTGTGGGCACAATTAGAGGACAAAATACTGTGTCCTTGAAGGTCTTAGAATATATTATTATTATACTGTATGGGGGGGGACTAAGGGGGCATTATACTGTGTGGGGTCACTATATAGGGAATTCTACTGTGTGGGTGTATTATACTTTTTTAATGGGGCATATTTTTTATGATGGGGCAGGGCGCCGAAAGATAATTTTGCCTGGGGCGCCATATATCCTAAGGCCGGCCCTGATTACAAGATGGAACCCATTTGGCAAACTCACGTTGATATTAAAATGCACATTATTGAGCTATTTTTAATGTTTTTCAACTGTTTGCATGTAAGTTAGCCCGCATGCAAGCACATTGGCTACATGACTACTGGGATCTTCCAGCTCTGCTTAAGAAATTGTTTGAATTCTGTCATTGAAGTCTTAAGAAGTTTTTATAATTGTTCAATACTTATTGCTCTCTTTGTAAAGGTGCGGAAAGAGGCCATGCAAACATTGTGTTCTGCTCCCCCATCAGACGTTCTCAATTGTGAATGCTGGAAAGTACTTCATAAAAATCTTACATTGGCGCTGGCTGATCCGGACTCCACATTCACAGTAAGATTGTTAAAAACAGATTGAAAGAAATGTGCACCTTTCATAGAGTTATCTCAGATGGCATCAGGGAAATCTCTTGAGTACAGTACCCCTTTACTCATAGATTTCCGTATCTCTGAGCAATGCCGCTGGGCTCTCCATTGACTTCAACAGAACCCTCAAAACATAAAAGGGCAGCAGCACCCTCTCTTCTGGTGGTTGATTGGGGTCCCCTCACCGATGCTACACATTGAATGCACATATATTGAATGCACACATTTCCCTTCAGGTTGATCTTTTGTCATTTAAAATAACTGCGTTCTATTGTAACAAAAAGAATAAATCTTTGATTATTTATAGGAAAGAATTTTACGCTTTTATGCAAAAACATTTTCTTCATCTCCTTTGAATATGGCACGAGAAGTCTACACAAGCTTGGGTATGTATTTTTATTACTCTATTTGATGGCTAGTTATGCATTTAAAAACTAGCGCAGAAGACTTTGCACAACTGCATATGCAGCATTGCCTACTAGATTCCTAAGTGGACAACCCCTTGCTAGTAGCTGTTTATATCCCTGGCAATATTGCCGGGTAAAGATGGGTGCCGCTGCCGCCACTAAATATAGCGTTACATTAGGCTGAAGTTGCACAAGGCAGTCTTCCAAGGTAAAGGCAGAAAACTGTGCAATAAGAATAACCATCATATTACTAGGTCAATTTTATATTTTAAGGCATATCTAGTTTTATTTTATAACCTAATTTTATATGAAATTTACACATGTTATATGTATTACTTGCACAATGTAACAGTGCAACATTTTACTTTTTGTTTTAACCTTGTTGCTGCCGGGAAGACCTTGACACTTTTAATAAAACCTATAAATAAATAAAAGAAAAACTTGTTACATCTCTATATACCCGTATATTCTTTTCAAGTAGATACCTGGCACATTGTGAAGACGTCAGCCACCACTTTACACTCATGGGTGCCCTCATGCAATTTTGCATCAAAGCGTAAGGTTTCTTAAAAAAGACATAAATACATTCATGTTTGTGGCTAAAAATCGGACACAAGCAGAGCGAGAGACAAACGACAACAACTCATAAAAATAAATATTGAGGATGTGCAGAGTTCACACATGTCACTTAGGCTTATGAGTCGACAAATATCTGATTGGGCACAGGGGGTATTGGTGATTTAATGTGCCACTTCTCATCTTGTCACCCTTTTAGTTGAAAAAATAGTTTATTGCAAGAAAAGTGCCTGTATCACCCCCCTCCCCAAGGTCACTGGGTACAGGGGAAGAGATGACAGTAACAGGCTGTGTTCTTTCTTCCTGCTGTCACTTGCAGCTTTCTCCCTTTCACCTCTCCCTTCAAACAATATTACACCTAGAGCTTTGATCTTGGTATCATTTGAAAGCTAAAATTCTAAGCTCTAGAACACTAGAACTTAGTCTGATATTAGTCATCAGACATTCGTGTATTGTGGGTGTTCAGATGTGAGTTATAACTTATAAACGGTCTGTTTGGTGCAACTTTCTAATTTTAGTTTTAAAAATTATTTTAACTATTTTACTTTTTGAGATATGGCTGCTTTGTATCATGCGCTAAGACCTGAATCCGTCAGGTCCGCAAGACAAACGGGTTTTGTGTCATCAGGTTCTGCGTGTCTCTGAAAAGCAGGATCCACCTCTAATTGATCACATCTAAGTTATGAACTTAGATGTGATCGATAACAGGTGGATCCTGCGTCAGGTCTCTAAAGCATTATTTAGTCATATATTCACTTATTATTATTTTTTTTCTTTTTAGCCAAACACTTAGAATTGTCATTTGTTTCAAGTCATAAACCAATATTATTAAATGGCGTTGACATCAACAACCCTGAAGTTGTCCGAACACTGAAAAAGGTAAGCTTATATGCCACATTCCCTTTTTCCTTTGTTTTTGCATTTTTTAATGTAATTTACATTTCTATTTTGTTTCTCTAGATTCGCCTTTTGAATGATTACCAGAAGGAAGTCCCATCGTTCTGGATCAGACATCCTGAAAAGTAATGCGTCCAATGCTGTTCTTCTTTGTATGCAGATAAAATTATGAGAAAAAAAAATCTCTTGATTTTGGTTTCTTTATTACAGAGTTCTGTACAGTTTTGTTTACATAGTGCAGTTCTTGTAAAGTCGTTTTTCTTTTTTTTGTAGGCTATGCCAGTAGATTGTAAATAGAGGAGAGTTATAAAAGGAGGTCTTGTGCTTTTCCTCTTTCTGCATCCAATTCTAATGCATGCCAAAACTTCACTGTGTGAGAAAAGCTTTCCCTTGTTCCACAAACATGTATATCTTAGCTACCTGTATACAGGGCCGCCCTTTGGGTTGTGCAACCTGTGAGATTGCACAGGGCGAATAACTCTCCTTGGAGTTATGCGCTGGCTCCCCTCCCCTTGGGTTTCTGAAGTACCCGGGCCCGGCAACTCTGCAGCTACCTTCCGGCCCGTGCGCTTCTTCTCTACTCCACTGCTTGCTCCCTGGGCCTCCAGGCACCAAGACATTATTTATACTCTATGGGGGCACAAAAGGGGACATTATACTGTGTGGGGGGAACTAAAGGGAACTTTATACTGTGGAGGAGGGCAATAGGGGGCATTACACTGTGTAGGGGCACTAAAGAGGGCAATATACTGTGTGGGGGCACTAAAGGGGGCATTATGCTGTGGGGGCACTTGGGGGACATAATATTGTGTGGGGGCACTAATGGAGGCATAATACTGTGTGGGGCTCACTAAAGGGGACATTATACTGTGGAGGGGGAATTTAAGGGGCATTATACTGTGTGGGGGCAGTAAAGGAGGCGTTCTAATGAGTTAGGGGCATTAAAGGGGGCATTATACAGTAAGAAATGATAGTTCTAAACATGAGACACCCATCCATTACCTCAGAATTTCCTAGCAGAGTATTTGAAACTGGGGATTTCTTAAGCAGACAACCTGTTTACAGAAGAAATTTGACCCAGTATGTGATATGTGTCTATTAATGTAGAAAGACTAAGTGCAATATTTTCTTGTGTTTAGGTACATGGAAGAAATTATAGAGAGCACATTGTCTCTATTATCGGTAACTCAGGAATCAAGCTCACAAATGCTCCAGGATCCAGTTTTCTACTTGTCAATGATCGATACCAAGGCTGTGTGGTTCAAGAAATGGATGGTAATTTATGACTGCATTACTGCGTTTACCAAATCACTATATGTATATTGACTGACACCTAGAACAAGAACAAATTATCAAGTTGTGTGTTATCAAGTGCACCATTTTATATAACAAGGTAGCCTATGTGGATACGAAGGCATTCTTAGTGAACAATAACTTTATCCACTAAACGGACCCCCAACACGGATAGGGGTGCCACAAAAAAACACATTGCACGAAGGAATGAGGAAGAGTCATGGATATAAACCATGTCATCTGCCTTCCTTCCTTCTGTGAACATACCCAGAGGGGCCCAGCAGTGAAACCTGTCTGAAGCTGGCAGTGACTAACAGCCCTGTTCTGGTTGATCAGTTTCATAGTGATATCCATATTCTCAGACCTAAAGCCCAGGGCAGTCCCAATTCACCCCTGGCACCACATACACACTTTGCAGCCAACTCCCCTACTGCAACCCTCGTGATCTATGATCAATGTACAAGGAGAGCTCTTCCACCTCATACTTTAAGAACCCTGAAAGGATGAGAGCATCCACAGTATAAAACCCCTCGTAAGCTTATGGGGCTATCTATGTGGGGCACCCTCAAAAATAAACAAGAGATTGACAACTACAGATGAAGTAAAGATATATTTTCCTAAGTTCACAAAAGTGTATTCAATAAAATGACCAAAATAAATATCTTATAACTAGTATAATTTAATAATGAGTAATACAAGGGAACAGGCAGTTAGTTAAAAAGGTTGTTCAGGATAACAAAAACTTGGCTACTTTTTTCCAAAAACAACACTACACCTGTCTACTACAGTTTGTGTCTGGTATTGCAGCTAAACTTAATTGTAGTGAAAATATCTCCGCTGCAATACCACAGACAACCTGTAGTGTTGTTTTTGGAAGAAAGTAATTATGTTTTTATAATTTTGGTCAACCTCTTTAATATCTGTCATGACTTATAATGTAGAAACTTTTTTCTTCTCATTTAATACAGACAACACATATACCTATAAATGAACCACGCTGTAGTGGAAGATGTACTACTACATAATCAATCAGCTTTTCTGCTGTGGAGGCATATGTTTGCTATTTAAAAGTATATTACCTTATGCTGTCTGCTTTTCTGTTTACCCTCCAGCATGCCTATTACAGCAGGACAGTGGTGTTGCGACTTCTTGAAAAAAGATATAAATCTTTGGTGAGTATTCTCACTGCTAGTAAAACTCCAGCCCATTTGTTTCATCAGCCCTTCTAGCGGTAGACTAGGCTAGCAAAGTTCCATTAGTAGACTATAGGCTCAGGGCCGGCCTTGGGGATGTACGACCTGTGCCATTGCACAGGGCTCATGACTCCAGCAGGTGGAAGGGGGCGCTGTGCTAGCTCCCTTCCCCTGCTTATTTAAGAAGGGCCCAGCGACTCAGCAGCCACCGCCCGCCCGGGCGTTTCTTCACTTAGCGGCGTCGCTACCGCTGTAGCAGCCATAGTGGCTGCTAGCGGCGACACTGGCATGAGGGCACCCGTGCTGCCCGTCGAGCCCCCCCATGGCCGGCAGCGCCGCTAGAAGCTCCTGCTACAGCGGTAGCGATGCCACTATATTAGAGCAGGGAGGTATCTTTCTGCTCTGCTTTCTACTAGCGCCACTGTAGCTCCCTGAAGGAGCGCTTGATGTCTCTATCAATATATGGACAGTGACATCAGAGGCAATTGCTGAAGCGTAATCCCCGTCCACAGCATTGCCAACGCTGTGAGCGGGGATTCCACTACAGGAGAAGCCAGTGACGTCACTGTCCATAAATGGACACAGACGACGGGCTTCTCCTGGAGTGGAATCCCTGGTCACAACGTCGGCAACGCTGTGGATGGGAATTTCTACTTCAGGAGTTGCACCTGGTGCCACTATCCATATATGGACAGAGACATCAAGTTGAGCACCCCAGGAGTGGAATCCCCGGCCACATAGGAGTTCCGCTCCCTCAGGGAGCTACAGCAGTGGCGCTATCTACAGGAAGGGGGTGCTATCTCCAATGGGACTGTGGACTGTGTGGCACTACATACAAGGGGGCTGTGTTGCACTACCTACCAGGGGGCTGTGTTGCACTACCTACCAGGGGGCTGTGTGGCACTACCTACCAGGGGGCTGTGTGGCACTACCTACCAGGGGGCTGTGTGGCACTACCTACCAGGGGGCTGTGTGGCACTACCTACCAGGGGGCCGTGTGGCACTAGCTACCAGGGGGCCGTGTGGCACTAGCTACCAGGGGGCCGTGTGGCACTAGCTACCAGGGGGCCGTGTGGCACTAGCTACCAGGGGGCCGTGTGGCACTAGCTACCAGGGGGCCGTGTGGCACTAGCTACCAGGGGGCCGTGTGGCACTAGCTACCAGGGGGCCGTGTGGCACTAGCTACCAGGGGGCCGTGTGGCACTAGCTACCAGGGGGCCGTGTGGCACTAGCTACCAGGGGGCCGTGTGGCACTAGCTACCAGGGGGCCGTGTGGCACTAGCTAACAGGGGGCCGTGTGGCACTAGCTACCAGGGGGCCGTGTGGCACTAGCTACCAGGGGGCCGTGTTTCACTAGCTACCAGGGGGCCGTGTGGCACTAGCTACCAGGGGGCCGTGTGGCACTAGCTACCAGGGGGCCGTGTGGCACAACCTACCAGGGGGCCGTGTGGCACAACCTACCAGGGGGCCGTGTGGCACAACCTACCAGGGGGCCGTGTGGCACAACTTACCAGGGGGCCGTGTGGCACAACCTACAAGGGGGCCGTGTGGCACAACCTACAAGGGGGCCGTGTGGCACAACCTACCAGGGGGCCGGGTGGCACTACCAACAGGGGGCTGTGTGGCACTACCAACAATTAGTGGCACTAACAACAGGGGGCTGTGTGGCACTATCTATAGAGGGCTGTGTGGCACTATCTATAGAGGGCTGTGTGGCACTACCTACAAGGGGGCTGTGTGGCACTATCTATAGGGGGAATCTGTGAGTGGCGGGCTGATGGTCATTACTGTGAGGGGGCTGATGATAATTTCCGTGAGTGGTGGGCTGATGCTCATTTTACAGTGAGTGGCGGGCTGATGCTCATTTTACAGTGAATGGGGGGCTGATCGTCTTCAAGTGGTTTCCACCTCAGAGCTCCAATTGAAATTAAAAGGAGGCAGAAAATACCTGTGGTGCTCGTTTGGTGCTTTTTTACCTGCATCTTTTGTATTAGCTTCAACAACTTAAAAAAATATATTTTCAAACAACGCTGCCAATTCAAAGTCTGCTTCAAAATTCCTGAAGGAAAACGCTGTGAGAACATACCCTAAGGGGAGATTCACACGAACGTTGCGTTTTTGCGCGCGCAAACAACGCAGCGTTTTGCGAGCGCAAAAACCATTTGACAGCTGCGTGTGTCATGCGTGTCTGATGCGCGGCTGCGTGATTTTCGCGCAGCCGGCATCATAGAGATGAGGCTTGTCAACGCCCGTCACTGTCCAAGGTGCTGAAAGAGCTAAATCTTTCAGCACCCTCGACAGTGAATGCCGAACACAACAGCGAAAAACCTGTAAAAAAAAAAGATAAAGTTCCTACTTACCGAGAACTTCCCGGCCGTTGCCTTGGTGACGCGTCCTTGGTGACGCGTCCTTGGTGACGCGCCTCTCTTGACATCGGGCCCCACCTCCCTGGATGACGCAGCAGTCCAAGTGACCGCTGCAGCCTGTGATTGGCTGCAGCCTGTGCTTGGCCTGTGATTGGCTGGAGCTGTCACTTGAACTGAAGTGTCATCCCGGGAGGTCGGACTGCAGGAAGGAGACAGGAGTAATCGGTAAGTTAGAACTTCGTTTTTTTTTTTACAGGTTAATGTATTTTGGGATCGCAAGTCACTGTCCATGGTGCTGAAACAGTTTAACTCTTTCAGCACCATGGACAGTGACTATCTCCTGACGTCGCGTACCGATAATTTTTTTGCCGGGATCGGCCAAAACGAGTTTGGCCGAACCCGGTGAAGTTCGGTACGCTTGTCCGGCTTCGCTCATCGCAAAGACACTCCGTTTGGATGTTCGGAAACAGAAAAGCACGTGGTGCTTTTCGGTTTTCATTCATCCTTTTCACTGCTGTTGCGCGAATCACGCTCGTCCCACGGAAGTGCTTCCGTGTGGTGCGCGTGATTTTCACGCACCCATTGACTTCAATGGGTGCGTGATGCGCGAAATACGCAGAGTTATTGAACCTGTCGCGCTTTTTGCGCAGCAGACAAACGCTGCGCAAAAAGCACGGACTGTCTGTACTGCCCCATAGACTTGTATTGGTCCATGCGTGCCGCGTGAAAACCACGCGGCCCGCACGGACCGAATACACGCTCGTGTGAATCCCCCCTAAGAGTGTAGTGCTTGTTTTTAGCCGTTTTCTGTCTTTCTCTAAACTATTTTTGGTAGGGGTGCCCTGAGGAAGTTTTTATTTTTCAAGGGGTGCCTCTAGTACGAAAAGGTCGGGAAACTCTCTACTAGGCTACAGGATCACGTCGGCCTACGCAAGGATCCCGTCGTGGGAACGGAGTCTAGGTGAGTAAAATTTTTTTTTTTTGGGGGCACTGTCTACAAGGGGGATGTGGGGGGCTGTATGGCACGATCTACAAGGAGGAGGTGGGGGATTATGGCACTGTCTACAGGGAGGCTGTATGGCACAATCTACACGGGGGCGCTATCTACAAGTGGGGCAGGCTGTGTGTGGCAGCCAGGGGAGGGTGGCATTATACTGTATGTGGGCCACTAAGCGGACATTATACTGTGTAGGGGTACTACAGAGGGCAATATACTGTGTGTGGCACTTAGGGGCATAATACTGTGTGGGCACAATTAGAGGACAAAATACTGTGTCCTTGAAGGGGTTACAATATATTATTAAATATTATTCTGTATGGGGGGCACTAAAGGGGCATTATACTGTGTGAGGACACTATATAGGGCATTATACTTTTTTATGGGGCATATTTTTCATGCTGGGGGGGGGGCACCGAAAGATAATTTCGCACAGGGCGCCATCTATCCTAAGGCCGGCCCTGTATAGGCTGCTGTATACCGAAAAGCATCTGTGAATGGTATTTTGTCAATAATATGTAGAATATATTGAATTAAAGTTCCTCTGTCATGAGTCAGAGTACTTTAAACAAGGACATGTACAACATTTCCAAAAGTGTCTATTATACAGCCCCATTAAACTGGAGGTCTGCAAAATCAATTGTGAGCTGCTGACCTCCTGATCTTGCGCTGAATGCTTAACACAGAATACAGTCCCATCTTTCTTCAAACATGTACGATATGATGGGTACCCATTAGATTAACTTGGTATGGGCATCTTAAAGATGATCTTGTTTAGAGTGCCTGTCTTTTATTTTACATTTTTAGACCTCCAATGGTTATAGTGTCCCTGATGCAGTTTACAGTCTGTATCAGGGACACAATAAATTCCATACGGTTTTATTACCCTAGTTGCAGATTGCAGAGAGTGTAGCAGGGAATGCATTGCTTGTGTATCTGTAAACTGGAGGTGAGGATAATCTATTGTCTTCCAGATAATTGCAGCCATTGAGCAGTGCTTCTATTATTATGAGTCATCACAGTCAGGAGCTGATGAAAACACTAAAACAGCATCCTCCCAACCATATCCTGGTAAGTATAAAACAGACAGGTAAATGTGTTTGTTTTTCTATTTTATACATATCAATTAATAGATATAACATGGTATAGATTGTTCTACTTTAAATGTATTTCCATATGCTGATAAGGGCTTGTCCAAAGGAAAAGGAATTTTATCGAACTATCAATAAAGCCACCATAGTTATTAAGGCCGAAAAAAGACATGTTCAGCCATTTATTCTACAATGTTGAGTCAGAGGAAGGTAAAACCCCCATGAGGCCAAAGGCTGTGTTCACATCAGCATTGCCCTTCCGTGGAGGTTTCCGTCAGGTTAACCCCTCAACGGAAAAGCAAGTGGAAACCTAAGCTTCCGTTTGCATCACCAATGATATCAATGGTGACGGAAACGTTTCTAAAGGTTTCTGTTTGTCACCGTTGTAACAGGGTTCCATTGTTTTAGACGGAATCAATAGCGCAGTCGACTCAACGGAAGGGAAACGCTGATGTGAACAGGCCCAAAGCCAATTTTCCTCATCTTAAGGAAAAAAATCTTTTCCGACTACGGTACAATAGTTGACTATGCTATTGTTTCCGCTAAAAAAACTGAAACCTTACAGAACGAAAACCAACTGCTATGGAAGCATTACCGTTAAAATCAATGGTAATGCAAATGGAGGCTATGGTTTCCATTTGTCTTTCCGTTCATCGGTTCCTCCGACGGAATGGTCGAACGGAACCCATGAACGGAAGCCCAACGCTGATGTGAACACAGCCTAAATCCTTTTCCACGTCCGTTTTTCCTAGGATTTTCCCATACAAATCAATTGGACAAAAGAGCAACAGAAAAATTTGCATTTGGCTTTTTTTTTTTTTTGTCAACATGTTAACTTGTCACATTTATGTGTTACCAATATAAAACATTTTAGTAGCTTTTTATGCTGTATTCTATACTTTTCTCACACACACTCATAGGGGTCCAGGAAGCAGAAACATAGTTTTTTTTTGTCAGGCATGCCCCCTCCCCGGAAAGATTGTCCTGCCAGCCATCAGCCAATATCGCTGGGAAATCTGCTCCGCATTTGATTATTGAAGTGGCTCTGGCTAATAGAGGGGGATTCTGATTAGGAGAACCCCTCCTGACTGTTAACCTAATATGTCCTTGTATAACATACGGAATGGGGTTGTCCAAAGAGAAAAGTCTCTTTAAACCTAAAGAACCAATACTTTATTATACAGACCACCCCCCATCCAGCTTTTCATTGTGAGGACCCTGACTGTCAAGGTCTGTAGCAGATTCAGAGTCCAGTGACAGAAACGATCAGGCAGGAGGGTGATAATAGCAAAAGTAGTCCAGTAACAGTCCAGGTTCGGTGCATAGATAAGCTGCATCAGGTTATAGTGAGGCAGTGAAGTGGTCCGGAAACCATCCAAGCTTGGTACACAGATGGGCAGCAACAGTTTGTAGAGAGGCAGCAAGGAACTAGATTACAGGCAGCAAGCTCAATAGTCTGGCAATTGGGAAGCAAAAGAGCTTGGTTTATATACTGTAGGAAGCTAAAAGGGTAAGACTATTCAGGTAATGAAGCAAATAATATCAAGAGGCAGGATTTAAGAGAGCCTAGAAAACAGATTCAGCATTTCAGATGGCTCAATTTGAAGAGCTACTGTCTGGAACACAGGATTTTCTGGGTACAAATCCTGAAATGGATGGGCAGCTTCTTATATCTCAGCTTCCTGACATGAAGGAATTTTGTGCAGTCACACATGACTTCTTAGGTTTTGAGTCAGGCTTTAAAGAGCAATTCTACACTCCTATAAAAGTGACAGTCATTTTCACTTCCCATCCCACACAAAGAAATGAAGTGGAACGCTAATTCTTAGTCCCTTCCAGAAGAGTTCTTCCAAAGGGTCATCACCATAACAAAACATTTATGGGGGTTGTATAATGATCCCATTAAGAAACTGTATGTAGAATGCTGTTGCCCAAGGAAACAATTGGCAACACTCCTGTTATCGTTTCAACTTGTTTTATACATGATCTCCCAACAGAAATCTGTACAGATCATCAAAAAATAAAGTGGATAGATTTATTTTGATACAAGAAACCAGTGGAATTTGAAGTTTAGCATTGATATGTATAAAACATGCTCAATGTATGGCATGTAAAGCTAAAATGAAGGAAGTGTACATGTAATATAAAAATATAATAATCACTTTATTTAGTCATATGTTTTGTGTTTGTATCCAGGCATTAAACTGAAGACCTTCTACTCAAGGAAAGAGTTGCAGTATTTATACTTTGTTCATTCACTTAATGTTCTTGGAAGGCTACTCATCTATAAACATGGCAGAAAGCTTTTCCCTATAAAACTGAAAAACCACAAAGGTAACCAGGCATTATATAATGATCCTAAAGAAAGTATAAAGAAGGCATTCATTGCTTCAATACATTAACCCCTTATCGACCTATAACCTGTACATTACCCCCCTCCAGCAGGGAATTTGAGGATTAGAAATAATATTCCTTTACTATTTAGAGGTCATGTTAAGACTGGGATCACACTCTGCATTTTGTTGCATTTTTAGCATGTGTTTTACTGTTTTAGTAGATAAACTCACATGTCCCTCAATTTCATTAACCAAAACAAAAAAAAAAGCATGCTAAAAATGCACAGTGTGAACCCAGCCTAAAGGAGCGTGGCTATCCTCTGATTATCCCCTTATTCATGTTTATTAAAAAGACTCGATTTTAAGAGTTCATTCTTTATAGCAATTTAATGTGTTTCAGAATCAGTGTCTCTGTGTGACCTGGTCGTGCTGTTTACACATATTATGTTGTATTGCCCAAATGGACAGAAAACGGCAGCTGGAGCCTTTGCAGGTAATGATTGTTAGATTTTATTGTGCTTTTTACATGTACAGTATGTTTAGTATTTTTAAGAACTTTGCTAGGAAAAGCAAGTTTTGTCATTTTAATTAGTGTCCCTCCAGTTGTACTCTCCCGCCCAAAATAACATTGGGCGTGAAGACGCTCCTGCACGCTGGGCGGTACTGTTGCCGTGGCAACCGTACGACGCACCAAGAGTATCGTGCTCGGGTCCAATTAATTAGAATTTGACCCGTGCACGATACTCTCCTCCGAGCTTCATACAGAATGGAACATGAAGCACAGGCTGACATACCAAGTGTTAACCTCCTGCCATGACTTCCACTGTTAACAGTTGGGCCACTGTTTGTGAATTCTGCCTATCCAGTTCAGGACCGGGCTATTTTGAGCCTTCAGGACCAGACACCGTTTAGCACTTTTTAGCACGCGTTAGTTAAATGGCTATAACTTTTTTATTTCTTGGGCTAGCGACGTGATTTTTGCGATGTTTTTTCCGTAGACAATGCAGGTTTCTTTTTTTTTTTAATCATTTTTATACACATCCTTTTTGCTATTTTACAATTTTTATTCTTAAAGTTTGAAAATAATAGTAAAAAAATAAGCTTTTTTACGTTTCAGCTATTTTTTTGGGTAATAACAGATTTTACCCTAAAATATACCTTTTATTTGTGATCGTCATTTTCTACCGTAAATTGTAATATATTACATGTCTATATTAGGGTAATTGGGTCCGGGCTAGCGTTACGACAATTATTGGCGGGGGGGGAGACTAATTTTTGGGGTGGGTATTTTATGTGTATTTATTATTCATTTTTTTTTGCACTTTACTTTTCTTTTTTAATTACTATGGTCTGTCCCTCAAAGGTCAAAAAAGACCTTTGGGGAACTTTATATATATTTTTTCATTCTTTTAGACCATGCTTTTCCACTGTAAGGGTATGTTCACACGCCCTATTTCCAGACGTAATTCAGGCGTTTTACGCCTCGAATTACGGCCGAAAAAATGGCTCCAAACCGTCTGCAAACATCTGCCCATTGAATTCAATGGGTCTTACGGTGTTCTGTGCAGACTGGCTTTTTATTTACGTGCCGCTGTCAAAAGACGTGCATGTCACTTCTTGGAACGTAATTGGAGCCATTTTTCATTGACTCCAATGAAAACCAGCTCCAATTACGTCCGTAAAAGACGCCACGAAAAACGCGTGCACTTGTCAAAATGTCTTAAATTCAGGAGCTGTTTTCACCTGAAAACAGCTCCGTAATTTCAGACAGAATTGCCGTTGCCGTGTGAACATACCCTAACTAAAGATGTACAGCAGCCCCAGTTACAGGGGAAATCGGCCATCTCATACTGACGATTGTCACTAATAGGGCTGTGCTGGGTCTAGTAAGACCCAGCAGCAGTCTGTCACTAATGGCACCCGGCGATCATGTGACCAGTCACATGATCACCGGGAGGAATAGAGACAGCGCCGCGGCCGCTGCCTCTATTCCTATACACAGCGTTCATTGAGCGCTGTGTAAAAGAGATCGGAGAAGACAGAAGCAGCGAAAGCTTCTTCTATCCTCTCCTCAGGGTCCCCGGCAGTCACTGACAGCCGGAGACCCGACATTCAGCTGCCCGATCGCTCGGGCAGCACGTTAAAACCCGCGCCGTAAAAAGTCTATGGCGCGGGTTTTAAGGACCCTGACCGCTGGCCGTAAAAACACAGCCAGCGGTCGGGAACCAGTTAAATAATTTTTTCACATATAGACATTACAGAACTTCATGGCATTGGGCCATTGAGGGTGCATCTACACAAAAAAGGGGCGGCACCAACCCTTTCATTGCTGCTTGACAGTTCTAGTAACAGAAATCTCCAAGCAATGGGGATGGGGTTCAGATATTCCACAGAGCACTGCCTCCACTTTGTCTTTGGAACCATTATGGATCTAAATTCACAGACCCTCACAATACCATATTATACAGTATGGCAGAAGATGATTTCAACTGGAATTCCCTTTCGATAGTGGACCTCCTAAAGTAGGGGTGTCATTTAGGATCTCTTTGCAAGAAATGGTTTATACTAATGCAACCAAAACGCATTCCAATTATAAAATCTTTGTAACATGTATTGATGTTTGTACCCCCAGGCAGCTATGCTCCAGCACATCTAGCTATGGAAGTTCTCAAAATGCTCTGTGATCGGAAAGAATGTGCCAAGGAATGTTTGTACATTGGGGCAGTTATAGAGAGCCTGCTGTCTCCAATACAAAAGTTGCTGAAAGGAAAAAAGGTCAGTGTAGGGCAGTGGTTCCCAAACTTTCTGAGGCCGGTACCCACTTTTGGCCGAGACTTTTGTTTCGGACCCCCCCACTACCGTACTGTCAACATCATTTGTAGTTAGATGCTGGTACTTGGCTCCATTCGAAAAATAAGTCCCTGCAACATAGAAAACAGCGATAATTGTGCGGGCGGGGGAGGGGGGCGGCCTCAAGGTATCCTGCTGCTGTGCATAGCTGAGGCCTGACTATTGCTGCTGATGGTGGGTCGACCCATCCTTTAGTGGCCAACAGAGGCGTAGCTAGGGGTTTAGCACAGGAGGGGGTTAAACACATATGAGTGGACCCCAACCCAGTGGACCCCCACACAGTATAATGCCCCTATAGTGCCTCCCCACACAGTATAATGCCCCCATAGCTGCCCCTACACAGTATAATGACCCCTTAGTGCCCCCACTCAGTATACTGCCCCTATAGCTGCCCCACACAGTCTAATGCCCATATATAATGCCCCTATAGTGCCTCCCTACACAGTATAATGCCTGTAAAGCTGCCCCCATACAGTATAATGCTCCCATATCTGCCCCCACACAGTATAACTCCTTAGTGCCCCCACAGTATAATGCCCCATAGCTGCCCCACACACAGTTTAATGCCCTATAACTGCCCCCACAGGATAATGCCCCTATAGCTGCTCCCACACAGTATGATGCTCCCATAGCTGCCCCCACACACTATAATGCCCCTATAGCTGCCCCCACACAGGAAAATGCTTATATAGCTGCCCCTACACAGGATAATGCCCCTATAGCTGCCCCACACGGTATAATATCCCCAAAAGCGCCACCTCACAGTATAATGCCCCCATATCTGCCCCCACACAGTATAACCCCTTAGTGCCAGTATAATGCCCAATAGCTGCCCAGCACACAGTTTCATGCCCTATAACTGCCCCCAGAGGATAATGCCCCTATAGCTGCTCCCACACAGTTTGATGCTCCCTTAGCTGCCCCCACACACTATAATGCCACTATAGCTGCCCCACAGACAGTTTAATGTCCTATAAGTGCCCCCACAGGATAATGTCCCTATGGCTGCCCCCACACAGGATAATGCCCCTATGGCTGCCCCCACACAGGATAATGCCCCCATAGCTGCCCCCACAAAGGATAATGTCCCTATAGCTGTCCCCAAACGGTATAATATCCACAAAACCGCCACCTCGCAGTATAATGCCCCACAGCTGCCCCCACGTAGTATAATACCCCAGTAGCTGCCACCTCACAGCCCTAGTAGTTCTTAATATAAACAATAAAATACATACTCCCCTAAGTCTGTTCCCACGATGTGTGGGGGAGATTCTTCTGCTACTCCGGTCTGTGCTCTGTGTGGTACAGCACAGACAGGCGCAATGATGTCACTACATCGTGCCTGTCTGCTCCGAGCCGATCACGGCAAAGTGAATGCGTCCTTAGGACGCAGATATGGTTGAAACCAGGACATCAGTCAGTGGCTCACGACTTCCCGGAGGTCTTCACACAACCCCCAAATGGGGTAGCGACCCACAGTGTGGGAAACCATGGTGTAGGGAATCATTCTAATGCACTCTATACGTTGTAACATGTGGGGTTACTAAATGCAGCTTTGCCTGGAATGTTTGTGCCCCCTTATCATCTTAGCATTCTCACACATCTCATTTTTGCAAACTTATAAGTTGGCAGGCATGATGTAAACGTTCTAGGAAAGTACACCATAGGGGGAAATGCAATAGATAATATGTATTCAGGGTGGGGGTGAGGACCGATTGACTAGAAATAGAAAAAACTAAATTACAGAAGATAAAATCACTGTTGCAGTGAAGCGTTGCCGTGCGGAGACCAGAAGTGAAGTTCAGAAGTTTATTTGGACTAACATGAACCCCTTTGCCTAATCACTGTATTCGTGAAACCTTTTTAACAATGTAGGTGAGCCTGTTCACATCAAATTCTTTCCATCCATCCGAGGCATACGTTGGGAGGAGTCCCAAAGTATACCTCCGACGGAAGGCATGGCTGTATCCCACTGTATATGCATACAGTGGGATATGTTGCCCAAACTCCCTGGGCACAGCACTTCTTTAAACGCTGACCTCAGGGAAGCTTCTGGCGATACGGTCCATATATGTACAGTGATGTCAGGGGCTTTATGCTGTGGAGTCCCTGGCCAGAGCATCGCAACTGCTATGGCCGGGGGCTCCTGTCTTGGGAAAACCCTTGACGTCACTGTTCATATATGGGCAATGATTTTAGGAGCTTGAAAAACACTGAATCTAGGCCAGAGCGTCGGCATTGCTCTGAGCTTGGAATGATGTGGTCTTTAATGGTATTTTATCTTATATTGTCTCCCTTACAATTTATATTCTATCATGGCTTTTAGAGTAGGATTGTGGTGCCACAACCCAAGGTGTTAAAGGGAATTTTTTTTGTTATTTATGGGGGAAATGTATATGTTTGGTGCCCATCTACTTTCATTGTCTTTCAAGACTATTTTTTGTATGTTTTCAGGTTCACCAGAACTGTGATGAATGCACACTGACGTTTCTTGCTGATATTTTGGGTAGGATTGCCTCTAATGAAGCAGGGCTCTCACTCCTTCTCTATGGAGAAAACACTGATTCTACCAAAGACGGGTACGTTGTGCAGTAAAATTAGTTAAAGAGGTTTTGCGATCTTTAAAAAATTGTGTGACAATGGTTTAACTGCAGTAAGAATGTAATATTTGTAGCTGAAATCTCAGTACAGGCTAGGTTCACACCAAGTTTTTGTCGTACAGTGAGATCCTGTTGTCATTGAGTACTATTGTAGATAAAGAAAAAAAAAGTATACGTCTGGATACTCTTTTTGACAGGACCGAAAAGTACAGATTGCTATGTTTTTATGTATGGTCAAAAACACACTGTTAATGTTTGTTTTTTTACAATAGAAGTCAATGGCAACAGGATCCAACTCTATAGGCATCCAGTTGCATTCTGTTGTAGCAGTATAGGTTTTGTTTGAAGTAAGCAGCAGTGTTTATCTCATGCTTGTGTGAGGTTTAGTACACTCGCAGACATTCTCTCTCCTGTACGTCTCTTTTTCATCAACAGTGAAAAATACCTGCGATAAACATGATGGCAGATGGAAAATCTACACCTGGGGAGACACCTTGACGAAGGGTGCGAAACGTGCGTCGAGGTGTCTCCTCAGGTGTAGATTTTCCATCTGCTATCATAGGTATTTGACAATGCTCTAATTGTTGTTTCTTCTTGCACTTTTGTTAGACTGGACCTGTGTTTTTCCCAGTCTAACTTGATCCTAGGTACTTATCCCCTGGTGAATATCCATTGAGATATATATAATTCATATTGGACTATTGTGACTCTTTTCAACTGAGACTGTTTTTAATATAAATGTTTTTTATACTGTTTTGTACTATGTCTGGTTATAATTGTAGGGGGGTAATTTATCCTTGATTGGGGACTAATAAAGATTATTTACAAATATTTTTTGGGAATATTTGTGTTCTGATTTGGTTTAAATAGAAATTTTTGGGTTTTGTAAAGGAAACCTAAGCCTAAAACCAAAATGGCTACACAGTTTGATGGAGCATGCACTTACATTCCATCCCATAGGAATGCACAATAAGCACCACTATATATGTCCATGACCTGGAAGCCTCAGAGGGGTTGCTTCAGATTCCTTAATAAATCTTTTTATTATGTGCTGTGTTTAATAGGCAGCTTCTGATATTCAGTTATCAATGCACAAGTGCTTCAGTCAATGAGTGACTACATGGATCTGGCTTTTATGTTGACCACAGTAGCCATCCACCAGTCTGCAAAAGCATCGGTGGAGCATTGATTTTACCTGGGAAAAAGGCTATCCCATCCTGGAGAAGGAAGGCAAAAACATGCTTTTCATTGTATTGTCAGTCAGTTTAAAGAGTGACTTCACTTTCGTCAATCTTTTGATAGGTCATAGAGACATATCAAAAGTTTGGATCGGTGGGGATCCGGGAGCTGAAACCCCCACCAACGCTAAAACGAAGGTGCAGAAGTGCTCAGCTGTGTGCTTCTCATCTTCAGCTGTGACTGGTGCTCCAGGTCAGCCTGAAGACAAGCTCACATTGACGATCTATGTAACCCGTCTTCAGCCTGACAGGGAGCGCTGATCACAGCCGAAAGTGCAAAGCGCTTAGCTCAGCGCTTCAGAGTCAGTGGGGGCTTCAGCTCCCGAACCCTCACCGATCCTTTTGATATGTCTCTATGAACGATCAAATGTTTGCTGAAACATTTGATTCTAGTATTGCAGGTGCTCGTGTGATTGACCAGCTGTTAACCCTGCATATATCATTCTAGTGCCGCAGGTGCTCATGTAATTGCCCAATTTTCCAAGAAACTTCTCAGTGACGATATGACCAACTTTACAGAGTCAGATCTGCTGCTTGTCCTGAAAGAATCATTCTTATTTGTGTGTCGTCAAATGTACCACACATGTGAAGGACTTCAAGTGTTGGCACCTTACCAATTACATATATGCATTGCAGGAGCATGGAGAAAGGTAACATTCATTTTAATTGAACTAAGTAGAACATGTCAGTCTGCCACAAGCAGGTCATAACAATATTATTAGTAATGATATGCGCCTGCATGACTTTAGATATGGGATGGACCCTCACTCCACCTTAAAACAACCAAAACTACAGTAAACGTAGACTCTGGAATAAATGCCCAAAACACTTTATTTGGGTTCCAAAAAGACCACAGCGTGACTGGAGAGATTCTAGACTACTCAAACTTCATTCAACTTAAATCCTCTCTCCCATACTTAATTTAAGAATTCCCCGACTTCCCCAAGATTGACCCCTTGAAAAAAAACACTGACATCTATTTTGGTTTCAAAAGGCCACAGCAGCCAATTTTATGATCCTTCAACATTTTCATATCAAAACTTTAAATACAAATAAATAACAAATTCAATATAAATTAAACACATCGCATCAGAATTGACAGGAAGATTCCATGGAGGCATTAACTAAAATAGACTAGACCACTCAGAATTTATGTTCCCAATAATAGTGCACTCGAGGACCTGTTTACCCTTGGCCGCAAACACCGACCCAAGGGCACCCAGGTTAAAACCTTATGCACCAAATCTCTTTTCTTCCACTCTTGGGGCCCCAAACCACCGCCAGGAGCCCAAATACAGCTGTACCATAGATAGCTTATATTGTAAACACTCTGCACCCCTAAAATGGACCTTGTATTAATCCAACTATTAGCCTTCAAAGACCCTTTTCTCCCCCATCCAGCAAGAAACAACCCATATCCAACGACCACGAACTCAGCAGCTGAATAAAGAAAAAACAAGGCAAAAACACTATGTCTACATAAAAAAAATAATAATAGGGAGGGCGGGTGGGTCTATCCTTCTTGGAACCTAACTCCACACTGCTGCCCTAACACTCACTTCACTGATAATATAACATATAACCCCTCCCCTGGCATGTGTCAAGACCTTTTCCTGCCCCCTTGGTTTTACACATGCCAAGGCCTTTCATTGACCCCTCTAACTAATCATTAATATAAAATACCGGACCAAAGCATTAATACTCATGTATTTAACCCCTTAGCTTGCCCAAACCTTATAGGCTTTCATTGCTAATACCTCCGTCAAGCCGCCCATTCCGCTATGCCTGCGTCTCCGCTGCATGGCCCTCATTATAATAACGGGACTAAAACAATCACAGTAGTCAGATGAAGTGTTATGCAATTGGAATTAACAAATACTGTGAGATCCCCAGCTGTCTGACATAGCACCTGGCCAGGCAGAAATAAAGGGGATGGCACGCTCTGGCTATGCCATTCTAGCAGGGCCAGTGCACTTCAAGGGCACCAATTACCCTACTAATAAGGGCTTGTCCACACGTAACGTAATTGCTGCAGAATATTTCTGCAGCAATTCCGCAGAAACTAGCAGACATTCCGCTGCAGAAAAACCGCACCATTTCCTGCGTTTTTTTTTTACTACAGATGATAGTGCGGATTTTGCTGCATTTTTCTTAATGTTACCAAATGGTGACATCTCCTCTGAAAAACGCAGCAATTCAGTCCACTTTCTGCAGCAGGAATTGACATGCTGCAGTACGAAAAATACCACCGCAGGTGAATTTCTGGTCGGAAATTTTACGCAGCGTGTGGATGAGATTTGTAAAATCTCACCCACTTTGCTGCTACCGTATTCTGCTGCGCATCCGCAATTTCGGACGGAAAATACGCAGCAATTCCACTACGTGTGCACAAGCCCTAAATCCTCACTCCTATGCTTAACCACTGTGCCCACCCCTGGATGTCATTACCATTACTACATCCTTCAGGCTGGGCACTTCCAAATCTCAGCCTGTTCACCAAATTTACCTTACTCTGTTAATTAAATTTAGTCCACCATAACTGCCTAGAACTCCCACCTGACTCCTCAACTGCAAAGTTAAAGCTGTGACCGTTTACAAAATATACGTAACACTTTCTTTGATAAAATTGATTCCCATTTATTTGTACACTTATTTCAATGCCCCAAATGTATAGCTTAAAACTAGACTTCCAGGCAAAAGCTATAACTACACAGCAAACCCTCAACTCCAGAAGAATCATCCTACTAAGGAGAAGAAAAGCACCATGTGGAGGAAAGCTCTAGGGAACTATGGCTGAAAAATTGCTTTTCCTTTGGGCTAAAAGGGGTAGTCAACTTTTAGCAAATTATGGTTGATTTTTGCTTAGTTGAAAGTTAGAAAAATTTCCCAATATACTTTCTGTATTAATTTATTACGGCTTTCAATATCTCTGCTGCTTGTTATTTAGTAGGAACATTCATTGTTTGCTTCCAGTGGATACAATTTTGTCCATATTCATGTGATGGACACATGAGAAATATAGGGGAGGGCATTGTAAACATACCTCTTTGGTCTCGGTCATGAATGTTGAGAGAAATCCATATTTAATTACCCCAACAATGTGGTTGCAAGGGGCACTTGATGTTGAGGTGCTCATGGCTTGTAACCACTTGTGACCACCGTGCCAGGGGAATCAAATGTTGGTTTCTTGGTCCATCAACCTCAGGACATAGATGAAAAGTATGTTTACAATGCCCCTCCCCTATACGGCTCTGTCAGCAGTTTGCTAACAGATTCCCTTTAAGAAAGTCTCCGGTGTTTGGACAAAGCTATGCAAAACTGTGAAAAACCTTTTACCAATATTAGGAAAAGATGACAGACCATGAAATACATTTCCCAAACGTCAACTATTGGCGTACAAACAACTAATAAAACCTGAAACGCCTATTAAACATTTATGGCATAATCTGTGAATATGCCATATATATCTATGATGGGGATGACCCTTTACTGCATACTGTTATACATTGAAGCTCCCTCTAGTGGTGACTTGCAGGCAGCTAGAATGTTATATTTAAAATCCATGTCTATGCAAGGATAAAGCGCTCTGTATCAGAAAAACAAAGTTCCAATCGCTTTAGAGATCTATTAAAGGGGTTTTCCCATCAGAGACATTTATGACATATTCACAGGATATGTCATAAATGTCAGATAGATGAGGGTCCCACCTCTGGAACCCGCAACTATCTCTAGAACGGGGCCCCCTAAGCCTCGTTCTACTGCTATGTGTTTTAGATGAAAAGTGTGATTTACGACCACGAATTAAAGAAACCGCGTTGCTCGCTGAGCTACGCTGTTTCTGTAAGTCCCATAGAACTGAATGGTAGTTACAGAAACAGCGTAGCTCGCATGCTACACTGCTTCAACAACTGCCATTCACTACTATGGGAGTTACGGAAACAGCGTAGCTCACACTTTTCAGCTATAACACATAGCAGTAGAACAGGGTTTAAGGGGCCCCGTTCTAGAGATAGCTGTGGGTCCCTGAGGTGGGACTCACATCTATCTGACATTTATGACATATCCTGTGGATATGTCATAAATGTCTCTGATGAGAAAACCCCTTTAAGGAATTAATCTGCAAAGAATTTTAGACCTAATAGCGACATGATGATAAAAGACAGAGATTTACTGTCCTCAGACTGTCCTCTCCTTACATGACAAATGGATCAGATTATAAAGCATAATATATATTTAATTTGAGTATTCTTTTTACACGTATCTGTCAATTGTTTTGTTAATTTGCTGTCACCTATCAATCTCATAACATACCAGTTTCTGCACCACATAATACACGAGGAAGAGATCTAAGCTGTCTCAAATGCGTGCTTTTATAGTAACCTTAGTTCACAAAAAAAATGTCTTGTTTCTGCGGAAGATCATCACTTGGCAACATTTGACTACTTTTATTTATTTACAGACCATTTTCATTTCTGAAAGAACTCCAACGCCTGTCGCAGGAGCTGCATCTCTTTCCTCTGGAAGTCAGGATTCCCAGGGGACGTAAGTCTATGTTCTAATTTTAATCACCCACTGACATGACAATGAAACCTTGCAGAAGACAGAATAGGGAGCTTAAACCTCTATTGATGAGTAAATGATGGTACGTTGGACAGTCTACTGAGCGTCTAGCTTATCCTACTTAACAAGAAGATTACATATCTACAAGCTTTGCTGGCTGTGCTCCTATTAAGGCAATACAACTATAATAGATACCCAACCAATAACATGGCTCAAAGATACACCCAAAAATCCTCATCATAATACTAGGCTAAAGATTATGAAATCTCAAGGTTGAGCTGCAGATGAAAAGCACACGATCAGCCCCCTCAATCCAGTGAGTGGGGGTTTTAAGCTCTTTATGACATGTCAGAAGGTTGATAAAGGTGATCCTTCACTTTAAATTAGTAAGACTTTAGTCAGAACACACATAGGAACACCTTTAACGAAACAGCAACTAAAGCTAACATAAGATTATTTTATAGCATGCATACACCAATACAGTGTATAGTAAGATTGCTTAGGGCCTGTTTAAATCCGTGTCTTTCCATTGAGGGATTCCGTCTGAGATTTCCGTCGGGGGAACCCCTCAAAGGAAAGGCAAACGGAAACCATAGCTTCCATTTGCATCACCATTGATCTCAACGGTGACGGATAATTTGCTAATGGTTTCCGTTTGTCACCGTTGTGAAAGGGTTCAGTTTTTGTGATCGATATAGTTAGAGCCAAGGAACAGGACTTATTCGTGTCCACCTATCTTATATACATCTTTCTTGCCTGCCCAGGTGCACTATAGCTCACTTGTGTTTTGTTTTAGTGATTTTGGTGCTCATTTCTTTTTGCCTTAGAATGCTTTGGGAGGATTCTTTACTGGATAGCTTGTTAAATTTTGCTTCTACTCCAAGAGGACTGCTCCTTCTCCAGCAAACTGGAGCCATCAATGAGTGCATACATTATATGTTTGGCAGATTTACAAAGAAACTACAGGTAGGTTGACACTACAGTTAGAATGTCTCATCAGAATACATGAAAAATATGGAAAAAAGTTTATAAATTTAAGCAGAATATAAACTTTCTTCTTTATTGTTATCAGGGCTTAAAATTATAGACCCAATACCTGTACTTTGTCCTCATGACAACACTTCATGTTTGTTTTGTGACCATGTTTATGGACACAAAACGAAGTACACTTTGTGGATCCAAATCACTTTCCACATCAATCACTACGTACATCGTACACAGATTAAATACTGGCAGATATATACACATGTACACTGCATGGCTAAAAGTATGTGGTCCCCCCCTGCTAATTATTGAGTTCAGGTGTTTCAGTCACATCCATGAAATCTCCATAGACAAACATTGGTAGTAGTATGGGTCGTACTGAAGGGCTCAAATACTTTAAATGTGGCACTGTCATAGGATGCCACCTGAAAATGCTCTATCTGCCCTGGTCAACTGTAAGTGCTATTATTGTAAAGGAATCATCACAGCCACAAAATAGTAGGCCACACAAATTAACAGCGGGGCCGCCATATGCTGAAGCACGTGGCATGTAGAAATCGCTTATTGTCAGTTGCATCCCTCGCTGCAAAGTTCCAAACTGGAAGTGACCTCATAAATGTGCGTCACGAATTTCATGAAATGAGCAGCTGCAGACAATCCTAAGATCACCGTGCACAATGCCAAGTGTCGGATAAAGAGGTGTAAAGCACGCCACCACTAGTATCTGGAGCGATGAATCATCTTTCACTCTCACAGTCTGATGGATGAATCTTGGTTTGGCAGATACCAGGAGAACCCTTCCTACCAGAATGCACAGTGCTGTAAAATTTGGGGGAGGAGGGATTGTTCAGAGCTGCTTTCAGGGTTTAACCTATTACTTCCAGTGAAGGGTAATGTTAATACTAAATCATACAAAGACATTTAAGACAATTATATGCTTTCAACTTGGTGCCGATTGCTAGCCAGACCTTCTCATCCAACATCAGTGTCTGACCTCGATAAATGCACAAATTCCTACAGACACACGAGTGGAGGTGGTTTAAGCTGCAACAGGGAGCAGAGTTTCCTTTTAAAATGTTTTGGAATAGGATGTCCAACGAGCTCGTACAGGTGTTATCGTCAGGTGTCCATGTACGTTTAGCCATATAGTCTATATGTATGACACTGACGTGGATGCAGATTTAGATTTAAACAATGGCGCACACTACCTAATAATGGAGAATTTTATTCCCCTTAAAGTAGAGAAGGCAGAAAAGGTTTGCACCAATTTGATTAAATTGATTGAAAAAAAAAATTGCCAATTCACTGCACGTTATAAATGTGTCTTTTGGAAAGGCGCATTTTTCGCTGAAAACTGGCCTAAAACACATTGATAAATGTGAGCCAATGTTTCTGTGCTCCTAGATTGAATACGGCTAGTGGAAAGCAAGTCTTCTTATGTGTGTATAAGAGGAAATCTAATTTTTGTATCATGTACGTAACTTCAAGAACGGACAACGAAATACAGAAGTATACTGGAACACCCGAACATTACCCGTTGCCTCCCCATAAAGAAAAGTTTCCTAATTGTATCAATAGGTATCTATTTTAAACACTGCTGTCCGCCAAAGCTGAGAGCAAGACTGATTGTGGCTCTCTGCTTTATCTAATAGAGGTGGATTTCGATGCGGGGATCACCACTATTTGGTATATACAACATAATAGAGCATTTGATAACAAATATTGGATTCAGTCCATTGCCAATGGAATGAAAGTGGATTTCCAGGGACAGACTTACTGATGTGCTTACTTGCCTCAGAATATACTGTACGTGGCAGTGATCTGATAATATTCATTTTCTCAATGGTAGTTTAGTTACTTGCCAACCTGTCCTTCCTCTAATGGAAATCAACGCTCTGTGCGCTGACCTAGTCTACTTTCACACAACAGTATTCTTTATCAGTGGATGAAAATTTGGAACCCAAAACCAGTAATGGGTCCAAAACACTCGGAAGAAGTGACAATCTTTCCATTATACTTTTTCGATTTATGCTCCACTCCTGGTTTTGGCTTATAAATACTGACCAGAATACTGCCGTGTGACTGAGATTGTGCTGGACTAGTGCTTATAAACAGCAGCCTGTCTGACCTGAAATGGTATTCTTGGACTTCTCAGTTAACACATTTATGTAGGTGGAAAAGGGAGAATTAGTGTAGGGCATTTATTTATTGTCCAACCTTTTTTTTCTCCAGATAATATACATCCTCTTCATGTCCTATTTCGTGTCCGTT
Organism: Rhinoderma darwinii; assembly: GCF_050947455.1. Classification (NCBI taxonomy): domain Eukaryota; kingdom Metazoa; phylum Chordata; class Amphibia; order Anura; family Rhinodermatidae; genus Rhinoderma; species Rhinoderma darwinii. The sequence continues at coordinate 263,837,014 of NC_134688.1, forward strand.
CTGTACTCTGGTCATATCCCGGGGGCCTCCCCCTTCTCAGACAGGCCTTGTTCATTTGGTTGGCTGTTAGGAAGTTATTTCAATTTGTTACTTTCGACATACTTACCTCTCTATGGCATAGTTCATTAGGGTGCTCCTGAATCCATAGGGTGTCTTAGACCTGTTTAACGGCTGCGGTCGTGGAATGCCCCTCACTGTCAGAGGGCTGCGACCGTAGACTCTCGGGCTCTTGCCAGCATCTCCCTCCTCAGAGACACCAGCTCGCGTGGCCGTCCTGCCCTGGACTGGGTTCTAAGGTGCGCGCTTGTCCCCGACCTTAAAGGGCCAGCGCTTGCATTCTAAAAGTTCCCTAACCAATCCCCAGATCACCCTGGTCTATAAAAGGGCTCCGCCCTTTCACTCCTTGCCTTAGCGTTGTTATGTCTACCCATGTTCGTTAAGCAAATGGTCCTTAGTTCTATCCTGCTCCCTGTGTTCCCGTATCCTGCTTCCACTGCCATTATCAAAACTGTCCCATTATGCTGACAGTTTGCTCCCTGAAGAGCCAGTAAAAAAAGGCTCCATGTTGGAGCAGTGAAATTAATATAGGGACTATCTGCCAGAATAGTATAGAAGCTCTGAGTTTGGAGGCCGCTCTTCTCAGAGCAAACAAGCAGCCTCCAACATATACAGAGGAAAGGACTTCAACTCCCACACAAACAAGAGGACTTGTGATCAGGGTCCAGGCTAGTGTGGGAATTGTATAGATGCTAGTCGGTCCCTGGTGCACACAAAAAGAAAGTGACACTAGTGGATACAGTCCTGAGACTCTAACTCTGGTCAGAATTGTATTTTAAACACTTTCACACCAGGGCGTTTATTTTTTTGTATAGTTTCAAACAAATCCAATAAAGCTTATGTTTTAGATTAACACCTTAACGACGAAGGACTGATATATCTGTCCTATGTAGGAGCTAGTTCCCGCATAAGGACGGATATATCCGTCCTGTGATGGCGCGGGTACTGACACTGTACCCACGCGATCAGCGGCAGGAGCACGGCTGTTATACACAGCCTGGCTCCTGCCCCAACTGACGGAATCGAAGTGCACGCTGATTCCGGCAGTTTAACCCATTAGATGCTGCTGTCAATAGCGACAGCGGCATCTAATGTGTTTGACAGAGAGAGGGAGCTCCCTCTGTCACCCCATCTCTGGCCCCGCAAAAAAATTGCGGGGCCTTGTTAGGTTTCCATGGCAGCCCGGGGCCTAACACAGTCCCCCAGGTCTGTCTTCAGCAACTGCCTATTAGGCCATGCCAGGGACATGGCCTAATAGATTGCCTGTCAGTTTTACACTGACAGGCAATAATGCTTTGGTATATTAAGTATACCAAAACCTTATATCTGCGATCTAAAGATCACAAAATAAAGTCCCCTAGTGGGACGAAAAAAAAAATTAAATAGTTAAATAAAGTTTCTGAAAAAAATAAATAACATACAGTAAAAATAAAATAAAACTTTTTTTCCCATTTAGCAAAAGTGTCAAAACAAATAAGACACACACATATAAGGTATCGCCGCGATTGTAACAACTCGAACACTAAATTTAACACATTAATTAAACCCCCGGATGAACGGCGTCCCGTCCAAAAAAAAAATAATAAAACAATGGCAAAAATTTTTTTTTTCTCCCATTCCCCCCATAAATAATAAAAGTTAATCAATAAGTCCCGTCTACCCCATAATAGTACTAATGAAAACTACACCTTGCCCCACAAAAATCAAGCCCACATACGGCCACATTGACGGAAAAATAAAGAAGTTACGGCTCTTGGAATGCAGCAATGCAAAAACAAGTACATTTTTTCTAAAAAGTTTTTTTGTGCAAACGTAGGAAAACATATAAAATCTTTACATATTCGGTATCACTGTAATCGTGCTGACCCATAGAATAAAGGTAACATGTTATTTATGCTGCACAGTAAACAGCATAAATTTATAACATGAAAAGCAATGCTGGAATAGCTGCTTATTTTCAATTCTCTCCTAAAATAAAGTTAATAAAAGTTAATCGATGTATTATATACATCTAAAAATGGTGCAAATGCAAATCACAACTCGTCCCGCAAAAAACAAGCTCTTATACGGCTATGTCGACAGAATAAAAAAAAAGTTACGACTGTTGGAATGCGGCCGTGAAAAAACAAAAAATAATCCTTGGTCAGTAACGCACAAAATGGACTGGTCGTTAAGGGGTTAGCACAAGTGCTTCTGCCGCTTCGTTTTCGCGATCGGTGGGAGTCTCCGTGCTCGGACCCCCACCAATCAAATCTTCTGACATGTCACTATGACATGTCAGAAGTTTGTTCAACGTTTAGTTACCCTTTAAGGGAAAAAATTGTATCTTAACAAGCAGAGCTTCAAATGTGAGGAACTAGGAGGCAGACTCTTCTTATCAGACTTTGCAGCTAAGCTGCAGTCACTGATCATATCTACGCCCTTATGGATTAGATTTAAAAGTTCAGCATTACATAGCATTAGTGAATTACATATCATTTTGAAAAACCTAACTGAATATTGTCTGCTTTAGGTATTTTTGGGTGCTTTAATATAAATTACCTGCCTAGTATTCTCACAGCTCTTGAATACATATATTGTTTAATTTTTTGCAGGTTAACAGAAGTGAAAAATTTGGCTATGGAGTTTTGGTTACACAGGTAGCAGCAACAGCTCCTGGTGCAGTAGCCCTGCGAAAGTCAGGTAATATTCTGATTGGTTTGGATATGGTTTGGTAATTTAATCTGTGCATCAGAAAAAAAGAGCTCAGATCCCTATAAGGATATATTATGAAATTGATGAGTACAGAAATGTGAACCTAGTGCTAAAAGATTGACCTATTTAATGTGGTTTTCTTTGATCCATAAAAATATCAAACTTTTTAATTCCACATTGCCCCCCACCCCAAGTCCACAAGATACCCTACACTTTTAAATTTAAAAAAAAAAACCCTGCATGATGTTGTGACATCCATTGTCGCCAATCGATGCAGTGAGATGTAATGTCACTATTGACACATAATTCCAAGCGAAACTGAAATGGAATTAGAAAAATTACTGTTTTTAGATCTAAACTCTATTCAACCCTATATCACAATCCGAAAAACCACAAAACTTGGGACATGAGACATTGAGGCTTTAGAAAACCCATTTGAAAATATCCTATTAGGGAATTCCTAATATAACACTAATAAAGGGGGAACTCTGTTTAGGACTCTCATCTGTTAGCCAGAATGGAGAGCAGCTAAAAAGAGCATGTTTAGATCTAGAGGACTCAGCACACAGACGGCCCAGCGTAAATAGATGGCCAATTGATTTAAATGGGAACAGTGTAATGCTTTGTTTTCCCTGTGGTTGCGCTGCAGGGGAATTGAACACTTGATGCCCGGTTTCCCCATAGGTTACCCCAAAGTGTACAACCTTTCTGAAAAGGGGCATCTATAATTTGTCGATGAACGGTTAAATCGCTTTTAAATCCACCTTCACATCCTTTTTTAGAAGGATCCTAAACTTTGGTTTGGGAGGCTGTACAGCAAGCACTCCTGTATTCCCCTTTATGGACACTTTACAGATGCCCTTATTTGAAGCAATGCTGACAATGTCTGGTTTTGGTCACTAAATAATTTTGCAAACACTTCTTGCAGGCTTTATCCAGGCTTTTGTCACGGAGTTGTGGGCTGCCCTTGAATGTGGACGAGTAGATGTCAGGGTTATTCATCCCAAACCCACTCCTGTGGATCCTATAGACAGGAGCTGCCAGAAGGTAAATGTGCACTTTGAAAAGACATGACAAACCAAAAATAATAAAAGTTGCTCCTCCATACATCTACTGATTTCTAGGGGTCTTGCTGCATTCATTCCTTGCACCTGCATAAAAAAGTTTACCTATGGTACCAGCAGCATAAATGATGTGAGGCATTTTCCTAATACAAAGCACTTAAAGTGTAGCTAAACATCTGACAAACTTCTGACATGTCATAGTGACATGTCAGAAGTTTGGATTGGTGGGGTCCGAGCACTGAGACCCCCACCAATCACTAGAACGAAGCAGCTGAAGTGCTCGTGTGAGCGCTCAGCTGCTTTGTGTCTGTTCAGCTTTTTCCGGAAAGCCGATGCATCGGAGTACGGGCTCATAGATTTTCTGTTGAGTCCGTACACCGATACATTCACTATGACATGTCAGAAGTTTCTCAAACGTTTAGCTACACTTTAAGGCTATAGCAGTCCCTTACTTTATTACAGAGCTCCGATCCGCTATTCCTGCTTACATATCCTTGTGTTTGCACCACTAGGGTACCTATCTCTATAGAGCTGTCTATGACTTGTATTGACCGAATTTACATTTATATGTATGGAACATGTCTACATACAGCTTGAAGGAAGTATCTAGTCATAAAATAAATACAGAACATTCTAAGTCCCCCATACACTGTATAATTATTTGCTACAATTTAAATTTATTACAGGTATATATATTCTTTTGCTATTGTATTTTAGGTGACGTGAATAACATTTACTCTCGTAACAATGGCACCTGTCAAGGGGGGGGGGTTATGTTAGTCAGCAAGTGTACAGTCCGTTCATAAATGTTGATGTGTTGGAAGCTGGAAGAATGGGCCTTTTAACAAAGCGACTTTAACAAAGACCAAATTGTGATGACTGGGACAGAGCATTTCCAAAATGGCAGGTCTTGTGGGGTGTTTCTGGTATTCAGTGGTCAGTACCTACCAAGAGTGTCCAAGGAAGGCGAACCGGGGACGTGATTAGGGGCGCCCAAAGCTCATTGATGTGTGTGCAGAGTGAAGGCTATCCCATCTGATCCCACAGAAGATCTGCTGTAGAAAAAATAGCTGAAAAAATTATTCCTGGCTATGATAAAAAGGTGTCAGAACCCACAGTGTGTTGCAGTCAGCTGTATTTGGGGCCGCATAGCCGCAGACCCGTCAAAGTGCCCCATCCACTTGCAAAAGCGCCTACAATGGGCACGTGAGCATCAGAACTGGACCTTGGAGCAATGGAAGAAGGTTGCCTGGTCGGATGAATCACGTTTTCTCTTGCATCAAGTGGACGGCCGGGTGCGTGTGTGCCACTTAACTGGGGAGTAGATGGCACCAGGATTCACTGTGGGAAGAAAGCAAGCCAGCAGAGGCTGTGTAATGCTCTGGTCAATGTTCTACTGGGAAACTTTGGATACCACAGGACACCTTCATTGATCTTGTGGAGCTCATGCCTCAACGGGTCAGAGCTGTTTAGGAGGCACAAGTGGGATCTACACAATATTAGGCAGGTGGTTTTAATGTTATGACTGAACAGAATACTTAACCATGTCACATATATAAAAGTATATAGATTTCAGATTTTTTTTCCCAATGTAGTCTTTTCTAGCCCTGATGAACTTACTGTCATCATATCATGCTGTATATGAGCTACTAGGGAAGCAAGATTTGCCATCAAAAGACGAGTACTCTCTCCGTGAAGTCCCCACATCTTTTGTTGTGAGTAAGAATAGTTTGCAGAAATGTCAATTTATCAATGTCCACTCTGATAATTATTCTGTCATAGAAAACATGGAATTGCCATGGAGCTCTTTAACCCCTTAGTGACCACCAATACGCCTTTTCACAGCGGTCACTAAGGGGCTTTAGGCTAGGCCGCCGCGGCGGCCCAGTCTAAGCCCTACACGGGTGTCCCGTGCAGGCTGGAGCCAGGGCTCGGCTGTCTGATGACAGCCGGACTCCTGCTCCAACGACTGTTAAATGCTACGATCAATAGCGATCGCGGCATTTAAATCGTTTACAGAGGGAGGGAGCTCCCTCTCTCACCCATCGGCGACCCGCAAATGCAATCGCGGGCCTCCGATAGGGTTCCATAGCAGCCGGGGGCCTGATAAAAGCCCCCAGGTCTGCCCTGGACATATGCCTATTAGGATGTGCCGGAGGCCCCATGCACATGACCGTAATTACGGCCCGTAATTATGGGCTCATAGGCTTCTATTGGCCACGGGTTTGCATACGGGAAGGTGCCCGGGCTGTTGAAAAATATTTCAGGCTGTAATTACGGCACGGGCAGGCCCATAGAAGTCTATGGAGCTCCCGTAATTACGGGTGGCTACGTGTGTGCACCCATAATTACGGGAGCGTTGCTAGGTGAGCGGATTTCAATTTTTGAATAAAGAGAAGCAGAGATAATGGCGTCTGAGCGATCATGTGACATCATTTCCAGCCCCCTTTTTTTACGGGTCCGTGAATACGGGTGGAATACGGATGACAATGGACCCGTATCTACGGGCACGGGTCCATAAATACGGGTTAAATACGGGTTAAAAACGTGTGACAACGGACCCGTATTTACGGGAGGGAAAAAATACAGTCGTGTGCATGGGGCCTAATAGATTGCCTGTCAGATTTAGGGTATGTGCACACACACTAATTACGTCCGTAAGTTACGGACGTATTTCGGCCGCAAGTACCGGACCGAACACAGTGCAGGGAGCCGGGCTCCTAGCATCATAGTTATATACGATGCTAGGATTCCCTGCCTCGCTGCAGGACAACTGTCCCGTACTGTAATCATGTTTTCAGTACGGGACAGTAGTTCCACGGAGAGGCAGGGACTCCTAGCATCGTACATATGTATGATGCTAGGAGCCCGGCTCCCTGCACTGAGTTCGGTCCACTACTTGCGGCCGAAATACGTCCGTCACTTACGGACGTAATTAGTGTGTGTGTACATACCCTTACACTGACAGGCAATAATGCTTTGGTATACTAAGTATACCAAAGCATTATAGCAGCGATCTAAAGATCTCAGAGTAAAGTCCCCGAGTGGGGCTAATAAAATAAGTAAGCAATGTGAAATAAGTTATTAATAAAAATTACAGTAAAAAAAAGAAATCAATTTTTTTTCCATAAAAAGTGGTTTTATTTAGTAAAAGTGTAAAAATAAATAAAAGTACACCGTAATGTCACAAACAATAAAGTTAATATGTAATTTAAACCACAAGGTGAACACCGTAAAACAAAACGCAAAAAACAATGGCAAAATTGCTATTTTTACATTGCCCCCCCAAAAAAGTCATAATAAAAGTTAATCAGTAAGTCCCATGTACCCCAAAACAGTACCAATCAAAACTACGTCTCGTCCCGCAAAAAACAAGCCCAAAAAAATTACACATTGATGAAAAAATAAAAAAAATTACAGATCTTGGAAAGCGACGATGCAAAAACAAATAATTTTAGTTCAAAAGTGTTTTTATTGTCGTAAAACATAAAAAACCTCTACATATGTGGTATCGTCACAATCGTACCGACCCATAGAATAAAGGTAACGTGTTATTTACGCCGCACAGTAAACGGTGTCAATTTAAAATGCATAGAACAATGGCGGAATTTCATGTTTTTTTTCCTACTCCCCCCCCCAAAAAGTTAATAAAAGTTAATCAAAAAATGATATGTACCCCAAAATGGTGCCATTAAAAAGTACAACTAATCCCGCAAAAAACAAGTCCTCATACAGCTATGTCGACGGAAAAATAAAAAAAGTTATAGCTCTTTGAATGCGACTATAGAAAAACGAATAAAATAGCTTGGTCATTAGGGCCTAAAATAGGCTGGCCACTAAGGGGTTAATCAATGCATTAATGTATGTCTGTATTTGGACTTATAATCGAGCTACAAGAGAAGAAATGAAATGTTACACTGTCTCTTTTTTTGTCTTCAAGGATGTATTTGATCGGCTTGTCATTGTAAATTCGGTTGCTAAAATTAATTCATTATTCAACTATGACCAGTCACACATTTTCGGATTAAGGTAATGGTAAATGTTGTTTTGGACTTGTTTTTGCATATGTCTGGCAGTCATGATAGGATATTATACAGCGATGTTGTATTTTGCAGATAGAAATACATTTTGTGGTTTAATAAGAACGCATCACCAGGCAGATTTCTTTCATTTAGACTTATCTATTAGAAGTCCTAATAACAGTAAGATAGTGGCTGCTATTGCACAGATTAAACACAGCCGCCTTTCCTGGACCTAAAGGGGATACGTGGCCCTACGAGGGCGATCTAAATGACCATTTCCTTCTCAGCTGATCTACCAATCACAGGGCTTGCCATTTATACCAGATAATTAACATAAAGTAGAACTTTACATCTGTATATGATATAATATATGTTATATAATAACCTTGTTCTACATCAATCCGAAAAGCAAAATGTTTGAAGTATTACTGTATGCCTGTGCTGGTGTCCTGCTATGAAACATATAAAAAGTTGCAATGGCTATAATAACATAAAGTGGCATTGGGTGTGATACCCATTTATCATTTTGTTCCATTTTCAGATTATTGAATGTCTTGTGCTGTAATCTTGATACTCTGTTACTTCTGGAATCCCAGTACAAAGTATGTGAGATGCTTTTTAATGCCCAGAGGGAAAACATTACAGATTCTTCTACAGGTTCACAGTAAGTGGCAGGGAAAAAAAATATCTATTGAATAAGATGTGTAAATTGGTAAATTAGGGCAGTTGTTTCATCAAGACAATCCCTTTCTCAAATGAAGCTGGACCCGTCGACTCACGGGTCCGGCTTCTGAAACTGTATCGGCTGTTTGATGGAAGAAGTTGTGGCTGAACATATGTTTCAAATGACTGGCCAACTATTTTATAGGTAGGTGGGCTGAGTCTGCCACATTGAGATCTGCTCTTTATAAGCAGGGGGGCCCCCCTCTTTGATGGCCTTATGCCCTAAAAAAACATATGGAAAGGGACTGTCTTATTAAAAAATTCGAAAAAAACTTTTTGCTGCTGAAAATGTGTTAAAATAACAATGCCCATTAAATGCCCTGCTGCACCAGCACCGATGCTTCCGTGGTCCTCCGCCAGTCTCTGTTGACCTCTTAGCAGTGATGATGTGCTATAGTGGCATGTGACGCATGCAGCCAATTGTTGGCCTGAGTGGTCACGTGCTGTATTTCCTAGCACTAGTACGGCACAACGTCACTGCTGCAATGTAAACAGAGACCAGCGGGGTATCACGGGAGCATCTACTCTGGAAATTAGGGGAGTAAAAGGGCACCTGTCACCTCTCGTGACATATCTGTTTTAGTAAATAATTGTATTCCCAATAAAGTAATAATTCTGGAGCATCTTTTCTTAAAACTTTTTTGCGTTGTACCATTCCTCTGTTGTTCCTCCTAAAAAATTTGGAATAAATTGACAACTGGGCGTTACCATTTAGTGTGTGTGTGTGTGTGTGTGTGCATACACACACAGCCTGACATTGTCCAATCAGTGCGCACAGTCTGAGACTGTGTAGGAAAACACCCCTTCAACAAGTGGAATGGTAACACCCAGTTGTCAATATATTTATAAGTTTCTAGGAGGAATAACAGAGGGACGGCACAATGCAGAGATAAAAGAAAAGATGCTTGACAATTGTTATTTTATGGACAACACTAAAACAGACATGTCAGGAAATCTGACAGGTCCTCTTTAACCTGTAAGGCCCCATGCACACGAACGTGCTTTTGCGGCCGCAATGCCCCCGAAAATCCACGGGAGAATTGCGGCCCCATTCATTCCTATGGGGACATGCACACGGTCCGTGCATGGCCCTGGAGCCCGGACCGCAGAAAGAACTGACATGCCTTATTACGGCCGTGTTCTGCGGTCCGGGCTCATTGAAAATAAAGGCCATGTGCACGGCCCGCGATTTGCGGACGGCTCGCGGGTGTCACCAGGAAATCACGGCTCTGCGCATGGCTACGGTCGTGTGCATGAGGCCTAAGTATTATCTATTTTGTTATTTGAACACATATTCATAAGCAACATTTTTTTTTTTTTACAATTGGACAACCCTTTATCAGGAGAGGGGGATGCTGTTCACCCTTGAGAGTTTGTTTGCGAGGGCATGGCTAAACGTGACAGAGCTAGTAAAAGATGCAGGACTGTCTGGTTAGGCTGTGTTCACATCAGTGTCCGGATTCAGTTGATGGGTTCCGTCAGACCTTTCCGTCGGACGAACCCATCAACGAAAAGGCAAACGGAAACCATAGCTTTCGTTTGCATTACCATTGATTTCAGGGGTAATGCTTCCGTTGCTAATGGTTTCTGTTTGTCTCCGTTCCGTAAGGTTTCCATTTTTTTGGACAGGATCAATAGCGCAGTCGACTATTTAACATTTGAAATTTGACTATTTGAAATCAATGGTAATGCAAACAACCTTGGGTTCCTCCGACAGAAAGGTCTGACGGAAACCCATCAATGGAAACCGAACGCTGATGTGAACAGGCCCTAATATATTCAATCTGAGAAAACCACTAATAATAATTACATGCACACGACCGTATTTTTTCCCACCCGTAAATACTGGCGTAAATACGGGTCCGGTGTCACACGTATTCCACCCGTTTTGCACCAGTATTTACGAACCGTGCCCGTAAATATGGGTCCGGTGTCACACGTATTCCACCCGTATTTACGAGCACGTTTTTGGCGGCAAAATAGCACTGCACTAATCGGCAGCCCCTTCTCTCTATCAGTGCAGGATAGAGAGAAGGGACAGCCTTTTCTGTAATAAAAGTTAAAGAAATTCATACTTACCCGGCCGTTGTCTTGGTGACGCGTCCCTCTCTTCACATCCAGCCCGACATCCCTGGATGACGCGGCAGTCCATGTGACCGCTGCAGCCTGTGATTGACCTGTGATTGGCTGCAGCGATCACATGGCCTGAAACGTCATCCAGGACGTCGGGCCGGATGTCGAGAGAGACGCGTCACCAAGGCAACGGGCGGGAGACCGGACTGGAGGAAGCAGGAAGTTGTCGGTAAGTATGAAAGTCTTTTATTTTTTACAGGTTTATACTGATCGGTAGTCACTGTCCAGGGTGCTGAAAGAGTTACTGCCGATCAGTTAACTCTTTCAGCTCCCTGGACAGTGACTATTTACTGACGTCGCTTAGCAACGCTGCCGTAATGACGGGTGCACACATGTAGCCACCCGTCATTACGAGAGCTCCATAGACTTCTATGGACTGTCCGTGCCGTTATTACGGCCTGAAATAGGACATGTTCTATCTTTTTCAACGGCACGGGCACCTTCCCGTGAGAAAACGGGAAGGCACCCGTCGCCAATAGAAGTCTATGAGCCCGTTATTACGGGTCGTAATTACGACCCGTAATAACGGGAGTTTTTACGGTCGTGTGCATGAGGCCTAACTTGTTTACTGGTAATATTTGCATGCATTTGCAGGAATATCATTATTGATGGTCTGTCTGTGGAGAGAAACCATATTCTGGTACGGATGAATGTAATTGGAGGACCACATGAGCGAGTTTTACCCCCGAGGGTGTTGCTTCAGGTGAGGATCTATGCTTTAATACATTTGTGCCTCATTGATTGTTAGAATAAGTACTAATATAATACTTCTTATTAATATAATACCAAGTCTTTTTATCATGGAAAATCAGCAAATGTAAAGGCATTAAAACGGATCTGTCACCATGCTATGCTGCCCAGTTTGAGGCCAGCATATCACAGGGAGCTGTCTGCTCTACTATTAGCTCAAACTAAACAAAAATATTGTGCCTTTTTAAGCTAATAGCAGCTAACAAAGAATACAGCGGAATCCTAGTTATTAGTCCACTGTATTTTTGTGGGTAGCACTCCCCCCGACGCTCTCATCAGTTATTGATGGCTGCCGTGTATCTACATGTATACATGACTGATCCCCTTTAAGGAAATCTGGGGTCATCTTTTAAAATAAGTAAAATGTGAACAGTGAGAACTAACTTTTATCTTAGGCTACATTCACATGACGTTTTTTTTAACAGCCGACGCACGGCCTTTTTCAGAACAATGTAGTTCTATGGCTGTATTCACACAGCCGTTTTTTTGGAAAAAACGTCCAGGGATTCCGCTCCTAGAGAGAGCCCCTCAAGTCACTGTCCGTATATGGGATCATGCGAATTACAAAACACGCTGCAGACTGCAATTAAGTGGAAATAATATAAAAATGAAAAGTTTTTAGGGTCAGTTCACATGTTGCATAAATACTGCAGAATTTCCGCAATGGAATTAGTTACGGAAAATCTGCAGCATAATACAGTAGCAGCAAAGTGGATGAGATAGAACTAATCTCATCCACGTGCTGTGGAAATAGTCAGTGGAAGAAAACGCTCCATAATCAACATGCAGTGCAGAGTTTTATTCCGCAGCATGTCAATTTGCGTAAACGCTGCTTATTTGTTCCGGGTTTTCCCCATTAAATTTAATGGGGAGGTAAAACCCGCAACAAATAGCAGTTGTTGCATTTATTGCTGTGGGGGAAAAAAATCTTATACTTACCCAGAAATCTGTATTTCTTCCTCCAGGCCTGCCTCCTGGGATGGCGTTTCATCCCATGTGACTGCATGTCTCTGACACACGGGATCCAGCTGATAATGATCACATCTAAGTTCAGAATTTAGATGTGATTGCTATCAGCTTTAAGGGCCTTTTACACCGGCCGATAAGCGGCCGATCAACGAGACATTGTTGATCGGCGCTTGTTTGCTCCTGTCACCAGGCGCTATGGATGGGGACGAGCGGTCATTATTCTGATCGCTCGTCCCCCATACATTATCGTCATGTCGGCAGCGCATCTCCCTGTTTACACAGGGAGATGTGCTGCCGACAACGATAATATTTTACTTTTTTATGACCAGCAGATGATTGAGCGTTTGAGGGCAATTATCGGCAACGAGTGTTATATGAGTGCTCGTCTGCAAGATAATCACTGAGTGTAAAACTCCTTTAGTCTGAAAATCAGATCACATCAGAAGAATAGTTCTGTCATAATGTTATGTGACGCTACCGCAGTTGAAAGATAAGCCACATTGTTTTCGGATGTACTGCTGCTGCAGGAACATCCAATGCTACTATAGCATTGCAGAAAGCACATGCTGACGCTATTATTATATATTTTCATTTTCTAAATATTAGTTTGGAAATCTTTTTATTAATCCGCCCTATCTGTGATTTCTTTGTGTAGGGTAACGATCCGTATCCTTGGTCAATGTTTTCATCCTATCCTTTACCAAAGTGCTATATACCAGAGGTTTCTGGAACTGAGGACCCTAAACAAGGTGGGTAGTAAGATATCACTATTAAAACATCACCGTGTACTTAAAGTTGTTCTGCACAGATTATGTTATGTTAGGTTTTACACTATTTTGCATTATAATTTTGAGGCTGAATGTAGCCACAAAATGCAGAAGCAAGAAGGGAGCAGTAATAATGGCTGCAGGCTCGTCTGTTCATATGGCTTCCATAGAACTCATTGTACGCAGGCTTGTCCTTGCAGCACTTCCGGATGAGCTGCATTTTATAACGTGTGAGCAATGTGTGAGAACCCTGTCAATGAAAAGTGACCTCCATGTATTGATGTAATGACTAAGGTCATCCAGCGAGTACATTTACAGACAGCGATTTGCTAATCTTACCTTTTTAGCAAACCTAATGATTTGCGATTTTGATTATCGACGTTAAGACTAATCAAAATTAGTCAAAAATGTACGAACTGTACGTGTTATCAAGGTGTGTAAAGCCACCCTAACTTATTGGTGTACTTCTTCTCCTAGACCATGAGCTCATGAAGTTTCTCTCATCTGGAGGCACGGACCAAAGGGTAACTTGGCTAGAGAATTGTAAGAAACTGTTCTGTAAAACCATTAAAACCAAGCCTGGAGTATTAAGAGGATCAGGTGAGTGCTGTATGTTTTATTATCTATAGTAGATCTCATAGGAGGTCAAGACAAAGATATAGTTGCATTGAATGAATGCTATCAAAAGACCTTAAAGGCTATGTAAACCTTTTGAAGGGCATTTTTTATTTTATTTTTTTTAATAAACAGGCCAGTCAGTGTGTTTGGTATAACTTTTTAATTCGTTTTTTTTATAAAAAATTTGTTTTAATTTTTGAGATACAGCTGCTCTGTATTCTCTATACATAGAAGCTGTATCTTTCGCTAAGTCCTGTTCCCGTCAGGTCCGTGGGACTGACTGGTTCAGTGAAAGCGGGTCCTGAGCGTCTCTGACATGCAGGATCCACCTGTAATCTATCACATCTACCTTATGAACTTAGATGTGATAGATTACAGGAGGATCCTGCTTGTCAGACACGCAGGACCCACTGACCCTGAACCTGTCCGGTCCACGGCACTGACAGATTCAGGTAATAGCGAATGATACAGCTGCTCTCTATATAGGGTACAAAGCAGCTGTATCTAAAGAAGTAAAATTTATTTTTTATAAAAACTTTTTATAAAGTTACACCAAACACAATGACTGACCTGTTTACTAAAAAAAATAATTGCCATGCAAAGGTGTACATAGCCTTTAAAGGGTAATTAAATATTCAACAAACTTCTGACATGTCATAGTGACCGGTCATAAGTTTTGATCGGTGGGGTCCAAGCACTGAGACCCCCACCAATCGCTAAAACGAAGCGGCAGAAGCGCTCGTGTGAGCGCTGAGCTGCTTGCTTTCTGTTTGTTTTTTCTCGGAAAGCCGAGCAGTTGGTGTACAGACTCAATTGAAAGCCTATGAGCCCGTACACCGCTACAGCGGCTTTCTGAGAAAAGCCTTACATAAACTAAGCAGTTTGTTGAAAGCTTAGTTAGCCTTTAACTGACCATACACATAAAATGACTGTTAGCAAAATGGTCATACACCTGACGGCTATCCTTGGCTCAACTTGCCTGTTATATGGAGAATAAAGGATCACACTGTAAAAATCCAAACTGCAGTTTTAGGAGACATAAGGGGACTTTCAGACTATTATCATAGACGTTAAATATGCAAGATCTGGTGACAAAACCTCTTATCTATGGTAAATCTTAGTGTTTGTGCCCAATAAGACCATTAGTAGCACCAGAGTAGTTATCAAATGCCCAGTCAGCAAAGCAGTCCCTTGCCAACCGGCCACAATTCATCTAATGCCAGATGGGGCCTTTTAAACGTACACAATACCACCAGATAGTATAAAAAAATAAATTATAAAATGTTTTTAAACATTCCACAATTAATGCCTAAATAAAAGTAAAGTATATGGAAAGATACTCACGTTGGTGCAGGTGAAAGCTCAAAGTAATAGAGGGTAAGGACTGTGATTTTGTATTGTAGGCCGAGGCTGAGGAGAGGTTGAACATTTATATGTTGTACTATATGTGCTATTAACAAACTGCTCACTTGCATTACTTTTGTTTTCCTGCAGCGTATGGAGAATTATTAGAGAAATATATATCCCACATTTATGACATTCCTTCCAACTGTGTTTTTGAACGGTCTGAATATAAAGGTAAATTCAAAGCTAATTTTTTTTGTTTAAATCTTCAGAATTTTTTTATAGGATAACTCCAGCGGCAGCATTTACCCTTGTTTATTACTACTAGTCATGTAGCCCCTGCATCCTGAAATCCTCTTTAACTCCCTTCCAAAGAATGCAACATTTCAGTTATTTTCTAACTTTTAGGCTAGATCCACATGGGCCGTGTTTCACGTCCGAGGTGCAGCCGTGCGCTGCGCTGTGGGACACGATATCACGCATCCTCCACAGACTAGAGTCTATGGAGGGATGCGTGAAGCGTGAAAAAATAGGACATGCCCTATTTTCTCACGGACCCTTCACACGGTCCGTTGAAACAACGGCCGTGTGAACGGCCACATTGAATTATATAGGTCCGTGTGACTGCCGTTGTTTCAACAGCCGTCACACGGACGTTTAACACGTTTGTGTGAATAAGGCCTTAGGCCAGATTCACACGAACGAGTGCAAACTCGGTCGTGAAAAACGTCCGTTTTTCACATCCGAGTTGCACCCGTGCGGGTCCCGGTTTCACGTATTTTCATAGACTTAAGTCTATCGAGGTATCCATAAAAACTGAAGAAAATAAGACATGTTCTATTTTTCAACGGACCTTTCACACGGTCTGTTGAAACAAAGGCCGTGTGAACGGCCCCATTGAAATACATGCATCCATGTGACGGCCGTTGTTTTAACACACGGACGTATACTACGGTCGTCTGAATTTGGCTTTACAGAGGTCTGTGTCAATGTCGGATACTTTCAGGTCTATTGGCAGAAGATACAAGAGAGGAATTATCTTTGTAAATACATGTTAAAATATGGCGTCCGGGCGGAATGTGTTGTGAAAAGTGGGGCACGGCTTTAGAGTGGCACAGAGTGACACTGCTTTATCAGTATTGTCCACCACTTTTCTAATTCGGAAAGAAAAAACAATGCTAGGTCTAACCTAGGGCGTGAACCCTCTTGATTAATGTGGAACACACTGCTCAGGGGAGAGATGCAGGCGCTCCACTTGCACAATGCACCACAATATGTAGACATCTACTAAGGATTCTGTAATATGAGGGATAACTAGATTTTACTTCGCTAAGATTCACACACTTTCATTTTTTTATTTTTTATTTTTACGTTGTAGATCTTATTTTTTTTTTTTTTTTTAAAACATCAGAAAATCTACTACATAACTACAACACCACATAAACACTGCAAAAACATGACTGGTAGTTCACAATAACTGAATCACATCCAAAAGAACTTTAAATAACTAAATTGCTATGTGTAAATTGGCTTTCTAAAATAGGATTTCTAAAATTGTAATTTTTCTTCATCTAGATTTACACATACCGAATGAAAGTCTCACTCCATCCCAGAAACTGAGTGTAAGAATTGTTATCAGGTAAAATCTATGTAACAGTAAATGGCTCTACAATCCACTAAATGCATTTTTTTTAGAAGATAATACTTTGTGAGAAGTCCACCCTTTTTTTAAAGGAAGTAAACCCAGTAAATGCGCAACCATGTAATAAATAGCTGGGCCAAAACTGTCATAGCCACTCCTGAGCTGGGGATCCCCTATCCTCTATCTAAGGCCTCATGCACACGGCCGACCGCCGACACCCGCGGGCCACATTTTCATGCCGTGCTCCCATACAAAGTATGGGAACACGGCCCACAAAATCTGAAAAGTAGGACATGCTCCATATTTCCCGGCATGGTTCTATGGCACGGACACCTTTCCGTAGTGCTACGGAAAGGTGTCTGCGGCCAATAGAACCGGGCGATCCGTAATTGCGGACCGTATTGTGGTCCGCGATTAGACATTTTTTTACGGTCGTGTGCACGGGGCCTAAGACATTTATATGTCTACAGGGGTTGAATTTTGGGGAAAACCCTTTTAACATTTATAAGATTCATACAACTCTATCGCCATTAAGGTGAGTCAGTAGAAATGTTATTTTCTCAAATAATTTTAATAAAAATGTATCTGTTTAAAAAAAAAAAAGTTTCCACCTAAATGAATATATATATTTTTTTTTACTAAGATATCGTTGTTCGGGATAGGCTGCCTCACATAACCATTGTATAGTATAGCCTCTGGTGATTAGTCAGTGTATGTCTAGAAACTATTGTGTCAGATGTATTGCTGGTAAAAAAAAAAGAGCAGAGCGCCTCAAAGGGTTAACACCGTATGACGAAACTGTTACAGTAGTGTAGAAGTAGAAAAGTGCTGCCAGTGCCGCAGTTATACTGCCTTCAAGGACTCCGCAGATCTGGGGCGCTAGAACAGTATTCTCAATAAAGTAAAAAAATTTTAAAAATCACCAGGCATTGGCGCTACCATATAATGAGGTTGTTTTTATTATTAGACATCCAAAATAACGAGTTTCGGGAATACCACCACTTCTTGAGATGTCGGTACTGTGTAATCTGAAGAAGGGTTGTATCCCCAAAATACATTATTTTGAATGTCCGATAATAAAAAAACTACCTCATTATATGGTAGCGCCAATTTACCACACCCCACAGCGCTAGCAGTGATTTTAAACAAACGCTAAGTCTAGAAATGCTAAAAGTAAACAGGAGATAGATTTGCCCCCACTGGTTGTCAGTTTGCAGGAGTTTCCCCATGTTCCTAAAACAAACAGTCTTGCAGAAATCCTGCAGAGAACACAGGGGTTAGGCTATGTACCTATCACGGTTTTTGGCCTACGTTTGAGGTAGACACCGGGAAGAAACTTCCTATGTATACGTTAAACGTAGGGTGTGAAGGCACCAGCTTTATGTACATGCTCCTGAGGTGAAGCATAGAGTACAAAATGTACTGTGTCCAGAGTTCTTCACAGTCCTTCACTTTTTGCAGAGCAGCCAGCATAGAGAGAAAGAAGCTATCTGGAGACGGGGACAACACGAATAGGTCCCCAGGGCCTAGGTGTGAATAATTGCATTGCTGGGCTACATGGGAAATGAGGGTTGTTCAAACTAGATGGAACCGCGGTGCAAAAGTCATCATTTCAAATGTTTGCCCTCTTGGTGGTCCTTTTGTGATTATTTTAAAACTGTATGGGGACCATGGTTTTCAGTCTAGTTCTCATTCAGGACTATGATGCATCTTGGCTATGTACAGAATTAACATATCACTTTACCTGGTGAACACCCTATCCTTGTGTGGGAGAAGGAAGGTGGCTACTACTCTGGGTGCCGGAGTCGCTTCTACTTTGTTTGACATAATTGACAACTTTTTAAAAGGGACATCGGGGCGATTATAAAATGTGATGTTTAAAGTGGCACGTTCCGCGTGCCGGCCACATTTTTTGACCTTATGCCCCACCCATTTATAAGGTACACACCCCAATCTACGGCATTTGAATAGCAACTAGTGTGTTTGACCCCCTTGATCACATCCCAAAATGAATACAGACTCCAGATCTCACACACCCTAAATAAATATAGACCCTAGACCAGACCCTTTAAATACAGATTAGACCTCCTAAATAAATAGACCCCATATAGGACCTAAAAAAAAAATAGACCCCAGACTCCTTTTAATACAGACATCAGATCAAAGCCCCCTTAATACAGACGCCAGATTAGACCCCTTAATCTAGACCAGAGCCCCCTTCATACAGACCCCAGGTCAGACTACCCCTTAATACAGACCCCAGACCAGATGTTCATACACTCACCTCTTCCCATTCCTGCAGTCCTCTTCACTCCTCAGCGCTGCAGGCAGCGCCCTGTAAGCTTGGTTGTCCGTGGCGGGTTGCCAGCGAGTGAAAAGGACTGCAGGAATGGGAAGAGACAAGTATAATTTAAAGATGACACAGCTTCTGGGAGATTTGCTGGCTCTTCCAGAAGCCTCCCATTTTTCTGGAAGTCTCCCAGACATTCCCAGGAGAGTTAGCAGGTATGTTTTTAGGTCCATGATTTCTCAATTTCATCTCATTACTGTACATTTGTAAAAGTCTCCTTTTCTTCATAAAATAATGTGTGTTTCTGTTTCTTCAGGTATGGCAGACATCTAGGTGTTCTAGCTGGTAACAAAGAGCAGGATCTTACTCGGCTTCTTCGACAGTGTGAAAATTTCCTTCAACAGCAACAAGTATCTGTTAGCTCCCCATTACGTATCCTAAAGAGGTTCTCAAGCTAAAATTCTATTTAAAAAAAAAAATCTGTTTAGTACTATAGCATGGAAGGTGGCATGTTGTAGTATACTTTCAATCTGCTTTTCCCCTTCTGTGCTGTCTGCTCGGTGTCAGTAACGCTTTGAGATGAAAAGCTGAGTTATAACTGACAGTCTAGTTGTTGGTGATAACCTGCCTAACAACCACAGTATTTCCTATGAGATTGTCAGGAAGTATATCCCTAGCAACTAGTCTGTTTCAGATTACTCATTACTCAAGACACAATTGGCACAGAATTTAGGACTGAGAAGGGTCTTAATGTGGCAATGAGAAATGTATGGAATATGAATTTTACCGAATATAATTACCGGGGAGGAACTAATAAGGCTCTGTTCACATCTTTGTCTGAGGCTCCATCACATGTTCCGGCATATTTTTTTAAATGACCACGACGTTCCTTGACAGACCCTATTATGAGTCAATAGGGTATGTCAGGCACTGGTGGTATCCGTTGTACGACAGATCCGGCACGGCGTCATTGCTTCTGTTATAAACAGAAACCAGGACGAATATGTGAACATAGCCTGCAGTGGCGTAACTACCGCCGTAGCAGCCATAGCGGCTGCTACGGGGCCCGCGGCATGAGGAGGCCTGTGTCGCTCGCCGGCATGGGCCCTCACCGTGGCCGGAGGCTCCGCTAGCAGCCGCTATGGCTGCTATTGCGCGACGCCACTGAACACTACGGCAGAGCAGGGAGGTATCTCCCCGCTGTGCCATTAAACAAAAGACATGTATCCCCTATCCACAGGATAGGTGATATATGTGTGATCGCTGGCATTGATAGGGAGAACGGGGGACTGAAACTCCCCTGAAGTTCTCCATCACAAACCTCGGACTTCCGGGGTCTGTGTCGGCAGCTCTGTAGAAATGAATGGAGCGCCGGTCGCGCTTGTGCGCATGCGTGACCAGCGCTCCTTTCATTTTTATTGAGCTGCGCAGACGCCGGAAGTCAGAGGTTAGTCATGGAGAACTTCACTCCTTATCAGTGCCAGCGATCACACATGTATCCCCTGTCCTGTGGATAGGGGATACATGTATTTTGTAGGACACACTGTAGGTCGCATTTTTTTGGGAGGGGGGACACTGTATGGCGTTCCCCACAGGGGGGGAGCTGTATGGCGTTACCTACCAGGGGGGAGCTGTATGGCGTTCCCTACAGGGGGGGCTGTACGGCGTTCCCTACAGGGGGGGGCTGTATGGCGTTCCCTACGGGGGGCTGTATGGCGTTCCCTACAGGGGGGGGGCTGTATGGTGTTCCCTACAGGGGGGGCTGTATGGTGTTCCCTACAGGGTGGGGGGCTGTATGGCGTTCTCTACAGGGGAGGCTGTATGGCGTTCTCTACAGGGGGGGCTGTATGGCATTCTCTACAGGGGGGCTGTATGGCGTTCTCTACAGGGGGGGCTGTATGGCGTATACAGCCCCCTCTGTAGATTACGCCATACAGCCCCCTCTGTAGATTACGCCATACAGCCCCCCTGTAGAGAACGCCATACAGCCCCCTCTGTAGATAACGCCATACAGCCCCCTCTGTAGATAACGCCATACAGAGTCCCCCCTGTAGATAACGCCATACAGAGTCCCCCCTGTAGATAACGCCATACAGAGTCCCCCCTGTAGATAACGCCATACAGAGTCCCCCCTGTAGAGAACGCCATGCAGCCCCCCCTGTAGAGAACGCCATGCAGCCCCCTCTGTAGAGAACGCCATGCAGCCCCCTCTGTAGAGAACGCCATGCAGCCCCCTCTGTAGAGAACGCCATGCAGCCCCCTCTGTAGAGAACGCCATGCAGCCCCCTCTGTAGAGAACGCCATGCAGCCCCCTCTGTAGAGAACGCCATGCAGCCCCCTCTGTAGAGAACGCCATGCAGCCCCCTCTGTAGAGAACGCCATGCAGCCCCCTCTGTAGAGAACGCCATGCAGCCCCCTCTGTAGAGAACGCCATGCAGCCCCCTCTGTAGAGAACGCCATGCAGCCCCCTCTGTAGAGAACGCCATGCAGGCCCCTCTGTAGAGAACGCCATGCAGGCCCCTCTGTAGAGAACGCCATGCAGGCCCCTCTGTAGAGAACGCCATGCAGCCCCCTCTGTAGAGAACGCCATGCAGCCCCCTCTGTAGAGAACGCCATGCAGCCCCCTCTGTAGAGAACGCCATGCAGCCCCCTCTGTAGAGAACGCCATGCAGCCCCCTCTGTAGAGAACGCCATGCAGCCCCCTCTGTAGAGAACGCCATGCAGCCCCCTCTGTAGAGAACGCCATACAGCCCCCTCTGTAGAGAACGCCATACAGCCCCCTCTGTAGAGAACGCCATACAGCCCCCTCTGTAGAGAACGCCATACAGCCCCCTCTGTAGAGAACGCCATACAGCCCCCTCTGTAGAGAACGCCATACAGCCCCCTCTGTAGATAGCGCCATACAGCTCCCTCTGTAGATAACGCCATACAGCCCCCTTTGTAGATAACGCCATACAAACCCCTCTGTAGATATCTACAAAGGGGGCTGTATGGCGTTATCTGCAGGGGGCTGTATGGCGTTATCTACAAGGGGGGGTTGTGTGACACCCAGGGGAGGGGGGGCCCCAGTCAAAAGTTTGCTATGGGGCCCAGTCTTTCCTAGTTGTGAACCTAGAAAAACATGATTCCCATTTTGTAGACTTTAGTCCATTTCATGCCCACGTAGTGAAAATGAATGGCGATTTATATCCTTTAGCCCAGGGAAAAGGATTAGCCCAATTGTTGCACTTGGCATTGTAGATCTTTTTATTTCCCCTATTGCTGTATTTATAAATAAATGGGGGTTGCCTTTTGTTTCCTAATGACAACACTTCCAGTTTTTTTGGCAGTTCTAGTGCAGCACTGTCATCATCCATATCACATTCCGCCTCCTAACTAGCCTAAATAGAGGAAGTTATGTGTGGGAATATATGCGGGCACAGAATCCTTTTAGAAAGCGTGATTTGCCAGAATAGAGAGCTGGAAATGTTGTTGGTGCACAGGAGCAGAGATACTGCACACCTGTAACATCAAGTACTGGCAAAGCAACAAAAAAAACAAAAAAAGTTAGATTCACATTTTCATGTAAAAAGTCACATTTTCATGTACAATGTGGGGCCAATTCTTTATGGTAATATTTCTGGAAGTTCCTTTTATTGCTAATGGCACCAAAGCATCAGTGATGTACTTTACATACCCTTTTATGTCCGCATATAGTCCAAAACCAGTGTAAACTTTCCTTGACAGTCCTTGCATTAGAATATTTACAAGGAGGCTATCCTGGTCAGGATTGGTTTGCATCGTCTATGTTCCTGATAATGTCAGGAGACACCGAAAAAACATTCACATTTCTGCAGAAATTCTCCAGTCTCCTCACCTCCGCATATCTGTGGCTTCCACGTCTCCACATTTCCGTAAGTAATCTTCTGCACGTTGACAAGAAAAATATGGCTCAGCGGGGTTGCCACTTTGTCCTTCACTAGTTTACTAGTCCTACTAAGCAAAAGTTCTTCCCGGACTTGCTTTAAAAAACCCAAAAACCAGTTTGCCCTATGTGAACCTATTGTAAATGAGAAAAGTGCATATACAGTAGATCTGGCAATAGTGCAGCCGTCCTGCTTGTCCTTCTGAATATAGGTGCATAAAACAGCCTGTATGTGCTGATGGACTGCAGGGAAGCCCAGGGGAATTTGAGCGCTCTTGGTCATAAAGGTAAAGGGAGTGAGTCCGTGTACGCGGTCCAGTAATAAATCTGCCTATGTTCATCCTTTTCTACATACATGTGTATAATTAATATTCTTTTATTAGTATTGTTAGGTGTAGTGCTGTGCTTTTGGGTGCACCCAGTCAACACCATTTACATAAAACTGTTTCTTATCATATTTTATAAACCATTTCTACCAGAATGATTTACATTGAAAGAGGGGAAACCCTTAGAGGAAGAGTTTTTATTGTAGTGCATGACTTCTGTCATCTAGACATGGAAAGATCCACGTTGGGTTTGACATGGCTGATCATAGCCCTAGGGGTGCATTCTCCTTTTGAAATAAATAAAGTAGGCACAGGAATGTGTGTAACATATAAAAGATTAACAGACAAGAAAAGAGGCAGTAGTGGGAGCAGGGAAGCATCTGTGTATACTTGTAAGTAGGCAAGTGACCTGATAACTAGAGGACCATTCTCCATAACTTCCAAAATGGCTGACTATGATTGCAACTTCCTGTCCCCGGTTACTGTAGAATATGAAGCTCTGCAGCACAAACTGCAGCTGTAATGTGTGAAATACTGGGCATGAGCAAGGACATCACAAGCTCCTCTAATGTCCAATATTTGGGTTTACGCAACTTATTTGCCAATGGCAAACAGAACTATGAACACACTGAAAGCTGCAAGTTCTAGCTTTTTTTGTAACTGTTATTAACTTGTCCTATTACAAGATTAGAGCATAACCTTCTTAACCTAGGTGACTGCATATTTTGTGTTCCTTCTTCGTGCTTTTCAGAAACACTTGCCTGTGGACATAAGAGCAACCGGAATCCATCCCATCTATTTTTGCACTGCTCATTACGTAGAGATGCTGATGAAGACAGAGGTGCCACTTGTGTTTTCAGCATTTCGGATGTCCGGCTTCACACCATCCCAGGTAATATTGTTGATATTCGTTTTGCTTCTTAAGCTAGACTTAATGGTTATTACAATCTTGTAAAGTGATTGCCTATTACTAGGACCCCAACCAATCCTGATGAGGAAGGGGCCGCAGCGCTGATTTAGTGTTTGCTTCACTGTTTTTCATTGCACAGCGTCGCACACGGCTGTGCAAGGAACTGAACAAGTTCCCAGCACAGTGGGTTGCCCATGCGGCATCTTTCGGGCGCTGTCAAGTCACTTTTTGAATGCATGTTCCTCATACTGAGTGGCTGCCATATATGTATGTGCAATTATTAAAATGAAAAAAAAAAAATCCTTTTTTTTTTCCTTATTACACATTGATTTCTCTTTTGTCCAAACTTGTTGGTAATCTAACCCCACTCAGAAAGCACAAAGCTGGTCCCAGGATTCCACATTTTTATATATCTCTGACGTACTGTGCTTTGTTTCAGATCTGCCAGCACTGGCTAAGTCAATGTTTCTGGAACTACTTGAACTGGGGTGAGATCTGTCATTATCTGGGTGTATGTATTCTCCTTGGAGCAGATTATCAGGTCTATATGTGCATTGCAATATTCAAACACCTTCAGCAAGAAATCCTGCAACATACCCAAACCCAAGATCTACAAGTCTTCCTTAAAGTAAGGGTAATTCAGATCCCATGATTCAAAATGCAAGAAGGAAATTTACTGTAATACAGGGTGGCTTGTATTTGGAAGTATTTTAAAGAGGCTCTTTCACCAGATTCTCAAATCCCTATCTCCTATTGCATGTGATCGGCGCTGCAATGTAGAGAACAGTAACGTTTTGTTTTTTTTAAAAACGTTTATTTTTGGCCAAGTTATGAGCTATTTTATATATATATGCAAATTAGCTTTGAAATGGACAACTGGGCGTGTATTGTGTTTTTAACTGGGCGTGTTTACTTGTTTTACTAACTGGGCGTTGTGAATAGAAGTGTATGATGCTGACGAATCAGTGACCAATCAGCATCATGAACTCCTCTCCGTTCATTTACACAGCACATAGTGTTCTTACTAGAACGATGTGCAGCCACATACACAAGTGTCCTGATAATGAATACACATGACCTCCAGCCTGGATGTCATGTGTACTCAGAATCCTGACACTTCTGAATCTTTTCTGTGAGATTTCCAGCAAGGGAAACTAAATCTCGTTTACCGCGTAATCTCGCGAGATTACCAGTGGCTTGCTGGAATCTCACAGAAAAGGTTCAGAAGTGTCAGGATTCTGAATACACATGACTTCCAGGCTGGAGATCATGTGTATTCATTATCAGGACACTTGTGTATGTGGCTGCACATCGTTCTAGTAAGAAAACACTATGTGCTGTGTAAATGAATGGAGAGGAGTGCATGATGCTGATTGGTCACTGATTCGAGCCTCTTTAAGCAAAACCTCCACAAAATCTCACTTCACAATGTTAAAAAAAACAATTCATGCAGTAATACAAGATCATTAAGTATTATCACACAGCATGCAGAGATTCTTAGTTTTTTTTTTTTTAGCTTGGTTTAAGTTTTTCATAACAACCGATAAAACATACATGTAAGTGTTCTAACCATTTTTTTGCAGATAGCATACTGAACCATTTATCTCTATGGGGCCATGCACACTTGTTATTTTTTGCGGATCTGTGTGTCCGTTTTGCAAATGATAAAATGGGTCCTATTATTGTCCATATTTGCGGTCCGTCTCACCCATTCTAGCGTATGGATCCACAAAAAAAACAAAAACTAACTGCACGCAGAAGACATTATGGTTTTTTATATCCATGTTTTGCAGTCTGTAAAATAGAAACGGCTTTGTGCATGATGCCTAACAATGTGTAACAGAGAGATAATTTGGCAGTAAGAGAATCCTACCAGATAGTAATTAGTATGGTAAGGATGTCATGTCTAACATACATTTATCTAGCCAGTGGGGTACAGAAGTAGTAGTAGCTGTTGTCCATCAAAGGGAAATAGATTTTTTTAATTGAAACATTGTTTATGTCCAGAAAATCTGTTAGTGGAAAGACCACTGAACGTCATCTACAAGACCAAAAATACTTAGTTTGGGTGAAGGGGAAACCTAATTCCCATAATAGAGCTTAAGTAAAGAATGATTTCACCCCAGAATTGAACAATAGGAGCACAGGTCCACATTAAGTGCCTAAAGTCAGTGGCATCCTGACGACACCTGGGACAAGTACAAGTAGGTATAATCCTGGCTCTGTGAAGCCTGTAAGTGGTAAGGTACGACCGATGAGTAATGTATAGATGAGTAAGCTTATTGCTAACAGCAGGTGATACTGTGATTATTATTACAATCATTATTAGTCATAGATGGTATATGCTGCCTCCGTGGCACCTGAGCAGTATATCAAGTACCTTACACATTATAGCGTTGGATAACCTCAACACTATTCCTTTCCCTGTCTATTTAGTAACTATATCAAGTAGCAATAGGGATTGTAAAGAGTTAACTGGATAATCAGGAAATTGTGAGGGCATGTCTAAGCTTGAGAAAACGGCAAAAAACATTAAGTGAATTTTTTTTTTTTTTAAAGTGAGCCAGTTGTCCTTTCCTTACGAGATCATTCATGCACCCAGAGGAGGGTTGTTCCACATCAGGGTATCAAGGCTCCTTTTTTAAAGGAGTTTCCCTTTTCTTCTCTCAAGCTTTCTCTTAAAGGGAGTCCGTCAGCAGTTTTGACCCTACAACTGCTAACATTGCTAAATAGGTCATAGGAAAACAAATTGAAACATCCCAATGACTCGCAAGTGTCTGCTGGGCGTTCAACAACTAGGGAAGTGTCCTGGGATCTCGGCTGTAAAGTTTCCCCAACCCCTCCCCTCTTGTATGATGACTCTACTGGTCTCCGGCATCATACTGGCAGTTTGATCAGTAACGTGGGGATGTTTCAACTTGTTCACCATCACCTTTTTAGTGGTTTAAGTGAGACAAAACTGCTGACAGACTCCCTTTAAGAGAAAGGGAAAACTGTTAATTATTCATTAGGTAGCCCCTTTTGATTCTCTTAAGAATAAC
Organism: Rhinoderma darwinii; assembly: GCF_050947455.1. Lineage (NCBI taxonomy): Eukaryota > Metazoa > Chordata > Amphibia > Anura > Rhinodermatidae > Rhinoderma > Rhinoderma darwinii. The sequence continues at coordinate 263,864,268 of NC_134688.1, forward strand.
TTGTGGCCCGAATATGTTGCGACCAGTGTCTGACATGTCCATATCTCCATACTGTTATTGGGATCTGAATGTGTTCTTCACAGTCCGTAGAAGTGCTGGTGCTGCACATGTGCAAAATCCAATAACCCTTCCGCTCAAGGTCTAAAAAGAGGGACAAGTCTGCTGCTCCCCTGCACACCCAGCCAATAATCACTCCTCTCCTCATGAATACATCGGAATTATAACTAACTATGAGTCCAGTGTATTGTTGATAGCTCCTATTAGCCAAATGGCACAATATTAATTTGTGTCACTAAGGCTGTCAGGGTAGCAAGCCTGTCCTCCCACTATACTGCACTTACATAGGGCAACATATACTGATGACAGATCTGCTCTAAAAAACAAACAATAATGACCACAGAGCTGTAGAAAAGCCAAGTTTGTCATTTCGCGCAACTGGTGTTGATAAAACCATGTGTTTACGGTGTCTTTCCATAGGACTGCAGTTGATTCATACAGAATCTTAATTGAGGGGGTTATCACAATGCATAAAATATATATCTTAATTAAAGAGACGTTTGTTGGGATAGGACCTACATATCTGTGATAATTTCAATGACAGAAGAAATTTTCATTGTGGAATAGCTTTCCTAAAATATTGCTTCTCTTCGTGACTCACAATGCAAATTCTTGGCCAACAGTTTTATAAATGCTTAGGTGGAAGCATTAACCTTAGGCTAGACCAACAAAAATATGATTAGTGGGGACAGGGCCGGTTCCAGGTTTATGTGGGCCCTTGGGCGACACAGACTTAGTGGGCCTCTTTGCGGGGGAACTCACGGCGGAAGTAAAATAGCAGAAAACGTCACTTTGTGCCCCCATATAGAAGTTAGGCCCTGGTTATGCCCCCATATAAAAGTTAGACCCCCTGTTTGTACCCCCATAAATTTAGTGCCCTCTGTAGATAGTGCCACACAGTCCCCCTCCAAGGTTGTGCCACATAGCCCTCCTCCTAGGTAGTGCCAAAAAGCCCCCATCCAAGGTAGTGCCACACAGCCCCCCCTGTAGATAGTGCCATATGGTCCTCCCTGTAGATAGCACCATACGCCCCCATGTAGATGGCGCCATACAGCCCCCCTCCTGTGGATAGCGCCATACAGCCCCCCTCCTGTAGATAGCGCCATACAGCTCTACCCTGTAGATAGTGCCATACAGCCCTCCCCTGTAGATAGTGCCATACAGCCCCCTCCTGTAGATAGCGCCATATAGCGACCCCCCCTCCTGTATATAGAGCCATATAGCGACCCCCAAATAAATAAAACAAAAAAATTCATACTCACCTAAGCCCCGTTTCCGCAACGAACGGAGCGAATCAACACCGACGAGATCCTTGCGTAGGCCGGCGTGATCCAGTGACGTCATCACACCACCCTGCGCAGGGATCCCGTCCCTACGCATGATAGGCTGCAGGCCGAACACGGCCTGTAGGCTAGTAAATGTCTGAGTAGGGAGATACCTGCCTGCTCTGCCATAGTGTTCACTAGTATCTGCGTCCTAAAGATGCAGATACTATTGAATTTGACGTTGCTACCTCTTTAACAGCCATAGCGGTTGCTAGCGGCGCCACCTGGCATGGAGGGGCCCATGACGATGGGTGGCACAAGTCACTTCCTAGACAGGGGCTTCCTAGACATGACGGCAGCGTCGGCGGCCGAGTGGGCACCCCCAAGGGTATTGGGCCCTGGCACTTGCCCGGGTTCTGGCGGGCCTGAGTGGGGATCTGATCTCTGGCTCATTTGAGCACAGTGTCCCCTAAATTATTTACACTTGGTTGTGAACAGTTGAATGGGGCGAGCTGCAGCACCAAGTTTAGCTACTTTACTGTTCTGATCGGCAGGGGTCCTGGAGGTTGGACCCTCGCCTATCCTGAGCATTAGCCATTAATGTTAAGAGGTCTCTGGGACTTTAATACAGTAACAATGAATTTTAGGAAGCTATGTTTATACTTTGTATTTTTTTATGTCCACACAGGAGGAAGCAATTCATGGATTTAAAGTTAGCGATTATCTGGAATTCATGGAAAGCCTAGAGCACGTTTATAGGCCAATGGTACTAAAAGAAATGAAAAAATGCTGCACATAACTGAACCAGCCACAGAAAGAAAAAAAATACCAACCCCTCTACACCAAGAGTGCTTTTTTTAAAAAAAGAAGAAAAGGTGGAATAAACATTAAAACATATTTGTATATATAGATGTTGTGTTTATTATGTGTAATATGTGTTTATTAAAAATATGTTCTTTATTTAAAGGGACACTAAACCTAAAGCCTATATTATTGTCGTTAACAGAGCAGTTGAATGCAATATATTATTCCCTGTTATCAGCCATTTCAGGCTGGAGCAAGGTTCACTATAGTGTTCTTTACAGAAGTGACTGACGGGGAGTCAAGAAAATCCCTGCCCCCATGATTACGACTTCATTTGACTTATGTTCTAGTTCTCATAACCTGAGCGAGTGATATTTGCAGCTTCCCATAACAATGGTGTATTCTTACAAGATGTTGTCTTTATTGGTTTGTCTTATGTTGAATGGGTTTAGATAGAATTTTCGGGATGCTTTATAGTGTATAATATGGTGAATATCAATTTTATGATAGAATCCTCTTATAAAAATAAAATAAGTTATTTTTTAACTTTTTTAATATGTTAATTCTGCTTTTTATATGTAGGTGTTTAGGCACCACACTACTTGTGTGCTCAGATTTAACCCCTTCCCGACATTTGTCGTAAGTATACGTCATGGAAAGCCAGTGCTTCCCACAAAATGTCGTATACTTACGACAAATGCATGGCACTGGCTCAGAAGCGGAGTCGGTGCCATCACCCCCGGATGTCCGCTGTATCTTACAGCTAACATCCGGCTGTAATGGCGGGGACCGAAGATAGCTTCGATCCTCGCCATTAACCCCTTAAAGGCAGCGCTGAATAGCGATCGCTGCATTTAAGGTGTTTGCAGCTCTTCGGCACCCTAGCAATGAAACTGCCAGGGTGCCGGTGGCTGCAATGGCAACCGGAGGCCAAATACTGGCCTCCCGATCTGCCTAGCACCGAAAACTTTCAGCCCCCACCCGGAGGCAGGGCCTGAAAGGCTTCCGTAGCCGCCAGCAAGATGGCGCCGGCTCAGGAGCTGAGCCGGCGTCATCAGCGGTGGATGTCAGCTGTATGTTACAGCTGACATCCACCTGTAATGGCAGGAACCGGAGCTAGCTCTGATCCCTGCCATTAACCCCTTAAATGCAGCGATCTAAAGCGATTGCTGCATCTTAGTTGTTGTCAGCAGATCGGCAGCCCTGATTGTACAATCAGGGCTGCGGACTGCTACTATGGCAACAGGAGACCTAACAATGGCCTCCTGCTTTGCCATTACGGAAGCCGATCAGGCCCCACCGGGAGGCGAAGCCTAATCGGCTTGCTGTCAGTGAATGACTGACTGACCGATCTAATACATTGCACTACATTGGTAGTGCAATTTATTAGAAAAAAAATCAGACAGTTGGACCTTCAAGTCCCCCCTAGTGGGACTAAAGAAAAGTGTCAAAAAAAAAAAAAGGATACATATATGGTATCCCCCCCGTCTGTAACGAACTGGGCTATAAAAATATTGCGTTATTTATTCCACACGGTGAACGGTGTACAAAAAAACGTAAAAAACAATGCCAGTATTTCTGTTTTTTGGTCACTTTTCCCTACAAAAATTGAAATAAAAAGTGATCAAAAAGTCGCAAGTATCCAAAAATGGTATCTATAAAAACTCGTCCCGCAAAAAACAAGTCCTCATACAGCTCCATCGACAAAAAAATTAAAAAGTTATGCTACTCACAACATGGCGACAGAAAAAATACATTATTTTTACAAAACTAATTTTATTGTGCAAAAAGTTGTAAAACATAAAAAAGTCCTATAAATTAGGTATCGCCGGAATCGTACTGACCCGCAGAATAAAGTTAACATGTAGTTTATAACGCATGGTGAACGCTGTATAAAAAAAACTATGCCAGATTGCAGTTTTTTGGTCACCTGGCCTCCCAAAAAATAGGATAAAAAGTGATCAAAAAGTCGCCTGTACCCAAAAATGGTACCAATAATAACTACAGCTCATCCCGCAAAATAACAGCCCCAGCCCTCATAACACTACGTCTGTCAAAAAATAAAATGAGTTAAGGCTCCAATAAGTCAGGAAATAAAAATATGCGGTTGTGCAGCTCCAAGGGGAACATTTCTTCTGTTTCAAGAGGCGATTTATCAAGGCCCTAAAATTAGGGAACCAGGAAGGGGAGGGCCCAAACATATCTGCTGGAAAAGAGGGCGCCCGTATTATACCAGGACAACACTTCCCAGTAAAATTCCCCAAACTGCAAAGGTGCAGAGTGTGGACCAAAAGGGGGATAAGGAAGGACACCATATATCAGTGCGACAAAGGCCTGTGCAGAAAGGATTGCTTCACAGCGTAACACACATCTATGGATCATTTTATTGTTTTTTTACCCCATTATTATACTACCTGACAATGCCACTGATGTACTCGGCCCAGCTTACATATGCCCCCACATTATAAACGGAAACACCAGCTATACTCAAACAAAACTACTACCAAGCAAAATCCGCCCTCCAAAAGCCAAATGGCGCTTCCTCCGCTCTGCACCCTACAGCGTGCCCAAACAGCAGTTTACTTCCACATATATGGCATCACCATACCCGGGAGAACCTTTTTAACAATTTTTTGGTGTGTGTCTCCAGTGGCACAATCTGGGCACGACATATTTGCCACTGAAATGGCATATCTCGGGAAAAATGTAAATTTTTATTTTGCACCATCCGCAGCACATTCATTTATGGAAAAGACCTGTGGGGTGAAAATGTTCACTACACTCCTTAATAAATGCCTTGAGAGGTGCAGTTTCCAAAATGGGGTCACTTCTCAAGGATTTATTTTATTATTTCACATCAGAGCCCTGCAATTGTGAACCAATACTCTGTAAATCGCCAAATTAGGCCTCAATTTTACATGGTACTCTTTCACTCCTGAGCCGTCAAATGTCCAAGCAAAAGATTAGGGGCACATTTAGGGTGTTTCTAAAACCGGGAAACACAGCATAATAATTAGAGAGCTGTCTTGTGATGGTGGTACAAGCTGGGCACCACATAGTGGCATATCTATGGAAAAAAAAAACTTTTTAATCTGCAACATCGAGTGCACACTAATGTCTACAAAACACCTGTGGGGTTAACATGCTCACTACACACCTAGGTGAATGCATTGACGGGTGTAGTTTCCAAAATGGGGTCACTTCTGTGGGGTTTCCACTGTTTTGGTCCCACAGGCGCCCAGAAACCAATCCAGCAAAATCTGCACTCCAAAAGCCAAATGCCGCTCCTTCCCTTCTGAGCCCTGCCGTGTGCCCAAATAGCAGTTTATTACCACATATGGGGTATTGCCGTACGCTGAAGAACTTGCTTTACAAATGTTGGGGTTATTTTTTTCCTTTTATTTGTTCAGAAAATTATAGATTTTGAGCTAAAGCTACGTCTTATTGAAGAAAATGGATTGTTTTTATTTTCACTGCCCAATTCTAATAAATGCTATGAAACACATGTGGGGTCAAAATGCTCACTACACCCCTAGATGAATTCCTCAAGGGCTGTAGTTTTCTAAATGGAGTCACTTTTTGGGTGTTTTCATTGTTTTGGTCCCTCAGAGGCTTTGTAAATGTGACATGGCCTCCGCAAACCATTCCTGCTAAATTTGAGCTCCAATAGCCAAATAGCACTCTTTCCCTTCTAAGCCCTGCCGTGTTTCCAAACAGCCGTTTATGACCACATGTGTGGTATTGTTTTACTCGGGAGAAATAGCTTTACAAATTTTGTGGTGCTTTTTCTCCTTTAGTGTTTGTGGAAATGAGAAAAAAATAAATAGCTTAACCTACATTTTCTTTGAAAAAATTTAGATTTTAATTTTCACGGTCTACTTCCAATAATTTCTGCAAAAAACCTGTGCAGTCAAAATGCTCACTATACCCCTAGATAATTTCCTTGAGGTGTGTAGTTTCCCAAATGGGGTCACTTTTGGGGGAATTCCACTGTTTTGGCACCGCAAGAGCCCTTCAAACCTGATATGGTGCCTAAAATATATTTAATAAAAAGGAGGCCCAAAATCCACTAGGTGCTCCTTTACTTCTGAGGCCGGTGCTTCAGTTTATTACCACACTAGGGCCACATGTGGGATATTTCCTAAAACCTGGGCAATAAATATTGAGTTGCATTTCTCTAAAAAAAAAACTTTGTTACAAGAAAAATTGATTAAAAATGAATTCTGCAAAAAAAAAAAAATGACATTTGTCAATTTCACCTCTACTTTGCTTTAATTCCTGTGAAACGTCTAAAGGTTTAAGAAACTTTCTAAATGCTGTTTTGAATACTTTGAGGGGTGACGTTTTTAAAATGGGGTGACTTATTGGGGGTTTCTAATATATAAGGACCTCAAAGCCACTTCACAAGTGAACTGGTCCCTGTAAAAATAGCCTTTTGAAATTTTCTTGAAAATGTGAGAAATTGCTGCTAAAGTTCAAAGCCGTGTAATGTCCTAGAAAAATAAAATGATGTTCAAAAAACGATGCCAATCTAAAGTAGACATCTGGGGGATGTTAATTAGCAACATTTTTGTGTGGTATAACTGCCTGTCTTACAAGCAGATACATTTAAATTGAGAAAAAAAATTTTTTTGCAATTTTTCCCTAAATTTGGGTGTTTTTCACAATTAAATATTGAATTTATCGAGCAAATTTTGCCAGTAACAAAGTCCAATGTGTTACGAGAAAACAACCTCAGAATCGCTTGGATAGGTAAAGGCATTCCGGAGTTATTACCACATAAAGTGAAACATGTCAGATTTGAAAAATGAGACTCTGTCAGGAAGGTCAAAAGTGGCCAAAGAGGTAACGGGTTAACAGGAGCCTCGCATTATCACTTAGGGCGTCCATACATATTAGAGGAAATTCGGCCTAAAACGATGATTTTGGTGGGATCGGCCGGCTATCTAATGTGTATGGGGATGTGCCGACTCTCCCCTTACAGCAGATGTCGGGGAAAGTAGGATCGGCATGTTGGATTTTAACATGCCCTATACATTATTCCCATGGGAGAAGTCACTGGTATCTGCTTATTCCTCTCTCCTCAATAAAAACACATGCATGCTCAACCAAGCCAAATAGCTGTTGGCTGAACGAGCATTTAACTGACAGCTATTGTACATGTATGGACCGCTTTACAATGTTGCTAGTCGAACATACTCTTTCCACTATTTATCTCAAGTATCTACTTTCATAATCCCAACAAGTCCTTTCCTTATCTAATGCCAGATCTACCCAAGTACACATAGTCCACAGAACCACCTTTACTAAATGCATCTGCATAAAATAAGCCCAGGTTTGTGCCCTAAGGACGGATTCACATGAGCGTGTTCGATCCGCGATATATGGTCCGTATGTCGGCCTTATAATTCCCGTACCGAACATACTGCAGGAAGCCGGGTTCCTAGCATCATAGTTATCTATGACGCAAGGCGTCACTGCCTCGCTGCGTGAAAACTGTCCCGTACTGTAATCATGTTTTAAGTACAAGACAGTAGTTCCACGGAGAGGCAGTGACACCTAGCGTCATAGATAACTATGCACCTTGCAGTGTGTTCGGTCCGGGAAATGCGGCCGACATATGGACCGTATATCACGGACCGAACACGCTCGTGTGAATCTGGCCTAAGGCTTAGTTCTCACGGGGCAGATATACTACGTAAAAGCATGCAGCGTTTCCGCCCTGTTCGCCGCAGGGAATTACGGCCGAAAAACCGCACCAAACTGTGGTGCAGTTTTTCGACCAGGAATGTCTGCTCTGGAAAACGACAGCATTTAGCAGGCCGGCCTCCTGGGATGACGTTTCAGCCCAGGACACCTCTGCAGCCTGTGATTGGCTGCAGTGGCGGTCACATGGGATGACACGACATCCCAAGAGATCGGCCCTCTGCTGTCATCCAGGCCGGCCTCCTGGGATAAAGTTTCATCCCATGTGACCGCCGCTACAGCCTGTGATTGGCTACTGAGGTCACATGGGATGAAACATTATTGCAGGAGGCCGGCGTGAAAGAAGAAACAGACTTCTCGGCAAGTATGAGAATTTTTTCTTTCTTTGTTGCGTTTATTTGCCGTGGAATTGCTGCAAAAACGCCGCAAAAACGCGTCACCTGCTATTTGTTGTGGGTTTTACCTCTCGATTGAATTCAATGGGGAAAACCCGCAACAAGTAAGCAGCGTTTACGCAAATACAATTGACATCCTGCAGAATAAAATTCCGCACCGGTTTTTCCACTCAGTATTTACACAGCGTGTGTGTAATGACGGGGTAGGGAGACAGACAGGTGAGCCCTAATCTACCCTCCACTCAGTCCCTGCCTACTTGCATGACCCGTCCTAGGCGACGGCGTACAACTGGGCGACGGTCCCTACGCTCTATAAGTGCACGACAGACCAACAGACAAGGGTACACAGAAGCTAAAGGAAATGGGACAGTTGCCCACGGCAACACCGTGAGCAACAAGAGTAGTGAACGAGCTGAGTCAAACCAGGAGTGTACGAGGCACCAAACGCAGAGCAGGAGAGTAGTCAATAAAGCCAGGGTCAATATGAAGCAGAGGTCAATAGTATTAGCAGGAGCAGCAGAGCCAGGAATCCAGACAGTCACAGGCAAAGGAGGAGCAGGAAATTAAGGTATAAATAGACAGAGGGCGGGAGCTAGCTTCGTCTGGCCAGGCTGTGATAGGTTCTCCCACTCCTCAGCCTCCCAGCCTGAGTGGTAGCAGATCGAGTCACTCTAATAGACCTAGGCACAGATGCAGGCTGATTAACCACGGGCGTCGACAAAGAAGCTGTGTCAGGCAAATCCATTACAGTGTGAATGAGATTTGTTCAAATCTCATCCACTTTGCTGCTACTGTATTATGCTGCGGGTTTTCCGCAACCAATTCCGTTACGGAAAATCCGTAGTATTTACACAACGTGTGAACTGACCCTAAAAGGTGTGAAAAACTTTAGTACTTCTACTGTTTCCTCTGCGGCTTCTGGGTACAAGTTTTTACATTTGTAAACGATCACATAGGCAATAGGTTCAAGATTAATGTTTAGACGTCTATTATTTCCAAAGCTGTATCTGGGCCGGAGGTTATAGAAAAAGTGTCTAAATAATGGATTGATTGCTTGGATTTGGTCCACTCCATCCTTGCCAGACTGCATCCATTATGTTAATTCCACATTCTCCCACAAAATGTGTTTTTTTGTTTTATTTTTGTCTATTGAGGTTTATAATAATAAACAAATAAACATTACAATGAGAAGGGTGAACAGCAGTTAGGTGCTGCAAGGATGGCAAATATATACATGGCCCAGTCAGAAGAAATGGGGTCTAATAGCAAAGTAGAGGGAAGAAAAGGACAGAAAGAAGAGAGCAAGAAAAGTGGAGGGCTAGACCTTTCCTTCAGCTAGGCTCTCTGGGACCCCACACCAAAGGCTCCACCATAAAAGGATAGAATGTAAAAACCTCAAGAGTCCAGAAAAGCAATCCCATACTGCCAGGTGGACAACAACCCAGTGAGCTCTTCTATTCTCATGATAACGTTCACTTCTTGAATCCATTCTATCAAAGAAGAAATGTGAGTGTCCTTCCAATGATGGGTATATAAGTCCGGGCTGCGGCAATATTCTGTAGAGGAAACAATGCTACTTTGGATGGCCCTGCCCCAAGTGATGTACAATAGCTCCTTACTTTCTCATTCTGTCAGGATACTGTCATCCTCTAACTCCATGCATCATGATTGAGATGTTCATTTTATAGGACCTGCATCTTATATGATTCTCCATAACCCATTTCTACTTGTCACAGTTCTTTTTTTTACTTTTAGGCCTCATGCACACTAGACTATTATGGCTCTGTAGTACCTTTGAGTTGTACAGACCCTCCATATGCCTCGGATTTTACACAGAGTTTATTTCTGTCAGATTCCGCATAAAAATGGCCCATATTCCATTGGATGCTGTTTACTATAGTAGTCTCCCTTAACCCCTTCCCCCTGCTTGAATTCTGGGCCCTAATGACCAAGCCATTTTTTACATTTTTCCATTGTCACATTTGAAGAGCTATAACTTTTTTATTTTTGCGTTGACATAGCTGTGTAAGGTCTTGCTTTTTGCGGGACAAGTTGTACTTTTTAATAGCACCATTTTGGGGTACATATAATTTATTCATTAACTTTTTTGGGGGGTGGATAGAAAACCTGAAATTTCACCACTCTTTTTTTGCGCCCTAAATCGACGTTGTTTACCGTGTGGTATAAATAACAACACAACTTTATTCAGTGGGTTGTTACGATTGCAAAGATACCAAATTTGTATAGATTTTGTATGTTTTACTAATTACACAGTAAAAACACTCTTTTTTCAAAATTATTTGTTCTTGTATCTCCATATTTGAATAGCCATAACTTTTTTATTGTTCCGCTGATGCGGTTGTATGAGGGCTTTTTTTTTGCGGGAAGACTTGTAGTTTTTATTGGTACCATTTTGGAGTAGATGCGACTTTTTGATCACTTTTTATGAAATTTTTTTTAAGTCAGGATTAACAGAAAACAGCAATTTTTCCATTGTTTTTTATTTTATTTTTTACGGTGTTCACCGTGCGGGTTAAATAATGTAACAGCTTTATAGTTGGGGTCGTTACGGACGCGGCGATACCAAATATGTGTAACTTTTTTGCTTTATTGTGTTTTTTTTAATAGTAAAGCATTTTGTAAGTGGAAAAAGTGGGTTTTTCATTTATTTATTTTTCCCTTTTTTTTTATTAACTTTATTCAACTTTTTTTTTACTTTTATACTAGTCCCACTAGGGGACTTTACTATGCGATCCTCCGATCGCTATTAAAATACACTGCAATACTTCGTGTTGCAGTGTATTACTGCCTGTCCGTTTAAAACTGACAGGCATATGCTAGGTCATGCCAGAGGCATGACCTAGCAGGTATTTACTACGGGCAGACCTGGGGGCCTTTATTAGCCCCCCGCCTGCCATCGGAGACACAGACACTTGGCGATCTTATCGCCGGGTGTCAATGGGATGAGAGGTAGCTCCCTCCCTCTTTCCAAAACCACTCAGATGCGGTGCACGCTATTCAGCACCGCATCTGAAGGGTTAAACGGGTGAGATCGATACTAATATCGATCTCACCCGGTCGAGCAGGGACGCCCCCAGCCCTCAGCTACCTCTGGCAGCTGAGAGCAGGGAGATTTGACGGCTCCCTGCTCTGTTTACTTTATTCTAATACAGCGCCGTGGAATGGCGGCGCTGTAGAATAAAGCCCATTAATGACCGCCGTGAAAAGGCTTATCGGCGGTCATTAAGGCTGGGTTCACACGACCTATTTTCAGACGTAAACGAGGCGTATTATGCCTCGTTTTACGTCTGAAAATAGGGCTACAATACGTCGGCAAACATCTGCCCATTCATTTGAATGGGTTTGCCGACGTACTGTGCAGATGTAATTTACGCGTCGTCGTTTGACAGCTGTCAAATGACGACGCGTAAAATGACAGCCTCGGCAAAAGAAGTGCAGGACACTTCTTTCAGATGTAATTTAAGCCGTTCTTCATTGAACTCAATGAAAAGCAGCTCAAAATTTACGAGCGTCAGAGAAGCCTCGCAAAATGCGAGGAGCATTTACGTATGAAACGAGGCAGCTGTTTTCTCCTGAAAACAGTCTTGTGTTTTCAGACGTAAAAGCCTGCTACCGTGTGCACATACCCTTAGGGGTTAAAAGTAATATGATGCTGTACATGTTCATGAGGCCTTGGATGCTTTGGCTGGGTCTGAGGCATTGCTAGCACAGACATGTTTCAAACTACTATTGTGACATAGACAGTGCTAGTTTGACAAGTCTCACCATGTCTTGGTTATTCTGATGTGTGCAACCAAATGCTTGATCTACCTTTATAATCTTACATATAGTGATACTTTTTCTGGCTTCTGAGTGAATTTGGTTCTACTTTAGAAGAATTTATGCTGTTTTGAAGGCAAAGGGTGGTCACACCAAATATTGATTCGATTTAGATTTCTCTTCGGTTTAATCATTTTCTGTTTTGTTAATTGATATAAAACAACTATTAGCACTTCTATTTTTGAAACGATTCTTAATTTGTAGAAATTTTCCACAACTGCCTAAAACGTTTGCACAGTACTGTGTGTGTGTATATATATATATATATATATATATATATATATAGCACACAAGAAGACAGCAGCACTCACTAATGAATAATCGACCAGGTGCCCAGCAAAACGTCCCGATCCTAGGACGTATAATGATATATAGCAGAAGAAAATTTGCAGCACTCCAACATGAAAAAAATGGTGGTTTATTCAATCCAAACTAACAGCTGTTAGTTTGGATTGAATAAACCACCATTTTTTTCATGTTGGAGTGCTGCAAATTTTCTTCTGCTATATATATATATATATATATATATATATATATACCATAGGACAAAATAACGGCACCAGGACTTCCAGATAGATGAAAATATTCTATATATATGCATCCCCTAGAGAGTATGGGTGTGGATCGAGTGTGAAATCCCATGTGGGATGATTCTCTTCCCACTAAAATTGATTTATAGTGAAGCCATCTAGTTGAGCTATACTGTCTTAAAGGGAACCTGTCACCAGCATTTCGCCTATTAAACCAGCACTACCTGGTGGTAGTGGGTGAAAAATCATTTCTATATAACCTATAATTGTCTTCTTAGTCGGATCTGTACCTTTTTAGTATTCAGTATTTTTATGTTTCCACACCATCATTCCTCAAGTCTTTCCGAGTTTACTCCGCCTCCTTACTTTTGATTGACAGCTCCTCGCCTTCCCCCAGCACACAAAATCCGGTGCTTGTGCATTGATGTCCTCTTCTGGGGTGTACGCACAAAGGGACACCGGATCATTACGATAAAAGGCGCAAAATGTTTGCAGACCGTTATTTACAGTCGGAGGAGGAGTTTAGGAGAGGGGGTAACGGCAATGAACTTTTCATAGCAGCGACCAGTGAGGGGTGAGGAGAGTTCAATAGGTGAAATGCTGGTGACAGGTTCCCTTTAACTGAGTATTCACCACTGTGCCATCTGAAAGTAGATGTCTTGTATATCTTTTTCCCACGGTTCACACACTATATCATTTATGCAGTATTATCTTTACTGCTTTAGTCTCATATGTTCGTAAATCCTGAACTTTTGAGGTTTTTAGAACTGACATTGGGTAAACGCAGCCCACGCATGCGCAAATGGGCTGGAACGCAAGTTCCGATCCGGCACATGCGCAATGGTGACTTTTTCACCGCTTGCGTTCCATAGACTCTATTTCCGGTCTTGGCGCCATCTTTGAGCACGTGCAGTAGGCGCGCGCGAATGCTGCTGTCTCAAGGTGTGCAACAGATTGGTAATGTATGATCTCCTATGTGATTTACATAGATCTATATCTTTTAGATTGGCCTCTGCAGCTTTCATTGATTAGCCTAATTGCAGCACAGTAGATTGTTTTTACATATTTTGTATCCACGTACACTGCACCTGATATATGAACGCACGATTGTACTTATGCACTTTGAACAACTGTTCCATAATATGGGTTGAAAGTTCTATGTATACACTTGATTTTTGCAAATTGTACATCAATTGGTTTTATGTTAATTATTGGATGTACTTCCTATTTGTACCTGACAATGTGTGTAGTGTTGTACAGCTTGAGAAAGGTTCTGTGACGAACCCCGAAACGTCGCTGCTCTCGAGGTGAATAAATCCACCCTTTTTTCATCTATCTGGAAGTCCTGGTGCCGTTATTCTGTCCCCTGGTTTCTATGTATTCAAGTTGGGGAACTGATTCACCCTCTGGTAACGTGCACATGGCCTAATATATAGCTGCGTGGAGTGCTGTGTTCATCTACAATTGGACTGTATATATATATATATACTTTATTTAGCTGTATTTATCTTTTTTTTTTTTTTGTCCCCCTAGACTTAAACCGATAATTGTTGGATCGCTTACACGATATACTGAAATATATCATAATGTTCAAAGGCTTCTATTAAGCCCCGCATCTGGTAGCCCCAATATCGAGTCACGGGGGTGCGGGGATGTGACGTCAGAGGGTGGCCCTCCCTCTTTCTAACGGCTTCTAAGCCGATATTAACCCTGGCATTTAAGGGGTTAAACGAGCAGGACCCGCTTGTTGCAGTGACGCTGTAACCCACAGACAAAGCGCGCCAGTTATAAAGCGGGCTCAGCCCGTGAGCCTACTCCGTTCTTTCCCTCGTGACCTGGGATGTTGGGAAGGGGTTATCCCTTTAATGACCACCATAAAGAGGCAAAGTAAAGGGAAATGGCCACATCAGAACTTGTACAAGGGATAGGCAGTGAGTCATCGAGGGAGCTCGTTCATCTTCCGCAGAAAGAGACACTTTTTTTCTGTGAACCCCTTCATTTAACTGCAGTAAGATCATTGGACAATTTTTGTCAGGCACTGTATATAGCGGGCAACCCCTGGTATATACACGGTAGGTGAGGCACTGCGTATAGTGGAGCATGCTGCCAGGCACTCTGTATGTTGGCACTATCTGGCAGACACAAGCCAAATTCAACAGTGATTCTGTCATATCTGACTGAAAGAACCGAGCGCAGACAGGCCAGCTAGCATTACGGCCGTGTCTAGAATGGAGTTGCTCCAGGTAGGTGTGAGGTCACAGGGAATGGAGTTGTTCCTGGTCGGTCCCCCCTCCAGCAACTCCAATCTAGTCACCTCAGTAGTGAACCCGTCTAGAATGGAGTTGCTGGAGGGAGGACCGACCAGGAACAAAGCCATTCTAGACGTAACCCTAGCATTATCACTCACAACTCATTCAGTACAGCGCAACAACAAGCTCTTGGATAGGGTAGCCTGCCTTGGATAGGGTAGCCTGCGCATGCGTCAGCAACGTTACCATCCTAGTACTAATTGCGCATGCGGTCTTCCCTTATCGGGCGCTGGTTACTGCGCATGCGTTATATACCGTTCATGTGGTTACTGGGGTGATTGTTGCTTAACAAACCTGAAGCGAGCTTCGGAACGCAATGGCGAACTACAAGGTGAGACGAGGCTTGCGGGAACGCTGGGGTATCATTTCAAAGAAATAGCAATGTTCCTCATTATGTTGTTTGTTCTACTGATAAACGAAACCATGGTTTAGATATAATAGAGGAGTGCATTTCCTTATATGTTCTCTGGCTGTAGCGGTGTCCACTGGTAATACTGCCTCTTTATGAATGCAATAGCCTTTTAAGTGTCTGGTTTGTTAGAACCTCTCCACTTTATATTCAAAGACATGTTAAAAAAAAAAAGAAAAATGGCACAAAGGTACATTCACCAGGGGAGGTAATGGGGTGGCAGAGCCAAAACCGCTGCTGTTTATTCTGTAGTTTTAGCGGTGTGACGGTTTTAGGCTAGGTCTACACGGCGACTTTGGCTGCGTCGCAGGTATTGAAGGTCAATGTAGTCTCTTTCCGAACGACACGTTGCCACGACACCACAGTTGTAAGAAGTTCAGCAGGGTTGGGTTTCTTGCGACTGGAGTCACGGTTGCAGGACGACGCGTGAATCGTTTGCCACATGACCTGATAGCGGCCAATGTTGATGTGTAGCCCTAGCCCTGATGAACTACAATCGCGGTAGAACTGTGCCTAAACAGCAGGGTCCTGTCATGGTGTGGCTCTCTGCCGCGTCATTATGGGCTATTCACACGTTGGCCATATTAGGGCTCGTTCAGACTAGCGTGATTCTCGTCCGTGTGCTATGAGTTGAAACAACGCACAACAAGGCTCTATTGATTTTAATGGGGCTATTCACACATGCAGGAGTTTTCACGCACCTAGCCGCCCATTGACAGCACAAAGGACAGCACAGGTGAATGTAGCCTAACCGTTTTTGTAAAAACTGCAATCTGCCAGTGATGTATGAATCCAGACTTACTGCCCTGTATCTCCCAGCTGTTCATGCCGCCTGCTACACCCAGGAAAGCTTACTAAAGAAATGAGCCGCACCTGGTGTGGGAGTGGCAACTAGAAGGCCAGGGCTAACACCTACACTTATTGCAGTACTACATAATAATAGATTTTTAACTACACTGCCCCCTACCTACAACTGATGTCCACACGAGTACATTGAGTTACATGCAATCTTGGACTGCAGCTGTCACTCAATAGTTAAAATCAATTATGTAGTACTACAAAAAGCCTAGGTGTAGCAATGGCTTAAGCTGCTTCAGCTTTGTAGAGACTGGATAGCCAGGTCTGACAGAGATATGTGTAAGGCCGTGTTCACACAGCATATGTACAGGCTGAAAATTACCAGGCTCATTTGAAGAGAAAATAGCCTCTAAATCCGGGCGTTTTAGAAAATCAGTTTGTAAAGCGCTTCACGAAGTGACGTATCGCTTCTTTTTTACCAAGCTTATTTTTATGAGGCGTTTTTTTAATTCAGCAGCGTAAAAATATGCCTTGTATGAACTACACGTCTCATTTTTAATTGAAATAAATGGGAAGCTGTTTGCAGGCGTATTTCGGCGCGTAGTACAAGCGGTTTGCACTCCGATATACGGATAAAAATATGCAGTGTAAACGTGGCCTAAGGAGGCAATTCTTCCAGGGTAGAATATCTCTGAATACAGCACCTGATGGAACATTGACTATTTTTTTTTTTTTTTTTTATATATATACAATCCATCAGAAAATACCTCCCTATGAAATCTGAGTACAGCATGGGCCCCCAGAAGTCTATGTCTGCCACATTACGGCCCTGTACATCCCGGAGATGTACAGAGCCGTTATATAGTCGTGTGCATGAGGCACGTGTTTTTTGCGGCCGCAAATCTGTGGGTGAATTGCGGTCCCATTCATCTCTATGGGCCCGTGCACACGGCTTGTGCATTGCCCTGGAGCCTGGACCGCAAAAAGATAGGACATGTCTTATTACGGCTGCATTTTGCGGTCCGGGCTCGTTGTAATGAATGTGCTCGGCACGTCATTTGTGAGCGGCCTGCGGATGATACTTTGCGGCCATCTGAGCCGCAAATGACGGGCCATGCACACCACTATGCCTGAGCCCTTTCATTGTATCAAAATGTTACACTCAATTTGGCATATAAAAAAAAAAATCCATGGTGTGACAGGAACATCTTTATCTATTTCACACTGCTTTGTCATGTTTCTTTCTAATGTTACATGTGAGCATGTTCTTAGGCCCTATTCACATGGCGGAATTCTCATGCCGATTCCGCTGTTCTTTCAGCATCCGAATAAGCCTGAAAAATGCTTGTAAAAAGCCTCTTATTGCTTTCATTAGAAAAGGAATTTTTAGTGGGAGGAAATGCAAATAATATTGTTAAAAAAACGGGACGTCGCTCCTTTTAAGTGCGGTTTACGCGGTGTATTCCACCGAAACAGCGTCGGTTAGCCACTTGCAGATCATCCCCATTAAGTTGAACTAATCTGCGTTCAGAAACGCGGCTCTTTTTATATAAATGTTTTAATACTGCAATTTTTGGTATTGAAGCCTAATAAAATCTGCTGACAAAATGACGTTCTTTATAAATGTTTCCATGAAAACAATATTTTGTCTCTTGTTTTACTTGCCTTTTTTTCTTTTTTTTCTAGGCAGCAGATTCCAAAAGGGAACAGTTCAGAAGATATTTGGAAAAGGCTGGTGTCCTTGACACACTTACTAAAGGTGAACAGTGTAGACTTGGTTCTACTATCATAGTAATAATGGTAGCACTGGTGACAAAAAGCGCTTCTAAGCAGGATGCAGGGTAGAGCAGTGTGAAGCTGCATCTCATAGGAATACACTGGAGATTCTACACCCCACACTCACAGATAGTATAGACAGTCAGGGGAGTTATATATCTGCAGCTAGATATTGTGTGGACCTGTTATATCACTTCACTCCTACTCCCTTTAGATAGGACAAATATTATTTCTTCAGGTGTGGGGGGGGGGGGGTGTCTCAGTGCTGCCAGGAGCAATGTGGTAGAGGATGTAATCCTGTAGCTCACAGAAAGTAATCTATACAGGAGAAATGACCTCCTATCTACATATCGGAACATTGTCTAGTCTGGGTGTCCGACTGAGATCACATGACACAGCTGTCAATACTGAAGGGGTTCAAAATGTATAGATGCAACTAAGCTGGGAAGAAACCAATGAGACTGCTAGAATATTGCAGGTGAGATAGCAAGATATGTGAAAAAATAATAATTTGCTGGAGTGCTTATTTAATAATAGATCAGGCCACCGTAATCAATCGGCACCCCGTGATTTTGTCTTGGGGGTCGATCGGGGAACAGAAAGAGCCCCTTCTCTCTATCTAACTGCTCAGTTGCCGGGGTCGCTATTGACCACCGCGCCGGAGCGGTTAGAGCGGCCGGGATTAGAGATGCAGGCGGGCGTCCGCATTGGGTTTCAGTTGATTGAAACTCACTGCTTATGGTGCTTGCTTCAGCTCCTAAACTTGTTCCATATTGTGATGACGTACATCCAAAGTAATAGTATGTTGGAAATCGCCGAGGGGTAAAATAGTCATTGCCGTTTCAACAAACTATGCATAATTCAAAAGTACACGTGAATATAATAAACCTTGTAATATATCTCAATAAAGAAAATTGTCTCTTTCTCCACGTATAGGCCACCACTTCTCCTCTCCCTGCCCTCTGCACTTATCATTCACTCTCAATTTCCTGCTTAAATCAGTCTTTAAAGAAGAGTTGGATTATCAGATCACTAAGGAATTCGGTTACATACTGCCCATAGAAGTTTATGGAGGGGGGAGAAATGTTTTCTCACCACAGTACTGGATTCACAGCTACACTGCTCATTACTTCTGTATAGTCTCCTCTATGCTGATTCTGCTTTTGAATGTGGCTATAGAAACATAGGAGAGCAAGATCTCTGTGTGCAGTGTATGGAAAATATCATTCCAGCTAGTTTTTGCCGCCTCACTCAGGGAAGACTGAAAATTGAAGCATACCGAGAGGGAAACTGGTGACAAATGCAGAATACAAGTCATATTATGGCCAGAAATAGTCCTATTCCTCATGTACACTCACATGATAGATTATTCTGAAAAGTCACCCGAAAAGGCCGGTACATGAGGACTAACACTATTTCTGACCATTAGTATGTGCGTGCAGGATGCAAGTCATATAAGGGTCCATTCACACGTTGCGCTTGAGCTGCGGTTGGAACCGCATAAAAAAAAAATTCAGATGCGGTGGTGGTTTTTTACCACAAGACTCCTCTCGTTAACTTGTAACGTACTTTACTAACTATTCTTGAAATGTCCGATTTTGACATAGGCAGCTTTAGAACACTAAACCACAGCTGCCAGAGCTCGCACTGCATTTTTTCCGGCAGGGTAAAAACTCTCCTCTTAGCATTTTTGAGTAGTGTTTTTAACCAAGGAAAGTATGTAATTTGCTTAAATTCAAATTAATATATACGGATACGTGGTGTTAAAAACTCACTATTTATGCAGAGATAACATTCCTATAACCAATGCTTTCATGCATAAATAGCGAGTTTAGGGAAGTCTAAACCTATCTTATATTACACACTGAACATAAGTGTGGACACGACTTTTCTTGAAGCAGACAACCTGTCACTCAGGGACCAGTGCAGAAGATGCGAGCAGACCAAGTCAAGGCAAAAGTAGTTGAAATAGTGGAACTGAAACATAAGTCATGTGCCCTGCGTGTTGCCCCCGACGTTCATTTTATTTGGACTGTTCAAATCTGTGGTTCATGGGGGTACTGTACAACACTGCTTAATATAAGCAGTACTATAATACGCCTCCCCAAAACACAAAAATGAGCAGTCCAAATAATCTGGATGTCTTCTATACACACATGATAAATGTGCAGCAGTATCAGGTGATATCTGGGTTCACACATTGCAGTGCAAATTCTTTTTTCCTTTTTTTGTTGGGGAGGGGGGTGTTTGGCCAATTTTGCAAAAATCACTGCAAAAGGGTGCTGTTTTTGCCCGGGTTTACGGCAAAATAATGCATTTTTACCGTGACCTGTGAACCCAGGTAAGAACACATAAGGCTTCATTCACATCTGCGTCAGGGCTCTGTTCCGTCTGAGCTTTCCGTCGGAACGGAGCCCCGACTGACACAAATGGAAACCAAAGGTTTCCGTTTCCATCACTATTGATTTCAATGGTGACTGATCCGGTGCCAATGGTTTCAATTTGTCTCTTGTGCAAGGGGTCTGTCATTTTGACGGGATGAATACTGTAGTCGTCGGAACAGAGCCCTGACGCAGATGTGAGCAAAGCCTAAGCAATTGGTGAGGTATAGAAAGAGTCCCCCTATGGAGGTAATGAGGTCAGCGGCAGACATGGAGCAGGGGCAAATGACCCTGAAGGAGCACACTGTTGTACAATACACACAGGCACATAAACACAGGGGCTGAGGGGGGTGAAATGAAGAGGATGCAATGGAAGAAGGGAATTGATGGCACAGGGAAAGGACTGGCAATCATCCTACCTCCTGTAAGAACTCTGACCTGGGCACTGCCACAGCAGAGACTTGTCTCCCCCTCTACCACCTTGTCTATGTAGGATTAGTCCTCTATCCTTTGCGACCCTTCTAAGCTAAGAGCCGGGCAGCTACTAATGACGCGCCGCTGGTCAAAACTTAGAGTATTACTTGCTAAATGTGCCGGTGCCTGACTTGAAGTTATTAGGGGCCGTCCGGAAGTGCGTTTTTTTTAAAGAAGCACATAAAGAGAGGTTCTGAGAAACTCTTATGTACTTATTTTACCTCATACTGTGTTATCTGTGCCGTCCTGCTCAAAATGAATTCAGTCTCATGCTTTAACAATACCTATGAGATTAATTCAGGGCGTTCAGGAGCCTTTACAGGCGTCAAAGTTGATTAATTTTTGCGACCTCTGCCAGCTGCCTAATGGCATGCTCCATGCTTGTTGTTTATAAAAAAATATATATATTTTTTTAATTAAACTGACTATTCAGTCCCCTGTTACTCTTCAGAAGGCAGGTTATACTACTTTATGAATCTCTTTCCCTTTACCCTCCCTGGTGTACTAACTCTAACGTCTGGACCTCTTCGGCTCTAATTTTATATTTCCATTATATTTACTAACAGTCTTGTAAATATCTTGCAGATAATACAGGTGTTCGTCTGCTCTGTTCCATTTTTGTCTGGGAAATGGTGGAGAGGGGTACCCTCCACTGTTAGGGTACGTTCACACAGCGAATTTTGAACAGCAGGTTCCACCGCAAAATCAGCCATGTAATCTTCTTGCCGACGGGAAGATTCCTCCTTCCACTGAATTCAATGGGAGGATTGGGTGGTATCTGCCCGAAGATCGAGCAGGACACTTGTTTTTCCCGCTGGCTGAAAAAAAAAGGCTAGCTGGGAAAAAAAAGTGTCAGGCTCCCATTGAATTAAATGGGAGGCAGAATCTGCAGTCGACTCCGCTGCTAAAATTCCTCCATGTGAACTGCCCCTTACAACTGTTGTGCCGTTGCTCTGTTATTCCTCCTAGAAATTTATAAATAAATTGACAACTGGGTGTTAACATTCCCAGTGTCAAAAGAATGTATCCCTACACAGTCTAATAGTGTCAGCACTGATAGGACAGTGTTGGGCCTCATGCACACAGCCGTGCCCGTAATCACGGCCCGCGGTTGCGGGTACGGCCATCTGCCGTGGGCCGAATTTTCGGGCTGTGCTCCCATACAAATTAAGGGAGCACGGCCCGTAAAAAACTAAAAGTAGGACATGCTCCACAATTCCCAACACGGTTCTACGGCACGGACACCTATCCGTAGCGATACAGAAAGGTGTCCGATGCCAATAGAACCGCCGGGTCTGTAATTACAGACCGTATTACGGTCTGCAGTTACGATGATTTTTTACGGTCGTGTGCATGGGGCCTTAGACTGTAGAGACATAACCCCAGTTGGTTACACGCAGTTGCAAATGTATTTAAAAATTTCTAGGAGAAATACGTGAGGAACTGGAATTTGTTTTTTTTTTATGGGGAATACTAGTACGGTATTTACTAAAATAAACATGTCAGGAGAGCTGAGCGGTTCTCTTTTTTAAAAGTTTTGTCCCAAAGATGAGCACTTATCGACGGGATAGGTGATAAATGTCTCATCGCTGGGGGCCCCAACGATTACTAGAATATGGGTATGGACAACCCCTTTAAAGTTCTCCCCACTGCGGTCGTACAGTAAGGAGAAATGGGGGGGCTTGGGACAAATTATATATTATAATGTAAATTTTGTATTTTCTAATAAAGGTGTGGTAATTTTGTCTGCATGCTATGTGAAAAACTCTACAGTCCAAATTAAGCAGTCAGATCAAGTCTGCATTGGAAAAATGAAAGCTGGAATCTGGTTGCTATGGGCACCGCTGACACTTCTTGCTAAAACAAGACAAAATCTGCGCTAAAAATGCTAAATAGTGTTCATTTTCTGTTCCAGTGTTAGTTGAACTGTACGAAGAGCCAGAAAAGCCGAATAATGCATTGGAGTATCCTTTCTATGCGTAACATTTTTGTCACCTAAATAGGTAAAATGCTTAGTTTATTCACTGGTCTACGTTACTAACTACAATGCAAGATTTTGGATTTACTGTTTTTATAAGCCAGACAGGTGGATTATTAGGCCTGGTTCGCACGTAGCAGAAATGCTGCAGATTTTCTCTGTAAATTTGCGCATGGAAAATCCGCAGTGGATTACAGTACTTGCCAAGTACATCAAATTATATCTACATGCTGCGCACGGAAATTGACAAGCGGTGCGAATGTTAAAATTCACAGCATGTAATTTTGCTTTTTGCAGATTTTTACACATGTGGACCCAGCCTCCCTGGTAGCGCTTTTGACATTTGCAAACACATAGTGACTGGATTGCTGAAGTTAAAAAGGAACTAATACATACATTTCATATTAAGGGGGTGGTTTTTCATACTGATGATACGTCCTCAGTATATGATTGGTGGGAGTCCGACTTCCGGACCCTGCACTGATCAGCTTTACCTGCTACCACTGGGCACCGGAAGTTATGCAGTGGTTGGTGTCAGAAACGGATTGCTCCAGTCACAGTACACCGACTGCTGCAGCAACCCAGTATGGGAAATATACAGTGACTCATTTTACCCAGCATGGCTAACTTGTTTTCCTGTAAACTATGGCCCCTTCCTTTATAGGTAGTGGCAGGCTGCAGCTTATCCAGTGGGCTGTGCTTTGTTCACATTTAGCATGGCGTTAGCTGCACACAGATTGACCGCTCCCTCCTGTCCTCCAGTAGGCCGCGCTGGATTTAAATCCGACCAATTACAACATCTGGAGTTTTTATGTTCTACCTGTGTTTGTGTGGGTTTCCCCCGAGTACTCCGGTTTCTTTATAGGAAAATTATATTCCTTTGGGAATATAGGTAAATAGTATATAATAGTCGATTTATCATTTCTGTCTCTCTGTAGGTGGGCAAAAAAAATCAGATTATAGCCTGCTAGCCAATCCTGGCATATTAAATATCATGTTTTTTTTAATTCTAATGTGTGTATCGGTTGGTTTTATATTTTTAGTACATCACTGACTAAAGCCACTGTCCACAAATGGGCGTACATGTATTTTATTAAAACGTAGTCAACCTTAACAGTATTCAAAAAAAGAAAAAGATTTTTCAGAAACCACTCTGGTGTCTGAAAAAACTTATTCTTTTATTGTTTTTGAATATTTATCTTCGGAAACGGCACCGTGCTATATATTCATTGCATAGTTTGGGATGTCTATTAGGTATGGTTTATAACCATTTCTCTTTCTGAGATCCTTAACAGTATATCCAGCTTCCTAAAACAGCACATGGGAGCTGCTGGTCCAGAAACCCCAGACGTAGAAGCTTTACGCTTGGAGATCGCAGAACTGAAACAAAAATATGAAGCTGTTCTAGAAGAGAACAAAGAACTGAAAGCAAAGGTTAGTGTCTTTACTCGGTTTCCCCTCCCATATAATTATTTTTTTTTATATTAATGTGGCTGAGCATACATGAGCTGGAAGCATCTGGATCCTAAATAAGCCCCACTCCAGGATTAAGTGGCCATACACATTAGGGCCTGTTCACATCATCGTTAGCCTTCCGTTTAGCTTTCCGTTCATCTGTTCCATCAGAGGAACAGAAAGACAAACGAAAAGTATAGTTTCCGTTTGCAATACCATTAATTTCAATGTCTTTTTTGTTTGTTTGCCTCCGTTCCGCTAGGCCTTTGTTTTTTTTTGTTTTTTTTTATGGAAACAATAGCACAGTGTGTTGAATTTCAAAATGCCTGATCCTTTGTTCTCAAGGGAGATAAGCAAGAGGTGTCTGGCAGAGGCTTATTCCCCTCTCCCCATTAAGAACACATGAACACTCGGCCGAACAGAGCGTGTATGGGGAGATCGGGAGAATAAGCTGTCGGCCGGAGGAGCATTTGGCCAACAGCTATTGGAGTGTGGCCACCTATTGAAAAATAATTTCTTATGTTGAAACAAAGTCTACCATAGGACATCATGCTTTTGACAGATCTGCTTTAAAATAGCAAAGATCTGTACTAATGATTTTCACAGAAAACTGCATAAAATTATATAGAACTATAGTATATTTTTATTTAAAGAGGCTCTGTCACCAGATTTTGCAACCCCTATCTCCTATTGCAGCAGATCGGCGCTGCAATGTAGATTACAGTAACGTTTTTATTTTTAAAAAACGAGCATTTTTGGCCAAGTTATGACCATTTTTGTATTTATGCAAATGAGGTTTGCAAAAGTCCAACTGGGCGTGTATTATGTGCGTACATCGGGGCGTTTTTAATACTTTTACTAGCTGGGCGTTCTGACGAGAAGTATCATCCACTTCTCTTCAGAACGCCCAGCTTCTGGCAGTGCAGACACAGCCGTGTTCTCGAGAGATCACGCTGTGTCGTCACTCACAGGTCCTGCATCGTGTCAGACGAGCGAGGACACATCGGCACCAGAGGCTACAGATGATTCTGCAGCAGCATCGGCGTTTGCAGGTAAGTCGATGTAGCTACTTACCTGCAAATGCTGATGCTGCTGCAGAATCAACTGTAGCCTCTGGTGCCGATGTGTCCTCGCTCGTCTGACACGATGCAGGACCTGTGAGTGACGACACAGCGTGATCTCTCGAGAACACGGCTGTGTCTGCACTGCCAGAAGCTGGGCGTTCTGAAGAGAAGTGGATGATACTTCTCGTCAGAACGCCCAGCTAGTAAAAGTAGTAAAAACGCCCGATGTACGCACATAATACACGCCCAGTTGGACTTTTACTTTAAACACGCCCACTTGGACTTTTGCAAACCTCATTTGCATAAATACAAAAATGGTCATAACTTGGCCAAAAATGCTCGTTTTTTAAAAATAAAAACGTTACTGTAATCTACATTGCAGCGCCGATCTGCT
Source organism: Rhinoderma darwinii (assembly GCF_050947455.1). NCBI lineage: Eukaryota > Metazoa > Chordata > Amphibia > Anura > Rhinodermatidae > Rhinoderma > Rhinoderma darwinii. The sequence continues at coordinate 263,889,903 of NC_134688.1, forward strand.
GCAATAGCAGATAGGGGTTGCAAAATCTGGTGACAGAGCCTCTTTAATGATGAATATATACTTTTTCTGCCCATGTAAACGTATTTGGGCAGAGACAAGTATGCAATCACATAATAGACCAAATAACAAATTCGATTAGGGAAATGATAAGTTTTTTCCGACCTCTGGGACCTGCACTGTTAAGCTGGATTCACACGACCATGTTACGTCCGTAATTGACGGACGTATTTCGGCCGCAAGTCCTGGACCGAACACAGTGCCGGGAGCCGGGCTCCTAGCATCATAGTTATGTACGACGCTAGGAGTCCCTGCCTCTCCGTGGAACTACTGTCCCGTACTGAAAACATGATTACAGTACGGGACAGTTGTCCCGCAGCGAGGCAGGGACTCCTAGCATCGTACATAACTATGATGCTATGAGCCCGGCTCCCTCCAAGAGTCTTGTCTATTTTGCCAACAGGAGATAAGTGGTTCCAAAGGTGTTTTGAGGGATTATATAGTTGCAGAAAAAGATGTAAACTACACAAGCCTTAGACATGAGAGATGTATTTATTTATTCTTTGTTGCATATCCCACCTATAATCTCATGCCTTTTTGTCCCTTCACAATGGTACTCCCGATGTCTCATGCGGGGGAGGGGGTGATTGGACAGGTTGGTTTATAGCTTGCCCAGTACTGTGTTAACCTGAATATTAGTGGAGTTTTTTGTGTCCTTTAGCAGTGTATGGCTGCCATTGATTTGTTTAGTACACCCATCTGTATTTCCATAGAAAGTAACTTTTTTTTTTTTCTTCTTTCTATTTACTTTTTCAGCTTGCACAGCTTGAACCTCATACAGATGAAAAACATCCAGAATAATAGAATAAGAATAGCTCTGATTTATTGCACTGGATATGTAAATAATAAATAACCTTAGGATTTATTATATTTTGGGCACAAATGTACAGTTGTTTTAGTCCTAAAATAAACAAATCGTCTACTGAAACTGTTTTTTTACTTTCTGCATGTAAGGCTCTGTTCACATCTGCGTCAGAGGCTCCGTTCATAGCCTCTGTTGCAGATTCCGTCAAATTTGACGTGAAAGACAGCACTGCGTGCAGCGCTGTACTTTTCCTGTCAAAACGACTGACACCTCAGCGAAACCCAATGGAGGCCACTGGTCCGTCCTGGGATGGATCCAGCACTGCTATAATCTGAAGCCATGACGCAGATGTGAACAGAGCCTAATACAAACTGGTTAAAAGCTTACTAGTCATGGAGAATTTCTGGCTTATACATGAAAAAAAAAATATTTTTAAATGATTTCCCTGATTTAAGAGAAAAGTCTGATTTTCAAGGAGCAGAATTTGTGAAATATGTATGAAATGAATGACCATGTTCAGGGGCACTACACACCACCACAGCACCTTTGTGAATGGTGTCTGAACTCGCAGCTCACCCCACTGATGTTATCATGTAACTGGAGGCAGAGGTTCAATGTCAGCACAGATTGTATTATGCGGTCTCTGATTTGATCAGGATCACAATCCAGGTTACGTAGCAAAGCATATCTGCAGACTACAGACACACTCGCATGAAAATGATTGTGGTCTATTGACTTGATTATGAGAGTGTTCCTCGTAGTTCTCAAGATCTGACTGCGCATACTCCTCAAAACGATGTTACCACAGCATCATTACAAATCTCTTTCTTGTCCTTGCCTACACTGATACGTTGTAATAAACTAAGGCCCAGACAAGTTCTTATCCTCTGAATGTTAACAAAAATGTTCCATCTTGCTCAAAACAAGGCAAAGATCTTGTAAATAGTGAAGCAATGAAACAAGAAGCATGTTAAATAGTAACTGCCGTTTCATAGTGACATGTCAGAAGCTTTGTCTGCTAGTGGTCCGGGTGCTGAAACCCCCACCGATTGCTGAAACATAGGGGCAGAAGCGCTCACCCGAGCAATATGCCCCTTCCGCTGCGATAGGATCATTTTTGCTCTCCTCGGAGAGATGTGGTTGTCTTAGGATGGGCTCATAGACTTCCATGAGCAGTCTTCAGCTAACTCGCCGAAGAGATCCAATCACAGCTGAAAGGGCGCAGTACTCGGATTGGTTGGGTTCTCCTCATCCGGACACCCACAGATCAAATCTTCTGACATATCACTGATCTTTTTAACTTTTATGTAAACAGTTACGCTTTAAATAACTTTACATCGTACAATGATAAACTTTGCTTTAACTCAACAACCCCATTAAAGGGTATTCCAATATGAAGCATTTATGGCATATCTGCAAAACCTCTCGTTTTTAAAGCTGTGACAGGTCAAAACGTATAAAACTTTTTTTGTTACGTTTTCCAAGAAAATAGCAGTAAATAAACATTGCACACTAATCAAACGCATTCGTAAATGGCACAGATTTGTAAACCGGATATTGTTCCAATAGTTATTGGAAGCAAGTTTAACATGGTTACTTACCAATAATACAAAAGGAAGTATGTAAAAATGAATTAAAATTATTCAATGACCGAACTGACGCTTTGAATTATGGTAGTTTAAAAAAAAAAAGAAAGTAAAGTAAGCAGTTGAATGGGGGTGGTATTAAGGAAAGAGGGATATAGATCTGGGAGACTTTTCAGAATATGGGATCTTCATAGGTTAAGATATATCCATTAAAGATAAAATATCTCTAGTGGGGCAAAAGTTAACTACAAGTTGGTTGAAGTTATGTACTTGAAATGAAGTCCTTGGTTATAGTTTTACCTTGGTATGGTTTCATTTATATATTTTTTTATTTTGTTACAAAAAGAAAATCTGTTGACATTTTTTTTATCGCCACAGCTGTAACGACCTGTTAACGTTTATACATCACGGCATAAACCAAAGGCTATGGCGGGTTTTCTTCCCCCCCCCCCCCCCCACTCCCTCTTCCACAAAAATTGATTAAAGATAATCCGTAAATAATATGCATCCCAAAATGGTACTAATAAAAACTACAACTTGTCCCTCCTAAAACAATAGCTCCTAAAACACATATAGCTACGTCGACAGAAAAATAAGTCATTCCTCTCGGAAAGCAGCCATGTAAAATAATATATATTTTTTTTCCCAAAAACATTTAAAAAAATACATATGTGGTATAATCTTAATGACCCATAGAATACAGTTAACATGCTATTTATACCGCACGGCAAACATGTTGAAAAAAAAAATGATAGGGAGTGATAGGGATGTTTTATTATGGTGTCCACTGCCAGAAGCATTGGTTTTAGGGGAAAATATGGGGATGTATGGAGGGCACCAAACAGCTTTGCGCAAACTGCCTACAGATCTGTAAAATGATAAGAATGATAGGGAAATGTCTTTAACTTTTTATTAATTTAAAAAAAAAAATAAAAAAAAAATTATATGTACCCCGAAACTGTGCAACTGAGAAATACAACTCGTCCCACAAAAAACAAGCACTCCTAAAGCTGCATCAAAGGAAAAAAAAAATAAGTTATGGGTAAAGTAAAATAAAGTAGTAGGGATGCATCGAAACTTCGATACTGTTTCAATACTGTGCACCCTTCAAACGGTCCGGTACTGTTATTTCATGTATTTGCGGCCGCACAGCTTAGCATTGTATCACATGAATGTATGAGAACACAGCTGCGGCTGTGTAATACTTGTGTAATACAGCCATTGCCGGGCTCCTGAGTCCTGACGAGTGCGCGCGGTCAGCATGATATGATGGGGCCGATGCTGCACTAATGATCAGCGGCACTGAAGACCGAACATAGCGGACGCACTGCAAAACACCCCCATATTCTGTCTTCAGTGCCTGCGCCGCTGCTTATTAGGGAAGCGCCAGCCGCATAATATGCTGACCGCGCTTGCGCACTTATTGTCAGGAGCAGGGCAAAAGTTGTATTACACAGCCACAGCCCCGCGGCGGAGATCAGAGAAACCTCTCATCCCTGTCGTTATTCCCCTGAATGCTTCGATCAAAGCTGACCGCAGCATTCAAGGAGTAAATGAGAACGGGGGATGCCCTTTGGATCGCATCACAGATCGAGGGGCATACCATATATGGGCAGACTGCCCAGGGTCCATTGGAGGACCCCAGGGCTGTCCTACCATATTTCCTGTTAGGGCATACTTAGGTATGTCCGAACAACTGGCTGTGTACAATCCGTCCACAGGCTAATGACTGTCATATAGATATATGCCAGTACATTAAAGTTTAAAAATAAAAAGTAAAAAATAAAGTAATGTTAAATTTTAAAGAAACGCACACATTTTTGTTACAACAAACATTAAAATAAGTCTCAATACATAAGATATACATATATTCGCTATCGTCGCGACCACAATAAATTTATAGCATCATTTGATGTTTACGCGGTTATAAAATAAAAACTGCTTTCTTTCACTTATTAATGTGAGGCGCGAGGTGATGAATTTTTAACCTCCATGTGCCTCATATTAATAGTATTTAAGCCCATCATGTACCTTACACATTAACCCAATGTTGTCCATTATGACTGAGGAACATGATGGGTTTAATTACTAATTAATGTGAGGTTCAAAATTCATCACCTCGCGCCTCACATCCGAAAATGGAAGAACTTTTTTTTTTTATTGTTGGCAAAGTATAGTTTTGGTATAGAGTATCACAATACTACACGAAGTAACGGTATCGAAGTCCAAATTCTGGTATCTTGATAACCCTAAAGTAAAGTTTCAAATGTAGAGAAAAAACATGGCACTGGCGCTACCAAATCGTAAAGGAGGATATATTTTATCAGAATACAGTTACTAACCATAGGTAACAATGTTTTTATCATACAGTGGTCTTTCCCAGGGCATTATAACTTGAAGCCACATTAAACAGACTATGCCACAGCCGGTCTCGATCTGCGGTTCATATAATTGGCTAGAGGATCAAGCCAATCAACATGGGCATTTCACTGGTAAACCACCTGTATTTCTGAAGTGCATGCCCTGGTTGGCAGTCTAGTAGCACCTCTGTCCTGTACTGCGCTATACTTGGGCCAGGGTGAGTTACTCTTTGTGACCCCAGATGAGGACGGCCCTATGTACTGTACAGGACTCCGAAGAGGCTCCTGTCCTCATCTTAGACAGTGGGTTACAGCTTCCATCAGCTGTTTCTAAATTTTATAGGTATGGATTTGCTTTATCTGCTCAATCACTTAAAATCATAATTTTTTTTTGTTTTTGTTGATATTTTAGGGGCCTCTGGTACCAATTACTAGTTTTCCATAGAGTTGTGGTCTCTAGTTACAATATTTTCAACTTACAATGGTCGTCCTGGAACCAATTATTATTGTAACTTGAGGGGTCATTGTATAATGTCCAGAGAAGAGGTTTTGTATTTCGGGCAAAGCCCTTTCTTCAGCTAACCATAACAATGTTGTCCTGCTTATCTGAAGAAGGGTAACTTTTGGACATAATCCTTTTGTTAGTGCTAGAGCCGTGTTTTTCCTCTACATTTTAAACCTTGCATTGTCCCGACACCCCCAGAAGCGATACCTGTGGCACCTGCAGGTCCTGTAAGGCTGGATTTACGACACGCTAATAGTTGTTGTGACGACACAACAACAGGTGAGAATCTTCCCTATCGCTGTTAACGTTATTGTTCCTGTACTGTCTCCCCCCATGTGGCGCTCTGCTTCTTTCATCCGTTAGCCACATATGGGTAAGGGTATGTGCACACACACTAATTACGTCCGTACCGAACACACTGCAGGGAGCCGGGCTCCTAGCATCATAGTTATGTACGATGCTAGGAGTCCCTGCCTCTCTGCAGGACAACTGTCCCGTACTGTAATCATGTTTTCAGTACGGGACAGTAGTTCCACGGAGAGGCAGGGACTCCTAGCATCGTACATAAGTATGATGCTAGGAGCCCGGCTCCCTGCACTGTCTTCAGTCCGGGACTTGCGGCCGAAATACGTCCGTCAATTACGGACGTAATTAGTGTGTGTGCACATACCCTTAAAAGTAGTGATTATATCCCAGGACACTGCTAGTGTATATTGATATGACCGTACATTATAGTTAAAATATGATGATCAAATATAAATATTCCCTAATGAGACTTAAGAAAAATTGAAATGATGTTTTTAAAGTTGCAAATAAATGGTGACCTGGAGTTGCCTGCAATTGCATGTAAAATCCAGTGTTTCCCTAAGGCCTTAGTCACACGAACGTGTCCGTTTTTCGCGTGTAAAAATATGCAGCGTTTTTCCTGCATTCCAGTTCCATGTGGCATTCGTGTACGGTGCGGATTTGCGTTTTTACGCGCGTATGTCATGGGTTTTTTACGTCAGCAAAAAAACCTGAACGAGGTGTTTTTCTTTTCCTCATCATTTCTTTAGCAACTGTTGCTTGAATCACAGACCGCACACGGATGATGTTCGTGTGCTGTGCTTTTTTTTTTTCATGCCGCCATAGACTTCAATGGGTGCGTGATGCACAAGAATAGGACAGGCAGTAAGTTTCACGCAGCAGACACAAGCTGCGTGAAAAACACGTAATGGCCCCATTGAATTGCATAGGTCTGTGTGACGTCTGTTGTTTTAACACGCGTAAAGCGGACGTGAAATACGCTCATGTGAATAAGGCCTTAGGTATTGCAAGTATCAAGGAACCATTTGTGACCATTTAACTAAACATTCGAACACTGAGACCCCCACCAATCGCTGAAACGAAGCGGCAGAAGCGCTCGTGTGAGCACTCAGTCGCTTTGTTTCTGTTCGGCTTTTTCCGGTAAGCCGACGTAGTGGAGTACGAGCTTATAGACTTTCTATTGCGCCCGTACTCTAATACATTGATTTCCGGAAAAAGCCAAACAGAAACGCAGCGGCTGAACGTTGACACGAGCGCTTCTGCCGCTTCGTTTTAGTGATTGATGGGGGTCTCAGTGCTCGGACCCCCACCAATCACAACTTCTGACATGTCACTATGACATGTCAGAAGTTTGTCGAACGTTTACTTTAAGAAAATCTGACCACAACTTTTACCTACAATGATATATTGCATCAAACTGCAATTGTGTGCAAGTAGGACTAGGTTTGTTTGAGTTTTTATAATCTAAATAAGAATGTCCAACGACAGCAAACAAATGTTGAAAATTGCAAGGAATTGAAGCAAAACATATTGGTAAGAGTTTGTCCACACATAATGAAATTGCTGCAGAAAATGTCTGCAGCATTTCCGTTAAAACTAGCAGACATTCCGCTGCAGAAAAACCGCACCATTTCCTGCGTTTTTTACTGCAGAAAATGGTGCGTATTTTGCTGCGATCACAATCTGGGAGATGGTGAAATCTCCTGAAAAACGCAGCAATTCAGTCCACTTTCCGCAGCAGGAATTGGCATGCTGTGGTATGAAAACTACGCACCGCAGGTGAATTTGTACTCCGAAATTTTACGCAGCGTGTGGATGAGATTTGTTAAATCTCACCCACTTTGCTGCTACTGTATTCTTCTACGTATTTTACGTCCGCGATTCCGTACAGAAAATACGCAGCAATTCCGTTACGTGTGGACAAGCCCTAAGTTTCATATCTTTTCATTATACAATGAATGAAGTTTATTTAAATCTGACTGGACAAGCTACCTGATTTCTTGCAATTTGTTATTAGTAACCCCCCTATTTACGTGCGTTTTTTTTGCAGAAATTTGCGATTTGAAAACCTGCATTCTTTATCTGAATGGAACTTACAGAGATCCATACGCTTGCTGCAGAAACAACCCTATTCAGATAAATGATCCTGCTATTTAGTCGCATATGTTTCTGCAACAAAATCTGCTGTGTGACTAGTTGCTTTACAACAAGTGAAACATGAGAAAACAGAATAAGGAAGCTGTAGATAAAAATGTCTGTTGACTGAAGACATCCTCGTGCTTGTCATTCCGAAGTTCTGTGCAATATTTTTACTAAATAGAGATCTTGTGAATGTTGCATCAGCACTTTGCTCCGGGTACAGAAATGGTCCTGTACCCTGAAAGAGGAAATCCAGAATAACGTGTTGGTGGTGGTCTGCAAACATTGACCCCCGCTAATTTCCTGACTAAAGAGCCCTGACTCTTCAGTTCCCAAACCACCCTAGACAAAGTTGGAAATATCCAGTTGTGAAAATTATTGGTATAGTAGTGTTATTACTGTCAGATTTCTGGTCAAGGGCAATCTCGGACACTTCCTGAAGGAGTTTAGACGCTCCCTTGCTTCAGTAGACTTCATAATGTTCTGGTCTTCACTGGGTGTTGGGAAGATGGCATGATGTACCCATAGAATTCTTTATGCCATACTTTATCTGTGTACCGCCAATTTTTTTTAAGGAGGCTAATGGAAGTTTAGATTCTCTCAATGATTCCATGTAAATTTATGAGTAAAACTAAATCATGGCATGCATTATTGCATGTTGTATTATGGTGTCCACTCCCAGAAGCATTGGTACTAGGGGAAAATATGGCGATGCATGGAGGGCACCAAACAGCTTTGCGCAAACTGCCTACAGATCTGTAAAATAGACCCCTATATGCCACCATATAGGATCGTATTTATTATTTACAAAACCATAATTATTCTCTTAAATAATGACCTAAATGAATCCTTGGAAACTGGATACGTGTCAAAATGAAAGTGATTGTCCAGTCAAACCGTCACTTTGGGTATAATATCAGGGCTGAATAGATATATACTAGTCCTCAATGAATTCGAATTGAATAAAAAGTTAATTTATTTACACACAGAGTGATCTATTTCCAGTATTTTTTTCTTTTAATGCTGATGACTATGGCTAATAGTTAATGAAAACCCAAAATTTTGTGTCTCAGAAAATTTGAATATTATATAAGCCCAATTTCAAAAATGATTTTTAATACCAAAATGTAGGCCTACTGAAAAGTACACCGCATTCCAAATTATTATGCAAATGTTATTTTTCGCTGATTTTCCTAAATAGTCGATGCAAATGACAGTCAGTATAATCTTCAAGCCATCAACCGTTGGATTATAATGCGAATTTTATTGAACAAATCTCCTAATGATAACAGATTTTTTTTAGAAGTAAAAAACCCAAAATGCACTGTTTCAAATTATTATGCACAACAGAGATCAAAACATTTTAAAGGTTGTAAAGAGAACTAAAATGGTAATTTGTTGAATTTGCAGCATCAGGAGGTCATATTTACAGAAATGAAAAGCTCTTTCAATCAAAAAAAACTTAACAGGCCAAGTTACATGTTAACATAGGACCCCTTCTTTGATATCACCTTCACAATTCTTGCATCCATTGAATTTGTGAGTATTTGGACAGTTTCTGCTTGAATATCTTTGCAGGATGTCAGAATAGCCTCCAGAGCTTCTGTTTTGATGTGCCTCCCACCCTCATAGATATTTTGCTTGAGGATGCTCCAAAGGTTCTCAATACGGTTGAGGTCAGGGGAACATGGGGGCCACACCATGAGTTTCTCTCCTTTTATGCCCATAGCAGCCAATGACACAAGTATTCTTTGCAGCATGAAATGGTGCATTGTCATGCATGAAGATAATTTTGCTATGGAAGGCACGGTTCTTTTTGTACCACGGAAGGAAGTGGTCAGTCATAAACTCTACGTACTTTGCAGAGGTCATTTTCACACCGTCAGGGACCCTAAAGGGGCCTACCATCTCTCGCCCCATGATTCCAGCCCAAAACAGGACTCGGCAAACCTCTTTGCTGACGTCGCAGCCTTGTTGGGACATGGTGGCCATTCACCAACCATCCACTACTCCATCCAACTGGACCATCCAGGGTTGCACGGCACTCATCAGTAAACAACACGGTTTGAAGATTAGTCTTCATGTATTTCTGAGCCCACTGCAACCGTTTCTGCTTGTGAGCATTGTTTAGGGGTGGCCGAATAATAGCTTTATGCACACTTGCAAACCATCCTACACCTTGAGGTTCCCGGGACTCCAGAGGCATCAGCGGCTTCAAATACCTGTTTGCTGCTTTGCAATGGAATTTTAGCAGCTGCTCTCCTAATCCTATTAATTTGTCTGGCAGAAACCTTCCTCATTATGACTTTATCTGAACGAACCAGTCTGTGCTCTGAATCAGCCACAAATCTTTTCACAGTACGATGATCACGCTTAAGTTTTCTTGAAATATCCAATGTTTTCATACGTTGTCCAAGGTATTGCACTATTTCACGCTTTTCGGCAGCAGAGAGATCCTTTTTCTTTCTCATATTGCTTGAAACCTGTGGCCTGCTTAATAATGTGGAACGTCCTTCTTAAAGGGAACCTGTCACCAGCATTTCACCTATTAAACCAGCAATACCTGGTGGTCGTGGGTGAAAAATCATTTCTATATAACCTATAATTGTCTTCTTAGTCGGCTCTGTACCTTTAGTATTCAGTTTTTTAGTGTTCCCACACCGTATGCTAATGAGCATAAAAGAGTCAAATCTTCGTTTGAAAAGAGTCACATCTTCATTCCTCAAGTCTTTCCGAGTTAATCCCGCCTCCTTACTTTTGATTGCCAGCTCCTCGCCTTCTCCCAGCACACAAAATCCTGCGCTTGTGCATCGATGTCCTGTTCTGTTGTGTGCGCACAGAGGGACACCGGACCATTACGATAAAAGCCGCATAATGTTTGCAGACCGTTATTAACAGTTGGAGGAGGAGTTTAGGAGAGGGGATAACGGTAATGAACTATTGATAGCAGCGGCCAGTGAAAGATAAGTAAAGTTCAATAGGTGAAATGCTGGTGACAGGTTCCCTTTAAGTAGTTTTCCTTTGATTGGGCACACCTGGCAAACTAATTATCACAGGTGTCTGAGATTGATCACAATGATCCAAAAAGCCCTAAGACACAATACCATCCATGAGTTTAATTGAAAAACTAATAATTTGGAACACGGTGTATGTACAGTATATGCCCTCAATACTTGGTCAGGGCTCCTTTTGCATGAATTACTGCATCAATGCGGCGTGGCATGGAGGCGATCAGCCTGTGGCACTGCTGAGGTGTTATCAATGCGGCATGGCATGGAGGCGATCAGCCTGTGGCACTGCTGAGGTGTTATCAATGCGGCATGGCATGGAGGCGATCAGCCTGTGGCACTGCTGAGGTGTTATCAATGCGGCGTGGCATGGAGGCGATCAGCCTGTGGCACTGCTGAGGTGTTATGGAAGCCCAGGTTGCTTTGATAGCGGCCTTCAGCTCGTCTGCATTGTTGGGTCTGGTGTCTCTCATCTTTCTCTTGATAATACACTATAGATTCTCTATGGGGTTTAGGTCAGGCGAGTTTGCTGGCCAATCAAGCTGAGTGATACTGTGGTTATTACAGCAGGTATTGGTACTTTTGGCAGTGTGGGCAGGTGCCAAGTCCTGACTTACAATGGAGTCCGTCAAGTTCCGTCGTAGTGTCTGTCGTTTTGATGGGAAAATAGCGCTGCAAAAGGCTATGTTTACACCAGCGTCAGGGCTCCGTTCCGACGAAAAGCAGACGGAGCCCTGACTAACACAAACTGAAACCAATGATTTCCGTTTCCATCACCATTGATTTCAATGGTGACGGATCCGGTCCCAATGGTTTCAGTTTGTCTCCGTTGTGCAAGGGTTTTGACGGGATGAATAGCGTAGCTGACTTTTCGTCCCATCGGATCGGATGGGACTGCAAGTGGGGGCTCGGAACAGAGCCTCTGACGGAAATGTGATCAGAGAAGTCTGTATGTGTCTATTTCTTTAGATATTCATGTATGGACTGATAGTATAACTTTTATAAACCAGTAAAGTGTAGTATAATTCCTCGGTAGCCACGAACCATACATTCTCATTTCAACAAATATTGCTTAGACTGCACTTATACGATTGTCGATTAGCTCGGAAAGTAAGCAGGTTAAAGGTCACGTGTGACACCCTAACCCCATCCTCTCTGTACTCAGTCAGGTGATTGCCAGCCACATGATCCTGATGCAACCTAGTTTGCTGCGGGACTTTGGTGAATGACTAGCCTTCACATCCAATCACTCAGCCGGGGCTCCTGAGCTACTGACCAATGAGAGGGCGCTACGCAGGAAACTGGGTGTGCGCTGCTAAGAGGGTTTGGTAGCTCTAAGAAAAGGAAAAAGAGAACGGTGTATTTATCTCCCGGTTCCACAACAACAATACGGTAATAAGACTCTCAGGGTATTAGTATATCGCTCGCCGCCAGGTGGAGCTGGAAGGTTTAGGCAAATTGGCTGAAACCAGGCAACCGGGACGGGTGTATCACGTGACCGTGCTGGCTGGATTATGGTGACCGGAACACCGCGCCGGCGTCTATAACAGCACAAAATGTCTATACAGTACTCTGTGGAGGAACCGCTGTCCGGCAGCTACGGGGTGGCGGACTCTTTTCCCAAGGACTTCGGCTATGGGGCTGATGAGTCAGAAATGGACGAGACTTCGACCGCGTCAGACAGCAAGCCCCGCATCCTACTCATGGGTATGAGGCGCAGCGGCAAGTCCTCCATCCAGAAGGTAAGGCTTTGTCTGCCTGCTTTATTGTGCCGTCTTCTAGACCAGTGCTCTGCAACCTGTGGTCCTCCCGCTGTTGTGGAACTACTACTCCCAGCATTCCCTGGTAGTTCTAACAAGACCCATGCCCGCCAATGGAACTTTGTGACCTATTAGTTTAGGCGGTTGATCGCATGCCATCCATGAAGTGACTTATCACGATGATAAATAATTAATGATAACCTCAGCTGTCTATGGCGCATGTTTATGGGATTTCACGCATGGATATGTGCCCAGTGTTATTACCTGAACTCAGATCCGTATAAGAGGGCTGGTTAGATCCCAGGAGCCCACACATTTATGGCATGGATATGTGCCCAGTGTTATTACCTGAACTCAGATCCGTATAAGAGGGCTGGTTAGATCCCAGGAGCCCACACATTTATGGCATGGATATGTGCCCAGTGTTATTACCTGAACTCAGATCCGTATAAGAGGGCTGGTTAGATCCCAGGAGCCCACACATTTATGGCATGGATATGTGCCCAGTGTTATTACCTGGACTCAGATCGTATAAGAGGGCTGGTTAGATGCCAGGAGCCTACACATTTATGCTGGTGGTTCTCCCCTGCTCTTATGCCTATTAGAGAATATGGACACAATAGAGGGGACATGGATGGCCATTCATCTGGATAGTCCCCATGTAATACTACATTTCCACTGCAGCGACCGCGATATGTTGAAAAAATAAGCAGTCTGAAGTGCGAGACGGATCCCAGGGTTTGTCTATGACTAAATAGCACTGTTAACTTCTTTTTTTTATTTTTTCCTATGGAAGGTCTCATCGCTTGGCCACTAAAGAACTCCTATTGGATCTGGAGTGGTCAGTTTCCTAAAATAAACAATATTTTGTCTGCGTGCCGAGCTATTTCAAGGGGTTGTACGAAATTGTTCAGGTTGGCAGCTCAGAAAATGGTGGTCACTTTCCTCGAGCCACTTTGGAAGCACCTAGACCGATCATGTGGCGCATCTCCACATGACTCCTCTGAAAACTTCCTTTTTCCAAGAGTCTCTTGTGCTCTTGGTTTTGTTCTTTGCCGGTCTCTGGTCTGAGTAGAGAGCGGGGGTTTGGGTTGTTCCTTCCTGGGTGTTGATAACGGTTTCTCAGGGTCAGGAGGGTTCTTGCACTCTAGTTTCCAGCATGCTGGTATGTAAATAAAGCTTCATTGTATAATCGTTCCGCAAATTTGTATCAATCCTCACAGTTTAACCATCTGTTTTCCATTAGTAAATAAAAACCTTATTTATATTCAGACCTCCCCCCCCCCCCCCAAAAAAAATAGTTTTGCTCGTGTCTCACTCATGCGGGTGCATGGCTTGTGAGCAGATATCTGGTTTATTTTTATTTGTTTTTTGTTTGTTTTCCCCTCCCCCAAAAAAACACAACACACAAAATGCGTCTGAAGGAAGCCTTATGCCCATTGCACACGACCGAGTGCCACTTGGACTGTTTTTCACGGCATCCGATTGGCACCCGATTGTTTTCACTGACCCATTCACTTCAGCGGGTGGATTGGGTCTGTGAAAATGGACCAGACTTTCCGATCCGTGGAAAGATGGGACATGTCCTATTCTTCCATAGAACACACAGTCGTGTACATGAGGCATAAAGCACATGCACACTCAGCCCTTAGGGCCAATTCACACGAACGTGAATAACGTCTGTGCACTGCGCATGGAAATCACGCGCAGCACACGGACTCATTGATTTCAATGGGGCCATTCACATGTGAGTTTTCATGCAGCGAGAGTCCGCTGCGTGAAAATCACTGCATGTCCTATATTGGTGCATTTTCAGACACCTACGAGCCAATTGAAGTCAACAGGTGCGTGAAAACCACGCACTGCACACGGATGTACACCGGTGTGCGGTGCGTGATTTGCACATCAATTTGAGATAAAAAATGTGCTTTGCTAGTACGTAAATAACGCACGCCACTCGCAAAGCACACCTGCATCATGCAACACACACGGACCAGATTCACGCGTGTTTTTCACGCACGTGAATCTGATAGCCTAACGTTGCGTTTTCAGCCTCTGAATGTAATCAAAATAATGTTTGTTCGCTAACCGCAAACAGTGACTTTGAATTGAAGTACTGTATATCTGAAAGTTCTAGAAATTTGTATTATACAATAAGCCTTAAAGGTGTTTTCTCATTATGATCATATCACGTATATAGGTGATAAATAGTTATAAGACAACCCCTTGAAAAGAATTTTGCTTTATATATTTAAACATTCCTCATAGTATTCAATGCTGACCCAGTCCATCAAGCTCTGAGGACTCGCTTACGTTGCATATGGATGGTTTTCCTAAGGGCCTGTTCACATCTGCGTCAGGGCATTCCGTTCTGTTTAGTCAGAGGAGCAGAACTAGGGAATGCCGGACTCCACGGTTCTGTTGCACCACGCACACCAACGGCGGCTGACGGAACTTATTGGGTTCCGTTGGGGTGTCCGTGGTTTTATCGGATACTATTGTTTTCTGTAGTTACTGCCAGATCTGCAACTGAGGCCCCTAACAGAGCCTCCAACGCAGATGTGGACTTCCCACTAACCAATTTTGAATTGAAGACTGGTGTGAGGATGACCAATATTTTAGCTAGTGTTCTGGTCTGGTTATGACCTGTTGACTCCTTCGCTTGTGTCTACGTCAAGCATATTTGAGTATGTTGTGGTTGATTTTCAGGTGAAAAGTGATAACAGTAGCCATTACTGTCTTCTGAACCCTCGACAAAGTCCCATGGAAGACTGACCAAACCTGACCTAGAAAGCACTGAGGGCTTGGCATTATTGATTTTGGGGCATACTCTTATACATTTGCATATTGGCCTTGTTTTCCCTGTTTCAAGGGACAATTCAAATAATGGGGGGGACAGAATTCTGGTGCGTTCTGCTTAGTAAATCTAAAATGTAACCCGCATGTGGGTCCTGTTGTGTCATTCCCTTTCCCCAGATTGACAAGATTTGGTAGACATTGCTGGGCAGGGACACTTGTTACTGAGATTTTTATTATATATTTTTGTGTTGTGAGGCAGAGATTGACACGGCCATAGACCTAGAGGAAGCCACCAGCTCTGGTGGCAGGGCAGATCCCACTTTTTGTCAAGAAAGACCTTTTACGCTTTAGCTATTTGAATATAAAGTTTAGTCACTCTGCTGGAAACACGGGTGGGTATTTGCAGAAGTATCCCACTGAATTGTGCATTGTACAAAGCTATTTCCTCTTTAGGTTTTAATACAAGTTCTTTAATGTAAGTGGTTTTAATATTCTAATTTACCTTCACGCCCTTCTGATCTGCAGTGTACGAGCGCTCTATGATGACAGAAGCAATATGCAAGGTCTACTGAGAAGGGGCCCGTGGGTAACTTCTTTTTCTTTTATTTGCTTAACATGTTGCTGACAAAGTATACATAGGTAGCGTGAAAAATATAACGTTGGAAATAAAGCAGCATAAAGAGATAAAACTCAAAGTAGAATTCCTGCACAGTCCTTGTGTTTTTGTAGGTTAAATAATTGAAGTTTGTCGTGAAGAACCCATATGTATGTGGTCCTGTCAGGTCCGTATTTCACACCGAATAACCACCTCTGTAAATTGAAAGCTGAAGGCATGCCTGGAAAGAAGTAACCCAGCCAAAGATGTTTGGTACACAGCTTCCCTCAGTCAGCCAGGAGGAAGACTGAAACTTTTATTCAGAACAAAGAAACACAGAAAGAGACACATGCCTCCTCCCCAGAGATGTGGGAGTGCCCAAGCCCCCACCGGTTTCTCAGCTGTAAGTTCTCAGACTCAGGCCTCATTTACACGATCGTAATATACGCTCGTGCTTTTCACGCGTGTCGTACGCATCTATATTACTCTATGGGGGCATGCAGACAGTCCGTGAGTTTTGCTCAGCGTGAGTGCGCTGAAAAAAAACTCACGACATGTTCTATAATCGTGCGTTTTTCGCGCATCACGCACCCATTGAAGTCAATGGGTGCGTGAAAACCACGAAGGTCGCACGGAAGCACTTCCGTGCGAACTGCGTGATTCGCGCAAGAGCTGTCAAACTGAATGTAAACAGAAAAGCACCACGTGCTTTTCTGTTTACAAACATCCGAACCGAATGTCTTAGACATGAGCGAACCGAACTTTACCGGGTTCGACCGAACCCGGCAGGAGACAGTCACTGTGCAGGGTGCTGAAAGAGTTAAACTGGTTCAGCACCCTGGACAGTGACTTCCGATTCCAATATACGTGAACGTGTAAAAAAAAAAAAAGTTCTGACTTACCGATAACTCCCGGCTTCTTCCTCCAGTCTGACCTCCCGGGATGACAATTCAGTCCAAGTGACAGCTGCAGCCAATCACAAGCCAAGCACAGGCTGCAGAGGTCACATGGACTGCCGCGTCAGCCAGGGAGGTGGGGCCAGATGTCAAGAGAGGCGCGTCACCAAGGACGCGTCACCAAGGCAACGGCCGGGAAGTTCTCGGTAAGTACGAACCTCTTTTTTTTTTTTTTTAAACAGGTTACTCGATATGGTGATCGGAATTCACTGTCGTGGATGCTGAAAGAGTTACTGCCGATCAGTTAACTCTTTCAGCACCATGGACAGTGACTGACGTCGACTAGCCTCATCTCTATGATGGCGGCTGCGCGAAAATCACGCAGCCGCGCATCATACACGGATGACACACGGAGCTGTCAAGTGCCTTTTGCGCACGCAAAACGCGGCGTTTTTTGCGCGCGCAAAACGCACACGCTCGTGTAAATGAGGCCTCACTCTTCTTGCATTCCAGGGGGCGTTGTCTTCCATAATGATCCCTGACAGTCCTTTAGTGCCCTAAAAAAAAAGCTCAGGGGGACCTTAATGGGCATATGCTGTAATGTGTATGAGCATTTGGGTTGTTTAACCCGCTTTATTAGGTTAATACGACTGGCTACTTACAGCGGTAATTTGCCCCAGATTCTGAACTTCATTGCTATGAAATCCAGAAGGGGGGGGACGGTGAACTTCTAATGAATCAATAAGGAGTGTTTCCTAACCATTTGGATGCCAAGATATTCTTTAATTTAGTGGCCACTGGTATCCCATGAAATACTATTAGGAAGGTGGTTATATGATGATCATATGGGAACCTCAGGGCGGACTTCTGCCAATTGATTTAAAGTCCCGATACCTCCAAATGATCATTGACTGACATACTAGGCGTCATGTGGATCACACAATGAAAGTATCTTCATCCGCATAAAATGCACGTACACTAAGCAGATGCCAGTTATGGAGTGGGTTGTCCGCAGGTGGAGTGCTAAAGCTTCAATGGCAATAGTGAATACAGCTGGTGACAAGGGACAACCCTGACAAATACCTTTGTGTAACCGGAAGTAAGCTGATGGGATACAGTTTCCACAAACCTTTTCCGTTTTGTATATAAGTTGGACTCAGTCAATGAACCGGGGACCAAATCCCAACTGTTGATGGCAAGCTATTAAGAAGGGCCACTCAAGGGAGTGAAACGCCTTCATGGTGTCTTCTAGATCTGACTATTTAAAGCGTTTGAACCCGTCAAGGTCATCGATTTATTTATTTTTTGCTGCACAGTTTCTGGTTGTGGCTAGTAGTTTCGCTGGAAAAGGATTTAATCTATCTGCTGCTTGTGAGATTCTTTCTTCAGGGTTTTTGATTCTAGATCTGAGCCCTACACATAGTGTCAAATGCGACCTGCATCGATTTTCACCTCTATCTTTCTTGTGAGGGATGTTTTGCTCGCAGCCAGGAGCTGGATGGAGACTTGTCTAAGTGGGTTCTGCTTCTTCTTTGGAGTCACTATTGGCAGCGCTGGAGGGATCATGCTTTTTATGCTTGAGGTGCGTGGTATTGCTGCGCCATCTTGAGAATCAGTGCTGGCATATTCTCTAAGCTTCTCTGCAGCAGATTGTCCTTTTAGTCATTCATTGTGAAGCAAGAGAGTTAGGTGGGTGGTATTCCGCAGTGTGGATAAGTGAGATCTGGTATGCATAGAGTGAAACGGGATTGGGAGGCAGGGTTCAGAGTGTAAGTCACGTGTGTCTGGTTAACTGCGCCTCTGATAACAGACGCCTTTCAAATGGAGATTGACTAGTCCGTTCTGGGGAGCAGGATTAAAGGCGATGTCCATAAAGGGGAATCAGGCTGAGAGAGCGCATTAACAACTACATGTATCATAGAGAGGTGTTGTACAACAGAGGGTCTCCAATGATTTTAGGCCTCATATTCAGTACTTCGTTTCAGATCAGGTAACGTAATGGAGTGCTAAACTTCTGTCACTTCTAATAAATAGGATCAAGAGCAGTATAGTAAATCAGGGGGTCAACCAGAGACGATATACTGGCAGATTTACGTATAGTTCAGGTTTAACAGGAGAATGCCTCATAATTTCAAATTTAGTGCTGGGCCTTAGATGTGCGGTGGCTGACTTTTGTATAAGGCTGGGTTCACACGACCTATTTTCAGGCGTAAACGAGGCGTATTATGCCTCGATTTACGTCTGAAAATATGGCTCCAATACGTCGGCAAACATCTGCCCATTCATTTGAATGAGTTTGCCGACGTACTGTGCCGACGGCCTGTCATTTACGCGTTGTCGTTTGACAGCTGTCAAACGACGACGCGTAAAATGACTGCCTCGGCAAAGAAGTGCAGGGCACTTCTTTGCAACGTAATTTGAGCCGTTCTTTATTGCATTCAATGAAGAACAGCTCAAATGATCGGCCGTCAAAGACGCCTCGCAAAATGCGAGGAGGAGCTTTTACGTCTGAAACGACGCAGCTGTTTTCTCCTGAAAACAGTCTGTCTTTTCAGACGTAAAAGGAAGCTAGCGTGTGCACATACCCTAAGTGAGAACTCCGCAACCTCCGGTCTCTATGGTGCAGTTTTAGAACTCATTGGTCAACGTTTTCACTGTCCCAGTCCCTCCCAGTGCCGGTGCCTCTGCGTAGAAGTGTGTCTCCAGACATTTGACAGGTCCACGAGTCCGAGCAGCAGTGCAGAGTATACCACCTAACATCCAAGATGGTGGCTCCTGGCGCAGAGGCACCACATGAAGTTGACACCAAAGCCAACTGCAGCAGTGGCGCGGTTCCAGAATCACGGAGACCTCGTGGATGTGGTGGACCCACGTGCACAGCACAGAATTGCGACCTTACACTGACACAGTTGATAGGAGAGGCTGTTTGATGCGCCATATGAAGAATTCACAGGTGATCCCAGGCAGTGGCGGAATTCCAAAAACATAGGTGTCCCCCTAAAGACTCCTGTGCAAGGAGAACTATAGTGTGTTTATGTGGCTGCACATAGCGATATAACGATCGCTAGTGCAATGTAAATGAATGGGGAGAAGTGTATGATGCTGATTGGGCACTGATTGGTCAGTGTCATGCACTCCTCTCCACAATGCCCACTTGGTCTAAAGTAAAAATACACCCACTTGGGCATTAAGAAACTAATTAGCATAAAGCTAAAAATCGCTCATAAAGTGGTTTAAAATAGATAGTTTTTCTAAATAAAAAGCACTGCTGTCACCTACATTATAGCGCCGATCTCCTTATATAGGAGACATGGCACTTATAATGTGGTGACAGAGCCTCTTTAAGAAAGTAAAAGTGAGGTTTTGTCTGTCTTGGGAGAATATCTAGGGGTGCATAATTAGGCAACTAAATGTGCGAAATTATTATGTAACTAAGGCCCCATTCACACAACTGTAAAATGCAGAAAGATGTTAACCATTAACACATGAAACAATCTATTATTTTTCCACATGAAAGATGTGCATAGCAGTTTGGCTATTTGAAGCACGTTTATCTTAGAAATGTTAATATCCTGTACATTGTGACTATTTGTATTTTTTTCTTTCTGTTCTCTAGGTGGTGTTCCACAAGATGTCCCCTAATGAAACTTTATTTTTGGAAAGCACCAACAAGATCTACAAGGATGACATCTCCAATAGTTCTTTTGTCAATTTTCAAATCTGGGACTTTCCAGGACAAGTGGATTTTTTTGACCCAACATTCGACTATGAAATGATTTTCCGAGGGACAGGAGCATTAATTTATGTGATTGATGCCCAGGTGATGATCTATACCACATATATAGGTGCATAATATAGAGAGGCAAAAATGAATGAAAGGCAATCGTATCTTTTTTTTTTTTTTAACAACCTGTTACTAATAATGTATCTATGGCTTGCGAGCATGTATTATTCCATTCTGGATTGCTGTACCAGAGCTGCTGCACTTAAAAGGCCAGCTTGTCAAATATTTCAAAAATTGCAAATATAGTTTATTGCATTTGAAATGAAAGAATGCAAACGTTAACTATTGTGCGTGCCATGTTATTCTTCAAAAGGCTTGTCAATCAAACAAGAACAAACCGCTCATGTTTTAGTATGTATTTTAGAGTAACAACTGGCTGCAGTGTTTTGGACAAACAAAAATGCCCCCGAAACCGTAAGTAAAGACCGTGTGTTAATTAAGAGAATAAACAGGCTAGGGTAATCCACATCGCAATGATCAATGCCCCTTTTGCTGGGCGTTGGACAGCTTAGAACCCCACCGATCGCTACCCTTTTAAGGGTATGTTCACTGCTACCAATTTATTTGTTATATTTCTGCAGCAGTCTGATGAATATTAGTGAAGATGATTTCAGGTCAACTTTTACTTTTGTTTTATTCATTTATATAATAGGAAATCATGCAGAATTCTAATATACATGTATTTAAAATTCCGCTCCCATACCTTTCTTATATCAGTGTAGCTGCCTTTATCTAAAACAACAATAGTCCATAGAAATGCATCCATAGGATGACTGAAAGGACTAAAGATGGCGGCAGTCATGTGACCACTGGCATTCAGGTAACACTGTCCAGGCATATAATAGGTTATTGAGGAGCAGAAGTAATAAAGTATTTCTACATTCAACATCTCATCATCGTGTCTGAGGAGCAGCTCTTCCATTCTTCTCCCTCCCTCTCTCTCTGTGTGTTTTGAGATATAGATATATATATATATATATATATATTTTTTTTTTTAAATTAAACTATTAACAACGTGACAACATCCCCTAGAGACAGGCAGCCATTTTTATAAATCTAGAGAAGGTGAATACATGCAGAGCGATGTAGTGGTTTATCACTATGTCACCATAATTCTAATTCACTTAGCCTATGCCTGTGTCCCCTGTGGTCCCAACACATTGTGTAGTGGAACTGAATGCTATGGGCCACGTGATGTTCTAGTCCATTAGCCTGTGGATGCATTACACAGGACTAATCTGTGGGCTATACCATTCCACTGTGACTATAATGTATGTCAGCAGAATTTTTAATACATGTAGATTAGAAAACTGTATGATTTCCCGTTTAATGGTCATAGGCTTAAGGCCCTTTTATACAGACCAATGGTTGGGTGAACGCGCGTTCATATGAAAGCTTGTTCCCGATTTTATCGGGCCGTATAAACAGGGCAAAGATTAGCTGATAAACAAGCAAACGCTCATGTAATAGGACCCGAACAGTTGCAACACTTGTGGGTATTTAAAAAGCCATACGTTTTTACAGATGCGTTTTCTTTTGGTTGTGTTAAAAACAAAAAACACAACAAAAATGCCCAAAGTGATCCTGGCCTATAGAGGGTGAGGACATTGTAGAAAGTATCTTCTATAAGACGGCCACGGTAAGCAAGTGTAATCTTTTCTAGATGCATTGCTTAGTTATTCAAGTAAACTTCCATGACTGAATGGTTCTCTTATTGCGGTTTCCCTGCAGGACGACTACATGGAAGCCCTGGCAAGACTTCATGTCACAGTCACCAAAGCCTATAAAGCAAATCCGGACATGAATTTTGAAGTTTTCATTCACAAAGTAGATGGGTTATCCGATGACCACAAGATAGAAACTCAGAGGGATATTCACCAGAGAGCGAATGATGACCTGGCTGATGTTGGACTGGAAAAACTCCATTTAAGGTGAGCTAAAGGGGTTGAGTGCAAATTGGGATGAGTTTAGATGGCCATACACTTAATATAGCTGTTGGCCAAACCTTCATTCATCCAACAGCTATCTCCCCTGACCAGCTCATCAAGACGCACACGGATTGACCCAAACACAAACTGCCATAAGGCGAGGCGGTTGAGGAGTTGCCATACAGCTCTCCTCTCCTAGGGAACAAAGGATCGGACATGTTGAAATCCGTGTCCAATCCTGGTTCTCCTTAACAGTAGATGTCCGTGGACAGTCAGTCTGCCCCCATACACATTAGGCTGTCGGGTCCATGTCTAAGTGTTTCAGGGTACACAGACCCCATACTCCATAAGTGTATACACCTATTCCACAAATGTCCGAACTCTAATCATTCCTCATGGCTATTCTGAAGACTGTGACGTTGCTGCTGGTTCTTGGAATTTCATGTTGCCATCGATGCATGCTCTATTGGTGATTTTGCTTGTGTTATGAACCGATATTTTTCTTTTCTTTCAGCTTCTATCTGACCAGTATTTATGACCACTCAATATTTGAAGCTTTCAGTAAAGTTGTGCAGAAGCTTATTCCGCAATTGCCAACATTAGAAAACTTGCTAAACATTTTTATATCTGTGAGTATATATCCTGTTTTGTTTGCTGTTCTGCCTTGCGGCACATATGTAATATCGAGGATGTACAGCAAATAATTATTATGGTTTTAAAAGGCTGTTCAAACCCATTTAATAATTTTTTTTTAAGACCTTGCATCTTCAAAGTGCCTCAAGAGACCATATCCTATGCACCCGGAGTGTTTGCTTTATGCATCTTGATATCCTTACCCCTTTTACTGGGTTTTATACTTTATCCAGATGGGAAAGATATATACAAAGAAATTGCTTTCATTTTGCAAAAATAAAATGTTGCTATTCTATAAAAATCCTGGTTTACATGCTGACGTCACCAAGCCCTCTCGGCTTCACTCCGGAAAGATAATGCCAGACTATGGAGTACATTGGCTTGTCGGAGTCTGTCCCAAGCAAATCGGGGGATGTCCGCACTTGGACTCCCACTTATAATATCTTCAGTTATGTCTCCAACAAAACTGTACATGATTTTACTATGTCAATATGCCCTCCTCTGTTCTTATTTATAGCAACATTTACTTAACATCTTTCAGTTTCCGAGCCTTGCAGCTGTGTTTTTTTTCTCACCGGCTTCTCTATAGGGAAGTCCTTGCTTTCATTTCTTAGTGCTATGTAAATGAATGAGAGAGACGGCAGCATATCTGAGGGAAAAGAGCACAACAGAAAAATGTGCCTGTCCATATTTGTATTGTATTATGTGCACTCCACGTTTCAGTCTAATTTGGCGGTTTCCTATTACCGTCCAGTGTTTAGAGACTAGGGCTACATTCACACGTGTGACAGATGTTTTTTGAACGGCCGTCACATGGCCGTTTTCAGAGCGATGAGGTTGTATAGGTGTATTCACACAGCCGTTTATTTAAAGGCCCGATAATATTGGCCGTCAGAAAATAGGACATGTCCTATTTTTGGCCGTTTACACAGCCAGACGGCCCCCATAGAAGTCAATGGGTCCGTTTTTAACGGTTGTTCCATGTATTGACAGCAGTTAAAAACTGATCTGGGGCGAGGGAACTATTGGTTCCCTTGATGGCTATCGGCACCGCTTTTGCAGAACCCACAAAGAGACCACACCTGAAGACAGTGCTGCATAGGTGAGTTTTGGAGGCATTTTATTGATCAATGCAGGGTAGTGTTGCGCTAGTACAGGGGGCATAGTGCTTAGTTGAGAACTGTAGCAAATTTTCCGGGACTGTCCAGAATTTACAGAGACCATCCCGGAAAATTACTACAGGGAGGGGGGGAGGGTGTGGAGCATCATCTACATCAGGGCTGTGAAATGTCAAATAAAATTCGTCCGTTTTTTTTTTAACTGCCGTGAAAAACGGATGCAAAACTGATGTCAAACGGCCATTAGAAATGGATGATAGTTTGGAGACGCACTGATGCAAAATGGCCGTGGATGGATTTAATTTGTTAGGTTTTTATTTTTTATCCAAACCCCCTGAAAACACCACAGTGCCCATGTAGATAGTGGCAGAATGCCCCGGTAGATAGTGCCACAGTGCCCATGTAGATAGCCACACACCATGCCCATGTAGCTAGTGCCATAGTGTCCTCTAGATAGCGCCGCACACGCACCACCCCTCCCCTGTAGATAGCACCATTGGGGCTCCCTCTAGGCGCAGAGTCCCTCGGTTGCCGCTCCAGGGGGATCCCCTGACGTCTCTGTCCATATAGGGACAGTGACACGAGGGGCTCTCTAAGAGCGGAAGCTCTGGCCAGTGTGTTGCCGACGCACTAGCAGGCGTTACCGGCAGTGATGTCAAGTGTTTCCCTGGGCTAAGAGCTTAAAGTAGAGCTGTGCCCTGGCAGTCCACTTGGCCAGGATCGGTTTTTAACGGCTGTCGCAAGGATTGATTCCTGAAAAACGGATCCATTGAGTTCTGTGGGGGCCGTCTGGCCGTGAAATCTGCCAAAGTAGGACGTCCTATTTTTTTTTTTGACGGCCAGTATTCACGTTTCTCCCTGTCGTGTGAATGTAGCCTTGTGCTGCTACTGTCTTGCTCTCTGCCTTTTCTGACCTGGTAAATATTTGTTATACTGTCACGGCTAAAAGACATAAAATAGTTATTTTACAGCTCTTGCTTAGTAAATTGATAGATATTTTCTGCCGTTCATGCTGTAGTGATAGAATGCTAGCAGACACTAATCAAATTACATGAGCAGCACTTTGTCTCATAAGGGTGCCCGTGCGTGCAGCCGCCGTGCTGTGGTAGTGTGCATTGTGGTTGAGGAACGCCCTGGTTTTGTGATGCGGTTTTACAGCGAATGGCTGTAGTTTTGCAATGCAGTTTTAGGCCAATCTGCTTGTATAGGGGAGACACATGGTCTCAATATGCGCCACCTGTACAGTCTGCTCAGGCAAAAACCGCATCGCAAAACTGCGACAATTGTGGGTAAAACCGCGTGGTTCTGCTCTGCATGGCACACTATAGCAGCACGGCCGCTGCACGTATGGGGCACCCTTATAGAGGAATTGTGACTGCCACACTTAGCAGTTAAACTCTATTGATAAAAGCTGGATGGGACCTGGGAATGTCAGGAGTATTAATAGACTGTACCCAATGGATTGCATGTATGCCCATCATCTTAGTAGGCTCGAATTCCTAATAATACGGGTTCCTTTTATTTGAGTTGTAAAAGGGCTTCTTCTCTTTTGAGTGACTATAAGCTATACCAGAAATACCCTGGGCTGTGCCTCATGCCTTTTTTTCCTGATTCTCATATCTTTTGAGACGTGTCGTCAGGATCTCATGTGATTTCTGGCTGCTTTGTACAAGATTTTAAGACGCACTCGTGAGTGAACCTAGATGACCCTCTTACTCCGTCCAAGTAACAGATGTTTATAAAA
The DNA here is from genome assembly GCF_050947455.1 of Rhinoderma darwinii. Taxonomy (NCBI): domain Eukaryota; kingdom Metazoa; phylum Chordata; class Amphibia; order Anura; family Rhinodermatidae; genus Rhinoderma; species Rhinoderma darwinii. The sequence goes on from NC_134688.1 coordinate 263,915,926, forward strand.
TAAATCCCACAATTACATTTTAGGAATTGTGTAAAGGTGTTTCCTGGATGGTCTGTGAAGCTGCTCTGCACTCTGGCTGGTAGGAGGAGGGGGGTTATGATCCCCCCCCCCTCTCTCTCTGCTAAACACCACTCACATTTGGAAAAAGCTGTCTAACCAGACAACCCGTTACAAACTGAAATATCGCAGCAGTCGTAAAACAAATCTGCCTTGATGTGTTTTTTTTTATGGCTGTTATGCAAAGGAATGTGTGAGAATACAGTAAGTCTTTGCAAAGTGCAGATTTTATGAAAAATCACACATCACAGGCAGATTTCTAACTGCTCCGGAGTGGGGGGCAGGGTGTAAATCTCAGCATAACCTGCCAGATGTCATTCAGAAGTGTTAGAAAGTTGGAGGACGCCCCCTTTGGGATCTGTAGTCGTAGCCATATTGGTTATTTTCTCAGAAACAAATCTAAAAACAAGATACAAGCTAAAAATGGTATTCCTCCAATTCTTTGTGGCTTATCGGACCAAGGAGATGTTAATTTTTAGTTTTTTAGATAAGCCTTATACATATGTAGGAGATTTATCTGTTTTGTCTTATGTTTTTCAGAATTCTGGCATTGAAAAGGCTTTTTTATTTGACGTGGTCAGCAAGATCTATATTGCAACAGACAGTTCTCCGGTAGACATGCAGTCCTATGAGCTGTGTTGTGATATGATAGATGTTGTCATAGATGTATCCTGTATATACAGGTAAATATGTATGCTGTGTGTTCGTTGTGCAAAATAGCCTCATGTATCAAAAACGTTACTAAGACTGGGCAATTATGCCCTAAATCAAAATCACGATTGTTTGAGCATGTAACCTCGATTACGATTATTGAATGATTATTTAAGCCACACCCCAGTTTGCATTCTGCGCCATTGAATTAATATTGATACCAAGCCTGCTCTATACTACTGTATATAATATACCACCTCATAGTGCTCCCCACACAGTATAATGGCGCATAACTTCCGCTACACAGTAGAATGCTCTCATAGCTGCCTCTACATAATATAATGCCCCCCATAACTGCCGTCACCGGACCACTGTATAATGCTTTCATAGCTGCCTCTACATAGTATAAAGCCCGCATAACGGACTTCCACGCAGTATAATGCGCCCAATAGTGCCTGATAAAAATAATAATATACATACTCCCCTACCCCCGTTTCAATGACAAATGGAGGAGATCCCTCTGGTCTGTGCAGCTCAGATCAGACAGGCGCGGTGACGTAACTGCCTTGCGTCCAGCGATACATAGTGAATGGTGAAGCAGGGACCTTACGGTCCCCTGCTCTACAATTGGATTCAACTTTGTCTGCAGGTACAGTTTAAACCGGGAGAAAATAATTGATAAAACCGAAATTCGCAAGATGACGTACATTAATTGCGCTGAATTTACATTATTTTTCGATTCATTGCCGTGAGGCCCTTTTAAGGTCAAGGAAAACCGACTAAGAAAACCTCAGAAATAGTGCATTTCATATCTGTTCATCCGAGATTGCAGGAAGGGGGGGGAAGTATGGATTGTGCTTTGCCCTCTCCTCTTAATAGGAGCTGGTAAAAAACACAATATACTGCAATACGCACGTTTTTGGGCAACAATCACTATTTCAAGCCCCCTAGGGGGACTAATAAAAACAGTTAAAACGTACCTAACTTTTCAGGTGACTTTTCGGAATAAGCTGTCATTGTTGTCCCTCATGTACACACACCTTTCTGGCCATTATGACTTGTATATGGCATTATTTAGCAGTTATCCCCTCTGCAAAAATCACTGCTCTCAAAATATGTCAGATCCACTTCAATATAACTCATCACTGGTAATTGTGGACAGTAAATATATTAAAACTAAATTTTACTCTCCGTTGTCACAGACCGTGATTGATATTTGAGGAATGTGAATAGCCAGCACCCCAATTGGATCCCCAATTCTGTCTTGCCCTGAAAAAGAGTGCATGAGGTGAAACATCATACAGCATTTCCTATCTCTTGTCCCATAATCTGCAACCAATCCGGCTTGGTACAATAATGCCGGTGCTAGCTAATGTCTGCTATCGACAGAACTATATCGAAGTTTCTACGCTTTTCACCCGCAGTGTAATCTATGAGCACATGAGTTTTACAGGACACTGGAGTGTACATGAACTCCGGCGGCCATGATGCAATTCATAAAAAAAAAAAAAATTATATAAATTTGATATTCCCGTAATCGTATCAAGGAATCGCTGTTTTTACCCATTCTACCCAAGACAGATTTTTTTCTTCTGTTTCCCAGTACTTTAAATGGTGCCGTGAAAAAATACAACTCGTCCCACAAAAAAAAAAAAAAAAAAAGGCTGTGTCGATGGGAAGATAAAAACGTTATGGCTTTTAGAATGTGTGAAGGGAAAAAATGAAAAATGGCTGCGTCGGTAAGGGGTTAAAGAAGCCAATAATGCTATAACATATGTTGGCTTGGTCTAGCCTGCAACGACCTGCCGTAGGGCCGGGTCCACACAGCCCGATTAAGGAGAATTTGGGGCACGTTTTAAGGAAACAGAGGGAAATGTGCGCCACCTTGCAAAGTCACTTGATGCTGTGCCTCCCTCCATTAGTCAGAGTTAAGCCCTATCGACACTTACAGCAGCGTGTACCCATCGCCAGTGGTGAAAAAATTAGTTTCTCCAGTTTTCGGACTTCAAGTAAGGGGGGCAACTTGGTTTTTTACAGCCCTACATGATTTCAGGAGTTGGTACAAGACTGGTGTGTTTAACAACTTGATTCGTGTTCAGGGCTTCCATTACGTTAAAATATCTTGTGATGGTCAATGGTGTTGATTACTGAGGGCTGGCATCTCTGTGTCCATTGGACATCTTACCATGACTCTTCTTGTTACCTATTCCTACCTGTGTCATATACAAGTTTCTTTCTATTTGCACAGCTTGCATGCTGAGTGTAATGGGACTGCATATGACAAGGAGTCCATGGCGATCATCAAGCTCAACAACACAACTGTTCTCTATTTAAAAGAAGTTACGAAATTCCTGTCCCTTGTTTGTATTCTTAGAGAAGAAAGCTTTGAGAGGAAAGGTAAGCATATGGTCGTGCAGGAAGAGTCCAGGCCTTTATTGCAACACAACTAAACTTAAAGCGGATCCGTCGTGTCCATGCTGTCCTGTCTGAGGGCAGCATAAAGAAGTGACAGACCAGCTGATTTTAGTGGTCCGTCAATTATCCGGTACATCGTCACAATTTTTAAAAATTTCATACTTGCGAAGCACTGGATGCAGTGCATGGCTTGGAACCACTGATATTCATAAATTTATGCCCCCCCCCCCCCATTACTCTCCAGATGCTGGTTGACACATTTTTCCCTCTTCCTGTGCATAGGAGAAAAGTGGGAGTCCGCTCCAAGGGGGCTGGAGCAGCCATTTACTCAATAAGGCCTGACTTTTGCGTCTACAAAAAAACGGACCGTATTTCATGCGTTTTTCAGTTTCGTGTGGCATCAGTGTTCCTCATTTCTTTAGCAACTGGTGTGTGAAAAACATGGACAGCACACACCCTTGACTTCATTGGGTGACCAAAATGGGACATGCATTGAGTTTCACGCAACAGACACGTGCTGCGTGAAAACCATTGACGTGTGAATAGCCCCATTGAATTGCATAAGTCCAAAGGCTATCCGGGTTTTTTTTTTTTTTTAACTGACCACACACACGGATGTATAATATGGCAGTCTGAATCTGGCTTAGGTGACAGGCCACTAATATCCGCGTTTCTGGCACTTCTTTTTATTAAGAATTAATATTAGACTTTCAGCACAGTTTAGACCTAGATGAAGACATTACATTTTTTTAGTTTCCAGTAGTTTAGAGTGGAAAAGATTTTAATCTTGTAACAGCCAGCAAGAGTGAAGGCATTATTGGCACTACTGTGTGAAATTGGGAATTACCTTGATGGTACTAAAAAGGAAAAAAAAAAAAAGATCACGCCACTTAAAAACAAATCATTTGCTTCTTTATTGTGAAGCAAATGGTTACATCTCACAGCATAGGCAGTGGAAGGTTTTGCTCCCTGGCCAACCGCCTGTTTCCCGTTATCCACGCAGCACTGGGACCTGACAAACTATGGAAAGTAAATGATGTGTTATTTGCATGGGAAATGCCCGCTGTAGTACTGCAACCCAGGTAAGCAAGATAGAGAGATCATCGAGAAGACTAAAGGGAGTTTTACACTGGGCGATTATCAGACAGACAAGCGTTCATATAACACTCGTTGCTGATAATTGCCCTGTGTAAACTGGAACGATCAGCAGATGAACGAGCAAACGCTCGATCGTCGTCTGATCGGATCGTTTTGAAAAAGTAAAAGATTATCGTTGTCGGCAGCACGTCTCCCTGTGTAAACAGGGAGATGCGCTGCCGACATGATGATGATGGATGGGGACGAGCGATCGGAGTAACGACCGCTCGTCCCCATCCATAGCTTCGTGTGACACGGGCAAACCAGCGCCGATCAACTATGTCTCATTGATCGGCGCTTGCTGGACCGGCCTATTGTCGGCCGGTGTAAAAGGCCCTTTATTCTAGGCACAAACTGAATCTTGAGGTTTTTAGCTTGAGTATAATTTAGATGAGATTTTACACTCCAAACCAATGAATGATGTAGGAGAGATTGAACTTGATGGACATGTCCTTTTTTTTCAACCTAAATAACTATGTAATTAAAAAATGTTTTTGCTTCAAGAAATTAAATGAAATGCGTTTTGATCTCTTCTGCAGGATTAATAGACTACAATTTTCACTGCTTTCGAAAAGCCATCCATGAGGTGTTTGAGGTAGGGGCTTCCACCCATCGGACCTTCAGCCATCAATCCAGCAGTCCAAATCTCAATGCAGTGACTCACAATGGCACACCTGCAAATGCTGTCTAGAGTAAAACCTTGTGGACTTTGCGACCAGTAGCCCAAGTGCACTGCCCGCCACGGTGTGTGTCACTTGAGACAAGGCCAGGGCAAGAAATACAGGGAACGAAGGACAAACCTTGTGGATTTCCATCATCTGCTGTGCACCATTTCCTTTTAAATGTCCGATCATAGTGACATGTTTGCGTTCCTGCCATGATTCAACGGTTTTACATTTTGAAATGGATCATTTTGGTTTGGATTTGTTTTCCTCTGGTAAATCTCAAAAGCAGTGTATGCATGTGAAAATCCGCATGTCATCTTACCTGGTTTTTTGTTTTTCTTTGTTTTTTTTTTAAATTAAATACTGACTTCATTGCAAATCTTTTGCCATTAATATCAAACATGGGAATCACAAATTTGGGGATTGGTTCGCAGAACACAATCTCAAGACCCGAAAACATTCCAGAAGGAGGAGAAATCCTGGCATGCATTACGTGATTCCCTATACCCTGTGAAAGCCCATCAAATCTTCTAGGTGAGAGAAGAAACGCAGATAAACTGGCCAGCTGCTCTCTCTGCTCCTGACACCATTGGAAATGATACCTGGGAATATATTTCAGTCGTTTTTCACTGTATTGCTCTTAGTCCAGCGCACACCTCTATACACCGATTCAGATTATCTTCATATTTGCAGTTCTTCAGCTTAATTCCAAATGCCTATTTGGGCTGGTGCCTATGTATAAAAATATGTTGTGTTTTTTGTTTTTTTTTAATTATTATTTCAAGGTTTGTTGTGAAATAAACTGAACAGTAAGCAAAGGGTGCCATATTGGTCATGAATTTTATAGTTTATTGAAAGTCGTTTTATTATTCACAATATGAAATGTTATTTTCTGTGATTTAAACCATGTATAGTAAGAGGCAAGCAAACTCTATTTAGAGGGCTGCTATTAACCCCACTGATTCTTGAACTACATGGAGAAGTTTTGGTTATTTTAAAGAGTTTCTCCTCCTAAGAGAGAAAAGAAAATCTGTGGCTTAAGTACTGGCAAGAATCATTGCCCTTTCTCCGCCTTCAACTCAGTGCCGGTGCGGTCTTGAGCGGAAGATCGTGAGTACTGTGAGACAGACTGGTTGCCTGGCAACGTCATTTAATAGGCTGTAGCTGTTAGACAGTTTCCATAGCAACCAGTCTGTCAGACCGGTCAGCTGCTGCACTGTGCTTACAGCAGAGGAGGGGAAAAACATCTGGGTAGCAGACATGCTAATGCCATTCCTCCTCTCAAATTTTCATTATTAATAATTTTTTTTCTAAAAAAAATAATAATTAGTGGATCGCGAAATAAACCAATATGGCAAAACTGGTTATGGGGAACCCCATTATGGGTTGCAATGCCCCTTTTTACTGCTAAGCTAATGAGGTATTTGATCACTTGTAGTTTTAGTTGTCATTTATGCACTGATTGATGATTTCTGTTTGGTATATGGGACTCATGCTGTAAATGTTTTTAAGCACATAGATTATCCTGTGTGTACCCTTGCTGGTAAAAATTAACCCTCATTCAGTAACACTACTTATCCACTAATCCCAAATCATTTACGCAGCATTTTATACATCATGTGGCGCCTATTGCAGTTTATAATTCAGATTACGCTTTTTTTTTAGTTTTTATTCTGCTTTCTTCAATCCACTGGTGTATTCTAGTATGGTGATGATTCCATAATGTTGCACCACTCGCTGTACCAAAGGCCCTTTCTTGCTGGATCATTATGTAACAAAGTGCCACTGTAACTTGTCTGTATATGAACCTCTGTGTGGTTGACTAGAGCGCATTCTGCAAATGATCAGTGATTTGGTGAATATGGACCAGAATGAACGTCAACAGAAAATGTGGAAAAAGCTTATATATTTATATTTCCTTTTCAATGAATAATGTATTAACAAGGGTTATCAATAAACATATTTACTCATGGTAGAGTTTCCCTTTTCCCAGATCTCGTCTGGCTTACACCCTTTTAGCAGAACAAGATCGGCTACAGAAAGTGGTCACTTTGAAGAAGTCAAGTAATCACATTGCCTTGTTTTTCAAACCGTATGTACATTTGCCGCCCTCTGGTAGTTAAGTGACTCACTTAAAGGGACACTATCATTTATATCTATTTTTTTCAAACCGTGATGTGAAAAAGCTAAAAAAAAGGAAAAATAATAAATTTAGAAGTTTGTGTTTGGCTCTGTTTTCCTCATTAAATCGCTGCATCCAGGACAGTTGTCTGTCCACTTTGTAAGACTTGTGCAGCATCTATATCATCTCCACTTTTAATTATGTTTTTGAAGTACGTCCACATACTGCGTACTCACTGAAATGCTCGATGGAAAATCTGCAGTGTGCAAGTTCCGCAGCATTTTCGCAAAAGAAACTGACTCCGAATCTACCGCAGGTCAATTTCCACATGTTTTCTGCTGGCTAAGGTTTGTTAAAATCTCATCCACTCTGCTGCTACGGTAATATGTTGTAGAATTAATGCCTGGAAAATCCAGATGGAAATTTCTCCGTGTTAACGCCTCGTGTGGACATACCCTTAAAGTTTGTGACAGGTCAAACATATTGCCTGATCGAGACTGCTAAGGCAACCATTAGATTAGTTCTAAAATACACCCTACTATGACACTGTAAGGTAACACGCGAACACGAGCGTAACGAACAGCTAATGCCTACGGTTTAAGCCGTTTTGCGTATTTGATGATCCGTTTTATTATGGGCATAGACTTTTTCATGATTGTGTCCCTTTAAAGGAAGTTTATAGCTAAGTGCCTGTTCACATCTGCCTGCGGTGTTTCCGCTGCTCTTCTCTGTGTGAGGAGCAGAATGAAAATGCTGGAAGCGCTGGTTCCAATGAGTTTCCATTGTGGGGTCCGCTGGTTTGGCGGAAACAATAGCGCAGCATGCTGCACAGTTTCTGGCATTTGGCCCAGATCTGTGACAGAGGCACCTAACAAAGCCTCCAACGCAGATGTGAACAGTCCCTAACATTCCTGGCAAAACTGATACTTTGTTATACCCTGTGCTGGGCCTGAGGTTGCTTATTAAATAAATAGCACCAGAATCCCTGACTGTCCCCTGCTATGCTTAAGAACGTGTTTGGTGTTCAAAACGCGTAAGCGTTGATGTCTGTCCTGCAAATGATTCTGCAAACACTAAATGGACCGGAATAAAGCTTGAAGTTTCAATCCTTTTGCGCTGGATTGGCAAATTATTCACTGCCTCTTGAGACCAAGTATCTGTTTTGCCTGGAGTCTTCCTACATACAATGATTTGAATAACTATAAAACTTTGCATTACTAATCTTGTACTGGTCCTGAGTTACACTTTGTGTTGTAACACAGAGCTGAATTCATAATTCTGCAGCCTTCAGAGCTAGAAATCGCCCAGCTTTCCTAGTTATTTCAGATCTTGCATTTGCATTGTTCAATCTGTCATCTTAACATCAGAAACTATTCATTAAAGGGGTTGTCTGATTTAGAAAACCCATTTTCAAGGCCCCTTTTAGGGAATTGAGGATGGAGTTAATTGAGGTTGTCCCTCATTTATTTGCCAGAGAGGAAGGTGGCTAAAAGAAGAGTATCTATCTGGAGGGCCTGGCCTGTCCTGTCTGCATTACACAGCCAACCCATTGATTTCCATGGGCAATATTTAATGCTTAATTTCCCCTGTGGTAGTACCGCAGGGGAATCGAACAATTGTGTTGGATCTGCCCACAGTTTACAGCTGATCAGCAGGGTTCCCAGCAGCAAGATATACTCATCACCTTAAGGCCGGATTCACTCGCGCATGTACGGTCTGTGATATACGGACCGTATGTCGAACACACTTCAGGGAGCTGGACTCCTAGCGTTATAGTTATCTATGACTAGGAGTCCCTGCATTGCTCCGGGAGAACTGCTGTGCTGTACTGTACGGGACGTGTAAACTATAAAACAAAAAAAAACATAGTAATTGCCCATATATTTAATTTAACTACAATTCCCATTGTGGGAGGGCTTAAATCAAGTGAAGATAAAGCTTACAATATTAAAGGAGTTTTACTATCCGGGACATTTATGACATGTCCACAGGATATGTCATAAATATCACATGAATGTGGGTCCTATCTCTGGGACCCGCACCTATCTCTAGAATGGGGCCCCCTAAACACCGTTCTACCGCTCTGTGGTCCGTCTGACTCGTGTGATTCCTGACCATGAAGAAGAAAACTGCGTAGCTCGCTAAGCTATGCGGTGTCCGTAAGTCCCATAGTAGTGAATGGCAGTCACGCGGTTTCCGTAACTGCCATTCAGTTCATAAATGTCCCTGATGGGAAAACCCCTTTAAGGGGAAAAAGCAGGAGGGGGTGCTCACTGGCAACCAATCTATAGTCATAGATTCAATCAAGTCTGTCTCTTCACAGTGAGGGTATGTTCACATGGCATCTGTAGGAGGCAGAAAATACGAGGCTGTTTTTAAAAGAAAACCGCCTCTGAAAACCAGGTGTTTTTGAGGCAGATTTGCCGAACGTTTTAGAAGTGTTTCTTCAAAGTGTTTTTGACGTTAACCAGAGGAAATGGTCAAAATCTGCCTAAAAACACCTCAGGAAGTGACGTGCACGACTTTTTTTTTTACGAGGCATAATTTGACACCACGCTTTTTGAAACGGCGGCATAAAATTATGTTCGCAGGTATTTTGAACGTTTATTTTGGAAAGTAATGCGACTGGTGTACGCTCCGAAATACACCAAAAAAAAAGCCTGAACAAACTCTGTGTGAACATATCCTGAGAGCGGGGTTCACTGAGCCACTGACACAGCAGGTCAATGAGGGCTGGCAATTGAAGCTGTCAGACGTCTTTCCTGTCCCTGAAATGGATGACAAGTGTGGATCACAAACAGCAGAGCTTACACGTCCAAGACTCACGAAAGGATTCAGGAACACTAAGGGTTTCATTTTTAGTTGTAGTTCTGCAGCAGCTGGAGCACCACACGTTGGAGACCACCGTTTTAACCATGAAAGTGCCACTGGGCGGTCATCATATAATCAGATAGGGGAGTTGTTCCATAATTTACTGATCCCAGTATTTAGGAAAAGAATACAATCAAGACTCTACAAAAAATAGAAATATAAAATATATATATATATATATATATACACACATACATACACACACACACACACACACACACACACACACACACACACACACACACACACACACACACACACACACACGTCCTGTACTTCTTTGACGCGGGCGTAATTTTACGTGCCGTCTTTTGACAGCAACGCGTAAAATTACACCTCGTCTGAACAGAACATCGTAAAACCCATTGCAAGCAATGGGCAGATGTTTGCAGACGTATTGGAGCCGTCTTTTCAGGCGTAATTCAAGGCGTAAAACCCCTGAATGACGTTTGAAAATAGGTCGTGTGCACATACCCTTAGAGTCCAGGGGGAGGTGAATATTGACTTTTTTTTTTCTCCTCTCATATGGTGTCGGCAGCGGAAAAAAACAGCCAAAAGTCTGCACCAAATAAAACACGATATGGTGCAGACTTTCAGACAGAATCCCTGCAGTACCCGGGTGGAATTTGCTGCGGAGTTATAAACCGCAAGAAAAGAGGTCCTGGAGGTACATTGTCTAGACAGAGAGAACTCTTAATCCACTCACAAAAATTCTAAGGGTATGTGCACACACACTAATTACGTCCGTAATTGACGGACGTATTTCGGCCGCAAGTCCCGGACCGAACACAGTGCAAGGAGCCGGGCTCCTAGCATCATACTTATGTACGACGCTAGGAGTCCCTGCCTTGCTGCAGGACAACTGTCCCGTAGTATAATCATGTTTACAGTACGGGACAGTTGTCCTGCAGCGAGGCAGGGACTTCTAGCATCGTACATAAGTATGATGCTAGGAGCCCGGCTCCTTGCACTGTGTTCGGTCCGGGACTTGCGGCCGAAATACGTCCGTCAATTACGGACGTAATTAGTGTGTGTGCACATACCCTAAGGGTATGTTCACACGGCCTATTTTCAGACGTAATTCGGGCGTTTTACGCCTTGAATTATGCCTGAAAAGACGGCTCCATTACGCCTGCAAACATCTGACCAGTGCTTGGAATGGGTTTTACGATGTTCTGTGCAGACGAGCTGTCATTTTACGTGTCGCTGTCCAAAAGACGGCGCATAAAAAGACGCCCGCGTCAAAGAAGTGTATGTCACTTCTTTGGACGTTTTAGGAGCCGTTTTTCATTCACGCCATTGAAAAACAGCTCCAATTACGTCCGTAATGGACGCCGCGAAAAACGCGAGTACTTGCAAAAACATCTGAAATTCAGGAGCTGTTTTCGTCGTAATTTCAGACGTAATTTGTTAAGACGTGTGAACATACCCTGACTACATGAATCCAGGCTCTCCCACTTTACGCGTCTTAAAGGGAATGTATCATAAAAAACAGTTCGATACTATTTAGATCAGCGTTTTCTTATAAACATATATATATATATATATATATATGTATATATACATATACATACATACACATTGCTGAGTCTGGTATTACAGCTCGACCCCATTTTCCTGAATACCAGACACTCCTATAAACTAGTGTGGAGCTATTTTTCTGGAGAAAAAAAAAATACACTTTTTACTTCATACTCTCAAATTATTGCTATATAATGGTTCGTATAACGCTACAGTGTTGTCTCTGCAAATGTCCACTAGATGGCAATATAATGCTGTTCTTTGTAGCTGGTCCAGTTTTATATATGTACACACACATATTGAAGCGGAGCCAGTTGAAGAAAAGCACATGGTCAGATAATACATATTATGTTTGCAGACATCTTTTCTACGTGAAATTGACAAGAATCGCTGTTGATATTTATCTCATGAAATGTATTGGTAGCGATGTGATCTAGATGATCTCGACTTATGTGAATGGGATGTCTCGACTCTCCCCCAATGGCAAATGTCGGGGAAGAGAAGGATCAGCATTTTGGATTTCAACATGCCCTACCCATTGTTCTCGCAGGAGATAAGCTGCTGCCAGAGGGGTCTGAAATGCATGGCCACCTTAGGCTATGTTCACACTGAATTTTTTGCAGGCAGAAAATTCTGCCTCAAAATTCCGTCTGGAATTTTCAGGCAGATTTTGATCTGCCTGCACGCCATTTGCCACGTTATTCGCGGAGAAGCGCCGCAGGCAAAAACGCAGCGAAGTACGCTTTCTCTGCCTGGCATTAATATTAATGAGAGATCAGAGAAGTAAACACCCGAAGATAGGGCATGTCGCTTTTTCCCACGAGACCGTTTAACGCCTCCGCTTCCCATTATAGCTTATGGGTGACTGTTGCGTTAAACGGGTGCCTAACTGTAGCATACATCACCCATAGGCTATAGTAGTATCCATTTAATGGATGCGTCATGGAAAGGGTCATGAGACTTCATAATGTGTCCATTAAACAGATACCTTTAAAGTCTATGGGTGACAGATGCCACTGTTAAGGTGGGTTTACATGGGCAGATTTCTGCCCATAATGAGTGCCAATCCACGATATAACAAGATGATCGGCGTTTACTAACAGGCCCTTTTACACTAACCAATTCTCTACTGTATGGGGTCCAACGATCTTTTATACGATCGTTTGGTCCGGATGAGTTTGCATCATTGTCGGCAGCACAACCACATGTTTAAGCAAGGAGACTGCCGACAACGATGATTTATTTTATAGCCTGCATAAACCATGTGATCAGCCAACAAAGTAGCGTTTGCTAATTTGTCGACTGATTGCTGCTCTGTTTAGTATACATTGGGAACTTTCCCGGCGTATACGTCAAGCGGAGACCACTAAATGCAGTGTGAAAGAGCCTTATTGATATTGCTTATGGCCTACAAGGGAATGTATGCCTTTTTGAAGATGATACATAGATTTGTAAAAGGCTTGATATTCCAGAAGGTGTTAGTCAAATACATAGGGAAGTAGATAAAATAGAGGAGCAGACTAAAGTGTAGAATGAATGGTGTGATAATGTCAACAATAAGAGAAGAAAGGGACCTGGGAGTTATCATTTCAGATGATACGAAGGTAAGCAAGTACTGTAGTAGAGATGTGTGGAAAGTCAATAGGTTACTTAGTTGTATAAGAAGATGTATTTGTAGCAGGAAGTAAGATTATGCTGACACCTAGTGGCCAGGCTGCATTGTTAAGTGATGTGGTACAGTTGTGTTGTTATGTGCCCAGGACCTGTGGTCACATATTCTGAGATGTGTAGGCCCTCAAGTCAGCAAAGCTCACTGCTATGTAATACTGTTCAGGCAATGGTGGCTTACCCTGTCTGGTGCTGTTGTGCAATGGAGTGCAGGAGCCGCCCTGCAAATTATTGCTGTGAAAGAGACAGCATTGAGTGGAACAGATGGAAGTTTCCTGGGGCCCCCAACCATAGCAACAAGGATTTTTAAAGACCAAGAGAGAGAATGGGCCTGTGTTAAAAGTAGGCGTGCCCCTGTATCAGGGAGGAGTCCGAGCCCTGTCTAAAGAATCCAAGCTTGTAAGCCACCATTGCCACATTCCATAAATCTTCTGCCATTTTGTATTTTGCTGAAATGTTATCATGGCTATGCTTCTTTGTAAAGAAAAGTTTATTGTATTACCTTGTGGCCATTTTTGGAAGATTCCCATCCTAGTAAAGAGACTGTTGTTGTTGTTGTTGTTGTTGTTGTTGTTGTACCACCAAACCTCTTAACTTTCAAGTATCGCAAAGAGGGACAAGGGAGTGGCAAATGTTTTTCCTTTTAAGCCATGCCTCTAAGCACACCCAATTCCCGCCCATACACACCGGTTTAGCCCACACAGTATCATGATCCCATAGTGCCTCCCCACAGTATAATGCCCCCATAGAACCCCCACAGAGTATAAAGCCCCTATATTTCTGCCTCTCGCACAGTATAATAACCCATAGTGTCTCCCACACAGTATAATGCCAAATAGCTGTCCCCACACACAGTATAATGCCCCCATAGATGCCCCCATGCAGTATAAAGCCAGCACAGATACCCCCATACAGTATAACGCCCACACAAATTCCCCCATACAGTATAATGCCCCCATAGCTGCCCCATACAGTATAATGCCCACACAGATGCCCCATACAATACAATGTCCACACAATAGCCCCCTTACAGTACAGTGCTCCCACAGATGCCTCCATGCAGTACAAAGCCAGCACAGATACCCCCATACAGTATAACGCCAACACAAATTCTCCCATACAGTATAGTGCCCCATAGCTGCCCCCATACAGTATAATGCCCCCATAGCTGCCCCATACAGTATAATGCCCACACAGATGCCCCATACAATACAATGTCCACACAATAGCCCCCATACAGTACAGTGCTCCCACAGATGCCCCCATACAGTATAATGCCTTATAGCTGCCACCATATAGCATAATGCCCACACAAATTCCCCCATACAGTATAATGCCCCAATAGCTGCTCCCTAAAGTATAATGTCCCCTTAGCTGCCACCATACAGTATGCCTCCTTAGCTGCCGCCACACAGTATAATGCCCCCTTAGCTGCCCCATACGGTATAATTTCCCATATTGCCCCATACAGTATAATGCTGCCTAAGCTGCCCCCATACAGTATAATGACCCCTTAGCGGCCCTTAGTGCCAGTGCCCACATATAAATGGTCAGTGCCCACATAGGTAGTGCTAGAATGCCCATGTAGATAGTACCGCACACAGTGGCCATGTAGATACCACCCATATAGTGTCACAGTGCCCGTGTAGATAGTGCCACATCCCCTTGAATATAGCACACCCCCCGTAGACAGCGCCATTGGGGCTCCCTCTATGAGCGGAATCCCCTGCCAGAGCATCGGCCACTCTGTGACCGGGGATTACACTCCAGGAGCTGCCCCTGACGTCATTGTCCATATATATATATATATATACAGTGACGTCAGGGATTCTTTCGGGAGCGGAATCTCCGGTCAGAGTGTTGGCAACACTCTTGCCAGGAGATGCCCCTGACGTCACTGTCCATATATGGACAGTGATGTTAGGGGCTTTGAGATGCTGGAATCCCTGGTCGGAGCGTCGGCAACGCTATAGCCGGAGAATCCACTCCAGGAGGACCCACTGACGTCACTGTCCATATATGGACAGTGATGTTAGGAGCTTTGAGATGCCAGAATCTCCAACCAGAGCTTCGTCAACGCTCTGGCCGGGAAATCCGCTCCTGGAGGAACCACTGACGTCACTGTTCATATATGGACAGTGACATCAAGGGCTTTCCCAAGACAGGAGTCCCTGGCCAGAGAGCTTGCATTGCTATGGCCGGGGACTCCATAGTTGAAAGCCTGACATCACTCACTGTCCATATATGAACAGTGGCGTCAAGGGCTTCTCCAGTTTCAGCGCTTAAAGTAGCACTGTGCCCGGGGAGTCCTCTAGGAGTGGACAGTGAATGCTGAAGCAGGGAGCTGACGGTTCCTTCCTTCAGCTTTGGATTCAACTGTATCTGTGCCCTGAGGACGCAGATACCATTGACACCGGGCCATACCATCGGAGATGGTTGGGAGATATGAATATCACGACAAAAACTTCTGGTGCTGTTGTGCAGTGGAGTGCAGGAGCCTCCCCGCAAATTATTGCTGTGAAGAGACAGCGTTGGATGGAACAGGTGGAAGTTGCATGGGGCCCCCCCAACCATAGCAACAAGAGAGAGAAAGCCCTGACTTTGTGTTCTCCTCTAAAACACACCCTGTCACATTTGTAACAGCTTGTAGCACAAAACCCACGGCGGCAGCAGCGGTCAGATTGAGGTTGGTGCGTACTGTGATGGGAGTGGACCTGTCCAGTCACCTGACTTGAGTCATCCGACGTGAAGTCAGGTGACCGGACTGGTCCACTTTTGGGCCGGCACGCACCGACCTCACTCAGAGCAGCAGTCTGAGTGAGGTCGGGCCAGACCAAACGATCTCGTGGGCCGGAGGTTCCCTACCCTATTGTCAATAATTTTAAGAATTATAAAGCGGGTGCTATATATAGAATATTTTTTTAAATTAACATAGTGATGTATATATGGATAACAATATTCTATGTTTCTATGCATTAGGAGTTGTTGCTGTAGTTTCTATTCTATAATGACTTTTTTGTAGATGATCACTATACATGGTGAGATTTTACTGTAGTTTGATAGTAGAAAGCTTTGTTTTTAATGGTGGTCTATTAATGGGGGCCTAAGGTGCAAGTCATATTGGTACTACAGGCTCCAGAGTTGTAAATTCAGTACTGCTTGTAGAGTGTAAAAGTTTTATTTTTGACATCCGACCCCTACGATCTTCAGAACAAACAGTCTGGAGGGCTCTTCCGAGTATCACATCCTTTCATCTCCAAGCTCCTAGTTGTATCTCCAAGCTGTGCTGTTTAAATCTCTGGGCTTCAAGCTGATAACATCTTCTGACATGTCTCTATGACAATTTAGAATATAGAAAAATATGCACAAAAGTGCATGTTCCCCTTAAAGCAGTGATTCTCAAAATGTGAGGCAGTCACTTGGCATGGCATGCCTCACAAGTGTGGCAAATCTGACGGAAGCTGCGTACAGACCCTCCGACGCAGATATGAACAGAGCCTTAAAGTTTGCTAATAAATTTGTTAGCCAACCAGGGGTTGTAATATGCATAGGTCCACGTATGTACTTCAAAATTGCCAAAACCGCTTGAATACTGAATTTGGTTTTAAGCCAGGATTGTTAACCCCTTCCCTCCACAGCCATTTTTTGATTTTTCATTTTCGCTCTTTCCTCCCCACCTTCCAAAATTTTTCTGTCGATTATAGCCATATGAGGGCTTGTTTTTTTGCAGGACAAGTTGTAGTTTTCCATGGCATCATTTATTGCATCATATCATATACTTAGAAACTGAAGAAAACTGTAATTCCTCCATTATTTTTAGGGTTTCATTTTTATAGCGTTCACCATGCCATAAAAACGACATGTTAACTTTATTCTGTGGGTCAATACGATTACGGCGATACCAAATTTATATCGTTTTTTTTATGTTACCACTTTTACAAAGAAAAAAGTAATTGTTAAAAAAAAAATAATTGTGTCGCCATATTCTGAGAGCCATAAATTTTATTTATCTGTCAATTGCGGTGTGAGGGCTTGTTTTTTTGCAAGACAAGCTGTGGTTTTTATTGGTACCATTTTGGGGTACATATGACTTTTTGATAACATTGTATTTCATTTTGTGTGGGAGATGAAGTGACCATAAAAAACAGCGATTATTTATTTACTGCGTTCGCCATGCAAGTTAAAAAATCTTATATTGTTGGGACTTTTACAGCTGTTGCTATACCAGTTACTGTATGTTAATTTTTTTTTACATAGCTTTTGGAAGAAAATAGGAAAAGTATTTGATCCCCTACCAATCATTAAGAGTTCAGCCTCCTCCAGACCAGTTACACGCTCCAAATAAATATATATAATTTTGACAATGTGATTTTCTTTTTTTTTTTTAATATAATCTATCTCTCACTGGTAAAATTAACCTAGCCTAAAAATTCTAGACTGTTCATGTCTTTGACAGTGGGAAAACTTACAAAACCAGCAAGGGATCAAATACTTATTTCCTTCACTGTATGTATATATATATATATATATATGTATTAGAAAGAGGGGGGCGACCCCCTCTAACTGCTCATCGTGGGGGGGGCGGCGTGATGGTTGCTATGGCTGCCTGGGGGCCTAATGAAGGCCCCCAGGTCCGCCATCTTTGTGCACCTATTAAGCCCTCCGTCAGGGCTTAATAGTTGCCTGTCAGAATCACGATATACTGCAATACATTAGTATTGCAGTATATCGTGAAAGTGATCTAACGATCGCTGGTTGAAGTCCCCTAGGGGGACTAATAAAAAAAAGTAAAAATGAGTTAAATAAAGTTTCAATTATAGCATAGTAAAAAAATAAATAAGTAAACATAATTGGTATCGCCGCGTCCGTAAAAGTCTGAACTATTACAATATGTCATTATTTAACCCGCACGGTGAACGCCGTAAAAAAGAAAAAAAATGTAAACGCCAGAATCTCTATTTTTTGGTCACCTAATCTCCCACAAAAAATGAAATAAAAAGTGATCAAAACATCGCATGTACACCGAAATGGTATTATTAAAAACAATAGCTTATCCCGCAAAAAAAGCCCTCATACCACTTAATCGACGGAAAAATAAAAACTTTATGGCTCTCGGAATTTAGCGACACAAAATAAATGTTATTTTTTACACTTAGGTTTTTACTTGTAAAAGTAGTAAAATATAGAAAAAACTATATAGATTTGGTATCGCCGTAATTGTATTGACCCATAGAATAAAGTTAACATGTTGTTTTAATTGCACAGTGAAGTCCGTAAAAACGGCGCACAAAAAACCATGGAGGAATCGCTGTTTTTTTTTCATTTTCTACCCCACAAATAATTTTTTTCCCGTTTCCTAGTACATTATATGGCCAAATAAATGGTGCTACAACAATCTACAACTTGTCCACAAAAATCAAGCCCTCATAGTACTATATCGACGGAAAAATGTAGACGTCATGGTTTTTGGAAGGCGGGGAGGAAAAAACGAAAATGAAAATCTGAAAAAGGGCTGCGGCGGAAAGGGGTTAAAAAAAACAACCATTTTATTTATGTAATGTTAATTTCCCACATTTGGCTGTGTAGAAAAATGGTTGCAATTCCTAAACGTTTCACAAGATATTTTTGTTCAACCCCTTGAATTAAACCTGAAAGTCTACACTTCAATTGCATCTCCGTTGTTTAATTTCAAATCCAATGTGGTGGCATGCAGAGCCCAAATCATGAAGACTGTATCACTGTCCAAATGTCGCACATTTTGATCAAATTGTGTGAGCCCACCTGCCACGACAAGGCAACCTCTATGAGGTGGGTCCCTACACTGCTCATACACCCAGAACTGGGACTAAGCTACGGTATTCATCCCGTCAAAACGACGGAACCTTTGCACAACGGAGACAAATTGAAACCATTGGCACCGGATCCGCCACCATTGAAATCAATAGTGATGGGCTCCGTTCCGACGGAAAGCTCAGACGGAATTTCGGAACGGAGCCCTGGCGCAGATGTGAATGAATCCTTACATACATTTTTTTAACCTTCTGATAACCAGAGTTAGTGCCCAAGTGAATAAAACATGGATTACATACTGCAAGGTACAACACACCAAAACACATACATTTCATGACAGCAAACAATGTAGACACTATAAAGTACCAAGTAATAGTTTACTATTATGATCACATTAATATAACTTTTTGTGCAATGTAGAAAAAATAAACAAAGAAATAAATAGAAAAACATTATTTTAACAGGTTGCTTTAAATAAAATGGTAAAAAATAATTAATTTCAAGGTCTAAAATGTTAATTAGTAGTAAATAGTATTTTAGATACCTTTTAGGGCAGAGATGGTCAAACTTTTCTGCTTCTGAGAGCAAGCCACTGAGGTCCTCAGTGTACTTACCTCAGTTGTCCAAATTACAGCCACAGATGACCCCATAACAGCACATGCCCACCAGAGATGCCTCCATAACAGTCACAGACATCCCCATACAGTGTAAACCAGCCACAAATGCCACTAGCACTGTGTTCACTAGCCACAGATGCCCCATAATTGCACATGCCAGCCACAGATGTCCCTTTAACAGTGTGTCAGCCACAGATGTCTACATAATAGTATGCCTGCCACAAATGCCCCTATAACAGTATGCCAGCCACAGAAACCCCCATTACAATGTCAGTCACAGACAGCACATAAGAGTATGCCAGAAACAGATGCCACCATGACAGTATGTCAGCCACAAATACCCTCCCTTACCCCTGCTCTTTAGTGGCAGTCCCATTCTCGCTTAAATGAGAAACTCGTTTGGACCCTCTTTTGCAGATTCCATCACATGGTAAAAAATAGTGCAGTCTGTTGTGTGATGGATCCATTACAGCTTTATTTCAGTTTTTTTGTTGTTAAAACGGAACAGAAAAATTAAATTCAGAACTCAGCCTTAGGCTACATATTTGCGGATGGAAAATCCACAGTGTATTAGGCTGGGTTCACACGACCTATTTTCAGGCGTAAACGAGGCGTATTATGCCTCGATTTACGCCTGAAAATACGGCTTCAATAAGTCGGCAAACATCTGCCCATTCATTTGAATGGGTTTGCCGACGTACTGTGCCGACGACCTGTAACTTACACGTCGTTGTTTGACAGCTGTCAAACGACGACGCGTAAAATGACTGCCTCGTCAAAGAAGTGCAGAACACTTCTTTGGACGTTTTTGGAGCCGTTTTCTCATAGACTCCAATGAAAACAGCTCCAAAAACGGACGTAAAAAACGCAGCGAAAACGCAGTGAACAATGCGAGTTGCTTAAAAAACGTCTGAAAATCACGGGCTGTTTTCCCTTGAAAACAGCTCCGTATTTTCAGACGTAATTGCTGTTATGGTGTGCACATACCCTTACTGTAGTAGCAAACTCGATGAAATTTTAAAAATCTCATTCACATGCTGAAGAAAATTTCTCTGTAGAACTTGAACTGCGGTGATTTTTAAAAAAAATCGTAACAGCATGTCAATTTTTGCTGCGGAATAGTTGCATAATCTCTGCAGACTTTCCTGATTGAGTTTAGTAGGGAGGTGAAATTCTGCAACAAATAGCAAAATCTTTGAATCTACAACAAAAATCGCAAGTAGAGAAGTTCGATTTAAAATAAAATAAAAGTCCATACTTCCCTTCCCTGGCGTTCCCATAGTGACACTTCACTTCTCCACTGTCTGGTCTCAGTTCTGCCGGCCTTCTGGGATGACTTTTCATCCCATGTGACCGTAGCAGCCAATCACGGGTTGCAACAGTAAGATGGGAGAAAATATCATTCCAGGATCCTGGCAGCTCTGACACCAGTCCTAGGAGGCATGACACATCGCTATAGGAGAGTGGGCAGAGGTGAGTATGGCCTTTTTTTAGGCCCTCATCTGGTGTTCGCACTAAATCAAACACAGACTTTCGGACAAAACTCCCTGCTTAATAATTTTTGGCAGCAAATCTGACCAGTGTGAACATACCCTTAGAGTTGCTGACAAAGTCCTTGTAAGTAAGAACTTACTCATGATAGATCATTTGAGGAATCCCATTCATTTCTAAAGTACCAGTTATCAGTTTGCATCAGTCTTTATTAGTTCAGTAATGATCAGTTTTTTTCTTTTCAATTTGGCTAGGTTCAGGGCCTGTTCACACCTGCGCTACTTTCTCCGGCAAAATGACGGACACCAGAGCGGAAACCTGACATAACCCATTAAAGTCAAAGGGTTCCGTCGGGCGCTGTTGGTTTCCATCATGCATTGGATTCGGCGGCTCAGGTTTTGAATTGTTCTGCTACTACGACATAAAAGAGAAACGGAAAACCCAAAGACAGGTTTGAAGAAAGCTTGAACAATCAAAAAGTTAAACTTTTGCTTCAGTTGATATATGCTCCATTCTTTACTGATCCGTTTTTTGACTGATCAGTTATTCACATGTCCTGCGGCGCTGGAAGGGATTTCCCTCTAGCTGGTCAAACTGCGTTCTACGCAGATGTTTCTTCATGACAGAAAAAATAGCGTTCGAGTCTGTGCTATTTTACCCAAAAAATGTAAAACTTACTGAACGTAATTGAACTGAAGCAAACTGAGCTTAAAAAACACCCATTGAATTCAACGGTGTTTTAACTAAAGCGTTTATTTCAGAACAGAAAAACGAATATCACAAAGCAGAGTGATCTTAGCCTTCCGTTTCCATTTATAACTGAAACCGTTTATAACTGAAACCACGATGCATTGACAGATCTGTCATAAAGCTGATACCAATGGCGCCTGATAGACCCCATTGACTTACCTCATTTAGTGTCATGGTGTCCCTTCATTTGACAAAAAAAAAAGTGCTCTATGCAGCGTTTTTCTTCTTGTCAAATCTGTGGACCCCATTAAAGTCAATGATGGGGTTCGTCAGTGTCTGTTTGGATCTGTCAGAAAATGAATAAACAAAAGTGAGTACAGAAAAAAAATTGCCAAAAATATCTGAATCTTGACGTGGGATTCATCAAAATTCGTTGGAATCTTTAAAAAAAATAGATCCAGCTGAGCTGTTAAAGACCGAAAATTACAATCATGTTCACTAGATCAGATGCAAATGATTAGAAGAACGTTACAGAGGATATTGGAATAACCCGTGTTATTTTTAAGGTGCCCGTACACGCTGCGGCCGAGCTGTGGTCTGTACAAGTGAAGCACATGGTTTCATCGCAGCTCAGCCACAGCGTGTATTGGTGCACATAAACATGTTTAACTTTATAGATCTAAAGAACTCTCCGACGCCTTTGAAAACAAGGAAAGGGATATGAGTCTGGAAAGGGACTTAAAAAGATTTCCAAATATTTGGACATCAATTGTTCCACTGTCCAAAATATCATAAGCGAATATTTCAAACTGTCAACTTGCCCAGGCAAGGCCAGGTTAAGCCCAAGAGCCGACCACAAGTTACTGAAAGAAGTTTCTAAGAACCTCAGAATTTTATCACAGGATGTACAGGTAGATCTTGCCACGATTAACCCCTTAATGACCAGCCTATTTTAAACCTTAATGACCAAGGTATTTTTTACGTTTTTCCATCATCGCATTCCATGAGCTATAACATTTTTATTTTTGCGTCGACATAGCTGTATAAGGTCTTGTTTTTTGCGGGACGAGTTGTATTTTTTATTAGCACCATTTTGGGGTACATATTATTTATTGATTAACTTTTATTAACTTTTTTGGGGGGAAGTAGAAAAAAACAGAAATTTGGCCACTCTTTTTTGCGTCCTAAATCGACGCCGTTTACTGTGTGGTATAAATAACACAATAACTTTATTCAGCGGGTTGTTACAATTGCAACAATACCACATTTCTATTGATTTTGTATGTTTTACTACTTTTACACAGTAAAAACGCTTTTTTTCAAATTATTTGTTTTTGTGTCTCAATATTTGAAGAGCCATAACTTTTTTATTTTTTCGCCGATGCAGTCGTATGAGGGCTTTTTTTTGCGGGACGACTTGTAGTTTTTATTAGTACCATTTTGGAGTAGATGCGACTTTTTGATCACTTTTTATCACAATTTTTTAAGTCAGGATTCACAGAAAACAGCAACTGTTCCATAATTTTTTACAGCGTTCACCGTGCGGGTTAAATAATGTAATAGCTTTATAGTCTGGGTCGTTACGGATGCGGCGATACCAAATATGTGTAACTTTTTAAGCTAGTAAAGCAGTTTGTAAGGGGAAAAATTGGGATTTTCATTTTTTTTTTCACATTTTTTTTAAATTAACTTTATTAAACTTTTTTTTTACTAGTCCCACTAGGGGACTTTAATATGCGATTCTCCGATCGCTTTTATAATACACTGCAATACTTTTGTATTGCAGTGTATTATGCCTGTCCGTGTAAAACGGACAGGCATCTGCTAGACCATGCCTCTGGCATGACCTAGCAGACGTTCACTACAGGCAGACCTGGGGGCCTTTATTAGGCCCCCAGCTACCATCAGAGACACAGACACTCAGCGATCTTATCACCGGGTGTCAGTGGGATGAGAGAGAGCTCCCTCCCTCTCTCCAAAACCACTCAGATACGGCACTCGCTATTGAGTGCCGCATCTGAGGGGTTAATCGGGTGAGATCGATACTTATATCGATCTCACACGTTCGAGCAGGGAGATTTAACGGCTCCCTGCTCTGTTTATTTATTCTGATGCAGCGCCGTAAAAAGGCTTATGCATCAGAATAAAGCCCATTAGTGGCCGCCGTGAAAAGGCGTATTGTGGGTCACTGACGGGTTAATGTAAAGTGCATGAAACTACCATTAGAAAGAGGCAACACAAATTAGCTTTACATGGGTAGCGTGCCAGGGGAAACCATCGCTGTTTAGAAAGATCAACAAGGCACGAATAAAGTTTGTCCATAAACACTTAGGTAAACACCAAGACTTCTGAAACAATGTGCTCCGGACAGACAAGGAAAAGGAAAACATTTCACCAGAAGAACCTGATACCAACCGTTAAGCATGTTGGTGGAAATGTTCTGGTTTTGGGCAGCTTTGTTGTATCAGGTCCTGGACAGTTCACCATCATTCTATCCACTATAAACTCTTCATTGTAACAGAGGGTGGATAATGTGAGACCATCTGTCAGAAGATTAAAGGTCAGATGAACGTGGACCCCATAAGTATACATCCCGTTTTTAATCCCATCGAGATGCTATTGGGGGGATGTAAAACAGAGTATATATGCAAGAAACCCCTCAAACATCGCACAGCTGAAAAAATTCTGAAAGTTATAAGAAACTGTCGGGGTTGTTTCTGTCATTGGGCACAATACCAGGTATTAGAGGATGAATAAATGATTACATAGTCAATTTCTTTTTGTTTCTTGTTTAATTATATCACCTTTTATCTTTCTAGATTGTTTGAACAGAGATCAAACATTGATATGTCATATGTCACGTATGTTCAAACATAAAACAACTTTACATGAGGTGTCCATATGTTTTCACTTGACTGTATGCAAATCACTTTATGCTGTACTTTACTGTCCCCAAATTTGAGGTATTCTACCCGTCAATATCTTTTGTTGAAATGCAATAATGGAAATGTAATAGTGGTACTTATCTACTTATTCATTTGGAACTAGATAAGGATGTCAATTTTGCAGTTCTGGTCCATCATGCGTGACACAATTGTCATTACTTGAACGTGAAACATATAAGGGTATGTGCACACGTAGTGACCAAAAACGTCTGAAAATCCAGAGCTGTTTTCAAGGGAAAACAGACCCTGCTTTTCAGACGTTTTTTGACCAACTCGCATTTTTCACTGCGTTTTTCACGGCGTTTTTTACGTCCGTTTTTGGAGCTGTTTTCATTGGAGTCTATGAGAAAACAGCTCCAAAAACGTCCAAAGAAGTGTCCTGCACTTCTTTTGACGAGGCTGTATTTTTACGCGTCGTCGTTTGACAGCTGTCAAACGACGACGCGTAAATAACAGGTCGTCTGCACAGTACGTCGGCAAACTTATTCAAATGAATGGGCAGATGTTTGCCGACGTATTGTAGCCCTATAATACGCCTCGTTTACGTCTGAAAATAGGTCGTGTGAACCCAGCCTAAAGGTCTCTAACATGATTTCTACCTAGATTTCAATTTTTTCTTTAAAGAGGCTCTGTCACCACATTATAAGTGTCCTATCTCCTACATAAGGAGATGGGCGCTGTAATGTAGGTGACAGTAATGCTTTTTATTTAAAAACGATCTTTTTTCACAACGTTAGGAGCGATTTTGGTTTATGCTAATGAGCTTTCTTAATGCCCAAGTGGGCGTACTTTTACTTTCGACCAAGTGGGCGTTGTACAGAGGAGTGCATGACGCTGACCAATCGGCATCATGCACTCCTCTCCATTCATTCACATTGCACTAGCGATATAGTTATATCACTATGTGCAGCCTCATACACAAACCCTAACATTACTACAGTGTCCTGATAATGAATACACATGAAAGCTCATTAGCATAAACCAAAAT
The DNA here is from genome assembly GCF_050947455.1 of Rhinoderma darwinii. Classification (NCBI taxonomy): domain Eukaryota; kingdom Metazoa; phylum Chordata; class Amphibia; order Anura; family Rhinodermatidae; genus Rhinoderma; species Rhinoderma darwinii. Next base: position 263,941,554 of record NC_134688.1, read on the forward strand.
CGCTCCTAACTTTGTGAAAAAAGATCGTTTTTTCAAATAAAAAGCATTACTGTCACCTACATTACAGCGCCAATCTCCTTATGTAGGAGATAGGGCACTTATAATGTGGTGACAGAGCCTCTTTAAAAAGACTTCTGCTTAAACCTTATTCTAAACTATAAACTAAAATTGGTTTCAGTAAGATCCCACATAAATGATAGAACCGTAGTTCCGCTCCAAACACAGTTGATTTTGTACTATTACATCTTTATTACAGCTGATTTGTAGTATTACATGCGGCCATTCAGACAAATGGCCGTCCAAGTAATACATGGGCAGTTCAAATCCACCAGAGCAGATAGGGCATATGGACAGGTGTTGTCTTCATGAGAAAACCCCTTTAAATTTAGTTCCATGGCAACTCCTAACTGATTTCTTATACAGACCATGGAAAACCAAGGTAACCTTTACTGTCTTTAGCGGCGTACAAGGATAATATCTATCTGCCTCACATCATCTATCTGATGCTGTATGTTCAGCACTGTCTGTCACCTTTATCTCATCTACCCGATTTTTTCACTTTTTTGGGAACGTTAAAGTCTCCTGGACTTTCTTCACAGTGTAAGTTTCACAGATAACATTGCACTCAGTGCCAAGCAAAGAACAATAACTTAAAAAGCGTCTTTCTTTAAATTCCAATTTCATCATTTCGCAGAAGTCGAGATCAATAAACCTGCTGTTAACAGCTTTGTTAAGAACTTAGCTGTAAAATGAAATAATGCTCCTTCTTCTGGCTGAAACTGCAGAGATGTTAATTCGTTGGATCTCATGTCAGTTAAGGGCAAATTAGCCTTCCAGCTTCCAGTCATGACTCATTATACCATTACACTACCATGCAATTTAGATCCAATAAAAACTATGACAGCGTTTTTATCCACTTCATTAAGCTACTAATTTCTTTAAAAAAAAAAAAGTACATTAATCTTTTTACAGCTCCACACAGAATGGCGTATCTTCAGTCTATAACATTGATCGCAAGTCGGTGGAAAATCATTTTTGTGCTACTTCAATGTAAATAAAGTTCTTAAATGTCTTTTTCGAGGCCCATATTGACAATACTAATCGTCCTACTCCTAATTAAAAACAATTCCTTTATTGTGAAAGATAAGAGAAGAACAAGCTAAGAAGGTATATAACCAAAGACTTTGCGTTTTTGAGGTTTATAAATATCCAGAATAATTGAAATGTAAGCATTTGTTACAAGCAGCAGGTCTATTTCTGCGCGCTGATCATCCCCCAGCTATTAATCAGCAGCTTGGGGTCGTTGCTAAAGACAACTTCGGATTCATCAGTGCAGGTCAGACGATCAGACGGTGTTGACCCCGTACCTTTTTGCAATTTACACCTTCGACTTTCAATATAATTCTCCTATATGTCACTTGCAAAAGTATTTGGACGATTCCGTGGTGGTTGGGTATTTCACTAATGGGGATGATAATGAGAATAGGGAGATATCGGGATAGGTTCAGTTCCTGGTCTAAAGATGACTACTTAGTATTGAACATCAGCAAAACAAGAGAGATGGTGATTGACTACAGTAAAAAAAAAAAGAAGGAAGGTATTTGATCCGGTGACTATTGGTGGGGAGGAAGTGTCAGTTGTTGATAATTATAAATATCTGGGAGTGTACCTTGATAATAGACTAAATTGGAAGTTAAATTGTGATAAACTGTACAAAAAGGGTTCAAGTCGTCTTTATTTTTTGCGTAAATTATGGTCTTTTAATTTTTGTACAAAGATGTTACAGATGTTTTATGAATCTGTTGTGGGGAGTGTTTCTGGTGTTGTGTTACTGATATGCAGATTTGGGACTCCATTAGGGTCAGTGTTTAGCTCAGTGAGGGTTAGTGGTGTCGGGGGACCCGCACCTATTTCAAGAATGGAGGTACACCAACCCCATCCCTGCCTAGTGACGCGCCCACTGGCTGCAGCATCCAGGTGATGAAGGAGGTCTGAAATACTGTAAACAGTCGAGCTTGCTAAACAAAAGACTGGTAAGTTTAAAAAATTCTGCAAAATAAACAATTAAAGTGATTTTCTCATGACAGATATTTATGGCATATCCACAGGCTATGCCATATATGTCTAATAGATATGAGTTCCACCTCTGAGACTCGTGCTTATCTCATGATCGTTGGCATGACGAGGCGATCGCTAGCTTCTGCATCCAGGCGGTGAAGGTGGTCACTAATCCAGAAACAACCGTGCTCGCTGAGCTACACTCTTATCTTAATTCCCATAGAAGTAAATTGGAGTTACGAAAATGCTATTATCAAGTTACGGAAACAGTGTATCTTGCTGTGCTACGCTGTATCTCCTATTCATTTCTATGGGAGTTACAGAAACAGCACATCTCATCAAGCCCAGCTGTTTCTGGAATCCCGACCACCTTCACCAGTCCCCCGTTTCTGAGATAGTTGGGGATCCTAGAGGTGGGACCCACATCTATCAGACATTTATGGCTTATCCTGTGGATATGCCATAAATATCGGTCATTAAATAATCCCTTTAATTGTTTATTTTGCAGATTTTTTTCAACATTTGTGATCCTTTGACATTTCCTTTTTTGAATGATTGGCAACTCATGGCATGATACGGGGTTGTACTGCCTTACCAGTGTACCAGAGGATAGACAATAGGCCCAAGTTCTGACACAATAATGGGATCCAAAGGTACCGTTGAATACAACCCAATTTGAAGCTGACTTTTGAACCCATCCGCTCCTATGGATGATTTTTAGGGGTCGATTAACAAATAACTTGTAATTAATGGTGATTCACTAAGAGCAAACGTGCTATCTTCTTTTCGCCTTTTCAAACAATACATTGCAGGACAGAAAGATAAATGCAACAATTCTGTTACTGGAGTTTAATTTCCTTCCTGACCTTTCCTGCATATAGGTGAGGACAGGAGAGGATATGGAGCTTTTTATAAGTTAAAAAGTATCTATTTGACAACAACAAATGTGCACTTTATGGAACCAGAACATAAGAGCTGTTATCTATAGACACCAGCAAATATGAGCTATCTAAGTAATTGACATCCAGAGAATCTCAATATATATATATATACTACTGTCTACAATATAATGAGTGGATGGTTCAGTATAGCCAATGCGTACCAGCACATTTTCCATAGAGGAAAATAGACTGGGTACTCTGTAATTCACAATCCATCTGAAAATATGCTTCCTGCATACCTTAATGGGCCATTAATAGTGGACACTATTGTCTTCAGTGGCAATCCCTTGGTGTTTACAGAACAGAAGATTTAGCTTAGTGAGCCACCGATCAATGCAATTATTAGGGTATGTTCACACGAGGGCGTCCGTACCGGCTGAAATTACGGGGATGTTTCAGCCTGAAAACATCCCCGTAAAATCAGCCGTAACGGCATGTGCAGGCGCTTGAACGCCGCGTCAATTACGGGCGTAATTGGCGCTGCTATTCATTGGAGTCAATGAATAACGGCTCCAATTACGGCCAAAGAAGTGACAGGTCACTTCTTTGACGCGGGCGTCTATTTACGCGCCGTCTTTTGACAGCGGCGCGTAAATTACGCCTCGTGTGAACAGACAAACGTCTGCCCATTGCTTTCAATGGGCAGATGTTTGTCAGCGCTATTGAGGCGCTATTTTCGGACGTAATTCGGGGCAAAAACGCCCGAATTACGTCCGTAAATAGGCCGTGTGAACATACCCTTAGAATCCACCACTACTTGTTGTATTTTGTGTTTTTGCTATTTTCCTGTCTATGAATGACACAAATGCTTTTCCAGGCCTCATTTAGGCCCCATGCACACAAACGTGCTTTTGCGGCCGCAATTCCCCCGAAAATCAACGGGAGAATTGCGGCCCCATTCATTCCTATGGGCCCATGCATACGACCGTGCTTTCCATGGTCCGTGCATGGCCCAGGAGCCCGGACCCCAGAAAGAACAAGCAAGTCTTATTACGGCCGTGTCCTGCAATCCGGGCTCATAGCAAATAATGGCCGCGGCCATGTGCACGGCTCGCGATATGCAGGCGGCTCTCGGGTGACACTCCGCTGCCAGCTGACTCGAAAATCACGGCCGTGCTCATGGCTACAGTCGTGTGCATGAGGCCTTACACTTTGCTTCACTTTTATAAGACAAAATTCTATGGAGACCTTGCATGCGACAGGTATGTAGCATGTGGTGAGAGGGGGCTCTGCATGTATATATTCACCTGCTTGTGGTGACAGCGTCATATCATCTACCTGCAGCTGCCACTAGGGGTGCTTACCGCATACAGATTTATACATTTCCCAGTGAATTCAATACTTAGGGTATGTTCACACAGCTTATTTTCAGGCTTATTTTAGACCGTAAAATGCTTGTATTATGCTCCAAAATACTCTTGAAATAAGCCTGCAAACAATTTCTCATTGATTTAAAAGGAAAATACAATGGAATTTTTTCGCTGTTGACTTAAAAAAAGCCTTGTAAAAAAGAGGCGATACACCTCAAAGTATGCTTTTAAATACGATTGAAATATATTTTAAAATACGCTTGAAAAGTACTGGCAAAGATAAAAAAAACGCTTAGAAAATCAGCTCCAAAAACGGCTGGATTCAGACAGTATTTTTTCTTGAAATCAGACTCGTATTTTTCTGCTTCAAACATGGGCCGTGTGAACATACCCTAACTATGTAAATCCATTTTTAGTTATCTCTCCCTAGTGGTGGCTGCTTATACCCAGAATTATATGTGGTTTTCAAGTAAAAAAAACAAACCTGCTCTCCTATAAATGTTATACAATTAATTTATTCAGAATTGTGGTCAATAACGTTAATAAAGGCGTAATACATGAATACATTACACATGAATACATCAACACAATACAGGGGGCATGTCCGAGCAAAATGTGTCCGCATATCTGAGAAATATTGTTTGACTCTTGAGCTACCTCTACATTGTCACTAACTTTTTAACAAACTTTGTATAAAGCAATAGTACAAGCGCATATAAGAAACTTTGTGATATATTTCATTATAAAAAATGACTCTTTGTCCACTTTTCAGGCACCCCCTCCTAACTATTTACTCATTCTGAATTTATTGCTTTTTCCATCTCCTCAAGACAAAACGGACTATCAGCTCACTGAGGAATCAGGTTACAGCTGCACATAGAAAACTTCAGAGATGAAGGAGAGGGAGCGAGCAGAGGGAGAGAGAGAGGCAGAGACACAGATACACAGAGATGTACTGCAGCTTCCTAGTAAGTGTTATATCTCACCCCAGTGCTAGATTCACATCTACACTGCTCATTAGCTGTGTAATCTCCTCCATGCTGCTGCAGCTTCTATATATGTGATAGCTAGAGATAGGAGAGCAGGACCATCCTCTTCTATGTGGGCAGTGTTTCGGAGACATGACAGTAATTAAGCTCCGCCCACTAGCTCATGGAAAACTGAGAAAGAGAGATAAAGCCTGCAAAGGGGAAAACTGATAAATAATGCAGAATATAAGTCAAAGAATGGACAGTTATTCCTCATGTACACACATTTGACAACTTGTTCTGAAAAGTCACTTGAAAGGTAAGGTACGCGGTTTATCTTGCTAATATGCCATACATATTTTAGATAGGAATACCTTTTAAGACTAGATAAAGAGGATAATTTGTGGTGACCACCTTTAAATCTGGAGAAACTCTTGACATTACAGCAGAATCATATCTTCTGTCTTCTGTATGCTAAAACTTTTTGTTGTACAGCTGTATTATATATTTTGTTTCTAGTTTGGCTTTTGCAGGAAACATTCTAAACTATAATAGCAAATGTCATCCTCCCACTCCTATGTTTTAACAAAATAAATATGTGGCCTTAGGTAAAATAATAGGAAATCATTTTTCAAATGGCAGTGTAATTTCGTACTGAGGTGACAATTTACTACGTCAATACCGCAGTTCTCCTTACTCCAAGAAAAAAAAAAACATATTATTTTTCCCAGAGGATAAAGGGATTACCTGTCCAAAAATAACTGTTTTGTGAGCACTGGTTTTACGGGACAAGATATAGAAATTCTTTTTTTTCTTGTATCTTATGAGTTTCGCTGCCGACTCACATCATGTCTTTGCAGCTATGTCTCTGTCTGTATCTGAGACATCAAAAACTACCTTTTTTTACACTTCCTGGGGGAATTTCAGCTTCCTCCTATTAAACATGAATAATAAAATCCAAAGCTTTCATCCTAATGGGGTTAGAAGGAGGCGTCGGCTTTTTATAGCTCTTCAGATGATCCAAAAGCAGATGAAAACGGCACAAAATTAGGAAAGAGGATGATTCAAACTGGAACGCTTTAGAACAGTTGTGGAGCAACTCAAAGTCTCTATCCTGCTGCTAGTGGATTTAGATTAATTAAGAGTGAAGCCCCTCTTAGAATCCAAATGATCCAATAAGGATTGATGAGGACCAACAGAGAATTCTGGGAAAAGTAAAGTTCCTGGTGTGTGACAATGTGTTCTGAACTTTAAGATAAATCTTCTATTACTTTTTGGTCACGTTTTATATTGTGATTTCCTGTAATCTAAATGTCTCAAAATCAATATACATTTGGTGGTAGAAAGATCAATCTGAGTGGTGAACAATTAGCATGAGCTAGCGGCACGGGTCTTGCCACAATAAAATATTCATACTTTCCTACTACCTGATAGAAGCTACTATGCCTTTGAATTTGTTGAATGTAAGTTGCAATAGGCAGGATTGGACATCCACATCAAAGTGCCATTGTGCAAGAATAGTATATGGATTCTTTAATTTCCAACTGCTAATTTGATGGCAGCGGCGTCATTATTTAGGACCTACCTGTGGATAAGCAATAAATGATTGAGATGGGAACACCTCTTTAACTAACTTGGAATGTAAAAGAAAGTGAAAACTGTCATTCTGATTGAAACTCACTTGTGATGTCACAGAAGTTTTTGTGACAAAAACACAATTATGATGTCACTTTAGCTTACCTCACTGAAACCGCTTGTGATGTCACAGTAGATTTCCTGACTGAAACTCCCCTGTGGTATTTCGCATCAAGCTGAGTGATACACAATTGTGATGTCACAGCAAATGACAACTGTTTATCTGCTTGATTTCACATGTGATGTAACAGCAGCTAACCTGACTGAAACCAACTTGTGATGTCATAACAGATGTGCTGAGGGAAACACCATAGAAATGTCAAGGTAGCTTACCTGAGTAAAACCCACTTGTGATGTCAAACAATCTTGTCTGACAGAAAGACATTTGTAATGTCATAGCTACCTACCTCACTGACATTTTTGTGATGTCACGCTGGTTATCTGACGGAAACACAGTTGTTATGTCACAATAGTTTAACTCACAAGCAAAGTTTAATCTATAACATGCCTTTCCATTTGGAGGGAGAGCTTGAAAACGACAGCGTGTAAAACACATTCCAATGTCTCCTATTATTACATATTTCTCACACTGAATTGTTTCAAAACGTAATACTACATACATTGAACCTAAGTTAGCAAATAACAACATTTCTGAATTATAACTACATTTTAAAAAGGAAGTTATACAACGCTCATGTCTTCCATATTCAAAGGTAACTGCCCTATAAACTTAAAGAGGCTCTGTCACCAGATTATCAAATCCCTATCTCCTATTGCATGTGATCGGCGCTGCAATGTAGATAACAGTAAAGTTTTTTGTTTTTTTTTGAAAAACGATCATTTTTGGCTAAGTTATGAGCAATTTTATATTTATGCAAATGAGCCTTTCTAATGGACAACTGGGCGTGTTTTCTCTTATTTCCAACTGGGCGTGTATTGTGTTTTTAGCAACTGGGCGTGTTTACTTCTTTCACTTCACAATCACACTGGGCTGTGGATCATGCTGGGCTGGAACAATGAGAAGTGTATGACGCTGATTAGTCACTGATTGGTCAGCCTCTTTACACTCCTTTGTACAACATCCAAATGGTAAAAAGTAAAAACACGCCCAGTTGGTAAAAAAGTAAAAAGTAAAAACACCCCCAGTTGTCCATTGAGAAACTCATTAGCATAAATATAAATCTGTTCATAACTTGCTAAAAAATGATCGTTTTTCAAAATAAAAACCACTGCTGTTATCTACATTCCAGCGCCGATCAGATTATGTAGGAGATAGGGCACTTATAATCTGGTGACAGAGCCTCTTTAAAGGGAACCTGTCAGTGACTTTTTGCTAAGGGCAGCATAAAGTCGGTCACTTATTTCTGATAGTGAAGTGATTTTAGAGAACTTACATTTAGAATGTTGCAGCGCTCTGGGAGGAAGAAGACTGGCGTATTCACAAACTGTCACAACCCCCGCTCAGCCACCTATGATTGACATCTTTCTCCCTATTAGGGTATGTTCACACATAGTAACCAAAAACGTCTGAAAATACGGAGCTTTTTTCAGGCGAAAACAGCTCCTGATTTTCAGAAGTTTTTTGTGCCACTCGCGATTTTCGGCCGTTTTTGGAGCTTTTTTCAATAGAGTCTATGGAAAACGGTTCCAAAAACATCCCAAGAAGTGTCCTGCGCTTCTTTTTCGCGTCCATTTTTTTATGCGTTAAAAAAACGCAGCGAAAAATGCTCTGTCGGTACAGAACGCCGTTTTCCCATTGAAATCAATGGGCAGATGTTTGAAGGCATTCTGCTTCCGATTTTTCTGCGTTTATGGCCTGAAAAACGGCCAAAAATAGGCTGTGTGAACATACCCTCACTGTGCACAGGGAGAAAGCTGTCAATCACTGGTGGCTGTGCGCAGGGAGTGGCAGCTCATGAATACACTCGACTCCATCCTCCACATCCATTTTCATGAATACGGACTCCAGCGCCCACATCACACTACAACCTTTTAAATGTATTCTCTTGAAAATCACTTAAAGGGGAGATTCCAATATTTTAGTTATTTTTTTAAGTCACTGCAACGCTTCTCAATTTATCTATTAATGCCCCCTGAATATCGTTATCTACGTTTTTATTTTTTAATTTACCATTATTCTCTATTGTTTGCATTATGAGGTTTGTTTACCTCTGTGTGTTCCTTGTTTCGCTTTTCTGGTCATACAGTTCCCGGCATGCACCGCTTTTGTCCCAGCATGCAATGCGCCGGCAGCAGGGACTCATCACGCCTACTACACCCAGCTATAAACATTTTCTAATCTAAGTTGGCATTTTAATGCTCTCATTAGATCAGTGAGAGCTACCGATAAATGCGCAACATATCAGTGCTGTACCAAACAACACTCTCTTACATAATGGTAAAAAAAAACTTAATTTGACCCCAGAGCCGGAGTCCCAGAGCAGAGCAAAGCGCTAGTATATATGGACAGTGTTGTCAGGGTCTTCCCCAGAGCCGGAGTGCCGGGCAGAGCGCTAGTATAGGCTCTGCTCCAAGACTCTGGGGAATCCCCTGACATCACTGTCCATATATGGACAGTGTTGTCAAGGTCTTCCCCTGAGCCGCAGTCCCGGGCAGAGCGCTAGTATAGGCCCTGCTCTGGGACTCTGTGGAATCCCCGACGCCGGAGTGCTTGTCAGAGTGCTACTAGCTACCGGCTCCTGACAGCACATCATATCTTTTGATTGTTTCGGGTCCGCTGCTAAGAGGGAGAAAAAGACGCGCAGACTCTGTGATATCGCAGGAGTGGGCATGCGTGGTAAACATTACTAGTGTAGAAAACACGTATGCTCAGAGACTAGCAGTGTTTACCCTGCATGCTCAGAGACTAGCAGTGTTTACCCTGCATGCTCAGAGACTAGCAGTGTTTCTCTCCCCTAGCAGCAGACCAGAAACTATCAGAAGAAAGGGAGTATCCGGTCCACCACTTCCCTTAATGTACAGTGACGTCAGGAATGACGTACCCGTACATTGAACAATCCGGAAAACGGAACTCAGATCATGAAAGTAAGGATTTTAATACTGGAGACGCATCACATGACCGGTGCTGGAATTGGGTGTTAGAAGATTAAATAAAAATGTAAGTATATTTGCAAATTGCATTATTTTTATATGTGCAGTGAAATAGAAATTAGTTAATTGGTTCCGGAAAAACCCCTTTAACTATCAGACATATGTAACAGACCACTGAAATCAGCATTTCTTCCCTCTGAGAGAGCAGCATAAAGTCACTGGCAAGCTCCCTTTAACCCCTTAAGACACGGCCAATTTTGGCTTTGAGGACAGAACAATTTTTTTATATTTCCCTTTTTGCATCCCGACGCTCATAACTTTTTTATTTTTTCTGCGACGTAGTTGTATGAGACTTTTTTTTTTGTGGGATGAGTTATACTTTATGTAGGTACCATTTTTTGGTACGAATACATTATCGTTTAATTTATATACATTTTTATAGTGGCGAAGATGCAGAAAAAAAGCAGTTCCGCTGCAGTTTAAATATATTTTTCTTACACCATACACCGATCATCATAAATAATGTTATACATTTGTGTTTAGGTTGTTACGGTCATGGCAATACCAAATATGTCTATATTATTTCATGTTTTGTAACTTATATTTGAAAAAGTTTATGTATTGTTAAAAAATTTGTATTTCTGTGTATTTTTTTACTTTTTTTATTTATTGAACATTGATTTTTTTTTACATTAATTTAACTTGTTTTTTTTTTTTTAATTCCATAAAGGGATTTTTCATTTTTATTTTTTAACTGAAATGTACTGGCATAGGTGCCAGTACATTAGCCTGTGTACTGATTGTACACAGGCAGTTGTTAGGGCATACCTCAGTATGCCCTAACAACAGGAAATATGTTCAGATAGCCCTGGGGTCCTTCAATGGACCCTGGACTGTCTGGCTATACAAGTTATGGGCTTTGATCGCGTCACAGGGATTTTCTGTGACGCGATCAAAGGGCAGTCCCCCCTCCTCTGAATGCCGTAGCCAGCTTTGATCGCGGCATTCAAGGAGTTAACGGCGGAGAGAAGAGGTTTCTCTTCTCTCCGACGTTAGAGCGGGGCTGTGGCTGTGTATTACAGCCGTTGCCCCGCTCGTGATCGCTCGCGGACACTGGCTGTCACACAAGATAAGAATGCTCGTCCTAATGCGTGAAGTACCCGCTGCTCAGGACGAGCATTCTCGTCCTGTGTCGGCAACCAGTTAAAAACTAGTTGCACCACCCTTATCATGAATAACTAATAGCTTTCTATAATGTGCTATCAGTCTTTCACATCGCTGTTAAGGAATTTAATCTCTTCTGCTTGAATTTTGACCTGCAGTATTGGTAGGTTTAATGTATGAACGAACGGCTCTTTTCTGTTCAGGTCCTGCCACACTGCCTCTGCTGGGTGCAATTTAGGACTGTAACTTAACCAAGTCAAATATTTCTTGGGTTTGGTCCATTGTCTGCATGCTCCAATTTTTAAACTGCTTTACATTATATACTATTTAATGTATATTTGAGATACAATGCAGAATTAATACTGTTAATATATTATGAACCCACTTTTTTGCCCGGAATATTCCATATTGTGGTTCCATGAACATATATCTCTTTTAAGATTTTCTTTGGTTGTGGCCTAGTACTCTTGTAGATGATGGTGATTATTGAAGTCTTATGATAATGTTCATTATATAGGCATTCATTTTTCACAGTGATATGGGTAAAAAAAAAGATTTTTACTGTAAATAAATGCAGTAAAAACTATAGTAAAAATTATTTTATTTCTTTACTCCGGTGCTCTTAGGCTAATATATTTGACTCAGGGGCCAATAGCAAAGCTTAATATTGGGCTCCCTCACCAGGACATCAAAAGCTTATGATTATGTTAACTGTGTCTTCTCCTCCTTTCTTTGGTCTCGAAGTGATCTACATCTATTTTCCCACTCTCGCCTTCCATCATTGACAGTTATCAATAACTGTACCTCACATTTGAGTGGAGTTGTTTAGTTTGGCCCTTAGTTGCTGGGCCCTATGACACGTGCTATGCCTGCTACTTATGATTTTGCTGAAGGATCAGAAACTATTAAATGTGTCAAATATGCAACAATTATTCAAAAGGACTCAAATCTTCAGAAAGACAGAATTCAAAGAATAGACAGGAGCATAGCTAATGGGGGACTTGTGAGGAATGAGAATTGGGCCCTGGGTGGCTGAGGGGCAGACAAGCCACTCTCCATTGACCAGGATATTTAGTAACCGCTAGGGCAGCAAACCAAATTTTTGCACCAGCGAGGGAGAGCCCAGCTAAGACTTTAGAGTAGGCCATATCTTCAATAGACACACTTTCCAAATTAAAGGATGAACAAGGTATTTGAACTTGCTGCTCAACCTCATGTTCTCTAGGCCAGCCACTAAAGGTGCACAACTAAGGTGGAAAAACTGTTCTTCTAGTTCCATCATGTGAATTGCTTAGTTATCACTACTATCAGTTGAAGCTAAAGAAAGATGGTGTTTTGTGTCGTTTATAAAACACATCTTGAGTCATTTGTTAGTTATTCTTTAGCAGAATGAAGAAACAAATGTTAGCACTAACACCTTGTTTTACTTCAGCATGGCACATAATTATATAGCAACTAATTTAGGGTTAAAATGATGAGATGATATCAGGCGATGACCATATCTGTTTGTCCTCCTTAGTAATCAGTTATACTGCAGACATGGTACTTTACAAATAAAATCCAAAGAAAGACGCATATAAAACGAAAAGACAAACACAACAGTTGGCAGCACTGTGTTCTATCTTAGTTTCTTCTGATTTACCACCATTTATCACCCAATTAACACAATACTGCATAAAGCCAAGTTATTTGTAATAAAATAAAACACATTGACAACTTTTCTAGATGTGTCTCAGACAACCTGTAAGAAACAGAAAGTTCTCTGGTTTTATTTGTGAGACTGAGATAGGTTATAATGCAGATGTAATACACACAATTAACCATAGATAATAAATAGGAGATCAAGAGAAGAGAAGTCCTTCGGTTTCTTGGTGTTTGGGAGAGCACCTTGGAAATGGTAGACAATACAAGCATACCTAAAGTGTGGTGTGTATATATATATATATGTGTATATACATATGCATTTAATGGACAGCTCATTAGAGACCCATCTAGTAGCGTGTTGGGCTCCTTTGGCTTTCAGAACTGCAGCAATTTTTCGTGGCATAGATGTTGAAATTGTTCTGCAGGAATATTGGACAGGATAGCTTCTCATAGTTCCCTCTAAAGTGTCCTTCTGTCATAGCGTAAATGGCTGCCTTGAAGGGATGAACTTAGTTGGGCACAACGCTTAGGTAAGCCCTACTGTTCAAACGTCCATCTACAGATATCAGGGTATCCAGGTTTGGCCAATAAAACATTCCCCCACCATTACTTCACCAGCCTGAACTTTAGACACCTGACAGGAAGGGTTCATCGATACTTGCTGCTTTCACCAAATTCTGACCCCCCTATCAACATGGTGCAACAGAAATCTGGATTCCTCTGACCAGGCGATGTGCTTCAACTGCTCAGTGATCCAATTTTTGCACTCTTTTGCTCACTGAGCCTTGTCTACCCGTTTCACTTAGACAACAATGGCACTCGAACTGGTCGTCTGCCCGTCCCTTCTAAGGAATGATGACGTGTATTTGAACACGGTATTTGGAGCACCAGCGTTATATTCAGCTGCAATTTGCGTGACTGTGCATCGCCTGTTAGTCAGAACGATTCCTGACAATCTCCGCGGACCCCTTTCCTCGATGAGCACAGAATCCTCTTTCGTTGGATGCTTTTCCTCGATTACACCATTCTTGGTATACTCTTGACACCGTTGCACAAGAAAACCCCACAAGGTTGGCAGTTTTTGAAATACTGGGCCTGGCTAGTCTAGCACCGATGACCATGCTTCGTTGGTAGTTGCTCAGATCTCTTGATTTTCCCATTCTAATGTGGATTCATGCTGAAATTGATCCATGGAAAATTGCTCATTTTTATACTGCACTCCAGAATAATATGTCTAATTTTCATACTGGGAAGCTCCAAACTTGAAAGGGAACGTGTCTCTAATAGAGTTGGCATTCAGTGTACATACGCGCACACACATCATAATGCCATTTTTTTTTCATTTCTATCTTTAAAGTGTGAATATGTTATGATAAAGTGACGGACTAAACGTTCATGCACATGGTCGTCCTATAGATCCGTGCTGTATGGATTTGTAACATTGCACCCATAGAAATATGGTCCCATAGTGTAAAATTAATTTCACACAGAAAATTGTGGTATGTTCCATCACATGCCTTATTATGTAAGTATTCTCCCCCAGAAAAATTTCTAGGCAAGAATACGGGGCCATACGGATGCATCATAAGTGCGGCAAAGTACTTCTGGCTCTGCTTTGTGTATGAGGCCTAAGACCATTTAGACATGTCATGTGTAGATGTGTAATTTTTCTTTTTATACATATGTACAGTATCGCTACTGTGCTACAGAATGGAAAATGGCCACTAGTGAAACCATGTCAAACATTAAAGCCCTGCTGTTCCATATTAAAACATTATTTCATAGTGGCATGCCCCTTGGCTATGTTCACACGGTGGATTTTTCATATAGAAAAATCTGATGTGGAATTGTCCGAGAAACTGTGGCAGACTGACCATAAGATTTCTGCCACGGTCTTGCATTAAAAATTGCCGCATTTTTGCACGAAGATTAGTCAATATCAATGGGGCTAATCTGCCTGTAGTAACCCGACGCAGTTTTCGCGGCAGAATACGCAGCGGAAAATGCTTCAACAAGTGACATGTATAAATAACGGGGCTCCCTGATTCTCTGATTGGGGAGCAGTGCGTTTTGGGATGTTATATGCTCACAGAAGTCTAAGAAATATGTTGTTAGGGCTTAGGTGACTTCCACCAGGAACGAGGTAAAGGTATTTGAGGCGCACACTTTTTCAGATATCCCTATAACAGTCTCAGTGCCACCATAACAGTTTTAGTGATGGAAGTTCCTTCTTCCTATTACATTTAATGCTCCTATGCTATTGTCCTTGAGACTAGCAGGAAGTTACATATTTTCCATTACTCAATGCCTGGACAGAAGAGTAGCATCCCAGTCAACATACTATTGCATTCTAGGCCACATAAGTGAATATTTTCTAAATAGTATTTCAAATTTTAAAAAGTACATTATATTATTTTATATTAGTATAGTATTGCTCTAAAGTCTACTGAGACAAAACTGGAAACTCTGGCATATTAGTTTTAGAAGCAAAATGTCCCCGGAATTTGAATATGCTGACAGCTTTATAAATCAATTAAAATATATATATATTTTTGTAACACGTGTATGTCAAATATAATATATGTAGCTCAGAAAACACAGGTAGACGGTGCTTCATAGGGCAAAAAGTATAACTACAAAATATTCAAATAGTGTATGCTAGGGGAATGCATTTACTTATAGGGGTTGTGCTGCCAGACTCAACTCCCACAGAAGCTTAATGTAGGTCTCAGATGTAGAAGCTGGAGCCTGGCTTTCCCTCCGGGCATCCCTGGCAATTTGGTTGGCACTTTGTGAAGTCTGTATCCTTTTGGTGGAAAATCTGGGCGTCTTTAGGTATATTATAAAATGGCGGATCATCATAGGGCGTTTTGGTACAAAGTACAATGTAGTTTTGTCACGTTTTTGCCGTGAATCGCGGCAAAAACCGCGACGAAACGGCATTGTATATGTCCTGCAAAAGGACCTTTAGACATAAGGTCACATGACCTCATCTCTAAAGTTCTTACTACTGTTTAGAGACCTGCTGGTCACATGACCGCAGGTCTTTGAGCAGCAGCAAAATTCCACAGAGAAGACTGAGGTGAGCTGCTATGTAAGTATAAGGGGATGGATTTGTTTAAGGGGTCTCTATTTAGGGGGTCTGGTGTGGGGTCTGTATTTAGGGGGCCTGGTTTGGGGGCTGTATTTAGGGGGTCTGGTCTGTATTTAGGAGGTTTGGTGTCTGTATTAGTTCAAGGGGTCTGGGGCCTGTATTTAGGGGGTCTGAGGTCTGTATCAGTTTAAGAGGTTTAGGGTCTGTATATTTAGGGTTCTGTGTTAGTGTAAGGGGTATGGGGTGTGTATTTAGGGTGACTGTATTAGTTTGACATCTGGGATCTGTATTTAGGGGGTCTGGTCTGGGGTCTGTTTTAGTTTATGGGGTCTATTTAGGAGGCCTGTTCTAGGGTCTGTATTAGTTTAGGGGTCTTTATTTAGGGAGCTGTATTTAGGGGTCTGGTCTTTGGTCTGTATTATATTAAGGGGTCTGGTCTGGGGTCTGTATTACTTAAGGGAGTCAGGTCTGGGTTCATTATTAGTTTAGGGGGTCTAGTCTGGAGTCTGTATTTAGGGGGTCTGTATTTAGGGGTCTGTATTAGTTTATGGGGTCTGTATTTAGGGAGCCTAGTCTAGGGCCTGTATTAGTTTAGGGGTCTTTATTTAGGGGTCTGTATTAGTTTAGGGGTCTGGTCTGGGGTCTGTATTAAGGGAGTGAGGTCTGGGGTCATTATTAGTGTAGGGGGTCAGGTCTGGGGTCTGTATTTAGGGGTCTGGTCTGAGGTCTGTATTTAATTAAGGTGCTTGTTCTGGGGTCTGTATTTGTTTAGGGGGGTCTGGTCCGGGGACTGCAATAGTTTAGAAGGTCTGGGTCTGTATGTATTCTATAATATAGTCTGGGGTTCAAATGTATTAGTCTGAGTAAAAGGGGTTGTCCAGGCACATCGATAGGTCATCAGTATAAAAAACGGTCAGTGCCCGGACAACCCCTTTAATGTATAGTCCTGGGCCTTGGTGTCTAAATTTGTGTGTTTCTAGAGAGGATGGAAATGGCTGCAGAAGTGATGGGCAAAGATGTCTCATCAGGAGAAGTCGCCATAACGGTCTGCGTCAGATGGAGAAGAAAAGAAAACGGCTCCCATCAAGTAAGACATCACTTGTGAGTCACTGGATCTATAGAGGATCTGTCCCCTCTCCTGACACGTCTGTTGTAGGAAATCCTTATATTCTACATATCTTTGTGTACCCAGGACTAATAGACAAATGCGTGTTACCATTCCCATTGTCAAGAAGAAGTGTCCCTCTGATACCGTCAGTGATGGCTGGAGACTGTCAGTATGTAGGAACACAGCCCTTTGACAAGGGGAATCGTAACAACCATTTGTCAATGCTCGCACAGAAAGGTGGTGTTCACTATAGGTCACTATAGACACGGCAGAGCGGCGGTGGGGAAGGGTGGCCCAAATTTGTGAAACAGCCCAGGGTCTATGGCAGGGGTCTCAAACTCGGCCGGGTAAGTGGCCCGCATATAGAAAAAATGGGAAGTTGACAGGCCGCATTACTTTCAAATTTGATACAATACAAAATTATTGTTAATCAATTAGTTATTTGAACTACTATAACACTATATTACTAGAATAATAATACTACATTACTATAATAATACCGCTAGGTTTAAAATTTGAGATATTTCTCCACGTGCTTATTTCAACAATCCAGCTTTCCAGTTTAAGTGTTGCTAAATGCAGTCCGGCGGCTCAGTTAGCACACATGTCAAGATTGGGCAGCCCCTTTTTAGATAGTGCCGCAGTGCCCTCTGTGGATGCTGCCGCAGTGCCCTCTGTGGATGCTGCCGCAGTGCCCTCTGTGGATGCTGCCGCAGTGCCCTCTGTGGATGCTGCCGCAGTGCCCTCTGTGGATGCTGCCGCAGTGCCCTCTGGATGCTGCCGCAGTGCCCTCTGTGGATGCTGCCGCAGTGCCCTCTGTGGATAATGCAACACACCCCTAGATAAGGCCACAGTGCCCTCTGTAGATAAGGCCACAGTGCCCTCTGTAGATAAGGCCACAGTGCCCTCTGTAGATAAGGCCACAGTGCCCTCTGTAGATAAGGCCACAGTGCCCTCTGTAGATAAGGCCACAGTGCCCTCTGTAGATAAGGCCACAGTGCCCTCTGTAGATAAGGCCACAGTGCCCTCTGTAGATAAGGCCACAGTGCCCTCTGTAGATAAGGCCACAGTGCCCTCTGTAGATAAGGCCACAGTGCCCTCTGTAGATAAGGCCACAGTGCCCTCTGTAGATAAGGCCACAGTGCCCTCTGTAGATAATGCAACACACCCCTAGATAATGCCAGTGTCCTCGTCAGATACTGTCACACACCCACTTGTAGATAACGCCACAGTGCCCTCTGTAGAGGCTGCCACAGTGCCCTCTGTAGAGCCTGCCACAGTGCCCTCTGTAGAGCCTGCCACAGTGCCCTCTGTAGAGGCTGCCACAGTGCCCTCTGTAGAGGCTGCCACAGTGCCCTCTGTGGAGGCTGCCAAAGTGCCCTCTGTAGAGGCTGCCAAAGTGCCCTCTGTAGAGGCTGCCCCAGTGCCCTCTGTAGAGGCTGCCCCAGTGCCCTCTGTAGAGGCTGCCCCAGTGCCCTCTGTAGAGGCTGCCCCAGTGATGTCAGGGGCTTGCCCAGAGCTGGAGTCCCAGGCAGAGCGCTAGTAGGCTCTTCCTGGGACTCCAGCTGTGCTCATGCCATCACTGGGACTCCTGCTCTGGGGAAGCCCCTGACATCATTGTCGATGTATGGACAGCGATGTCAGAGGCTTCCCCAGAGTCCCGGAGCAGAGCCGATAATAGCGCTCTGCCCGGGACTCCGCTCTGGGGAAGCCCCAGACATCGCTGTTCATATGTGGACAGCGATGTCAGGGAATTCCACAGAGTCCAGGAGCAGAGCCGACACCAGCGCTCTGCTCCGCTCTGTGCAAGACCCTGACACACTGTCCATATATGGGCAGCGATGTCAGGGAATTCCACAGAGTCCCGGAGCAGAGCCGACACCAGCGCTCTGCTCGGGACTCCGGCTCTGGGGAAGCCCCAGACATCGCTGTTCATATGTGGACAGCGATGTCAGGGAATTCCACAGAGTCCCGGAGCAGAGCCGACACCAGCGCTCTGCTCGGGACTCCGGCTCTGGGGAAGCCCCAGACATCGCTGTTCATATGTGGACAGCGATGTCAGGGAATTCCAGAGTCTCGGAGCAGAGCCGATACTAGCGGCTCTGTGTCCCGCGGGCCGCAGATGACAGCCCCAGGGGCCACATGCGGCCCGCGGGCCGCGTGCTTGAGACCCCTGGTCTATGGTATACTTAATCCGCCACTGATATTATAGTATATTCTAAAAGCATATTATTTTATAACCACAACCCAAAATTTTAGGAATAAAAATCACAATCCCTCCTTAGGCAGCTGTAGATGTATATTGGATATAGTGAAGCCAGAAAGTGTGCATCTAACCTGCATACTTTGAGTATTTTTCCATTCCTTTGCGTGGCTTTTGTAGATGTATTACTATGTTGTGCATGCTTTCTAAGTAGACAGGCTTTTCCTGGTGTAATGTTTTTTTCTTACTTTGGCGCAATTTCCTGCTGGTTACATATGGTACAGTGCTATTGAGACAATCAGATGTCTATTCTCTTGTGTTCCTCCTCCCCTCTCACAGCACGCAGTTTCACATAAACACAGAGTGAGAGAAGCTGCAGTTGCATCCCAGCTCTCTACCCCTTTCTCCACCCTGTCTACTCTTTACTGTAGACAGATATTTTGGTGGAAGAGATTCCTAAATATTTACAGATCGACTGCAGATTTGGAAAAGGGAATCTACAGGTTGTTATAAGGTGAAGAAAATAAACGGTTCCTCCGAAATACATATATTCACATGTACCACTGATTTAAAAGACTTTATGTAAATAAATCTCAAGAGCTTGTCCCATCTGGTCAAACTTTCCACATATTAAAGCCACCCTAGTGAATAGCTGATCCCTACTGCAGCTGAAATAATGATTATTACAGCTGTCAATGTCAGGATAAGCTGCAGCAGGAACATTTAGTGTTAAAAAGCCCCATTCAAATAAAAGACCAATCATGTTATACACGGTTGAACCCACCAATTTCGGCAGGACTGGCCAACCAACTAATTTGTATGCGGGTGTCTACACCCCGAGAAAGATATCGGGGGAAAGATGGGTCGGGCATGTTGCACTTCAATGAGTGTTCAGCCAACAGCTATCTAAGGTGTATTGCCATCTTTAGACCTACCTTATGTCCTAAATGTGTAGATAATACTCTAGAAACTACTTACAAATTTTTCTATCAGTGTTGTTTCACTAAGAGCAAACATAAATCCCGAAATGGTGATAAAGTGAAATGCAAAGTATATTAAAAAACAAGGGCTGTATAGACCATGCAACTGCTATGAGGCCCTTGGAGGGAAGGGACCCAGTCATGTTGGGCCCATTCTCGTGGCTAGAATTCTGCAGAGGAACTGCGTTGTTATTAAACAAGGGGCTAGGGAATAGGCCCAAGGGTCTTGGAAAGGGTATAGCCCTACTATCCGAGGTGGAATAACCTGGCGCCATAATGGGGGGTCCGTTTTAATATTTTCTGCGTTCCTCTTTCTTATGTGTATGCCACTAATAGAAAGTTGTCTACCTTTTCATTATTCTTTGATTAAACTTCGTATATATAGAGCAAGAAAACCTCTTTAACAAAATATCCGGAACACTTTTTATGAGGAATTGGATAGTTGATTTACTTTTACAAGCGCAGCCTATCAGTTTATCAACTCTTTTACAGCTATATTCACAAAATATAGGCCTATATATGAATACACTACAATTAAAAACAACAGAGGAAACGATTCAAAATAATTGGATGCAATTTATGTAAACGCCTTTAGATGGCAGTATTTCTCCTGCATAGAAGCAGAGCCTGGAATCCCATTCTGAAGTTTCAGTCTCCTGTGCTTTTCCGCTAGAAGAAAAGAGGTTATGCACGCATAGCCACACCATTGTACACTTACTGTGAGCAAACAGACAGGCAACGTATGGGAGGGCAGCGGGAGACAACTGGCTTAGGTTTTGCTGTGTTTGTTAAAAAAATATATAATCCAGATATTGAGTGGGGTTTGAATTCTTGTACCAGCACGGTAACCCTTTCAAGGCACACTAAACCTAAAGTTTATAACTTATAAAAGTAAAACTTAAAAAAAAATAATAATTGCTAATATCATTCATATATAAGGGTTTTAAGTTTAGAGTCTAGTGGGCATGGTGGCATATTTGTGTTTGAGTTTTAAAATGGGCAGATAGCATTGGAAATTCCACTACAGCTATTTATGGAACATTTTGGGGGGCAGCTCTTCAATACTCAACGCCATACAACAGTTTGGAAGTGTATGCAACCAACAACTTGTAATGCAAATCAAACTAAAATTCACTGGCCTACCACCAGAGGAAATGCTCTGGGCATCGTACTACTGCCTTGGCATCTCCTGCCATAAGACTTAAACTTCTAGTGGGAGGTGAGAACGCTGCAACGCTGGAGGTACCCTTTAAATATATGACATTATTCTCAGTTTTATGGGTTGTAAGAAAAGGCTGAACACCCTAGTGCTAATATATAACCCTATATATCCGTATAGTACAATGTAAAAAGAATGTTTCCTACATCCCCAATCTTTATCTATTTAGTCACAATTAAAATACTATTTGTTTTGCAATGCACAGATAACATCATATTAAAATGTACATGATTATTTCTCAAGTGGTTTTCTACTTTTTGAAGCTTAAGTGTAGTGTCTTTGGAGCTTGAAATAAAGGAAATCATATTATCCATTAGGTTCATTTTCAGTCAAAGTTTATGTGTGTGTATATATATATTGGTGAACACACATTACAAGCAATTCTGTGCTATAACTTTGAACATAACTTAACTTAAAATAAATTGTTTATCTTAATCTCAAATTAATATAAAAATATACACTTAATTTAAGCAATATATGAAATTGTAAACATGTAGTTTGGATACATTTTTTCCTACTACTGGTCGCTTTAATTCCTTTTGTCTCTCTATCATTTTATGCCTCGCTCTTTGCTGTAGTTTAATGAGAACACAGATGTAAAAAACAAAATGCTAATGCTTGTAGGTGTGAGGCAATATATTCAATATGAATTTAAGGTTTCTGCAAAGATATATATATATATATATATGTACAGACAGACATTGATAGATAGATATGAGATAGATATGAGATAGATAGATAGATAGATAGATATGAGATAGATAGATAGATAGATAGATATGAGATAGATAGATAGATAGATAGATAGATAGATAGATAGATAGATAGATAGATAGATAGATAGATAGATAGATAGATAGTAAAACAAATATATCCAGCAGCACCAGTATACGGTGGGTGCAACTCCTCAAGAACAAACCACGTTCTAATTCCAATAGTATCCAAAAAAGAGGCAGCACTCCGCAGAAAATATAATAAAGGGTGTATTTATTGCCCCCTGTGCGTGCAACGTTTCAGCTCTATCCTCTAGAGCCTTTCTCAAGCCAAGGCTTGAGAAAGGCTCTAGAGGATAGAGCTGAAACGTTGCACGCACAGGGGGCAATAAATACACCCTTTATTATATTTTCTGCGGAGTGCTGCCTCTTTTTTAGATAGATAGATAGATAGATATGAGATAGATAGATATGAGATAGATAGATAGATAGATAGATAGATAGATAGATGATAGATAGATATGAGATAGATAGATAGATAGATAGATAGATAGATAGATAGATAGATAGATAGATAGATATGAGATAGATAGATAGATAGATAGATAGATAGATAGATAGATAGATAGATAGATAGATAGATAGATATGAGATAGAGAGATGATAGATAGATAGATAGATAGATAGATAGATAGATATGAGATAGATAGATGATAGATAGATAGATAGATAGATAGATAGATAGATAGTTAGACAGATAGTTAGATAAGACAGACAGATATCTATCTATCTATCTATCTATCTATCTATCTATCTATCTATCTATCTATCTATCTATCTATCTATCTATCTATCTATCTATCTATCTATCTATCTATCTATCTATCTATCTATCTATCCCATATCTATCCCATATCTATCTATCTATCTATCTATCTATCTATCTATCTATCTATCTATCTATCTATCTATCTATCTATCTATCTATCTATCTATCTATCTATCTATCTATCTATCTATCTATCTATCTATCTATCTATCTATCTATCTATCATAGAAGACATATAAGGTAAACAAGGTAACAATTAATGTTTGTTAATTAAAGTTTGTATGTGCAATATATGAGCTAAGTGTATGTATATATATTTTGCCCATACATACTATCTGCATTGCATTAATGATAGGACAATGAAAGCGGATTATTACAGCACCAAAAGAAAATAATGTTCTTGAACAGCACACAAAGGGAATAAGATCACATAGTGATGAAACATTTATAGACGCGTCTATATACCCAAATATTTAATTAGTTTGGAGCAGTAGTATGTTACTTTGTAAATAGGCAATGCAGTGGTAGTGGGTGTGAAAATGAAAAAGTACCTCCAACCTGACACTTCCACCACTGTGCCGAGCATAGGTAATTGTATTCTTAGTTAGAAAGTACATGGGTTTTCTTGTAATATATTATCTGTGACTGACACCCTTAAGCCCATGTATCCTGTGTGAACTGCATAATAGAAGCATATGAAGGCGTATTTTGTGTTTAACCAATTCATTGCTGAAAAGAGGTGGCAATGCTGAATGTCAGTAGCCTCACAAGTCTTGGAAGGGTTAATTTGCAATCTCGCTACAGATGAGATTTGCAAATCCCAGAATCTCCCAGCTATACGTTTTCTAGCATGTTTATCCAGCAGCTTAACGTCGCTTCCTGGATTTTGAATTTGTGTGAGGCAGAAAAATTACGGCTGACGCAGAATTCCATAAGACCCTAGTTTAATTACTTCATTTGCGACAGAGGATGGTGGTGGTCTTTAAGAAAATATGTGGTTATTAATGAATAATGTGTGGGATTAATAGCACTGGGCACATTGATTGATATCCATCTCCTTACTGTACACAATCCTACTGCACTTCCATGTCAGTGTTGTCAGCAGTCCCTTTTGGGGTCTTAGAATTCTTGTTTGAAGAGTGCAAGGTTGAAGAGGACAGACTTTAGGGGACTTTTTCCACATAGAAAAATAGTCTTTCGACTTTTGGTAAAATGTAAAAAAAAAAGCAGGATGACAACTAATATGGCCTTCATTACACTCAGACAGGCATTGACACCCATCTTTCCCAGACTAATGAAAAGCAAACCTATAAAGCAAAACTCCTATATCACTGCATAACTAGCAAAATATACCACTAAAGAGTATGGGAAAACTGGGTGACAACCCCCTTATGAGAGTAGGGGTTAATGCACATGACAAAGCTGTATGCTCAGACCCTCTACCGGGACAGATGGATATTATACAGGTCTATAATACATGTGCTGCCATATGGTGCCTCCATGGAGTTACTATAGGGGTGCAGAGGTATCAGATGGCCCCATAAGACCCCAATGGCCAATCTGTCACATAACCGACACCAGCTCTAGAAATGGGGCATGATATCTCTAATTCTCAGTCTTCTCTGAGCTGCTAATATGTCTTCTATACAGACCACACAGAGAAGAGGAGAATCCTGCTCTCCTATTCTCCTATCTCTATCTATTGCACGCACGCACGCACGCACGCGCGCGCACGCACGCACGCACGCACGCACGCACGCACGCACGCACGCACGCACGCACGCACGCACACACACACACACACACACACACACACACACACACACAGAGAAGCTGCAGCATAGTGGAGGAGATTATACAGCAGAATTGAGCAGTGTAGCTGAAAATTCAGCACTGGGGTGAGATAGAACACTTACTAGAAGCTATATAAGCATCTGTATCTCTCCGCCTCTCTCTTACACCTGTCCTACAACCTCCTCCCTTCTCTTGTCTTCATAGACTTCTATGGGCAGCTGTAACCTGATCCTTCAGTTAGTTTGTCTTGAGTTTGTTGAAAAGTTAGTGACCATTGAAAGTCTCTTTTGTGAATTTTGTAAATGGGCCCATCAGCTTCAAGTTATGCTTCTGGTAGAACACCTTCATAATACAACATGCAATGGAACCTGACACATATTTTTTTCTTATGGATTTCGTATATGTGCTTGTTTAAATTAAGAGACATGCAAAGGTTCAGTATGAAGCTATATAGACAGATAGTTAGTTAGATAGGTGCCGTATTAGGGTGCCGTAATGGGTGCCGTATTAGACGTTTATAAAACACGGATCCATAGTGCAGCAGTGTAGAGGAGGCCTAATGGTGGCAATTTTGGTTGTCAGTCACCTTACCCAGAAACAGAACTATGGAATGTTTAGAATTTTCACAACACAAAATGGGAAAGCCCCTTTAACAGAGGGTTTAACTTATAGTCTTGTGATATTTCTGGCAGTTGACATTATTTTAAGAAACGCTCTTTAAGTTTTTTTTTTCTTTTAGTTTTGCTAAGATTCAGTATTGTTTATTGGCTTTTTTTTAGTTTTCTTGTCTTGAAATATATATTTCTACCAGGCCCTATCAAAGATTTAAAAAGGGGATATTTTCCCTTCACATATTACTCAAAACCATCTTTAGAAAGCTCCATCTACTCCAACTTAATCCCCACCCTGAACATTTGCATCATATTTTACACTGGGTATTTATCTGTCTATTCCGCTCTGATTGTGGAAACCTCCCCTAGTTGTCAAAGCCAATAGAATTTAGATGCAAAACATATTTTAGACTTGAATATGGAAGCTTTAGAGGTTTGCAATCAGAAAATATGTTAAGAAATGTGTATTAATCCCCTCATTGTTAGGGACTGTGTTTTTTCATCTAGTAAAAGCTGCCGCTTCTCCTCCTAGTTGAACATTATATAGTGAATTTGCAGAATCTCCTATGATTTCTGGGATTTGGATTGGGACGGAGTTGCTTCTGCAGATCCTTGTAATGTAATTTTATTCAGGCGAATGTATAGATTAGCTCTGTATATAATACACTATTTATTCTTCTTCAAATCTTCCAATGAATCTTAAACCTTATCCAATGCAACAGAAAAATCAAGAATATTGCAAGGGACACGTGTAAATAATCTTCTTGATTTCTCACTGATTAAACAGATTTGCGTCTTCTCCATTATGTTACAATTGATCCACTTAAATCCAATATAGAATAAGCTGCAATTCACTGGGATCACAGAAGTTCTGTTCATCGCCAAGAGGGGCTATAGCTGAATAAATAGGAATTCGGCTCCGGAATAGAACTGATAAGATCTCAAAGCAGAATACAACACAGATTGTAAATGGATCAAGATACCACTGTACAAATCCTTATGTATTTCATGGATGCATGTGCAAAATGGTAATAGCTTTATAGCTAGCACTGGAAATTTTTGATACATCTGTAAAATCATTCTTCAGTTTGGAGCCACTTTCGATGATATTATGGAACTGCATACGTAGCAATTCTGTACTATAATAAATATGGGGAATTGTGAATTATAATCCAAAAATGATTACACATAGTTGCAGAATAAATAAAAGGTTCATTGAAGGCTCAGGAGTATACACAAATAAGATAAAGCAGTAATATAGTAATAATCTATGGTGAATTAACCGCAGTCTTCTCAATATGAGGCTAACATATTCAGGACAACATGACCTGCCTAGTCACGGTTACAAATCCTCCCTATTGCGCGAGACAGGAGCGCAATTCAGGACCAAGGCCAAGATCAGGGTCAGTCAGAGTCAATAGCTAAATAAAGGATGAACCTTGATCTGCGGGCATATATGGTCATCAATGGCCGCCTGTCACCATGGCAACTTGACGCGGCCGACTAATAGGAGGAGGAAGCCGCAGTGTCATTAGAACATGGACAGCAGAGGAGGAGATGTCCGGTTTCTTAGCAACTGGATGCAGCCAAAGAATGAAGCCATGGTCGTTCATTGAGATTTGCCGCTGGAGCTCTATCTATCTATCTATCTATCTATCTATCTATCTATCTATCTATCTATCTATCTATCTATCTATCTATCTATCTATCATCTATCTATCTATCTATCTATCTATCTATCTATCTATCTATCTATCTATCTATCTATCTATCTATCTATCTATCTATCTATCTATCTATCTATCTATCTATCTATCTATCATCTATCTGTCTGTCTGTCTGTCTGTCTGTCTGTCTGTCTGTCTGTCTGTCTGTCTGTCTGTCTGTCTATCTATCTATCTATCTATCTATCTATCTATCTATCTATCTATCTATCTATCTATCTATCTATCTATCTATCTATCCCATATCTATCTATCTATCTATCTATCTATCTATCTATCTATCTATCTATCTATCTATCTATCTATCTATCTATCTATCTATCTATCTATCTATCTATCTATCTATCTATCTATCTATCTCTATCTACCTATCTCATATCTATCCATGTAAAACTAATAATTTTGTGAAATTTAATGATCCTTTAATAAACGTGACTATTAAACAAAATCCTTCACTTGAATTATATGTTCTTTATAGATTAAAGCTATATGGAGAAGAACTAAAAAAAATAAAAAAAAAATAATACTATATGACATTTTGTTTAATAAAAATAATAATATCAAATTTAAGTTAACCTAGTCAGTTAGACAATATAAGTACAAAAACACAGTAGCCTATCCATTATATTCCATTATATTCCATTATATCAGTGTACCAATATTATTCAGTGATTTTATAAAACGCTATGTTTTTCTTTGTAGATTACT
Source organism: Rhinoderma darwinii (assembly GCF_050947455.1). NCBI lineage: Eukaryota > Metazoa > Chordata > Amphibia > Anura > Rhinodermatidae > Rhinoderma > Rhinoderma darwinii. The sequence goes on from NC_134688.1 coordinate 263,969,308, forward strand.
CAAAATCAGAGATTTTTCCTAGTTTAATATCCAGTGCTAGCAGATTTAATGCCACCAAAGTATGTATTTCTGGTTGGCACATACTGGTACCTGGCACCGGTTTTTGATGGAGATCTTAAGCTGCAGACCCCTGAGGCTGGCATAACTTTGCTCATTTAGTCTAAATGAATACATTAGCTGTGACTCTGTTGCTGCAGGTGGGTATCACTGTATCAAATTATTCCACAAGCCAGAGCATTATTGCATTTGGTCTTTCCCAATAAAATCAGCTATGGTCCCTCTTCGCTGGGGGCATTGCCTTCACTAAGTATGGTTTCACACATGTTCATTCATTGTATAAACCCTTTGTGTGTTGCTATAATTCCATTCATATGTCTCGTAACTACTCCTCTTATAAGGAGTCTTAAATGATCTAAATTATGTTAATATCAATCAGCAAAGGAAATCAGCAGCATGTTGAACATCCTCATAAAAATGAAGCGTTGCATTTACAAGAACAACTAGTTGGACCTATTGGGGCAGATTTACAAATGTGATTGCGCCTAGACCTTGTAGTATAATGTGCCAAAATATGTGGCTTAAAATGCACCAAAGTGCATCAATATTTGGCACATAAAACTGTTGTACACTTAGCCAACCAAGAGGTGGTATAAGGAAGAGAAAAGTGTCTAACATATCTAGCCAAATGCACCAAATTTATCATTCATCGTGTGCCAATGCAATAAATTTGGTGCATCTTGTTACTGCCTGATCCAAGGGTCTTCTTAGCTCGTTGATCGGTGCTCGTTAACTCCTTCCACAAGGAGCTATGTATGAGGACGAGCACTCGTTACTACGATCGCTCGTCCCCATACATTTCTATCATGTCAGAAGCACGTCTCCCTGTTTACTCACCAAGATGTGCTGCCGACAACGATAATATTTCATGCTGCATAAATGATCCAATCAGCCGATGAACTAGCGTTTTCTCGTTCATCGGCTGTTCGTTGCCCTGTTTGCACAGGGAATTGATTGGGAACGAGCGCTCATATGAACGCTTGTTTGTCCGATAATTGGCCCATGTAAAAGGGCCTTTAATTTACGCTGAAATTGTGCCAGAATTCTGACTATAATTGAGCCATAATTCTAGCGCACATTCTGAGACAGTTTTTGCGCTTAGTACAATGAGAAGGCATGGTCTAGAGACAAAGGGGATTGCTTAAATGCCCCAAATTTGCGCCCAAATTTTGCCTAAAAAAGTAACGTAAATGAAGCCAACCATGAGGCAGTAAAAGGAAAAGGAAAGTATTACAAAATTTCTAGGTAGATGTGCCAAATTAATCATACATAGTGCACCATTTTGATAAATTTGGCGCATCATGTTAATGCCTTGTCTAAGTTTACCTTGTCTAAATTTTAAACAGCAGTATTAAATCTGTCCCATTGTGTCCAGTCTTGTGTGCATCCTTTCTCTAAGGCTAGGTTCACACCATGTTTTTTGCATCCTGTTAAAAAAGGAACTTTTTTTTTTTTTTTTTTGCTGGTCAAATTTACCATTAAAACAGAATGCAAAAATGACAAAAATAATGTAGGTTCCTTTTTTATGTCCTGTTTAAAAACAAGATTTAGATAGATCCTGTTTTTTTGTAAAATAGAAGCCAATGGCAACAGAATGCAACAGGAAATGCATCTTATCCTGTTTAAAGGTACATTATATTCTAATCTTAAAAAAAAACAGTACTTTTCAACATGATACAAAAACGTGGTGTGAACGAGGCCCAACTCTATCTACAAGTCACCAGCCTTATTTTTAAGGTTATGTGCTTAGTTGCTTTGCTTTCTAAAACTACAATTAACTTCTCATTAAGATGATAGGAGCCTGAGGATCGGTCAGCATTCTGTCCATCATTCCTCCTTCCAAACCCTATAGTAAGGGGCACTGCCTGGGTGCAAGAAAGGTATGATGCGGTCTTCCTATATATGCTTTATTGCTTTATACCATGACATATCAGGCAGCCTACAGATTTTTCATATTACTACAACAATGTAGTCGTTAGTAAAACCGTAAACCCCTAGTAACCGATCATTCTTAAAATTCTGCATATACAGTACATGATCAGATTCTGATATTTAACTGGTTGGCGATACATGACTACTATGTTCTTCATGAGCAGCAGAATATTGCCATATCAGGACGAGCATACTCGTCCTGCTGATGGGACGGGCACAGCAAGAGTGCACGCATGATCAGAAGCAGGGCAATGGCTGTAATACTTAGCCGCAACACCGCTCTAATGGCGGAGAACAGAAGTACCCCTGATCTCCGCTGTTAATGCTTTGAATGCCATGATCACAGCTGATCGCGGCATTAAAAGGAAAAATGAGAAGGGAGGGCCTCCTATTTATCGCGTCACATGGAATCACTGTGATGCAATCGAGGGACATGCCTCATATAGACAGACAGTCCAGGGTCCATTCAAGGACCCCAGGGCTGTCTGACCATATTTCCTATCATTAGGGCATACTTAATTATGCCCTAACAAATGCCTGTGTACTATTAGTATACAGGCTAATGTGCTGGCATATAGATATATGCCTGTACATTATAGCTAAAAAATAAAGATAAAAATTTAAAATCCCCTATGGGATGAAAAAAGGTAAAATCAATTAAAACAAAAGTAAGAATCTGTAAAAAAAATATACACACAAATGCACATTTTTTTTTTACAATAAATAAATTTTAACATAAAACAATATACACATTTTTGGTTTTGTCATGACTGTAACAAACTTACCAATAAACTTATAGCGTCATTTATCGTTTCCGGTGTAAGCTGTAAAAAAAAAAGTTACAAAATAAATAAAGTGCTTGGGAACTGCCTTTTTGTTCCAATTTTGGCAAAATAAAAATGTATATAAATTGAATGCTAATGTAAATGTATAAGAAAAAGCACCTACATAAAGTGCAACTCATCCCGCAAAAAAACAAAGCCTCATACAGGTACATCAACAAAAAAAATACAAATGTTTTGACTGCCAGGATGCAAAGAGGAAAAATAACGAAATTGTTCTGATCCTCAAGGCCAAAATTGTCTGTGTCCTTAAGGAGTTAAACTCATGAACTGATATTAGGGTACACAACTCAGATGTTATGTGTATGGCCATATCAGATGAAACATATCCACTAACTTATATGGCAAAACTTATTATCCTGTATAATTTCTTATTGAAGCAGGAATGCCCAACTTTATCAGATGTACATCCCCTCAGCATTGGTTTATAAAATGTCCTTCAGACCTTCTTCACACACACACAATTTTGTCACATGTTTGTAATATGAATTTCCAGCGGTTTTCATTTTGAAGCAGTTTGAACATGCAGTTTTTTCTGGTGTTTTTCAAATCCTATAGAGAAGCGTATGTGAAAAAACACGCATACCCAGAGCATGCTGCATTTTTATGTATGTGGTGCGTTTTATATTTGACTAAAGACTTTAATGTAACATCTGGCTGCACGGGAAAAAACTAAGCGTTGTATGTAAATCCAGCCTTAAAGGAGTTTGCTGCTTTAGACAACCCATTTCCTTATGCTCTATTAGGTCTTGTTCACACAGTGCAGATTTACTGAAGAGTTTGCATGCATTTTTTAAGCCTAAATCAGAATTGGATCCAGAAGAACAGACCTATAAGGCCTTCCTTTATGAAGCCTATTTTCATATCCCCTTTTAGAGAATTCTGAGTTAATATAAGGAAGTTCTCTGTTCAGGATCCTCATCTCTTGGGCACAGTGGAGAGCAGTAACAAAGAACGCCTCTTGCTCTGGAGGACCTATCCTTTTCTGCATTACACATACAGCCCATTGATATGAATGGGCACTGTGTAATGCTTAAAGGGGTTTTCCTCCTTCTGACAACCGATGACCTATCCCCCGTATAGGTCATCAGTACATGATCTGTGGGAGTCCGACACCCGAACCCCGCACAGATCAGCTGGTCCGGTGCCTCGGTGTATCGGATGTACATGCCGGAAGCACTTAGCTCCGGCCACGGAATAATGGCTGAGCTGCAGTACTGCAGCTCTGCTCCTATTCAAGTGAATAGGAGCGGACATGCAGTTCTGCAGCACAGCCGCTTTGCATTGCACAGAGCCAACTGCTTCCGGGCTCCGTACATAGCATTATGTATCATGACATCCGGTGCACGCAGGCCACCAGAGCGGCTTATCGGTGCGGAGTCCGGGTGTCGGACCTGCACCGATAATTTACTGATGACCTATCCGTTGGATAGGTCATCAGTTGTCAGAAGGGGAGAACCCCTTTAATTTACCCTATGGTGGCGCTGCAGCAAAATTGAACAGTAAACTGACAAGTTTCTCCACAGATAACAGCTAATTGCTGGGGGTCCCAGCAGGGGGATACTTTGTTATTAACTTATTGTCAAAGCACTTTTCTAACAAGAAGGGATTGTCCAAAGCAGAGAATCCCCTTAAGTAGACACCCAGAGAAATCTCCACTTCCCACTTTTAGGCTCTACCTGGCAGTCAGTAACTGCATGGAAAGAAACATAAGACATGTAGCAGTTTTATTGTACAAGCAAATGCTAAGAATATGGAAAAGCTTTAGATAATGACCACCTCTCAACACCATTTCAAGTCCAAAATTCTATGTTAACAATTCCATAATATATATATTTTTATAAGGGTTGGAGCTCCATTTTGTTCTGTTACATAGAATGCGGCAATAAAAAATAAATAAAAAAATAGTCCTGAAACCTAAATTAAACTGAATCTTAACAAGCTAAAGTGAAAGTCCACATTTGAATAGCATTTTTAAATTTTTCTTTTATTTAAGAAAAAAAATCTAAAAAGTTTTAACGTTCGGTGCTGAATAATTTCTAAATGATTTTTTATAGTGTTAGGAGATCTGTTTTTCTGATACAGAGCTTCAAATCTCCTGCAAGCTTAGGGGGTCTTATAAAACAGTATGTAGAAAGCCAGATCCCCCTGCAGGCAGACAGAACTTTATCCTCCAACTCCATGTCTATGGAGGGAATTTAGAGGTTTAATCTCTATAAAAATATATTAAAAGATTAACGAGTACAGAACGATGGCCCTAAAAACAAAATGGTGTTAAAACATGGCTCCACACTATAAGCCTACATGGGGCTTTACTCAACGGCGGAGACTGATCATTTTACATACTGTCTGCTGTATGGCATTAGCAGGATTTTGGAAGACCATGGACAGCAGGGCAGTAAATCCCTCTCACTGCAAATTACCATACGTGTCAACTTTAATGGGGTTATAGGGCATATGGACATATTAGGACATCTTGTCCATATTTTTAGGACTCAGCTCATTGTAAAAGAGAATTATGCTTGGAAAAGTTGAAAAGATTCTGACTATCAAGGAAAGTTATCTTAGTAACAGAATCACAGAAATCTCGATCACAATGCCTGAGAAATTGCAAGACTCATAGAAAAGACAAAACATTCTGGGGAAACCCTATTCTGTCATTGACAGGATCTGTAAATAGCTTACAAGGTCCGTTGCTAGGCAACCATGATGCACCTCACCGGGACAGAAGGAAACTCCTCCAGGCCGGCTGTGAGAATTGTTATGATGAAAATGTCCATCAGATACTTTTGCTCTTTCTCCATGAAGCAAAATGTGTTAAAAGAAAAAAAGAGAACCCCCCACCCCAAAAAATGAGATCGAAACATAAATGACCAAGTGGATATTTCTTGCTAATTTTAATATAAGCCTTTAAATACTGTAACATTGTAGATGCGCTTCCGTTTTCTTAACATAATAGTATAAAGACTAATTCAGACAATTTTGGTGTCATAATCCGTGGTGTCCAATAGTCTGTTTTGGCTCTGTTCACATTTGCATTATGCACTTTTCGTAGGGGTTTTGGTCTTTTTGATGACAAGAATAGCCTAGAGTGAAGCCCTATCTATGCAATAAAAAAAAAAAAACAGAACCCTGTTGGAAACCTGAGTCAATGGGGTCGGTCAGGATTCATCAGAATCTGTCATAGCTGTCATGACAAACAGAAGCCATGATGCTAGTGTGAACAGAGCCTAAGATAATGGAGATTTTGAAGTACAATAATATTAGTGTACACCGGCCAACTATTGCACATCGACAGAAAACATGCATAATCCTTGCAGAAAACTTGTGTTTGCCAAAATAAATAGTGTAATCCTACAATGATATTTCGTTATAGCTCATTTTCATCCAGGAGGCTCCCCCTCACCCATAATATAATTATTAGGGAGTCAGTGGAATGGAAACTAGCAGCAGATTTAGTTGCATTTTCTGGGAACACATCCAAAGACCAATGAATGAAATACTCTTGTCTTTGGATCAGTTTTACATCCTTCCTAGTAAACATGTGCCCATCTCATGCTAGATGTGGTACCACAGGAGCATCTGTCAAAAGTCTAGATAATAATTACTAAATGTTAATACAAACAGCAAACTATCATTTTAGACTATCCTTTATTTGCAGGCCCCTTATAAATTTCTGTATAATCATTAGAGTTTCCCGGAAAGAACGAGTTAATAACATTCTTCAGATTTTTTTTTCTTTTGGTTAAAAAACACTAATTCTGGCAGTGTATAGACTGGTAAAGCTAGCTACTTTTGGAGAACATTTTACACATGCATGTCTCACCATGGTTTATGCTGAAGCTCTGTCTGTTCAGTTTGGCTGCTGTGCATAAGCACAAGCCCAGCGCAAGTTTGTCAGGTAGTCAGTGTATAGAAAGCAGATTTATATGTCAGCAGGTATGGAATGATTATAAACTACAAGCTAAACCATCTGTGAAAAAAAAAAAAAGATCATCGGGTAATTCATACTGTATACCGAGCCAAATGATGCCCAATAAGAATTTGAGGGGTATTATTTTTTTTAGGAATCTTTAAATGATCCTGGCTACTTTATTGACATCATACTGCCCTTAAATAATAAAATACATTCTAGTCTACATTTCTTTGTCATCTTGGTAAGATCTGTAATTCTGAAGACAACCGCCAGTTGTTGGACCTGTACTACATATGATGAAGCGCTGTTATAGAAATGTGGGTGGAGCTTTGGCGGTCAGCAGTGCAGCGTGGAGTCTATAATTGGTTCTTTATCAGTTCTTACATTCCTGAAATATTTCATATTTATGTAAATGCTTATTAATATTGAATACGATACAACTCACTATAAAGGGCAGATGAGGCTTGCCTGGTAAAAGCAAAGCAGGAGAAGGTCAGGGGCAGGATCTTCTAAGATGATCGTATAGCGTGAGAAGGTAAAACACACCATCAAAATGCATGAATTTCAGAAGAGATGCTTGAGATTTGACAGCATTTGCTGAAGGCAAGAGAGACAACTAAACACTCACACAGCGAATGGACTGTCTTATTATTTGCTCAAGTTTTCACAATGAAGAATAAGACACAGTGTATGTTAATGTCTGCTAGACGTATGACTGCCTGGGAGATGTAATATTAGCTAAGCAGAGGAGGAAAAGGGGGAGCAGCATTTAGCTTGGTAAAACAGAATGATGAGACCAGATTACCTTTAGCATGATCTCCGCAGAAATCGATCATTGATCAGTGACCCATCCAAGTGAAGATCAGACAGGGTTAGGCCGGTGCATATGACTGAGCTAGAGAAACATAATAACAAATGCATTTAATTCAGTGCGTAGTACAACTTGTATAATAAAATGAAGGGCATGCACCTCAACATTGAAAATAGTACAGACTTTGGCTGTCTTGACCAGTAAAATCATGAAATGCCCTAAGGTGCAGGGGATACCTGAGTATTTCATTTTTGTTATTATGAATCACTAAACCGATCCAAAAGATCATTGTAACATTGTATGTTTACGGATCGGTAAAATACTTACAGATCGTTGCTATTATCCAGGGTATTGTATTTTTTGTTCTAGACAGAAGCAAGCGAGCATTGATGCAATCAAACCACCATGAAGAACTGTCCATTGAGAAGCTAGAAGATCCATGCAGAAGTTAGGATGCTACAGAGGAAACATCTACTTGATGGATCTTTATAAAAGCAATAACCTTAGTGTAGAAGATCTCTACTACAAGAAATCCATCTCGATTGAAATCTTCTGAAAACTAGGTTCTATTAGCCTTTAGCATGTACAACAAAACTCTGTTGCCCTCCTTAGTACAGAACTCTTATTCTAGTAGTCATATGCTTTTATTACAAAGAGTTGTATGTACTATACGGAACTAGAACATGTCTAGTTAGTATATATCAGTTTGTATAGTAAAGTATTTAAAGGATAAGAGGCTCATTTAATTAAAGGGTTATTCCCATCTTATAATGTTATAGCATATTGCAAGGATATGCCATCAGTTCTTCATTAGTGGGGTCCAACATCTGGGATCCCCTTAACCCCAAGAACGAGGGGTACCTCATGTTGTTTTCCCTGCACAGCGATGCTTCAATCCACCCACTGTGCCGGGAACTGGAACACAGCTCTATACAAGTCAATCAATGGGGCTGTGTTACGGTTCCCTGTATTGCTAGTACATGGGAGTCCTGCCGTGCATAGAAAAACTGTAAAAAAACAAAACCTCATTCTTAGAATCATGGGGTCCAGGCTGTTGAACCCTACCAATCAAAGTGATAGCATATCCTAGCAATATTTCATACAATAATATAAGATGGGAATACCCCTTTAAAACCTGTGATAATGAACACTTTTTGTCAGGATTTAAGTAATGGGGGAAATCAATGATTCCCAAATATTGAAGATATTTTTTTCTTCCATTTGTGGCTAATAATTGCTGAATTATTATTATTATTGATCTGAGATTGCATCCACTTCCATATGAAATA